>NC_072429.2:130623333-131266666 GCF_028878055.3 Symphalangus syndactylus | reverse complement strand
GATGTGTGTACCATCTATTTATTGGAAATGAAATCTATGGGTTTATTGGAATTCATATCTAGCATTTATTCATTTTTTATTTCATTCATTCATCATGTAGTTCAAGAAGGGAGCTAAGTTTGTCCAAGGCTAGCCACCATAGGTGCTGTGGGGATTGGGAGGGGGTTCATCTGGGGAGCTGAGAAGGTTAGATTGAGGTCTGCCATAGTGGACTCTTCATTTTGTTAAAGCTCTTCCATCATATAGTCCTGAATAGGCTTCAGGCCCCATGTCCCTGTACATGTTGAGATAAATCCACACTGACAGGCCAGACTATTAGAGCGATGGAAAGCCCATTACATCATGCTGCGTCAGTGATCCAAGGATTACAGATGGGCGGGGGAGCATGCAAGAGTCCAGAGGGACTTGTGGCCGCCATCCATCACATCATCTGGCAGTGCTGCTGCTTCGTCGAGGCAGCTCGATGACTCTTTTATTCCCGGGGCCATCAGACCAGGGTCAGCTCAACCTCAGGGTCTGCAGAGTCTTGGGCAGCCTGTCTCAGATAATTGAGAAATCTGCCTTTGGTCTCTGTTCTGATCATAGGCCTGTTCTAAAGGCGCGTGCGTGTTGATTTATTTATTTCACTTCACTTAACAAATAAGTATTGAGCCAGCCAGTGCTGGAAGACAAGAAGAATAAGCCCACAGTCCTTGCCTTCAGAGAGTCCTATAGAGGGTGAAGTGAGCCTGTTGACGAACAGGCATCACTGTGGGAATATAAAAAATTAGACAAACCTAGGGTCAAATTCCCATTGGGTCAGATGAGTGATCTGAGCTTAAACAAGCTACTCAATCTCTCTGAGCCTCAGTTTGCCCCCAAAATATTTTATCTGTGCAATTTGATGCACAGAAGTGATTGTTGTTTGCATGTTTCCTAACGCTGGGATCCATGGAGAAATGCGATCACTCCCTTAACATGCCCTCCTTTCCTCCAGACATGCCCTTTCACTCACTTTTCCCAAGCTCTGGATTGCCTTGCTTTATCTCACTTTTTAAATTCTCTGGAGCCCACATTTTTGGGGTCATAGTTCTACCCTGCTCTAGTCCAGTCTTCCTGAAACTTTCCCCCTTAGTCTTCAGAATTCAGTACTTTTTAAGTCTCCAACCTTTGGCAGCTTCCTGCACTCACATTCCAGTTGGTCTCTAGCCAATTCAAGGTACTTCTCCAAGGTCATGGGATCTAGACATCTTTAGAGGTAAAAATTCCTGAGGAAAATGGATTCAGGGTCCACTGATGTTCCCATAGTGCCTAACACAGTGTTTCCCATAGAGTTGGCACTCAGCAAATTGTTCAGTGAGTGAACACATCACATCCATTCCCTTCCTTTTAGCATTTTGATATGATGGTGACTCCTTTTCAGGACCAGCACCCCAAACACACTGAATTACATCCATGAGTGTGCCCCAGAAAATGAGGCACCTCCCAGCATCGCTGGCAAGCAAGCTGCAACACCAAATAGCAAGGACCACACACAAGAAATCCCCTCACCACGTGCCAGCTAAAAGAATGAACTAGTAACTGCATGACAAGCCTTTTGCAAACACAGAGCTGGGATGAAGAAGCTGACAAAGACAGGACCAATCCCCATCCCTTTAATCACAAAGTCTTACAAACAGATCCCCTCTGTGAGAGTTTGAATCCCAGCTGTTTCAGAGACAACTCTGAGCTGTGAAATACTAAACTTGGAAGGACCGTAGACATCTTTGAGACTTTCCCAAATGTCAGTTGGTCAGATACCCCATCACCATCTTTGCTTTGTTTAGGCACAACCTGCACTATTAATTACTTTATGTATTAAATCAATTTTCTTTTCCACTTCAATCCAATTATAGCATAAGAGAAGGAGACTTTATATCATGACCTTTAATAGGAAGGCCAGATCCCCTCATATAAATAGGTTACCATACCAATAGATCTACTGGCCCTAGAATGTGACTGAGTTCAAAGCAATTTAATAAATCTCCGTGTACCCCATATTCAAGGGAGGACACTGATCAGCTGAGAGGGAATGAGCCCTGCTCAGATCCCTGGGTGGATGCTGCTTTACTGGGACTGGCCGTGCAGACCCAGGATGCTTTCACTGCTGTTTCACTGCTTGGTAGCTGCCCGTTGTATTTATTAGCCACTGGTCTGTGTGAATAGCTGTGCAACCTCAGGCCCATCTCCATTTAACATAAAGTTCCCCCAGCTCCCCTTTCCATTGCAGATATCACTCTCTCTGAGCATGAATCTATTGACCATGGCTTCCTAAAGCTCCTCTCACTCCAATCTCCACAAGGAGTGCAGGAGTTCGGGGCACAGCACTTCACGGGGGTCACCAGAGGGAGGACCTGGGAAGGATGACCTACAAGAGGAGAGGTGGGGTGGGCAGCAGAGGAAGAGCCCCATTGCCTGGGCTGGACTTCCACTTCTGTGACTGACCGAGATGATGCTGCCCTCCCTATAAAATGAGCCATCAAAGAGCACAGATGCTTCTCAACGTGGGACTGGGCACAGGTGGCACCACAGGTGACTGGAGGCCTTCACAGCTGAACATCTTAAATATGTTTTAAGTCAAACTTATCACTCTACCCCCTAGAACATTTGGAATCCTAAAAGTAATATGTGAGCTAGTGGTCTCTGTTTTTAAAAAGAGTTAAAAGTGAATTTGCAAAACTATATCCAAGTAAATTTTGGAATGGATTCCTTGAAAAATTCTACATGGTTTATTAAAGTGATGGCTTTTAGGCATGTTTTAAGAAAAATATAGGTGACCACTGGGAAGTAGCAGAGGTTCACTATAAACAAATGGTGTCAGAGTCACCTTACGACTATTTTTAACATGACAAGCCTGGTAGATTAAAGTGATTTGTTTATTCTGTAAACCTCTATTAAACAGTTACAATGGGTCAGAGAGTTTGCTGGGTGCTCCACATAAACCATTTCATATCAATTGCTTTGGTAGGGCATGATAGCAAAAAGATACCACTAAATAATTTGGGAACTGAAAAAAGAGACTGTCCTCTGGTTACTAATTTATTGTAAAAGTAAGCAAACAGAATTGGAGGACAGATGTGTAAATTGTCCTTAAGGAACAGAAAAGTTAACATAATTTCTTTCCAGCAGCCCCCGTCCAGAGTCCTTCTACTTCTCGTTAAAATACCACCAAGGACATGAGAAAAAGCCAAAATTTCCTAGCTCATAAACATGCTGAAAACCAAAAGTGATAAGCCCATTATTGCCAGAATTAGGAAGAAATTTTCATTGACTATATTTGAAGAATTCACATATGTGAAGTGCTTACAACAGTGTCTGGTTCATAGAACTGCCAATTGTTAATTATTATTAACTTAAAATCAAAGGAACTGAACTGAGGAAAACAACTGGTGACCTCTTCAGAGAGGGTGGATGTTTCGCCCAAATCTGCACAGCTGGTCTGCAGCAGCACTTGATCTGGGGCTCAGTGATCCCATGCGTATGTGCAGATGTGTGCAGAATTTCACAATCACTCTGAGCTAGATGCTGTACTAGTACTTCTCCAGGATCACAAACTGAGCCTCACAGTGGCCAGTGTTGAAGGAACTCCCGTTTTTCCTGCTTCACTAATGAGAAATTAGAACCTTGGGGACCTCAGGATCTTGCCCCAAGTCACAGAACTGAGGAATTGGCAGAGCCAGTGTTCTAACCAGGTCTATCTGGCTTTAGGGACTTTATTCTTCCTAACACCTCACTCTGTGAGGTGGTGAGTAATTTGTGACAGAGGGACTCAGAAGGGGAGAAGACAGGAACTCTTCAGCAGAGAAGAGGCAAGTTGAACATTTAAATGTAATCCTTCAGGACAGAATGATGCCAAGAGAGCTTATGCCACAGTGCACCACTGAGATCTTAGGGTTTGGATAAAAGGGTCCCATTTAATCACGATGGCTTATCTGGGGATAAATGTGGTCTTTTAAAATACCAGTAATTCAGGAAAAAAAAATAAACAAGGAAACAACAGTAACTCACACATTAAAAGCCTACCGCAGATTCCCTTTTCCAGGGTCTTTGTTAGTAAAAATGTTTCTATAAAACTTTCCAAAATTACAGACTTCTCAAAAATATTCATTGCGCTACATTCAGGCTATTTTAAGACAGTTTCCCTACTGCCTCCAAAAGATTGAAAACCATTCCGAAGCATGAATCATAGGGCAATAACTTGTGATACATGAGAGGAACTATGGCCAGTTTATAATTCAATTTCAGCCTGAAATGAAGTTTAATAATACATAGAGTGGCCTCATTTTATTCTTATTAAAGTGAAGGATATGACTTCAGGGATAAGTTAGCTAATTTATTAGAAATATTTCAGACACAAGGAAAATAAAGAATGTGGATTGCCCTTGCAGAAGGAAGAACAAACAGAAACTGAGATGTCATGGGAAATAAGTTATCTTTCAATTTGAAGAAACTACTTATAGAAGAGACCCTATATCTCAACCCAAAAGTTAGGGGGAAAAAAAAACACTTAAACTTTTCTTTTAAAGTAGTCATTGGAAAAATCAAACCCTGGGAGTATGAGCTTTTATACTCCTCCCTTCCCCAAGCCAAGGTCATAGCTCAGCTCCTTCAGCTACGTGACCCATAAAATATATCCTAACCATTATCCCTTCTGCTCCCCGAATTCATCTCCAGTAGTGACCCTACTGCCCCCCAGCCAGAAATCAAGACATTCCCCTCCTCTTCACTATCACACTGACCTCTTCTCACACCTCACCCTCACCTTTTTTCTCACACCCCACTTTTACCAGGTTGCCATTAGTCTACTTCGTTCTACTACCTAAGCAGCTCTCAACTCCATTCTTTCCCCTCGTTTTCCCCACATTCTCCTTGCCCTGTTGCATAATTCCATTATATCAGCCTCCTAAATATATTCAGTTTCTCATTTCTCCCACTTCTCTTCCACATTGCCAGCTAACTGATCTTCCTAAAACACTAACCAGAACATGCTACTCATCTGCTTAAAATTATTCAGCGGTTGGTTCTCCATCCCTTGTGAGATAGAATCCAAACTTCATAACTAGGTCCAATTTACCTTTATGGTCTTCTTTCTTGACATTCCCTGTCACACCATCTAACCAATTTCTTGCAAATGTCTGAATATGGTTGTTGTTTTTTTTCTATCACACCATGAGTTGCGTATTTTTTTCTGCCTATTGTGAATGTTACCTTGCTAGTTCATCTGATATAATCCTGCTCATATTTTAAGACGTCTCTCAAACATCATAACCTCTATTAGGACTCTTAGTATTTGTTGGTATTTGGATTAGAGAAAATGCTTACTTTTGCTAATTATATTGAAAAACATTTATTGGATCATTCTTATTCCGTCACCCATTGGTGCTGCTACCTTCACCATAAACTAAATTTTATATTCCTAGGACCTATTTCCATGTATTCTACTTTATTGCCTCTACTCAATAATTCCTGTTACATAGATAACAATTTTTGACCTTATTGTTTTTGTTATTAAAGATACTTAATAACTGCCATTTTATTTTAGGGCAAGGCCCCTCTTATTACTCTGTTTTTCTGAACTTTTGATATATTCAGTTGTATTTTAGAATCAGCTTCCCCATGTCTCCACCTAAATCTTTGGGTTTTGTTTGGAATTACATGAAGCCTAAAATTAACTGGGACATTCTCAAAATCTTCACAGTTAGTCTTTTTTTCTTGAAGCATAGTTTTCCTTTGTCTGTCTTCCTCTAGACCTGACAACTTAATGTCAGGACTTTTATTCCCTCATATGGTTGCTGGAATTATTGTTGTTGTTGGTTTGTTAATATAAATTGAATTTTTTAAAATTTTATGTTTCCTAAGTTTTTATATGTAGGAAATGTTTTACATTGGGAGTCTTTACTTTTATATCCAGCCACTTCACAGCCTTGTCTTACTAGTTATAATGCTTGGTTTGGCTTGGTTGAGTTGCTGTTTGTTTTGTTCAATTTTCAGTTGATTTGCTTGGAAGTACCCATTCAGAAATGGATCTTAAAGCCAACGTACCTGACTCTATACTTACTATTGTATTATTCTGAGCAAAATTATCCTCTCTGTTCTTAACTTTCCTTCATTAAATGTTTAATCATAGCACCTATCTCGTAAGGTTACTGTGGAGATTCAGTTGGGAACTTATTAAGTGTTAACCAGTGCATGGGCCTGTTGATGATTCAGTAAATGTTACCTGTGTTACTGGAGGTAGACAGTCATATTATTGAAAACAATGATATATTTTTCTTTGCTTTTGCAAAAGCCAGAACTCTTATTTCTGGTTCTAATTATTCTGACTATATTTTTCAAAAGGATAATATTAAATTACTGTAATGATAATATAGGTCCTTATCTTGTCAATGACATTAATTGGATCCCATCTCATAGCTCACAAGTAAGATATTTCCTCATGTCAACAAAATAACCTTCCATTTTCAGTTTACTAGATTTTTTTCAAGAATAGATAATAACTTTGATCAAATGTCTTATTGATACAAATAATTAAGTGATTTGCTGACTCTAAACCCTTGTAGCATTCCTGAAAAATTTCTGTTTAAGTCATTGTGGGTTAGTCTTCTAAAATATCTTTCCACAATCCATATGTTAACATTAAAAAAAAAACTTGCATCCATTTTATAAATGTAGATATTTGCCTTTTATCATACCCAGTTCTCCTTTGCTTGCGAATTGTCTTCCTGTAACTCTTTATTTCTGTTTCACGGAGACCAGGTTCTCTACCCTGTTGCAAAACAAAAGCCTTTTCTGTTTTTCTAAACTATTTTTCAGGCTTCTGTAGCACATTCTTTTCATAGGTATTCTCTTTAAGACTTCAAAATAATGTTCTGTTCCACTCATACCACAATATTCTTTATTCTCCTCTTAATTTTTCTGTAAACAGGGAGTGTCTTTCTAGGCCAGCATTTGCCAACAGGCAGGGTTACATGGATTGCTGTTGGCCTTGCTCACTGCCACCTTAATAGACACAGCTTTCTCTCAGATGTCCGGCTGGAAGGTTGGTGTGCACAATGATGAGCTCAGGTCCCAGGGCCTCACAGACAATTGTTTTGTGCAGTTTTGATGAATGGTGGTGGGAGCTTCCATTTCTAAGAAGTCCATTTGTATTAGTCCATTCTCACACTGCTATAAAGAACTGTCTGAGACTAGGTAATTTACAAAGAAAAGAAGTTTAATTGACTCACAGTTCCACATGGCTGGAGAGACCTCAGGAAACTTACAATCATGGCAGAAGGGGAAGCAGGCACGTCTTACATGGCAGCAGGCGAGAGAGAGTGAGAGTGTGAAGGAGGAACTGTCAAACATTTACAAAACCATCAGATCTCATGAGAACTCACTCACTATCACAAGAACAACATGGGGGAAACCACCCCATGATCCAATCACCTCCTACCAGGTCTCTCCCTTGACACATGGGAATTATGGGGATTACAATTCTAGATAATACTTGGGTGGGGACACAGAGCCAAATCATATCACCATTCTTCTATTGATCCAGTGGTGGAGCACATGAAAGACCTCAACCCCCTGCACATTAAGCCCCCCATATTGTTTCTGTCTTCACCCCCAAGGCAAGGTTTTGCCTGTGGTGGCTGCATCCCCCAGACATAGTCTGTCATAGCTGTTCTCTGTTTTGACTTTTTCCTGGAGCTGAAAAGATTGGAAATGACTGAAAACAGTATCTGCTGATTCATAAAGCAGCACTAAAAAGCAGAAATATGGCACATTTTACCAGTGAATGCAGACCCTGGTCCTCTGCCAGTGGAGTAGAGGGACAGATACCTCTCCTGAGTCTGCCATAACAAAGCACCACAACCTGAGTGACTTAAAACAACAGAAATTTATTCTCTCACAGCTCTGGAGACAATAAGTCTGAAATCAAAGTGTCAGCAGAGCCACGCTCCTTCTGAAGGCTCTCGGGAAAAGTCTTCTCCTGACTCTTCCTCACTGCTGGTGGCTGCCAGCAGTTTTCGACATTCCCTGGTGTGTAGATGCATCACTCCGTCTCTGCCCCCATCTTCACATGGACTTCTTCCGGGTTTCTGTGTCTCCTCTCCTCTTCTGTTTATAACGATATCAGTCACTGGCTTTAGTTCCCACCCAACTCCAGTATCATTCCTCTTTAACTAATTATGTCTAAAAAGACCCTCTTTCCAAATAAGGTCACATTCTGAGGATCTGAGTAGACAAATTTGGGGGACATTATTCAGCTCAACTACATCTGCTCAGCAGCTCTCTGCCTGGTAGGGCCTCTCTTTCATAGGACAGTGTCTGCAGACGTCACCAATTATTTTCCTCAGTTCAGTTCCTTTGATTTTAAGTTAATAATAATTAATGATTGGCATTTCTATGTGCCAGACACTGCTGTAAGCACTTCACATATGTGAATTCTTCAAATATAGTCAATGAAAATTTCTTCCTAATTCTGGCAATAATTGGCTTATCACTTTTGGTTTTCAGGGTGTTTATGAGTTAGGCAATTTTGGCTTCTTCCTGTGTGTGTCCTTGGTGGCATTTTAATGAGAAGTCAGAGGACACGGGACAGGGGCTGCTAAATCATTTTAACCTTTCTATTCCTTAAGGATGGTTTACACATCTGTCCTCCGATTCTGTTTGCTTACTTTTACAATAGATTAGTAAACAGGGGACAATCTCTTTTCTCAGTTTCTAAATGATTTGGTGGTATGTTTTTGCTCTCATGCCCTACCAAAGCAAATGATGTGAAATGGCTTATGTGGAGCACCCAACAAACTCTCTGACCTATTGTAGCTGTTCAATACAGGTTGTCAGAATAAACAAATCACTTTAATCTACCAGGCTTGTCTTGTTAAAAATAGTCATAAGGCGAGGTGGGAGGATCATGAGGTCAGGAGATTGAGACCATCCTGGCCAACATGGTGAAACTCCATCTCTAATAAAAAATTAGCTGGGTGTGGCAGCACTTGCCTATAATCCCAGCTACTGGGGAGGCTGTCACAGGACAATCGCTTGAACCCAGGAGGCGGAGGTTGCAGTGAGCCGAAATCGTGCCACTGAACTCCATCCTGGCGACAGAGCTAGACTCCATCTCAAAAAAAAAAAAAGAAAAAAAAAAGTTGTAAGGTGACTCTGATACCATTTGTTCATAGTGAACATTTATTGCTTCCCAGTGATCACCTATGTTTTCCCTCAAACCCATAGCTTTAATAAACCACACAGAATTTTTCAAAGAATCCTTTCCAAGATTTACTCGGATATAGTTTGGCAAATTCTCTTTTAACCCTTTTAAAAACAGAGACCACTCAGCTCACATACCACTTTAAGGATTCCAGATATTCTAGGGGTGGAGTGATGACTTTAACTTAAACATATTTAAGATGTTCAGCTGTGAAGGCCTCCTGTCACCTGTGGTGCCACCTGTGGTGCCCAGTCCCACGTTGAGAAGCACCTGTGCTCTTTGACGGCTCATTTTACAGGGAGGGCAGTATCATCTCAGTCAGTCACAGAAGTGGAGTGGAAGTCCAGCCCAGGCAGTGGAACTCGTCCTTTGCTGCCCACCCCACCTCTCCTCCTGTAGGTTACCCTTGCCCAGGTCCTCCCGGGAGGAGGGGGGGGCGCTTTGCCCCGCACTCCTGCATTCCTCATGGAGACTGCAGTGAGAGGAGTCTTAAGAAGCCGTGGTCAATAGATTCATGCTCAGAAAGACAGAGAAACCTGCAATGGAAAGAGGACCTGGGGGATCTTTATGTTAAATGGAGATGGACCTGAGGTTGCACAGCTATTCACGCAAACCATTGGCTAATAAATACACCAGGCAGCTACCAAGCAGTAAAACAGCAGTGAAAGCATCCTGGGTCTGCACGGCCAGTCCCAGTAAAGCAGCATCCACCCAGGGATCTGAGCAGGGCTCATTCCCACTCAGCTGGTCAGTATCCTCCCTTGAATATGGGGTACACGGAGATTTATTAAATTGCTTTGAACTCAGTCACATTCTGGGGCCAGTAGATCTATTCATATGGTAACCTATTTATATGAGGGGGTCTGGCTTTCCTATGAAAGGTCATGATATAAAGTCTCCTTCTCTTACGCTGTAATTGGATTGAAGTGGAAAAGAAAGTTGATTTAAAACAATACCTAAAGAAATTAATAGTATGAGTCATGCCTAAACAAAGCAAAGATGGTGATGGGGTATCTGACCAACTGACATTTGGGAAAGTCTCAAAGATGTCTAGGGCCCTTCCAAGTTTAGTATTTCACAGCTCAGAGTTCTCTCCGAGACAGCTGGGATTCAAACTCTCACAGAGGGGACCAGTTTGTAAGATTGTGTGATTAAAGGGATGGGGATTGGTCCTGTCTTCGTCAGCTTCTTCAACCCAGTTCTGTGTTGGTGAAATCCTTGTCATGCAGTTACTAGTTCATTCTTTTAGCTGGCATGTGGTGAGGGGATCTCTTGTGTGTGGTCCTTGCTATTTGGTGTTGCAGCTTGCTTGTCAGCAATGCTGGGAGGTGTCTCATTTTCTGGGGCACACTCATGCATGTAGTCTAGTGTGTTTGAGGTGCTGGTCCTGAAAGAGAGTTGAGCCATTCACTAGCTCACATATATCTTCCAGTGTGCATAATGCTCCATACAGTAGCTGTGCCCCTGGAAATTTGCCTCTAACTCAAACGTCAATAAATCAGCATAGTAAGGCACAGAATAGCCCCTGGCATGCAGTAGGTGCTCAATAAATATTTGTGGAATAATGAATTAATGAGCAGCAGGAGATAATAATAGTGTATTACGGTTCTCTAGAGGGACAGAACTAATCAGATAGATGTAAATATAAAGGGGACATTATTAAGCAGTATATATTAAGGAGTATTCACTCACACAAAGCCAGTCCAAGTCCCAAAGCTGAAGAACTTGGCATCTGATGTTCAAGGGCAGGAAGCATCCAGCATGGGAGAATGATACAGGTCAGACGTCTAAACCAGTCTAGTCTTTTCATGCTCTTCTGCCTGCTTTTATTCTAGCCGAGCTAGCAAATGATTAGATTGTGCCCACCCAGATTGAGGGCGGGTCTGCCTTTCCCAGTCCACTGACTCAAATGTTAATCTCCTTTGGCAACACCCTCACAGACACACCCAGGAACAATAATTTTCATCCTTCAATCCAAACAAGCTGACGGTCAGTACTAACCATCACAAATAGCAACAATTTAGATTCTGGAGTCAGAATGACCTGGTCTGGAATTCTAGTTCTGCCACTTTCTAGCTGTGGGAGCTCAGGCAGTTTACTTAACCCATCTGATCCTCAGTATCTCCATTGTTAAAGTGGGGATGATAACATTCTTCTGTCATGGGGTTATTGTGAGAATTACATGAGCAAATAAACCAGGTCAATCACAGTGGCTGCCCCAGTGTCAGCGCTTGACAAATCTTACTCTTTGTGGTATTATTGCTCCCCTTGATGATAATAATAATAATTAGAAAAACAAACGCATGCAGTCATTGAATCACAGTGTCTGATTTCCCTCACATATGCCCCTCATGTGACACATAATAACTAACTTTGAGAACATGGCTTTTCTTTTTGCTGTTGTACTTCCCACTGATATGGCATCTTAGCTCCTCAATGCTTCTATTGCCTCCAGATCCAGGTCCCTTGTCAAGCCTTTCCCCTACAGGCTGAGTTTGTTATCTTCTTCTCTGGGCTCCCCCTGCCCTCCATCCATCCCTCTCTAATGGTACATGTCACTGTAGATTCTGCCTGGCCTCTTTATCTGCTCTCTCTTTCTCACTTGTTCAGGCTTTGGGAGGGCAGGGTTGCAGTTGGAGCTACTGATAGAGAAGAAAGCCAGTGGACTCAGGAGCCCATGGAGGAGGAGAGGGACCTAGACTCAAAGTCAGGTGGAACCTCATAGCCCAGCTCCGTTTTTATTCAACCTCAAACCTGGGAAGGCTTCTGCCGTGAGCCCCGTGATATAGGAGATATTTACTTTTTTGTTCTTTCTCCCTGCCTGCAGCTCCCTGCTGGGCCTGACACTGACAACTCTCAGAGAAGCCCCAGGAAGCTTTAGTGCCTGTTTCTGGGACAGGAGGCAAGGGTTGCCATCCTCCGGGGACCAGAGGATGAGATAGCTGGCCCAAAAGGAAAAGAAGCTGGTGAACACATTTCTGTCACCAGGGAACATAAAGAGAACCCTATGGAAGTGTGGGGAGCTGTGTGACTCCCCGAGTCATATAACCTTTCTAATCTTCTGATATGAATGGGATGAACATTTATCATCCATCTTCCATGAACTCAGCACTACTGTGACTCCTTTAGTGACCCATATCCTGGCCCAAATCTGGTTTTTCTTTTGCATTTGCCTCAAGGCTAAGCTTGTTGGGGAATAGTTCATGCCTGAGATCATTAATCTGATTCAATTAAACAAACACTTATGAGTGAATACTTTGTGCTATCCACTGGGCTCTGGGGATACTGCAGTGAACAAAACTTTGTCTCTATTGTTATGGAGCTCGTGGTCATCTGGGAAGTCTTGGATCTAGAAAGGCTCTTTTTAAAGATGAAATGATAAAGCCAAGAGAAATGAAGTGATTCGGCCTAAGTCACGCACAGCAAGTTACAACCCAAGAACTAAGCCCCACGTTTCTCAATGTTGTTGTTGTAGCTTACTTCACCTCTACTTTTCCAGTTTATGACTTATCATTGGGGTGACCAGTAGCTCCCTCTTGAATGAGCCACAAACTTAAGGGGCTTATGTAGTGCAAAACAGGAGCCAGTCTTGCTTTTAATGCTCCTTTGAAGAAAATTGGAAAATGTACTTAGTCCACTCTTGTCTCACTGCCACATGGTGTCACTGTTGAACACAGGTCCTGCACAGTTCAGTGGCTGCTTATTTCCCCTGCACTGCAGCTACTTTTGGCCCAGATTCTAACACTTGCTCCCAAGGTACCACAAACTCAGGCTCCAAGTTTTCATCTCTTTGATTTCAGCTTTATATGCTCAGTCATTTCTTGGTAAAGAATTCCATGGCTAGGTGGCTGAATCAGCCTCAGCTATAAGTAATGATGGGACCAGCTTTCACCCCCAAACTCTGTGGCCTAGGTATTAAATTAATGTCACTAGCCAAGACTCCCACAACTTCTGAGTCACTTTGTATTCTGTCTTGGTCTGTTCCCATCTAGAATCCCCAAAAACTCCTTACGTGGATTCCTCCACCACCTCTCAACTTAAGATATAAAAAAATGCTGTCAAGAGTCTGCCTTTGTTAAGCTAGGGAATATTCCATTACTTTTCCCCCAGAAATGATTTGTGTGTTTGCATAATTAAGGACTATTACTCAAGAGATTCTCCCCTAAATATTGATCTTTCTAAGTTTCCTGCTGCATCCTTCGAGGAAGATTTTGCTATCCTTTACACTAACTTCCAATTCTTACTGACTCTTGCTAGCTTGCCTGCTTCCTATAGTGTTGTCCCTTTTGTATAAATTTAGATGTGTATATACTGATGCAATTTAGCTGTGCTACACCTATGCACACACTGCTGGGAAGTAGATTTGTGAATTGGATAGGAAGATCCATTTGAGGTTTCCGGGGTGGCACCCCATCCTCCTTAAAAGTCATCATCTGGTCTCTGTGATGCTGGGTTTCAGGACATTGGTATCTTCGAAGGCTAAAGCCAGAGATGGATGATCAGAGATCTGCAAGGACAGCAGATGATTTTTTGGCCAATTTTTTCTTAGAGGGAGTAAAGAAGATACGTTACTTCCTGAGGGGAAGTTGTAAAAGCTTAATGCAAAGTCAGAATGTTACCAGGATTGGGAGAGGGAGAAGAAAACAAAAACATAAACACTGAGAACAACCTCCAGGAGCTAACAGAACATTTATTTGAGAGAAAGAGAGAACCATTTTTCCAACACCCATGTTTGAGTTCAGTCCAGAGTAGTAGAAAGCACACAGATGTCTGAATTTGAAAGGTCTATGTTCCCACACTAAACATTGATTGACATGGCCTTGGGTGAGTTGCCTAACCTGATGAATTAGGTTTCTGCATCTGTAAATTGGGGTTGAGTGCCTATCATGCGTGTGTCTAAGAAGATACCCAGGGAAGGGAGTTTAGCACACTGCTTGACAATAAATAATAAGTTGCACTATCTGTTATTCAGAAACTCAATTTGCCCACACATTAAAAAAAATAAAAAAAAAACAACAAACAAAAACCCCGAAAAACTCCTTAATGAGGGGAAGTTGTGTAGAAAATGGGCAAGGATAAGGGAACAAATGAGGAATATTGAAGCAGCCAGAAGCTAGCAATTTCAAACTCTATTACTGCCCCCAGATTGAAGGGACAAGAGGAGGAAGACATGTTGTTGGAGTTCATAAAAGAGGGGCCCCCAAGCAGAAGCTACAGTTGGGGGTTGGGCAGGTACAGCTACAGCCAGAGTCAGTACTGAAACAGAGTGGAAAGCAATGCCTCGCCCTACTTCCTGCTCTCCTGGCTCCTGTGGTTGCCTCCTGTTGAAGCAACCACCACCAGGTAACACTGGTGACCTTACCGAGCTAGATTTATTAAATACGATAAGCAAGGAAGCAAGGAAGAGTAGTCCTGCAATAAAATCTCAAGAATGTCCTAAAAAAGGGGAGTTAGGGAAGGTACTTGTAAGATTGTGGGGCTAAGGTTAGTCATAAGATGGTTTTAATATGCATTGTCTGGGCAGGGATTGGTCAGAATTTATGAATGAAGCAATTTTCTTGGACAGTCAGTGGTCTCATCTATGGAGCATGAAAGTTCAGAGTTATGGTTACATCAATTTGTAGTATTAGCTGGGAACATGTGGGACTGAATGAGCTGGTATTTAAAAATGTTTTGAGCTAATTTGTGTTACATGTCATGGCTGGATCAGTTTATCCCTTTTGCAGGTCATACTTTATTTTGCAAATTGGTGACTGTTTTATTTCTCACTTCCATTAACCAAACTCTATCAGAAGCCAGCCAGACAGGGAGCTTAGATGAAGTGGTCTGCAGAGATCAGCCTCCTAGGCACTGAGCAGAGCAGGAAAGAGAGAAATGGCTCTGGGGAACGAATGCAGAAGAACCAGCACACTTATCGGCCTGCCTGCTTTTCTCCCTTCCTCCTTTCCTTCAATTACTCCCTCATTGCCTCATTTCCCAATCGATATTAATTCTTCCTTATCTGTGTATCCTTCTTTCCTTCATTCATTTCACACTTTGAGAATTATGATGCTAGGCCTTTACAAATTGTAATTATTATAATTAAAAATAGGTATAATGATGCTATTAAACATTGTTTATATACTAAACAATATGCAAGGTGACTTTTATATCCAAAAGTCTCATCCTCTAAATCAGTACTGTCGAATGGAAGCTTCTGCAATGATGAAAATGTTTTAAAAGCTGCACTGTCCAGTATGGTCCTACTTGGGACATGTGGCCACTGAACATTTGTACTGTGAATATTGTGAATAAGGAATTGGATCTTAAAATTTTACTTAACTTTAATTAATTTATACTTAAGTAGCCACAAGTGGTTAGGGTTACTCTGTTGGACAATGTTGCTCTAAATAACTCTATAGGGCTGCTGTTATTATCTGCATTTCAGACATGAGAAAACTGAGCCCTGGTGAAGTTAAGATGACTATGGACACCAATTACAATGGTTGTTATTGGTGGAGCCAGAACAAGGACCTGGTTCTCACTGGCCCCAAACGTGCACAGCTTCATTTGTTTTAGGCTATACCACATTTTATTTTATTTCATTTTTAAACATTTCTGTAGATTTGGGGGTACAAGTACAGTTTCATTACATGGATGTATTACATAGTGGTGAATTCTAGACTTTTACGTAACCATCACCCCAATAGTGTACATCGTACCCAATAGGTGATTTCTCATTCTTAACTCCCTTCCACCTTCCCACCTTTTGGAGTCTCCACTCTCTATTATTCCATTCTCTATGTCCATGTGTACGTGCTTATTTCCCATTTATAAGAGAGAATATGCAGTATTTGACTTTCTGTTTTTAAGTTATTTCACTTAAGATAATGGCCTCCAGTTCCATCCATATTGCTGCAAAAGGCAGGATTTTATTCTTTTTATGGCTGAGTAATATTTTATGGTGTGTGTGTTTATGGCAGCATATTAGCCATAAAAAGAATGTTACATATAATATTATGTAAAATATTATATGTGTGTATATATATACACATATAATATTTTCTGTGTGTACATATGTATATATGTGTGTATATCTAAACACATATAATATTTCATGCAATATTTTATGGGAGGCTGATATATACATATATACACATATATATGTGGCATGTACATATATGTGATGTATATATATATGTGTGGTGTGTGTGTATATATATATACACCATAAATATATCTATATATATATGTAACATTTTCTTTATCTGATCACAAGTGCTCCCTCTGCCTAGACATCCTTCTTCTCAGCCTCTTGGCCAAATTCCTACTCATCCCTCAAAATTCAGCCAAATTCTCCCTTTCTCCATGAAGCCTCCATAATACCCAACCACAGTTGTGAATGTCATAACATTTGGTAAATATGTAATGGATGCACTTTACACATTGTGTTGTAGTGATTCGTTTAGTTGTATACATTTCTAAATAGATCATGAGGTCTTTGAGGACAGGAACTGAGTCACTGTGGGAGACATTGTAGGTACAAAGAAAAAGGTTTGCAAATGAGTGATTTATCATCGTTTTAATGGGTTCCATAAGCACCTAAATAGTAATGCTGTAGCATGGGCCTGTTGGTGCAAATCTCCTTCATTGCCTTTATAGGTTTAAATTCTATAGATCAGCAAGATCTCTGCTGAGAGAAAATTTGGGCCAGCCTGCCGGCCTCTTGGGCTCCTTCCCTCTCCTGTTCTTGCCTGATCAATAGCTCTGGCTGGGAGTATTTTAAGCCTGCTACCCTTTGACTTGAGTCTTTCTTCTCTCAGCAGTCATGCATTTCCCAGCATGCTCCCCAGGAGGGTGGTGGATCAGAAGTGCCTGAAGATTGTGATACAATTCAATAGGTTCTCCTGAGCAGCTTATAAAACAGCCAGCTGCCTCCTGGACAGACACATACATCTCTAGACATCCAAAGCACCTGTAGGCCAAAGGACCACCATGCTGAGAGGTCTTGGGATGGGTGGATTTCCTAGTAAAATTGGGTAGAGCCATTATGACTCAACACCTAGGATACAGCATTGTTAACAGGGCAGGAGAGAGAGAAAAATCGAGTGCCAGGAAACTGATTTTCAAGACCAGAGAACATTCTGATGGCATCGATTCAGGCCTAGTTTGGGGTCAACCCTTTCAGGAGAAGGAACTCAAAAGAAATGACCTTATCCACATGTCTTCATTATGTTGTCCACCCTGACCATCCTTGCCCTCAGCAGGCCTGTGTTGCCCTTGGAAATAAGTCCAGAATCCTTGGCATTGTCTTCCAGTTCCAGCAGTGGCTCAAACTGCAAATGCCAACAGGGGCAAGGTGAATAATATCAAGAGTAAAGTGTTGTTTTGAGAGTTGTGGCCAATAAGAAAGACCTGACTGTTCAATGGCAGCAGCCACTGCTCTGCCTGACCATTGTCACCGTGAAAATGAAAGCTCTGGCCCTCCTTTTTCTTTCAGTAGAAGAAGGAAATCTGGATTTGAGTGTAAAATATCTAGTGTCGTAAACTACTTTGTGTCAGATGTGGTCCAGAGGTCGTTACTGGCAGGTCTTTCATCTGCTCCAGCTTCATTGCCATGGATTCCTTCATGTCCTCTACTCTTCAGCCACTGTGACCCGCTTGCCACTTCTGGACTAGCCCATCCTCGTCCCCACTCGGTACATTTGCACATGCTGCTGCTTCATCTGGGCGTGCTCTTTCTACCCATTCACATGTTAAACCTGGACCCGTCTTCCAGCCCCACTCAAGTGCCACCTCCTTTAGAAACTTCCCAATATCCCCAGGCATTTGTCCTTCCTTTGGGCTCCTTCAGTTGTTTCCACTTTGTCTGTAAGATTTACTACTTGCTATTATAATTTCTGGGCTTATTTGTGGGTTTCCTTCAGTAGACAGAGAGCTCTTGAGCTCCAGGACTACAAAATTCACAGAACCAACTTTCTGTTGGACACCTCTCTCCAAGTGCATCACAGCAGTCTCAGTCTCAATGTGCTCCGCTTGCAGCTGCCTCACATCCCTGTCTCACCAGTCTGATCCCATTTCTGTATCCCCATCTCAGTGAGTGGCAGCACCCCACCCAGTTCTCAGGGCAGAATCTGGGGGATCATCTTAGGTTTCTTCATCTTCCTTACCTTCCTGTTCCCATCAGTCACCCAGCAAGACCTTGGTTCAGTATTCCTATTTAGTCACCATCATTCTCAGTTCACCCTTGTTGCCACTTAGTAGATGGCCAGTAAATGATTCTTTAATTAGTTTTTAAATTATGGACCTGTTATTATTTACAATTTCAGAGTAAAATGCACAGTAAGGACTGCAACAATCAGGAAAATCCCATTACCTCCATGAGGTGATGGGATTGAGTGGGACCTTATTGACTAGGTGGGTGTCTAGGTAAATAAATAACAAAGAAGGTATGACAGGCAGGGAGGGTGGGCATGGTGGCTGGAGTGGACAGGGTTCGTTTCATAGCAACAGGCAAGTGCTGACCTGATAGGAGTGGAATATGATGAGATGGGTGTACAGTCGGATGGGTGAGCCAGAGCGAGGTGTGGAGAATCTGGAAGTGTGGAGAACTTATTCAGAGTTTATGCATCAGAAATAGAGCACATTCGCTGGTTCTTGAGAAGGAAATCTGTGTTTACCTGCCACAGAACAGAAAATAAAAGGCCTCAGGCAAGCGAAGAGTGATGAATGGTGGGGTATGTTTAAAGAGTGTGTGATGGGCTTGGGATTCAGTGGAAACTAGCCAGCCAGAAGGCACCTGGAAAATGACTAAACTGATGATATTCTTTTTCTTCGTTGGCTGGCTTAATCCCTTGTTATAGCATCAAGTTAATAATAATTATCACCATCTTGATGCTAGTGAACCCTCGTAATTGCTTTCAGCATGACAAACTGCTCATTCATCATCTTCCCTAATTCTCACATCATGCACAGTGATTGGTGGTACTGATCCTCTACAGATGAGCCCACAAGGGGTCATGGAAAAGAATTAACCTGCCAGAGTTGGGCAGGTGGAGTCCCTTTATATGGCCAGGACCTGAGATACAGTTTAAAACATCGTTTATTGGGTTAAAACCCAAAGGTTCTGTTTTAGCGCATGTTGGGTGGGGCTAACTTGCCCAGGTAGTTTTGGAAAACATAGCTGCCATCTCAAAACGCTGAAAGGTTTTTGGGGCACCTCTCAGCAGGTTCTGGTTTTTAAAATGTGCCACATTCTGACAGCCAACGAAAACTGAAACGTACCTTCCTTTAGCAGCCCCTCAGAGTTGAAACAGAAATAGCCCTTCCTACCAGGAATAAAAATAGAAACCATGAAACAAGTTCATGTATTCTTGTCTCTGTGCAGGGCACTCCTGTCATATGGGAGACCAACACTTCCAACATTCTGCACATGAAACGGCAGCAAAGGACTTTCCCTAGCAGGAGGGAAAATGCAAAAAAAATGGTGTCACCTCCCATGACAGAATGATCCATGGTCCATTCTTATCTTCTCTTGTCCTTTCTTTCCCTTAATAGGCACATTCTTTCAATTGACCTGTCATTGCAGTAGGCCTGTTTATTGACTGTATTTGCTGTGTTGCAGGCATGTTATTGGAGACAAAGATGAATGAGACCTAATCCTTGTCCTCTGTCAGGGACTTCCTCTAGTCAGGGAATCAGACACATAAATAGATACTGTCAGTCTCCCACCAGAGGTGCTAAAATAGAAAGATGTCCAGGGAGTTCTAAGGGAGCAGAGAAGAGGAGCACATGGCCTCTTTAGAAGCCAACGTGTTTTCTGCCAGCGGGAAACCATTTCTATCATTGCCTGGCATTGAGCACAAGTCTGTGACCTTATAAACAGAATTTAAATTGCTTCATTTTTCAGAAGGGCAGGAAAATACCGCTTGGTTGAGACCTCAGAAAAGTTGCGTATCTGATTATGGAAGAGGCAATGGGATCTACAGACTGAAGCAGACTGGCACCTCCGTAATTGTGTGATATTTTCCAAAACCAGGGCATGTCATTTAATTTGGGGCAAGATGCCTCCAAAGGATTAAATATTAATCGGGTCCTTCCTTCCCGCTTTTCCATTCTTATCACTTTTTGAAATTCATTTTCCCTTCTCTCACTTTATTTATTTATTCACTTATTCCCTTGGTCCGGTCCATCAGAATTTGCCACGAATGTTGCCAGGCACAGGGGATACACAGATGAAATAGCAAACATCCCCCGTGGGTCTCAGCCCTGGATGTTTGTCAGAATTACTCAAGGATCCAGCTTTCGTATGAATACAAATGCTCTGAAAACACCTCCACATTAGGTTTTTAAGTGAAGAAAGCCAAATGTAGGAGGGTGTGTAATCCAGTAGCAGTAGTGTGGGAAACAATTTTTTGGGGGAAAATGTGCATATTTTCTTGTATCTGCTCAGAGTATGTCTGGAAGAATATGTAAGAAACTAAAAACCTTGGTTGTCTATGGGAATGGGAACAGTTATCTAAATAGCAGAATAAGAGACAGACTACTCTAGACCCTGTTAAACTCTGTGTCATATGAATGTATTTCCCCTTGAAAATAATTTTAATTAAATTAAAAGTGAGTAATTTTGTTTGTTTGTTTCTGAGATGGGGTTTCGCTCTTGTCGCCCAGACTGGAGTGCAATGGCGCCTTCTCTGCTCACTGCAACCTCCACCTCCCGAGTTCAAAGGATTCTCCTGCCTCAGCTTTCCGAGTAGCTGGGATTACAGGCGCCCACGACCATGCCCAGCAAATTTTTGTACTTTTTTAGTAGAGATGGGTTTTCACCATGTTGGCCAGGCTGGTCTCAAACTCCTGACCTCAGGTGATCACCTGCCTTGGCCTCCCAAATTGCTGGGATTGCAGGCTGAGCCACTGTGCCCAGCCGAGTACATGTGTAAATCATAAACTTATCTTCCAGACATTCTGAAATCAGTATATTAAGGCTCCCCCACCCCACCTTCAAGTTAAATTCTAGACACCAGGCGTAATTAAGCATTCGCAGTTCTCTGAATGAGCCACGTTCTCTCTGGCCACCACACATTTGTGTGTGAAGTTCCTTTTGCCTGGTACATACTTCCCCTCCAGCAACCTCCATCCCCACACCCTGATTAAGGACCCCCACCCTACCTTCTCCAGTTAGATGGCCCGTCTCTGTGTTTTCAAAACATCTCTTGCTCCCCATCATAATTCTCTCAAACAGGAGTATAGTGGTCTGTTTATTTGTGTAGGATGTTCATCAAATCTCATACCCCATGAATGCAGAGGGAGTTTGCCCAGGAATTCTACTTCTAACACTCGGAGTCCCATGTTCTGGGAAACTTCTGAGTCCCAGGCAAACTGGGATGGTTGATTTCTTCATGTGTCCCCTACTAGCCAGCATCCCCCTGTAGACAGGAAACATATTGTTTCATCCTCCTCTTCTCTAACACAAAGGCCAGAACACTCTGCACTCTGGGTGCCCGATAAAGCCTCTTAAGGGAACAAAAACGTCAATATTTGTGATTTTAGAATCTGAACAACCAAAGAAAGATTTCATGGAATTTAAAACACACTTTTAAAAGAAAGTGACACATGCCAAGATAATGAATAGCCTGTAGAAGATATCAGTGCTTTCGCCACTTATTTCCTCCCCTTTAAGGTGCACTGTGACTTGCTTTGGCTAATGAATGGGAATGGAACTGATACATGAGTTCTGGTTAGCAGCTTTAGGAGCCTGGGAGTCTGGGTGGCTGTGAAAGGAGAGTTGGCCATGTAGCCTCCTCCAGCAGAGCCCTGCTCAGATCCACAGTGGACTTGTCATGTGAACGAGGCAGAAATGACCTTTCATCACTTGTCATGTGAACAAGGCAGAAATGACCTTTCATCACATTCAGCCACAGAGAGGGTTATGCCTTATTTTAATGTAAACTGTACTATCATTATTGATTCATTCATATTTATATATACATTTAAAATAATTTAGAGTGCATTTACGACATAGAGTTGGTTTTTATTTGTGCTATAGTGGGAAAGGCTCTAAGAAAAGCCACATTAAACCTTCTTGAACAAGGAAAATTATTGATTAGCACACTGTCCATGAAATCAGAGTTGTAGATAGAATAGGTCATGAAATAAAAAGAGGCTTTGGAGTCAGAAAGACCAAAGTTCAAATCCTGGCTTTGCTACCCTCACTTTTTGTCATGCTGGGCAAATGATTTGACATCTCAGCTTTAGTTTCTTCTTCAGTCAAAACAGGGTTTACAGGACCTCGTTGAAAAGCCGCCCTACACTATTCACAATAGTAAAGAGTTGGAACCAACCCAAATGTCCAACAACGATAGACTGGATTAAGAAAATGTGGCACATATACACCATGGAATACTGTGCAGCCATAAAAAATGATGAGTTCATGTGCTTTGTAGGGACATGGATGAAACTGGAAAACATCATTCTCAGTAAACTATCACAAGGACAAAAAACCAAACACCACATGTTCTCACTCATAGGTGGGAATTGAACAATGAGAACTCATGGACACAGGAAGGGGAACATCACACTCCGGGGACTGTTGTGGGCTGGGGGGAGTGGGGAGGGACAGCATTAGGAGATATACCTAATGCTAAATGACGAGTTAATGGGTGCAGCAAATCAACATGGCACATGGATACATATGTAACAAACCTGCACATTGTGCACATGTACCCTAAAACCTAAAGTATAATAATAATAAAAAAAAAAAGAAAAGCCGCCCTAAGGCAGCACTGTCCGAGAGAATTTTCGGTGATGATGGAAGTGTTCTGTTCTGCACTGCCCAATATGGTACGCAACGGCCACATGTGGCATTCAAAAATTTAAAATTCACTTCCTCAGATGACTAGCCACATTCCAAGTGCCCAATAACTGTATTATATTTTTAAATTTAATTTAATTTTATGTTCTGGGATTCATGTGCACAACATGTAGGTTTGATACATAGGTAAATGTGTGCCATGGTGGTTTGCTGCACCTATCATCCCATCACCTAGGTATTAAAGCCCCGTGTGCATTAGCTATTTATGCTGATGCTCTCCCTTCCCACCCCCCACAACAGGCCCCAGTGTGTGTTGTTCCCCTCCCTGTGTCCATGTGTTTTCACTGTTCAGCTCCCACTTATAAGTGAGAACATGCAGTGTTTGGTTTCTGTTCCTGTGTTAGTTTGCTAAGGATAATGGCTTCCAGCTCCATCCATGTCCCTGCAAAGGACATGATCTTGTTCCTTTTCATGGCTGCATCATATTCCATGGTGTATATGTACCACATTTTCTTTATCCAGTCTGTCATTGCTGGGCATTTGGGTTTATTCTGTGTCTTTGCTATTGTGAATAGTGCTGCAATGAGCATACACATGCATGTATCTTTGTAATAGAATGATTTATATTCCTTTGGGTATATGCCCAGTAATGGGATTGCTGGGTCAAATGGTATTTCTGATTCTAGGTCTTTGAGGAATTGCCACATTGTCTTCCACAGTGGTTGAACTAATTAACATTCCCACCAACATTGTAAAAGCATTTCTATTTCTCCACAGCCTCACCAGCATCTGTTGTTTCTTGACTTTTTAATCATCACCATTCTGACTGGTGTAATATGGTATCTCATTGTGGTTTGATTTGCATTTCTCTAATGATCAGTGATGTTGAGCATTTTTTCATGTTTCTTGGCCAAATGAATGTCTTCTTTTGGGAAGTGTCTGTTTATGTCCTTTGCCCACTTTTTAATGGGGTTGTTTTATTTTCTCATAAATTTGTGTAAGTTCCTTGTAGATTCCATATATTAGACCTTTGTCAGATGGACAGATTGCAAAAATTGTCTCCTATACAGTAGGTTGTCTGTTCACTCTGATGATAGTTTCTTTTGCTGTGCAGAAGCTCTTTAGTTTAGATCCCATTTGTCAATTTTTGCCTTTGTTGCAATTACTTTTGATGTTTTTGTCATGAAATCTTTGCCTGTGCCTATGTCCTGAATGGTATTGCCTAGATTTTCTTCTAGGGTTTTTGTAATTTTGGGTTTTACACTTAAGTCTTTAATCCATCTTGAGTTAATTTTTGTATAAGGTGTAAGGGAGGGGTCCAGTTTCAATGTTCTGCATATGCCAAGTGCCCAATAACTTTAAGTAGTAGAGAGGATCTCTGTAAAATGCTTGACCTAGGATAGTTGCTCAACATGATAAGTACTCCTTTTTCTAGCAGTTTATCTGATCTGTACTCCTATGGGGTGGGCATCACTCTGGGTGAGCAGCCGCCAGTGTGACTAGCTTGATGCAATGTGGTCAGCCTTAAGTCTACACATCTGCAGCTTACAAAATACAGAGTATCTCACCAAACATTCCACAAGAACTTATGAACTTATGAAAGTTGTGTCCCTGGGTGAAGAAAGTAAATCTCAAAATCTCCCAAGTTTAGCCCCAGAATGAAAATTTCCCACTGAAGAGGACCTATAGGACCAAGAAGCCTTGATTCTGTTCTTCCTAACTCTAGCCTCAGATTTTCTTTCTCTCTTTGATTCTCCTTTTCTCCTTAAGGTGGTCCCAGGGGAAGCCCTACTCCTCATAACAATGTCTGCAACGCCCCAAGTCCCCTGCAAGTCCCCTGCCTCTGATTCACTCCAACATCACTGGGGTAAACACTGTCTTTCAAAAATACCTAGTGGGCCAGGTGAGGTGTCTCACGCCTGTAATCCCAGCACTTTGGGAGGCCAAGGCTGGTGGATCACGAGGTCAAGAGATCAAGACCATCCTGGCTAACAGGGTGAAACCCTATCTCTACTAAAAATACAAAAAAATTAGCCGGGCGTGGTGGCGGGCGCCTGTGGTCCCAGCTACTTGGGAAGCTGAAGCAAGAGAATGGCGTGAACCCGGGAGGCAGAGGTTGCAGTGAGCTGAGATCACACCACTGCACTCTAGCTTGGGTGACAAAGTGAGACTCCATATAAAAAAAAAAAAAAAAAAAAAAAAAAAACACCTTAGTGAACCCTGAGAGAGAACGTTAGAGGAGTAATCTCAGAACCTATGAGGGATCTAATTTCAGTAACCTGGTTGATGGAGGACAGTTCTAGTCCTTTTCAGGACTCCCTGGCTCAATCCCAAGATACACGAGCAAGACCCTTGCCTGTGTGATTTGCTTGCTGCCACTTCCAGATAACAACTTATCACCCAGTTTCTGGACACTATTTCACGTGTCATGACTGACTCTTCAGTAATCAAGACCCAAAGAGATACGACACGCCTCCCCACCCAATGCCTTCCCTCTCATCCCCTGCATCTCAGTCTGAAGACCTGCCTCCCCTACAGTCTGACAGCACCACATAGTAAGAAGCATAGCATGCAGGGACTGATGACTCATTCTCACGTGAAACTGGATTAAAGAACAAGAGTCAGCTTTCAATCATCATTTCTAGTCGTGTAGGGAAAAACTCTCTTAAAGTGTTTCTCCTCTGCTCTGACAGCACAACAATCATTAACACAGCTACTTGGGAAGCTGAAGCAAGAGAATGGCGTGAACCCGGGAGGCGGAGGTTGCAGTGAGCTGAGATCACACCACTGCACTCCAGCCTGGGTGACAAAGTGAGACTCCGTATAAAAACAAACAAACAAACAAACAAACACCTTAGTGAACCCTGAGAGAGAACATTAGAGGAGTAATCTCAGAACCTATGAGGAATCTAATTTCACTAACGTGGTTGATGGAGGACAGTTCTAGTCCTTTTCAGGACTCCCTGGCTCTGTGACCAAAGGTAGGGGGGTTTTTCCCTGTACACCAGGCAGCAGACACCAGCTGGGTGTCCCCCAAATCAATTCTGATACCATCTACCTGGAGATAGTGTCAGGTCCCATAGGTTGGGGGCTCAGTCCTCAAACTGCCTCCCGTCAGACACTAGTCTCAAGTTCAGACCTCTAGAACTTCTGACCAAGCAGTTGCCAGTTGGGGTTCCCATGACCCCCTCTTTGAGTTTGATTAATTTGCTAGAATAGCTCACAGAACTCCGGGAAACACATGTACAGTTTATTATAAGGATATTACAAAGGATATAGATGAAGAGATGGGTAAGGTGAGGTGTAGGAGAAGGGGTGTGGAGCTTCCATGCCCTCCCTGGATGTACCGCCACCCTCCAGAAATCTTCACATGATCAGCTGTCTGGAAGCTCCCTGAGCACAGTTCTCTTGGGTTTTCTATGGAGGCTTCATTACATAGGCATGATTGACAACCCTGTGGAAATGTGATTGGACCAAAAGCGCATAATCTACACCAGCAAGGCTTGTCTGTTCAAACTTTTCTTGGCCTCTCTGTTTAGCATTCCTTCCTCTAGGTATGGGGCAGGACTCTCTCTGGATTAGGGTCTTTTGATCCACAATCAGATTAGAGTCTGGCACTGGGCAGGTGAAAGAAGGACATGAAGAAGGTCAGAGAGAGATTCTGTTTCCTGAGGCCCAAAGTGCTCCAATATTATAACAAGGATTATGGGAGTTAGGAGCCAGGAACCATGGATGAAAACCAATTATGTATCATAATACCACACGAGTGCCCTTGGAAGTTTGTGTTTTTTACTGAACCTAAGACAGATGAATATCCATGTATCCAACTCTCCATCCACCCATTCATTCCTCTGTTGGTCCATCCTGCTGTCTCTCCATCCATGCATTTATTCAACCATGTCTCCACTTATATGCTACTTCCTTCCATATATCCACCCACAAACATTTGTAATGTGCTTAATCTCTGTGGTCAGATTCCATGGGTTTGGATTCTAGCTCTTCAAATTATTACCATGGGACTTCGTCTCTCTGAACCTCTTTTTCCTCATTTGCACAGTGGGGATGAATAATATTTACCTCATACTCCTAAGATTGGATGAGAATTACATAGATGGTGCATATAAATCTCAAGAACACTTCTTGCTGCATAGGTAAGCATTCAACCACTGTTATCAATTATTAATACCCTACTACAGAGAGTGGGGAAATCAAGACACTTGAGGTCCAGCCATCTGCAAGGAGCTCTTCACCCCAGTGAGACCCAAGCTTTTTCTGCCTTTTATATATTTGATTATTTTAGCCTGTATCACTTCAAGTAGTAATAGGTCAGTGAAGCCTATCGTTTGGGAATTATAAGTCAATATGTGAAAAAGAGATTCAAACTCTTAAATGTGTGGGCAATGAACAATTTCTGGCATTCAGATAGGATAAGGGTGGGGTGGGCTGTTTGGGAGACAGAAGTTATTAAAAATCTCTTTATGGAGAGCTCCTGCTCTGTGCCAGTCTGCAGGATATTTCCTTTGTTATTTCTCTTCTGTTGTCTGCAACTTATGGAGGCCAAGTAATCTTTTTACATTTTATATTCCAAGACAGGCTTAATGTTGCTGTTTTTAAAGTTATTTTGTCCCATAAGGTTCTCATCTGGTTCCTAATATGCAGTTATAAATGGCATAAATGAATGGATCACCCCAACAATTTGGAGGCCTTGGCTCTGGGGTCTCAAAAGCTTCTCTGCATCTGGTTATGTGTGAATAGTAAAAGACTTTACTTTTTCTAAGTGAAATCTCATGTGGATTTTATCATAAGTAAAATAGATAACATGAATCTTGAGTACAGTAATGGATAAACATTGGGAATATTATTGTCTGAGCTAAGCGTGGTTGCATGTGGTTCCGAAATATGTCCAAAAAGTCTAGCAGAGGCATAAATTAAGCACTTTTAGATATACAATTAATAAATTGTCTTTATGATAATATAGATTTACATGATTTGACATTGGCAATGTCCTGGAGAACAACAACAATAATAAGCAGCCTGGGTATATTTCACATCAGCAGGCTGTATCTTGGTGATAGAAAATCACTTTTATTGGTACTTTTGCAAAGCCATGAAAAGAAACATTTGCGTTCATCTCTGTCAGTATCCAAAAGGGAAAGTCAATTGTTGTTTAAGATGAGGAAGGCAAGGAAATTAACATTTATTGTTCAGCTACTAGGTGTTACTGTGCTGAGTGCTTTATATGCATTACTGGATGCTGTGAATCCCCAAAACTATTGTCTCAATTTGCTGTCTCCCTTTCCTCCCATTCTAGTCTGGCTTACTGTACAAAAATGATTTTTGCTGAGATCCTCACTTCATGGCATTAAATCCAGTGGACAGTTTCCAGTCGCAATTGTATTTGATACCTCAACAGTATTCAGCACTTCTCAAAATCTCTTCTTCTTTTGGCTTCCATGGCACTGTATCTCCTGGTTTTCTTCCTCTCTAACTGTTGGTCCCCTGTCATCTGAGAGGTGCCTGTCCCTTCCACACTGTGCCTAGGAAATCTCACCCATTTGCAGGACTCCAGTATTCTTCCAGGTACTGATTTCTCCCAGTAGTGTGTCTGCTTCCTGCCTGAATATCCACTTGCCTTATTGTTGTTGCTGTTTAGGTAATGACATCTTTCCTCAAAAATCTTATCCTGTTCCAGCGTTTTCTAACTCAGCATGGTGGCACTTCCATCCTTTCCTACCAGAAACTTAAAAACATCCACGAAACCTATTTCTCACCCTCCACATCCGCCAAGCCCTCTTGTCTTTATCTTCAAATATTTCCTGATGTCTTTACTTCTCCATCTCCAATGCCACCCCTTAGTTCAAGCCAACATAATTTTGTGTCAGGATTAGTGCAGTCCCCTCACCAACCATTCTTGCTTCATTCATTTGAAACTCCATGCTGCAACCAAAGTAATCCTTGTGAAAATACAGTTGTCTCACCCCTTTCCCTAACCCTCTCTCCAAACCAACGTTCAGTGACTTTCATTGTTCTTGAGATGAAGCACAACATCCTTACCAATACATATAAGCAGCTTCTACCTGGAATGGCCTCCACCTTCTTCTCTTGTCTCATCCCCTCCCATCTCCTCCATTGTCTACTAGATTTTAGTCTTTGGCTAGACCTCAAGGAATATAAGATATGAGATATTAATTTAACTATTTTAGCTTAGTGACTAATAAAAGTAGTGGGCAGGCTTTCCATGTCAGGAGTATTAATTGTGAATGTTCTGCTCTTTATTAGGATTTCAGATTTGATATGAAAGGACATGAGATAACTTTCATGGATGAGCTTTTGTGTTAGCCTCTACGTTACTGGATATCAGCTAAATGAATTAAAGTCTGCTGTACCCAAAACCATTTTTCTACAGATGTGGAGATTGAAGCTCCTTCTGAAAATGCAGGGAAGAGTCTACAAAAGAGACAGCGAATAGAATTGTGTCATTAGGACTTAGTTCTATTTGAAGATTTTGGGATTTTTTTCTTCTTGCTACCAAGGATGCAGTCACAGATTGGATAAGAGACTCAGAAGGTCACATTCTGGCCTTTGGGAAGTCTGTAATATAAAAAAGAGGCAGAGAAACAATATAAATGCACTACTTATCTTGGAACTTTACAGCAAACTGAGAATATTTTCGTTTATGTATTTGTAATAGAATGAATAATCCCCTCTCTTCCCCTCCCTGCCAAACAAAATCCATGTCTTTACCCATGGAACCTGTGATTGTTACGCTAGTTAAGGATCTTGAGATGGGAGGATTATCTCAGATTATCCTGGTGGGCTCTAAGTATAATCATATGTATCCTTGTAGGTGAGAGACATTGAGGAATTTGACACACAGATAGAAGAGAAAAAGGCAATGAGAAAACAGTGCAGAGATTGAAATGATACAACCACAAACCAAAGAATGCCAGCAGCTACCAGATGCTGGAAGAGACAAGGAAGGATGCTCCCCTAGAGCTTCCCTAGGGAGCTGGCTCTGCTGGCAACTCTTTTCAGCACAAGGATACTGATTTTAGGTCACCAACTTTGGGTAATTTGTTACAGCAGCCATAGGAAACTTCATACTGAAATTATTGATCATGTAAATGATGTATGAGAAGTGCTAACCATTAAAATCCATGCATTTTAAATTGGCATGCCAGAAAGTGGTGCTCAAAGCTTCCTTCTACCCCTCCAGCCTTTTTGAGGGGTATTCTTGTTGAATGAGGACCCAGCTGTGTACTTTCCACATAACCTTGAATTGAGAACATGTCTTAGTGATGCATTTTTAAATCTACCTCTTATATTCAATGTCTTTGCAGCTCAGTTGACATTTTTGCTTCCAGAATCAGTTTGAAATCCACTTCAATTTCTTGAACACCAACCATAGTTCTGCCACTTGGAACTCCTACCTTTTCACTTGTATCACAAGTAGCATAATCATGTCTCATTGACAAGGCCTTGCTATCTGATAGTATAAATAATACCACTCTTCCTTCACTGTGAATAGCTCTTGAGTATTCAGACCATGTTGCCATGCTGTTGAGATGTCCTGGACACATCGGTAGACAGATGAGTCCAGTGTAAGAGTGGGTCAGGGACAATGCTAGTAGGGTCAGTTCAGCTTTTAGTTTTGTAAATATTAGTTCTGTATTGAAGGATCTCAAGATCTAGAGAACAAAATAGACACATAAGAGAAAAAAACACCCACACAGTGTGTTGCCCTATGAAAGAGGTAGGGACAAAGGGCTTTGGGAGTAGAGATGTGGAAACAATATGATGCCAGAGAGTCAGAAAGCTATAGAGAAATATGACAGTCTCGGCCTTGATGAATTTGTAGCTCAGAGGAGGGGAAGGAGAAGCATTTTAAACAGCTGGCACAGCATGGGCAAATGTGATGAGGGTGACTTATGGAGTTAGTGAAGAACAGGTAGTCCAAAAGCAGCAGAGCATCTCATGTTTATATAGAAGAATTTCCTAAAGGAAGCCAATATTGAGAAATGGCTTTTACAAGATCAAAGGCAAAATTATGAGATGCCTCAGAGTGTCCTGTACCATACAAACAATTTATAAAGAGTAACATGGGAATGCTGATGAGAATGAGGTGATTAAGACCTCTCATGTAGTGTTTGTGGGAGGCTACGTTAATCCAATTTTATTAGGGAATCACTTTGCAATATGTATTAAAAACCGTAAACATATCCATGTATTTTACACTGAGAATGCTGCCTTCAAGAATCTATCCTAAAGGAATAACACAAAATATGGAAAGATGTCATGCATAAAGATGTTCATTGCAGCCATGTTTATAATGTGGAAAGCAAAAAATAACTTATGTGTGCAAGAAGAAGGAAATAGTGAACAAAATCATGGTTTCTAGAGCTCACAAGGTGGCAGCCCACAACCAAAGCCAGAAATATGACTTTGTCAATTTTTTTAAAATGAGGGTTTTTTTAATAACACAAAATTAACCATTTTAAAGTGTACATTTCAGTGGCACTACATGCATAATGTTGTGCAACCATCACCTCTATCTAGTGACAAAATATTTCTGACATCCCTAATAGAAGCGCTGTACCTATTAAGCAGTTATTACCCATCTCATTTTTCCCCAGTCCCTGGTAATCCCTAATCAACTTTCTGTCTCTATGGATTTATCTATTCCAGATATTTCACATAGATAAAATCATACATACAAACCAGACATATTTTATGTCTTGCTTGTCACTTAGCATAATGATTTCAAGGTTGATCCACATTGTAGCAAGGAATAAAATATGAGTAGTGCATTCCTTTTCATAGCTGAGTAATATTCCATTATCTGGAGAGACTACATTTTGTATCTCAATTCATCCACTCATGGATATTTGGGTTGTTTTCAACTTTTGGCTATTGCCAATAGTGCTTTCATGAATATTTGTGTACAAACTTTGTTTAAATACCTGTTTTCAATTTGGAGAGTACATATCTATGAGTAAAATTTCCGGATTGTCAAATTTAAAACAAATTGAACTTGAATGTCTTTAGTTGGGCCTCATATTCAGCTTGGCTTCAGTTTGAACCACTCTCTTTGGTTTTATACCCAAACCTTTTATATTCCTACATTTAAATTACACTGCCCCTTGAAGGCATCTCATTTGTGTATGTGATCACTCTCAGCCAGTCTTTGAACTGCTACACGGCAATGTAAAATAATTCTATAAAATCTTTAATAACATGGTGAAATGTTTCCATTACAAAGTTAGAGGAGAAAGATCAGGTTATTGTATCTAAAGTATTTTTTAATCTAAACATCTGCCTTAGTTGGTTTTTATGCTTCTATAACAGAGTACCTGAGACTGGATAATTTACAAAGAAAAGAGGTTTATTTTGGCTTGTAATTCTGGAGGCTGGCAAGTTCAAGATTGGGCTGCTATATCTGACAAGGGCCTAGTGCTACTTCATCAGTTGGTGGAAAAGTGGAAGGATGATCAAGCTAATGTAAAGTGAGCAAAATGGGAGAGGTAACCTCTCCTCATAACAACCCACTCTCATGGGTGGGATGGGAACTAATCCATTCCTGTGAAAACTAATCCAGTCTTATGGAAAAGACATTAGTCCATCTTAATGACCTAATCACCTCTTAAAAGAATTACCTCCCAACGTTGCCACAGTGGCAATTAAATTTCAACGTAAGTTTTGACAGTGACAAATTACATCTAAACCATAGCAGTCCTCCCTTGGACCCCCAAAATTCATGTCCTTCTCACGTGCAAAAGTCATCCATCCCAGTAGCCTCAAAAGTCTTAACTCATTCTAGCACCAACTCGAAAGTCTAAAGTCCAAATTCTCATCTGAGACTCAAGGCAAGCTCCTTCCACCTGTGAGCCTGTAAAATTAAAAACAAGTTGTCTACTTCTAAAATACAATGGCAGAACAGGCATAGGGTAAACATTCTCACTCCAAAGGAACAGATAGGGAGGAAGAAATGAGTTACAGCCCAAAGCAAATCTGAAACACAGAGGGAAGGACATTAAATCTTAAAGCCCTCAAATAATCTTTCACTCTATGTGTTGCCTCCTGAGCACACTGGAATGGGGCTGGGCTCCCAAGGCCTCAGGTAACTCCTCCCCTACAGCTTTGCTGGGTGCAGTCTATGTGGCTGCTCTCTCTGGGTAGAGTTACATTCTGGTGTCTGTGGCTTTCTTAGGCAGGCATTGCAGGCTGCTAGTGGCTGTATTCTGGGGCCCTGACAGTGGCCCCAACCTTACATTTCCATTGGATATAACTGGTGGAGGCTCTTTATGGCTCCACTCATGAAGCAAAATTTTGCCTGGATTCACAGGCATTCTGTAACATCCCTTGAAATCTAGGTAGAGGAAGCCATGCTTCCATAACTCTTACATTCTGCACACCTGCAGAATTAGCACCACATGGGCACTACCACGGTCTGCAATTTGCATTCCAGAGTGATAGGAAGAGCCACACCTGGGGCCACTGGAACTATGACTGGAGTGACCAAGGGGCCCAGTGCTGGAATTTGAGGAGCAGAGTCCCTAGGTAACCTGGGCAGTCAGCCAGTTGGGAACACCTGGGTCAATCCCAGAAAACCATTCTGCCCTCTTAGGCTTCTGGGCATGTGATGGGAGGGACAACCTTGATCTCTGAAATGCCTTGGGGTCTTTCTCCCATAGTTTTGATGAGTATTACCTAGCTCCCTTCTAACCATGTTAATCTTCTTGGCAAACAGTCTCTGGGCCACACCCTTGATTTCCTCCTGAAGATGCTCTTCATTCTCTACCATGTGGTCAGGCTGTGGATTTTTCAAATCTTTTCACTTTGCTTCTCTGTCTTCTAGCAGCTCGCTGTGAACAGTTATAAGTAACCATATATCAGCCTGAGCACTTTGCTACTTAAAAACTTCTGCCAGATATGCTATTCCATTGCTCCTAAATTTGGCCTTCTACAAAGCCCTAGGGCATGGACACAGTGCATGCAAGTTCTTTATGGCTATACAACAAGTTTCCAGTAAGATATTCCTCATTTTCCATCTGATATCTCATTAAAAATGGCCTTTACTCTCCATATTTCTATCAGCTTTCTAGTCATGACCACTTAACCAACCTCTAAAAAGACCCAGACTTTCTGTAATCTTCTCGTCTTCTGTGCTCTCACCAGAATCACCCTTAATACTCCATTCATGCAACACAGGCTTTTTTCCAGCCTGCTATTCCCAAATTTGTTCAGCCCCAACCCATTACCCAGTTCCAAAGCCACTTCCACATTTTCAGGTGTCATCCCACTCATCGGTACCAACTTTCTGCCTCAGTACATTTTATGTTGCTACCAAAAAATACCTATGACTGAATAATTTATACAGAAACAAGGTTTATTTTGACTCATAGTTCTAGGGGTTGGGAAGACTAAGATGAGGCAGCTGCGTCTGGTGAAGCACTTATGCTACTCAATAGTATGGCAGAAAAGTTGAAGAGCAAACAAGTGCATGCAAAGAGAGCAAAATATGAGAGGCATGCTCACCCTCATGGGAATTAATTCATTTCTGCCAGAACTAATTTAGTCTTATGAGAAAGACATTAATCCATGTTAATGACCTAGTCACCCCTTAACGGCACCAGCTCCTAACGTTGTCACATTGGCAATTAAATTTTGACATGAGTTTTGGCGAGGAAAAATCTAAACCACCCTAGGTGTCTAATTTTAAGTGTCTAATCCTAAGGCTAGTAAATATGACCTGAACTTATTTTCCTTGGAAAGATACTTATAAAATCTCTCTAGAAAATTCTCCATATGCAGGTTGCTGTGTTTCAGACTTGTTTTGGGCTGGTAACCCAAGCAATTGCAGGCTGACCGTTGCTCCCCTTTCCTCCTCTCCATGGGACACTCATGTCTGAAGAGTAGGTAAAAAAAAAATCTATGGAGTTTCACAAACAGACAGATCTTAATTTAAATACCACCTTAGCACTTCCTAGCTGTGTTCCCTGAGACAGATACTGACACATAGTGGGTTTTAACAAACGGTCATTATTGAATCAAAATTAATCTAGTGTTTTCTTGAGTTTCTTCTTTCTGAGGTATAACTTACAATACAAGGTATATTTACCCCTGGTCACTGGACCGGGAATAACCATTTGCTCCTCTTCATCTGGAATCTGCCTCCTCATGCCCCAGGGTCACTTCCTTAGAAAGACACTCTCAAGCCCTATTTTTTTTTATTATACTTTAAGTTTTAGGGTACATGTGCACAACGTGCAAGTTAGTTACATATGTATATTATTAACAGCAGAGTGGATCTCCTTGTGGCATCTTGCTTCTTTCCTTCATAGCATGTAACTCAACGTGTACTTCTTTGTTTGCCTTTGTTTGATGTATGGTTCCTCATCTGGCTCTAGACTTCTAAAGACAGGAGTTCCATCTATATACCTAGTGCCAAACACAGAATCTGTCAGACACAAAAGTAGATGCCTGACAAATATTTGTTTGAATTGAATGAATAGAAATACAAAGATTGAGGTTCCAATCCTGATCTTACTTGACTTGTAATCCTTGTGACCATGTTTTCTTAGTGCTATCAGGAACCAGTTTATAAAAGATGATGTCAGAAATTCCCAGCTTCCATTTTATAGAACTAAGTGTGTAACAGCAAAAACAATTACCTTCTACATGTGTATACTTCTCCGTATTTTCAGAGCATGTTTGAACCCCACATGATGTGTCATTGATACCTTTTCCCATTGTCTAACTTGGCATAGAGTACCGATGACAAGGGGGATCAGGAATCTACTAAGATGTTCATGGAGGCAGCAGACTGCTGGCCATGCTGACCTCCATTGCTGATGATGCAAATGAGACCAGGAAGAGGACCTTCCACCCAGCACTGGAATCTCTGCCAGCAAAATGCAGAACATATGGAAACAAATACATCACATTTGTTCACTTTAGTATGCTGATCTTTCCTTTGGGTGTGTTTCCTGTTGAGAGAAATGCAGGAAAATATAATGGTAAAAGGAGAGGATCTGTAACAATACATGCTGAATCTATTCATGTATTCCTTTTTCATGCAACACTTTGCTGAATAGGGTCTACTTTATGCCCTGATACTGGACCTTATGCTGGAGAACCAAAGATAATTTTTTGTTTTTTGCCTCTCTGAGCCTCCATTTACTCCTTTGGAAAATGGAAACTAATAATAATGCCAGCTCAGGAAAGTCCTGATGAGATATTTAAGACTAATGGAGAAGATACTCAATAAGAATTTCTATAGCTATCTTCCACCAAACACACACACACACACACACACACACGGAGAGAGAGAGAGAGAGATCCTCATGTCCTTTCTGCCTCATTTCCTCTGTATGTTCGTTTCCCATCTGTGATTCCCTCCCAGCCACTATCTTCCTTTCTCCTCTCTGCCCAGGATTCTCTCTGCTCCCTCACTGAGCTCCTTCCTTCACTTTCTCGTATCCTGGCTCCCTCCTGCCAGCTTTTTTCTCACCACACTTCGTTGGGACCCTGTGGCCTCTGAGCACCCTAGTGGTCATTGGGCCAGGCTTCTGGCATATAACATGCAGGTTTCCCCAACAGGAGGGCAACCCTGTTAAGTGGAGGTCAGAGCACAATTCTATTTTGGAAGCTTCATGGAAGCAGAGCTCTTGACAACTGATGCTGAGGAAAAGGGAGGGCTGATGGCACCTGCCTTGGTGCCTAAGCTGGTCTGGCAGGCATTTTGGGGAGAAGGCAGCTCTATGCCAAGCAGCCCTGGCAAAGCATGAGTCTTAGAAATGGGATCCTTCTCACGGAGGAGCAGGAGATAAAATGCAAACAGAAAAAGATGGTTGCAGGGGGTGGGAGCAGAGCAAGGGGGGATAAGCACTATGGGAAGGAAGAAGAGACAAAGAGGGAGCCTGGGAGATGCTGGAGAGTATATGCGAAAATCAAAATTGTGTTCAGTCCCCCAAAACTTAGCAAAAGGGACAGATGGGACTGGGAACAATATGGTGGCCTGCTCTCCCCCTGTGATTCTTTAGCCGAGCAAAGGAAGGTTGGACTGAACTTTCTCACCTGTTAAAATTCAAGAGAAGGACATGGCTCTTTTTAACCTACTTGAGAATAGGATACATGACTGGAAGAGAAACTCTCAGAGGATCATCTCATGCCATACTATTCAGGAAGTCACAGCATAATTCACTTAGGCAGATAGTGTTTTGAACTCTGCTGGAGCCTGGAAGATAAAATCAGTTCTTAATCTCATGATGTTGATAGAGCAGGGATCCCTGTTGAGTCTTACAGGGTGCTTTGGGTATACGATGCTTTGGGAGCATATGTGATGGGTCAGTATGGTTAGCAAAATCATGGTGTAAGTACACTGAAGCCACCACATGAAGGAGGATTTGGAGTGAGATAGATGAAGAATGTGAGGAAGGTGATTTATACAGAGGGAAGAATGTGTGTGAAGACCCATAGAAGAGAGGTCACGTTGAAGTTCCAGAGTTGCAAGACCATCAGTGAGAGCAGTGAGATGAGAGGTAAGAGAAGTGCTCAGGGAGCACCTTGATCTTTGACAGGAGCTGGGGCTCCACCCCGTAGGCAGTGGAAAGCCACTGCAGGGTGTTGAGCATCTGAAGGTCAACGTGAACCTCACTTTGTAAAGTTCTCCCAGAATGCAGTAAACATGGTGGCGGCTGGGGTGTGGGGGTGCCAGTGGGCATGCAGTCAGGAGTTGAGTGAATGTGGAGGGGCTAGGTCGGAGGTTGTTATAGTTGTCCATGTGGAAACCTGTACTAGGATGGAGGTGGAGATGGAGAGGGAATGAAGTAGGTCCATATTCATTTCACATATATATATATATATATATACACACACACACATATATATTCCATATATATGCATATTCCATGTATATATGTATTCCATATATACATACTCTATGTGTATGTGTATTCCAAGTATATATATATAATATATGTGTGTGTGTATTTGTGTGTCTATATAATTTTCTGTGGAGTTCAGTGCTGCCTTCTTGGCGTAAGGTAGAAAAGGAGGAAGGGCAGGTGCTTTTGAGGTGCCAGAGCACCTCTTGGGGAGTGCCACCGCATACCTGAGGTTTGCCTATAAGTTCCCACTTAACCATGTTTTCAGGAGACAGCTTTCCTAAAGGAAGGGCACATGGTATTAGTCGTATAATGCCAAAACGGTGCTCAGCCTCAATCTCTGTTTCCAAACTCGTCCAAGAGAGTTAATGATATCTTGTCCACAGGGCTGATGCGGACTATTAAATGAAGTCATATCTGCCTGCCACTGAAGACAGGTGGTGCCTAATAAATGAGAGCTCCTCACCCTCAGCTTTCTCTTCCCACCCCAAGCTGAACAATAACCCTGATGATTGTTTTGTTCTGGTCTTCCTGGAATCCAAGCTTTTTCAGAAAATAAAGGAATTGCGTCTCTTCTTTCTCCTGTGTTCAAAACTGTGTGACACTTAACTGTGGAACAAGCCCCAGCATAGCTCTCTATGCTCAGTTCCTACCATGTTCTCTGCCAACTACGTGACAAATGCAACTACATCGCAAACAAAAAGAGGAATGAAATCACATTCGTCCTTGAACATGATTAACTCATTTCCACCTTCTGATTTTTGCACCAGCTGCTCCCTCTGCCTGGAATATGCTTTCTGCATATCTTCTCATGGCTGGCTCCTTTGTCCCTCATCTCTCAGCTTAAATGTCATCTCCACCAAAAGGTCTCCTGTGACCACTGATAGAGTTTGGATGTCCCCTCTAAATCTTCATGCCAAGACGTAATCTCATTGTTGGAGGTGGGGCCTGATGGGAGGTGTTTGGGTCATGGAGGCAGATCCGTCATGGCTTGTTGCTGTTCCCGCTGTAGTGAGTGAGTTCTCAAGAGATCTGATTGTTGTAAAATGAGGCAAATCTCTGCACCCACTCTATCTCTCTCTTTCTCCTGCCATGTGAGATGCCTGCTCCTGCTGCTTCACTTTCTGCCATGAGTAAAAGCTCCCTAAGGCCTCCCCAGAAGCTGAGCAGATGCCAGCACCATGCTTGTACAGCTTGCAGAACCATCAGCTAATTAAACCTCTTTTCTTATAAGTTACCCTACCTTGTATATTTTTTATAGCAGCGCAAGAATGGACTAATATAACCATCCAAGTTAAAGTAGCCGACCCCCTTCAATCATGGCGGCCTGGAACATCTTCTTTACTGAATTTTTCTCTCTGAAATTATCTTGAGTATTTGCTTATTGTTCATTACATGTCTTTCCCCCCAACAAACTGTAAGTTCCATGGGACCAAATACTTGGTTTTTCTTGTTCACTGCTGTTATCACCAGCACTTGGAAGAGGGTCTGTCATAAGTTGAGTTCTCAGTAAATTATGCTGAATAAACAATTGACTATCCATCAGTACTCATATCCTAATTGCTAATTCTTTATGGAATTTGTCAAAGCTTCTCAAATCCAGGATCTCCCTTGAGAAGCCCAGAACTATCTCAAATATATATATACACACACACACACACGTATATATACACATACACACATATATGTATGCATATATATGCATATATGTGCACATAAGTATGTGTTGATGTCTGCATATAGATATGCAGATACGATCATAGATGTGTGTTTGTGTTTACATGCATATGTATGTGTGCATATATGTACACATATACAATCACATGTATACATATACACGTGTGTGTGCATGCGTATATATTGATGTGTATGATCATGTCTTCTAAGAAAAAATATTTACCGTTCATAAGTCACCTACTATGTGCCAGGTGCTATGCAGTATGCTTTAACCAGTGATCCTTGACCTGCAAATAGAGTCCACTGCAGAGCTTTAAAAACATTCGAAATCTTGGTCTTTGCATCCATAGATTCTCACTGAATTCGTATGAAGTAGGAACCCAGATCTAACTGATCCTAAACTAAGTCTCACCACAGTAGTGTCCACTGACATCTTACCACGTGTTGTTTAGCAGAGCTACCCATAACAATGATCCTCTGGTCCAGGGCTTCTCAACCATGCTGCACAGTAAAATCACCGAGGAGACTTTTAGAATCCTGATGCCCAGCTCACACCCCAGATCAAATACTTAATAAATCAGAATCACTGGCAGTTAGGGTCTAAGCATCTGCATTTTTTTTTAAATGGAATCTGGCTCTGTCACCCAGGCTGGAGTGCAGTGGCACAATCTTGGCTCACTGCAAACTCTGCCTTCCAGGTTCAAGCAATTCTACTGCCTCAGCCTCCCGAGTAGCTGGGATTACAGGCATCTGCCACCACGCCCAGCTGATTTTTTTTGTATTTCTAGTAGAGATGGGGATTCACCATGTTGGCCAGCCTGATCTTGAACTCCTGACCTCAAGTGATCTGCCTGCCTCAGCCTCCCAAAGTGCTGGAATTACAGGCGTGAGTCACCGCTCCCAACGGATCTGCATTTTTTTATGAAGCCCCTCTACTGATACTAATGTGCAGTCAAGGTTAAGGACCAGGGATCTAGCTTTTGGGGAGGCTGGAATTTATATTTTTAGTGAACACCCCAATTCTTAAGGAGGGGCTGATTAGAGCAACTGCCCTAGTGCAGTACTTCTTAAAGATGAATGTGCATAGGAACCTTCTGTTGGTCTCATTAAAATGCAGATTCTTATTCCTAGACCAGGAGGTCTGCAATTCTGCCTGTCTAGCCACACCTCCAGGGATGCTGATGCTTCTGGTCTTCAGGCCACATTTGGAGTAATAAGAAGGTGGATCTTGTTCTTATCACTAACTTATGTGGGAGCACCCCAGAGTCCTACTTATGGACTTTCAGTCCCATCGAACTGTGTTCGGAAGGTCTGACTCAAGGGTCCCTTTCCACTTACATCAAAAGAAACTGTGTGGGAAAGTTGAGAGTTGATCTTACTGCCCAAGGATCACTAGCCCATAGGAAGCTGCTCTTTCAGACAGGAGTACCAGGAAGCATGTGTTGACGCAGCACTGGTAGATGTTTCCTTGAGGACAATACCGATTGTGTGATTAATCTTGTTTCTTTCTTTTCATTTTTCTTCTTTTATTTCCTTTGGCCACAGGAAGCACAGTCCAAATTGCAGCGCAAATTAGAAATGATATTGAGATTTATGCCTCTACTTTCATATGCTAATTTTGTCTTTGGTCTTACCATCCTATGTGAAACCAATTTACATGACATCTCTGGGTTGTAAATTTCCAGAGTACAAAATGGGGATTCTCTGTTTAGTTAGAGGCAATGTGGTACCGTGGAAATCTCACGGTCCTTGAGGATGGACAGATTTTGGTGTAATTGTGTCCTCCTGACTTGTTTGAATCTGAGCTCTGTAGCCTTGAATTCCTGCCTATCACAGAAGGATGATCCCTTCTGTCCTGTGGGGGTGCAGGTGAGATGCTTGTGGAATGCCAAATGGAATGCAGGGAGAAGCTGAGGAGAGGGAGGTAAGACCAGGAAGCAGAGACAGGGGGATCATTATAAAAAGAAGAAAAAACCTTCAACAACCTGGTTTCTAGAGAGCAAGATTCAGTCTAAGGCCAGAAGCTTGAAGGCTCTCTGAAAAGTATTGAACTCAGCCTGGTGAGGGGCTAGGGCAGGGTGGGGTTTCTGGGCCATCCTTTGGGGACTGCCAGCAGGGACTTTTCCAACTCCAGCATCTGTGAGTCTGCGAACTCATCCATCTGCTCATTTGGGCTTCTTAGCAGGGTGTTCTTGCATGTGTTGACAAAAAAATATCTTTTGACATGTAGAAGGTTAGTAATTTTTAGATTTTGTGAAAAGACGCTCAAAAATCTGTCTCCCCAGCCGGTCTTTCCCATGCCTCCTTGTCTACTGAGGCCTCCTTCAGATTGATTTGGCATCCTCGTAGTTCCTTCTCTAAGGCTTTTTAGGATTTACTCTGCAAACTTGAATGTGTAGCTCCTCCACACTATCTGTGATGCTCAGCATGATCTGTGCCTACTCCAGGGCTGAGCAAACACTGATAATAACCTGGGCTTGGCCAGATGTTGGAGGAAAGAGAAGACTGGGAGTGGAAAGAGGACTGGATTTGGGTCAGGAGTCCTGAGTTTGAATGTGCTACTTAAAAGCTGTGTGACTTTGAGCAGGTTGTTCGACATCTCTGAGTCCCAGTTTTTGTTTTGTTTTGTTTTAATTTGTGAAGTGATGCTGATGGCATCTACCTCGTAGGTTGTAAACTTAGAATAGAAAACACAAAAGTGGTAAGTATATAGTCTAGTACATAATAAGTTTTAATCAAATTTCTTTTTCCTTGTTTTAAAAAAAATTGTTTATTCTGTTTTTGCCATCTTTAATCCAGTTTTATTGCATGTTTCTTCAATCATAATTTTTGTCACTTTGATGTGGTGGGCTCATTCTGTGCTAAGAAGATGAGAAAGTTGAAGGAGCATTTGTTAATCTGTTTCAGCATTCCATATTCGTTATGACGTCTTGGCCTCACAGCATTGCTCTGAAATAGGTGTTATTATTATTGGCATTATCCCATTGTACAGACCAGGACATGACCTCTAAGGGGTCGAATGATTTCCCACAGTTGCCTAGCTCTGGTTGTTGGGGTGGAGACTCAGTTGCTTCTGCCTGGTTCTTCCTGAGGCACATACTCTTCACGGCATTCAGTCTTGGGATGGATGGTGCTGACCATGGAGGATTGTTATGATATTTCAAAACAATGCAGGTGCAGCCGCAGAGCACAGTAGGATAAAAATACATCAGGGAAGTGAGAGGAGACACATTGTGAGTCAACATGAGGAAGTAGTTTTAAATACCCATAGCTGCCTGGAATTAGAATGGGCTGCTTTGTTGGGGGTGGGGGCAGGTAATGAGCTCCCACCACTGAATGTCTAAGCAGAGAGTCTCAGAGCCCATTGCAGGGGCTGGGCAGGGGAAGCCAGCTGACAGCAAGTTCCCTGGTTAGGAACAGAGGCTGCCCTGGATGTTTCTGTGGTTCTGCTGACAGCTCCCCTGTCACTCCTCTTTCTGCAATTCTCCTGCATTACTTACACCTCAGCACCTCCATTTCCTCTTCTGTAAAACCCACAAAGGGTGTCCACCTCCTGGAGTGGGCACGAGCCTTGAGATAAACCACGTAAAGTGTCCAGAACCATTTCTAACCTGAGTTGGGGGTACAATAAATGTAGCTGCTAGGATTATTTTCATTTTTATAAAAATAAAAATTGAGTTCTTGTACGATTTGGCTCCTTTGCCGAAACAGCAGTCCTAGAATCAAAGGCCTATTCTGTGGTCCCCATCAGTTACTGAGATTATTGTGCAAATCAGATGAGGTGCAAAGACCCAAGGTCCTGGGTGCAAGTGCTTGATGTGTAGCGACCCCTAGTAAGTGGTCAATAAATCATAGTTTGTACTAGGAGTCTTTTAGTTTAATTACTTGGGTGCAGCAGGTGATTCCACAGAGAGCTCCAGGCTGGTAGGAATGAGTGCACATATAGAAGGTTGCACTGGCCGGCACTGTGGCTCATGCCTGTAATCCCAGCACTTTGGGAGGCCGAGGTGGGTGGATCACGAGGTCAGGAGATTGAGACCATCCTGGCTAACACGGTGAAACCCCGTTTCTACTAAAAATACAAAAAATTAGCCGGGCATGGTGGCAGGTGCCTGTAGTCCCAGCTACTTGGGTGGCCGAGGCAGGAGAATGGTGTGAACCTGGGAGGCGGAGCTTGCAGTGAGCCAAGATCATGCCACTGCACTCCAGCCTGGGCGACAGAGCAAGACTCCGTCTAAAAACAAAAACAAAACAGGTTGCACTGGTGCTCATAAAAATCCCATGATCCCATGAGGTGCGTTTTGGGCCTCTAGGGTGGGGCAAATGACCCTCATACTCCTTTCCAGCCTCCAAAGGCTGGGGTTTTGCTGTTGCTAATGATGACTGGATTGTGCTTGGAACCCCTTTCTATGTCATTTTACAGCTTTCTTTTTCTCCTCAAGGGATCATGCAATAAATTCATCGAGTTTGCTTCTATTTGATTTGAAAGGGCATGTAAATAATCTTTAAATAATAGCAATTATTCATTCACATTTATAATGTGTTGTAACTTAGAAAGCATTTTTCCACATTTTTCTATATATCCTTTTTTCTCTTTATTAGTTCCTTCATTTCCTAGATATTTATTGAGTGACTACTATCTGTTGGCCATTGTGCATTCTCTGGGGGGTAAATAAAAGTTAGATACTTACTCTGTCCTCAACAAATGCCATTCCAAAAGGGTCCTATTAAAATGAAAATTATGTCCTGACCTTACTTAAAACCCTCTGGTGACACCTCCCCACGCGCCCCCCCCCAATTTTTCACTACCAATTAAACCCACCACCTTGCTTTGGTAGATGACCTCCTGCATGGGGTGGGTGACCTCCTGCTCTTCCCTCTCCCCCTTCACCTGAGCTGATTGGACCTCTTTGCTTTCTTTGACCAGTCCTGTGCTCTGTTCTGGGCCTCAGGGCTCCTGTGCAGGAAACCCCTCAGCCTCCCCACACTCCATAAGGTTGGCTCCTTCTCATCCTTCAGATCTCAGCTTGAAGTCATCTCTTAGAGAAATATTAATAGCTGCCCACTTCCCAGCACCCCACTGGGAACTTCGCAATTTTCACTTATTTATGTGTTGACATATCTCTGCCACTGAAGGTCATGTTCCTTGAAGACAGGTATGTCTAGACCCTAGCCTGGCATGTGTCACATCAGATGCAATCACTGTTTGATGAATGAATGAAATATAACATGGACAAGATAGAAATAAGTTTCAGATATAGTGGAGGCTCAAGGAGGGGAGCACTATATTCTGTAGAAAGGGGTGGCAGGCTAGTTGAACCTTGTTAGAGAGTACATATTCTCATTTAGCATATAAAGAAACTGATATGGTTTGGCTGTGTCCCCACCCAAATCTCATCTTGAATTGTAACTCCCACAATTCCCACGTGTCATGTGAGGGACCCAGTGGGAGGTAATTGTATCATGGCGACAGGTCTTTCTCATGCTGCTCTGTGATAGTGAATAAGTCTCATGAGATCTGAAGGTTTTAAAAAGAGGAGTTCCCCTGCACAAGCTCTCTCTCTTTGCCTGCCGCCATCCATGTAAGATGTGACTTGCTCCTCCTTGCCTTCCACCATGATTGTGAGGCCTCCCCAGCCATGTGGAACTGTAAGTCCATTAAACCTCTTTTTCCTCCTAGTCTCAGATATGTCTTTATTAGCAACGTGAAAATGGGCTAAGACAGTAAATTGATACCAGTAGAGTGGGGTGCTGCTGAAAAGATACCTGAAAATGTGGAAGCAACTTTGGAACTGGGTAACAGGAAGAGTTTGGAACAGTTTGGAGGGCTCAGAAGACAGAAAAATGTGGGAATGTTTGGAACTGCCTAGAGACATTGAATGGCTTTGACCAAAATGCTGAAAATGATATGGACAATGAAATCCAGGTTGAGGTGGTCTCAGATGGAGATGAGGAATTTGTTGGGAACTGGAGCAAAGGTCATTTTTATTGTTTTAGCAAAGAAACTAGCAGCATTTTACCCCTAGAGATTTGTGGAACTTTAAACTTGAGAGAGATGATTTAGAGTATCTGGCAGAAGAAATTTGTAAGCAGCAAAGCATTCAAAAGGTGAACTGGGTGCTGTTAAAGACACTCAGTTTTATAAGGGAAGCAGAGCATAAAAGTTTGAAAAATTTGCATACTGACAATACATTAGAAAAAAAATCCCATTTTCTGAGGAGAAATTCAAGCCCACTGTAGAAATTTGCATAAGCAACAAGGAGTCAAATGTTGATCCCCAAGACAATGGGGAAAATGTCTCCAACGCATGTCAGAGGTCTTCACGGCAGCCCCTCCCATCACAGGCCCAGAGGCCTAGGAAGAAAAAACGCTTTTGTGGGCTGGGCCCAGGGTCCCCATGCTGTGTGCAACCTAGGGACTTGGTCCCCTGCATTCCAGCCACTCCAGCCATGACTAAAAGGGGCCAAGGTACAGCTCAGGCCATGGCTTCAGAGGATGCAAGCCCCATGCCTTGGCAGCTTCCACATGATGTTGAGCCTGTGGGTGCACAGAAATCAAGAATTGAGGTTTGTAAATCTCTACTTAGATTTCAGAGGATGTATGGAAATACCTGGATGTCCAGGCAGAAGTTTGCTGCAGGGGTGGGTAACCTCACGGATAACCTCTGCTAGGGCACTCCAGAAGGAAAATATGGGGTCAGAGCCCCCAAGCAGAGTTCCTACTAGGGCACCACCTACTGGAGTTGTGAGAAGAAGGCCGCCATCCTCCAGACCCCAGAATGGTAGATCCACCTACAGCTTGTACCGTGGACCTGGAAATTGCTTTTGATTTTACAGGATTATAGGTGGAAGGGACTTGCCTTGCCTCAGATGAGACTTTGGACTGTGGACTTTTGAGTTAATGCTAAAATGAATTAAGACTTTGGGGGACTGTTGGGAAGGCATGATTGGTTTTGAAATGTGAGGACATGAGATTTGGAAGGGGCCGGGGTGGAATATATGGTTTGGCTGTGTTCCCACCCAAATCTCATCTTGAATTTTAACTCCCACAATTCCCACATGTCATGGGAGGGACCCAGTGGAAGGTAATTGAATTATGGGGATGGGTGTTTTTGTGCTGTTCCCTTGATAGTGAATAAGTCTCACGAGATCCGATGGCTTTCAAAAGAGGAGTTCCCCTGCACAAGCTCTCTCTCGTTGCCTGCCCCCATCCATGTAAGATGTGATTTGCTCCTCCTTGCCTTCCACAATGATTGTGAGGCCTCCCCAGCCATGTGGAACTGTAAGTCCATTAAACCTCTTTTTCTTCCCAGTCTCAGGTATGTCTTTATCAGCAGCATGAAAATGGACTAATACAGAAACTGACCTGCCAGAGCTCAGTTCCTGGCCTGAACTGAAGCAAAGCCCAGGCATTCCGACTCTTCTAGCTAGACAGTGGCTACAGAAATGGTAGCTTTGTCCATTTGGGCCCATGAACCAATTGTGAGTTCATTGATCACAGCCCAGATTCCAGCCTCATCTCCATAGACAGCCATGCCCTTGGAGTCCCAGCAGCTCCCAATGAACACTGCCAATGGCAGGGTAGGGAAGGTCTGAGAACTATCACATTACTGTGAATCCACTTCATCCCAGACACTGCAGTGGGCATTTTGCATGTTATTCTCTCCATTTTACAGGTTTAAAAACTGAGGCTCAGAGAGGTTAAGCATGATGTCCAAAGTAGTTACCCAGACGTAGTAAGAGAGAGGAAGCAAAGTCTACACGTGCAAGGCATGTCTGTAGCCACTTTCTAGGCAGAAGAGTTAAAATGTCTCAGTTCTGCTTCCATTCAGGCCAGGAACTGAGTCCTCTGTCAGGTCAGTTTCTTTAGATACTAAATGAGAAGAACTACCGTCTAACAGGGTACACAAAAGGATCAACCAGGTTAAGATGATAACAAAGATCATGCCCATTCCAATCTCAAGCCTGCTGACAGCAGACGTCACAGGGCCGGATTTGCATGTTTTCATCTTTGACTCACTACGGTGCAGTGAATCACTCAGCCTTCTTTCCACATCCAGAAAAGGAAAGGCAATCAGCTTCCTGGGGATGGAGAGCTATGGAGGTAGAGAGATGGTGGTAGTGTTAATATTTACAGAATACTTTCACTGTCATCACTACAGTACATTTATTATATTCCTTTTCAAGTTTTACTTTCCCAAATAGATTTGAGAAGGCCACAAACTGGTAAAACAACAACATTAATTAGTACAATAATAAAAGGAAGGGTGAAGGGCAGGGAGGTCTCAGTGGACAGTGTAGGTTAAGGGAAGTTACTTATGCATGGTAGCTAAGGCTACTATGGAAACAAGGTGGGTTGCAGAGTTCAAGAGGTGTTTTTGAAAATTAAATAAATAAATAAAATATGACAAAGCAGTTCATAGAAGAAGTCCATCTTTTTCTTGGCACTGACCAATGTAATATATGGCAGCTTTCATTTTGGCCTATGGCCATTTAGCCCTCTGGTCAGCCACTTCACAATGATGTGGGTTTCAGGCTGTGGTTAGATAATGTAAGTGACAAAGCCCTTGCCCTTTGCCCTTGCCCACCCTGTGTCAGGCACTGGCCCAAGTCCTGGAGCAATGGCTCTTGCTTGAGGACTTGCGATGCCCAGACTCCCAAGGGGTTCATGGAAATAACATGAGCTCCAGGACAGCAGTGGGGTTGTCCAGGTTGTCCCTTCTGTATCTGCAGTGCCTAGAAGAGTTAGCCTTCCACATCATCAAGGCACAATACATGCTTGCTGGAATGTGGAGCCACATCACTCCTCCTTATCTTTTCTTAGTCACTAAGAGGCTCATGAATTGCTGCAACACAATTGACTGGACTGGCACTTCTCAAATGTTAATGTGCAGACTGCAGACAAATCTCCTATGGAACTTCTTAAAGTAAATATCCCTGGGCCCCATCCCAGGTACACAAATTCAGTATAAATGAATAAATGAACGAGTGAACTTTCTTTTAAATTTTTACAATCGAAATGGTGCGGTCCAAGGGTTGGCAAGTTGTTTCTGTAAAGAAATATTCTATAAAAATATTCTTCTGTAACAAAACCATTCTGGCAAATATTTCTGTAAAAATACGTACAGTAGATATTTCAGACTTGCTGGGCCTCTCTTGCTGCTGCTCAGCTCTGACTTGGTAGAGAACAAAAAACGTAGCCATAGATAATACTTAAAGGAATGGGTATGTCTTCCAATAAAACTTTATTTATAAAAGCAAGAAGCACACCAGATTTGGCCCATAGGCTGTAGTTACCAGTCCCTGAATCCAGACTCCTTATTTTACATATGAAGGTACTGAGGCACAAAGAGGATCAAAGTCCTGTCCAGAGTAAGAGATAAAAGGAGGTAGGTGGTGCAAGTTTTGCGTTCTGTTACACACAGCTCTTAGAAGGACAGCCTCAGATGAGCATGTTAGGAAAACAAAAAGTACCCATTTCTGCAATAAAATGCCTGTGACTAGGACTTCCTGCATATGGAGTTTCTCTTTCATGTAGTTGGAAACTGGAGAATTCTTAATTTGGTATTTTTAGAAAAACAGCCTTTTCCCCACTACTAGTTTCAATCTGGCGATGTCAATGCCCATTGCCAAAGCTTTAATTGCAGCATCAAGTTAAACTTTTCTTTGATTACTTTGGCAAAGCTGAATAATAAAGTCTGCTTAATTTTTTTTTTCAGGAAAATCATAAAGCTTAGAAATCCTAGGGAAGCTGCAGGTGTTTAATAAGAAAGCGGGAAGGTTAGAGAAAGCCGTTCCCACAGAAAATGGGCCACTTGAAAACTACTCAACAATTAATCACTTTGGAACTGGTGATCAAAATGTAAATTTTCTAGTAATATAGATATGTCTGGATTGGGATCTGCATCCTTTTGCCCTACCCCCACCCATCTGGCTGTTGGCTGAATGCAAAAAGACAAAAATTGTATTTCAACAAATATGTATGAGCCGCTGTCCTCTACCAGCTCTTGAACAAAGTCTGGTTGTCATAGAAAGAGGGTAGGTCAGGAGGAGGTGAGAAATATGTAAGGGCTACTGAGACTGGGCCCTTGTCTTTAGAGGCCCACAGTCTAGTGGGGAAGACAAGATTTGTTCCTTAGTTAAGACAATGCTAGCTGTCGTAGCAGTGGTTTAAACTACACGGTAATTTCTCTCTGATATGAAGTCTAATTGGCAATAGGGGGCTCGGTTGTTTCAATGCTCATGAGTAACAAGAACTTGATATGTAAAAAAACATGTCTTTCAATGTGTGGATCTTTAGACTAAATACACCAAAATCACTGAGAGAGCTGATTAAAAATGCAGATTCTAGAAAAGGTAATACAATGGAGAAAAGATAGTCTTTTCAACAAATGGTGCTGAAACAACCAGAGATTCACATGCAAAAAATAAATAAATACATAAATAGAATCTAGACACAGACTTTATGCTCTTCACAAAACTTAACTGAAAATGGATCACAGACCTAAATGTGAAACACAAAACTACAGGAGGAAACATAGGAGAAAATCTAGATGACTTTGGGCATGGTAATGATTTTTTAATGCAACACCAAAGGCATTACCCATGAAAAAGAATTGATAAGCTAGACTTCATTAAAATGAAACATTTCTTCTCTGAGAAAGACACTGTCAAGAGAACGAAAAGACAAGCACAGACTGTCTGATTTGCAGAAGACATATTAGATAAAAAGCTGTTGTCCAAATATACAAAGAAAACAAACAATTCATTTAAAAAATGGACCAAACACCTTAATAGACACCACACCAAAGAAGATATACAGGTGTCAAATAAGTATATGAAAAGATGTTCCACATGATAATATATGCATACATTGCATCAGGGAAATCCAAATTAAAACAAAATAAAATGCCACTACACACTTATTAGAATGGCCATAATCCAGAGCACTGACAACGTCAAATGGGCCATGGATGTGGAGCAACAGGAACTCTCATTTCTCACTGGTGGGAATGCAAAATGGTACAGCCACTGTGGAAGACAGTTTGACAGTTTCTTACAAAACGAAACATATTCTTAGCATATGATCCAGCAATTGTGCTCCTTGGTATTTACCCAAGGAAGCTGAATACTGATGTTCACACAAAAACCTGCACATGGATGTTTATAGCAGCTTTATTTACAATAGTTAAAAATTGGAAGCAACCAAGATGTTCTTCAGTAGATGAGGGGATAAATAAACGTTGGCATATTCAGACAATGTACTACTAATTAGCACTAGAAAGAAATGAGCTGGCCGGCGCAGTGGCTCATGCCTGTAATCCCAGCACTTTGGGAGACCGAAGCAAGCAGATTACTTGAGATCAGGAGCTTGAGACCAGCCTGGTCAATATGGTGACACCCCATCTCTACTAAAAATACAAAATCTAGCCGGGTGTGATGACACATGCTCCCAGTTACTCAGGAGGCTGAGGCAGGAGAATCTCTTGAACCTGGGAGGCAGAGGTTGCAGTGAGCCAAGATCGCGCTGCTGGGTGACCAACTGAGTGAGACTCCATCTCAAACAAACAAACAAATGAAAAAGAGCTATCACACCATTAAATGACATGGAGGAAATTTAAATACATATTACTAAGTGAAAGAAGCCAATCTGAAAAAGCTACATACTATATGACTCCAACTATATGACATTCTAGAAGAGATAGAACGTGGAGACACTAAAAAGAGCATCAGTAAGTGGGGAGGGAGCAGGGATGGATGAACAGGCAGAAGACATAGGATTTTTAGATCAATATATTTACTCTAGATGGTACTGTCATGGTGGATCCATGTCATTATGCATTTGCCAAAGCCCGTGGAATGCACAACAGCAGGAGTGAACCCTAATGTGAACTATAGATTCTGAGTGATAATGATGTGTCACTGTAGGTTCATCAGTTGTAACAACTGTGCCATGCTAGTTGAGGATGTTGAGAATGGGGGAGGCTACGCATGTTTGGGGACAGGGATATATGGAAGATCTCTGTATTTTCTGGTTATTTTTGCTGTTTGTTAAAATGTTCTAGAATATAGTCTATTAAAAATGCAGATTTCTGGGCTATCACCAAATATTTTCCTTCAGGAGATTTGAGTGGTGCCTGGGAATCTGCCTTTCAGCAGCCTTCTAGGGAGTTCTGATATATATATTAATATTTGGGAGTCACTGATGCAGACTGTAATAAGAGTTTTAAAATTGACAAGTAGTTACATATGAGATTTTGGAGAGAATTTAAGATCATGCTGAGTAGTTTAGACTTTGCACTGTAGGCCATAAAGAGGCCCTGAGGTTTTGATTAGGAGAGTGACGTGTTCAAAGTGTTGGTTTGAGAAGATTAATCTGCAAGCTGTCAGCAGAAACCATTGCAACACCTCCAGGAAATACATGTTAGGATTAAGTGCCAGGAAACGTGCAAAGACCTTAAATAGTGCCTGGCACAGAGGAAGTGGGCAATACCTTTCAGTCACATTGTTTACTCTAGAGTCGAGATAATGGCAATGGGAATCAGGAGGAATAATTATGCCTGAATTAGAATGTTGAAGGTTTAACATAATTAGGGGCCTTGTTTAAATGGGCAATTTTTTTTTGCCAGTTTTTCTAGTAATGGATTATAGCCACTTTTTTTATGTTCAGTGAAATTTGAAGGTGGCACTTGGTATTATGACTGCAGTCAATGGAAATCGTATTGGTGCTTACTGAAGGATTTGAGGTGATGAGGTCTGGATATGAAACCCAGGGTTCCTTCCTTCCCTTCAGAGCCTTTTCTATAAAGCCACCCATTTTCACATGGAGAAAATGTTTTCTTTAGCCTTCCTTTTCTAGAGTCCTGCTAGCAGTTATAAATAAATAAATCTTGAAATATCTGATATGTAAGAAAAATTTTTAGATAGGAAACTCAGTGGGAGGCTTTACACTGTATAGTGACTTAGGGACCCAGGTACTTTTCATTTTGTGGCTCTGCCATGCCCTAGAACAGAAGTTTTCCAACTGTGCTCCTGGACCAACACTATCACCTGGGAAGCTTGCTAGACAGGAAGATTCTTCAGCTTCACTCCAGACCTGCTGAATCAGAAAGTCTGGAGTGTGTTCCAGAAATCTGGGCTTTCACATGGCCTCCAGAGATTCTGATGCAGCTCCGGTTTGAGAAACCCTACTCTCGGCCTTTGGGACCCTCTGATTTCTGTCTGAAGGGGAAAGAGTGTGGGGAGGTGTGTGTAGCAGGTTTGATGCACTGGATCCAAACAAAGCACATTCCCTCTCATCCCTTTGGCCACACCTATGCAAGGCAGGCTGGGATTAGCAGTATGAGTGTCCAAAAAGTATAAAAAAAACAGGCTGTGATGAACTTGCTGTCTAGCCTTTTCCCGTTTTCCCGTCTGCAAAACAGAGACTATAATATCTCATTTACAGAGTGACTTGTGACATATTACTAGAAAAGATGTGCTCTTGGCTTCTAGCTTAGAAGAGATGCTGGTTTTTGTCCCCTACCCACATCTCCCTCAATCCCCTGAGGTGGCCAAGAGACTATTAGTCTTCCATCATTTACGTTGTTTGATAATTTTCTGTTCTGCCTCTGCAAATAACATATCCTGAGAAATCTGTCCACTAACCAAGTCAATCAACAAATGCTTTGACTCTGTAAATAATGATTTTGAGACAGCATTGAATGAGGTCTTACTAACTGAAAGGCGCTTTGCATAAATGGTATCATTCATTCGTAACTACACTTTCGGAGGTACTACATTTAACTCCCCTTTTACCGGAGAAATCCATGGCTCTGAGAGATGAATTGCCTGGCAGTGGTCCACAGCTGCTATGTGATGGCTGAAGGAGGCTGCCTAAGTCTCTCTGCTCTATCTTGCCTGCCACCAGGGAACTGTAAGAAAGTGAGGGAAGTGAAAGGTGAATTCCCCAAGTTCAAGGAGCTTACCATTTAAATGAAGACAGAGGATGGAGAGAAAAACACACTGACAAAAAGTGTGTATATGGGTGTTTCATTCGTCCCTTTGTTCTAGGGAGGAAAAAACGGAGGGGGTATTTAAGACAGATTGACACATGAGGCCATTTAAAACTGGAATGAGCTAAGTTCTATATGAGTGGTAGACACAGGGGCCAGCCTTGGTGTGCTATGACGTCAATTTGAACGATTTACGTGTTTCACTGCTAAAATCTGCCATACTGATGCAGAGTGTGTGACACATAAACCTCTCTGAACAAGAGGTTATTATTGGCTGTCCCTGTGGGAAAACCCCCATCTCCATAGCAACTGTCTCTGTGTCCCAGACATTGTCTAGGGCTTAGGAGGAGCAGCTAGAGACATCAGGAAATAAACCCTGTAGAAGCAGTGGGTTCTGTGAATAATGCCGTGGTTTTTCCTTCCCTTGCAGTTTAGTGTGCTGGGAAAACCAGAAAGTGATGGGTAGACTCTTTGCCAAGGAATTAAAGTTGCACCATTAACACTTCCCACCTGAAGTTCTAAGCATACTGGTTGATGGTGGATGGCCTTGCCATTACAAGCAAATATGAATTTCCTGTTTGGAAATGCAGAGGACCTATTTCATTTAGGCAAAGAGGATAAATGGTTACTCAAATTTTAAAACCACCAGACCTAGTTGAAATTAGCTAAGCTGCTATTCTAGAATGCCTTAAAAATATTACCTGTGATTTGTTGAGTACCTACTATGTGCTGGGTACTATGCCAGGACCTGTACCTTTATTACCACCAGTCCTTTTAGCAGCCCTGCATGTTAGCTATTCCCATTTTACAGGTGGGACAGTTGTGGCTCAGAGAGGTTAAGTGGCTTGCCCAAAGTCACACAACTCACAGGTCTGTCTAAACCCAAGCCTGGGTTTTTTTTACTATGCCTGCTTTTTCCTTTTGCCATAGTTCTCAACTAACTTATGAAGAATTTTATAGCTAGAGCTAGTAAGTGATTATAACAACTCACCCCCTTACATGCTTACTTAGGGTCAGGTTATTTTCTAAGTTTCTTTAACCCTCACAAAAACCCTGTAAGTTATTATCCTGAAATACAGATGAAGAACCTGAGTACAGATAAGTGAGATAACTTACCCAAGGCTGTTCCGCTAGACAGAGATAGAGCACGAATTTAAAGCCAGACAAATGGGATCTGCTGTCCATTCACTTAAATGCTCTCCTGCCCAGACCTGCATGGCATCTGAATTTCTAGGGTGGGACTCCTGGCACATGTAGTGTTTTATGAAGTCCTGCAGAAGATTCTGATATGGATTTCAAGTAGGAACCCCTGCCTGGAGGCCACTGTCTGTCTGAAAGTTCTGTTTCTTCCTGTCGATTCTCTCAATAGGCCCATCTCATGCCTGCCCACTACACTCACTGCACAGGTATTTTCACAACCAGAAATGGCCAGGAGGGTTTGGGGAGATGACCCCAACACGTGGCCCCTCCAGATAGCTGGGGGCTGGTGAAGTGGGGCTCTGTCTCTATTCTGCACAGCTCAATAGTGAACAATTACCTGGGGCCACTCCAGCCCAGACCTTTGAACAACCTGTGGCCAAGTAACTGTGGGCAGGAACTAAGTGTGTCATGCAGTGGCTGGCCTGGGGGAGATCTGAAGATGGAAATGAAATAGCATGTACTCCCTAATGATCAAAAACATAGGTTTTAGAGGCAGACAAACCTGAATTTGAATCCCAATGTCACCACTTGCTAGCTGGGTCAACTTGAGCAAGTCACTGGACTGTACCTCAGTGTCCAAGGCTGGGATGATTATATTTACCCTGTTGGATCCTAGTGAGGGCTACATTAGCTACTATGAAGGTGCTGGACTTTGTACTTAACACATAGTAAGCTCTCAGCTTACATAAGGAGAACTGGGTGGAGTAAAGAGGCTGGGATCACAGGGTGAGACAAGAGGTGGCTCAGGGTGACCCGAAGAGCTGGAGATCTTCAGTCAAGTAAGAATGCACTGTGTCCAAGGAGTGAGACAGAGCGAAGAATCAACACTGGGAGCCCAAGATGAAGTCATAGATGTTCCCACAGGCTGGCCAAGCACTGAGGCTGCTGTTCAAACCTGAGCCACTCATGAAGAAGGAGCCTCTACATCCCCACTGCAAAAGTTCTGGGTTGTTTTACTTCTTTTTGATTTTGCTTTCCCCATCATTCTTTGATTCTGCAGTCACTTATCTCTTTTGACTTTGGTCCACAAGTTTTTCTTTGGACCTTAAGGTGGATTTAAATTTTAGAGTCTGCTTAGGTGGACTTTGGCTTCGTCTGCTTCTGGCTATTTTGAGTAATGGACCAGCTCATCCAGCCCCAGCCTCAGGAGGCAGCCTTAGCTGTAGCCTGATGGACCGGTGTCTTTGGGACAGCACTTGCCCACACTTCAGGGAACTGGACAGTAATGGGGTTGTAGGGTGGAGCCATTAGCATCCCCCCTGTCGAGGGGAATCAGGGCCCCAGGCCCAGAGATGGGATTCAGGCTCCAGGAAGTCAGCCCTTAAGAGGGGGCTCAGAGAAAGCACATAGAGTCTGAGATCACTGCCTAGGAGTGGATAGGTTACCAGGCAGGTGCCAGGGACAGAACTGTAAGAGCTGGAGCATCCAGGATGAGTGGTCTTCTGCAATCAGACAGGAGGTTACCATCTAAACTACAGTGAGGCCAGCACCAGCCACAGGAAAGAGTGTGTGATGCCAGCTTAATTGCATTCAGTGGGAGACAGTTACAGAGCAGTGGTGGGAGTTTTAGCTATGGGGTCAGATAGATGGAGATTAAATTCCAGATCCACCTCCTAGTAACCATGGAATCTGGGACCGTTGCTCAATTCCTCAGAGCTTCAGGTCCCTTGACTGAAATGGGAACAATGGCTGTACCCACTCACAGACTCATTGATGAGTCAATTCATCTAAAGGATTTAGCAGATCAATGTCACGTAGTAAGAACTCAGTAAATGGTGAGTGCTGGTGTTTCAGTTAGACTTAGTTTTCAACATATAAAACAGAAAACCCAACTAACAAAGCAGACAGATGTTTCTTTTTCTCTTATGTCTGTCCAAGACGGGTGTAACAGCGTCATGGTGTCACAGGGGACCCAAAGTGCCTCCTGTTTTTTGATCCCACCCTCCTTAGCTCATGTCTCCATCCTCAAGAGTATATCATGGTAAAAAAAAAAAAAAGCAAGCTGCTGTAAGAAATTCCACCCCTTCACTGTGGCCTACCCCTTCTTACCTCTTTACCTTTATACACACTATTTCCACTAACTGTGATGCCTTTTCCCTAACCTTGTCATTCTGAACTGCTCAGCTCAGAGGTTTCTTGCTTATTAAAGCCCTCCCTGACACCTTCATCGAGATGTTATTGCATTAAAATATTATTTACCTTGATTGCTGAGATCTTTGGCAGCCCTTTAAATTTGTTTTTTACATCTTTGAGATATAATTCACATACCATACAGTTCACGCATTTAAAGTGCACAATTCAATGTTTTTAAAAATTATCTTCACAGAGTTCTTTAACCATAACTAAAGTCAAATTTAGACATTTTATGACCTCCAAAAGAAACTCCATACCCTTTGGGTATCACTTCTCCATCCCCTGAATTAGTGGCGTCAAAAAGTAACCTCTAATCTACTTTTGGTCTCCGTAGATTTGCCTATCATGGACATTTGCATAGATGCTATCATATCATATGGTACAATATGATGAAATTGTCCATTTGTGTCCCACCTCTTTCACTGACCATAATGCTTTCAAGGTTCACCCACATTGTAGCATGTATCAGTACTTTATTCTTTTTAATTGCCAAGTAAGAATTCATCATATGGACATACCACATTTTTTTAATCCATTCATCCGTTTATGGATGTTTGGGTGTTGTCCACTTTGGGGCTATTATGACTAATGCTGCTATGAGCATTTGTGCATAAGTACCCTCTTAAACTTTGTGCCCAAAATGAGTGTCTCATTTACCTCACTCTAGTTCCAGCCTTGTTACTATATGCAATAATTTTATTCTATAGCCTAGATGCAAACCTGCAGAGAAGCCTCATTCCCAAGCAGGGTGTTGGCATCAGCATCCAGGGTTTGTGCAGGTGAAGGCTGGAAACATGGAGATGCACAGTGTGGGCAGAAAATTCAAAGCCCCCTGTCACAGACTGTCTCTGCTGTTGCTCTTCCTTGTCCTCTCAGTCACGTCTGCTCCTGCCAGCTTGGTCCCCACTGAGCTTGCCACCCACACATTCTGCCACCTGCCTCTTTCCTGCAGCCAGCCGAGGGAAGACTGCATATTGCCTTTCTATTCCAAGCTTCAAAACATTCCCCACCATTTGGGAAGCTCCCCAGAGCTGAGGATGAGGAAGTGAGCCAGTCAGAGAACAAAAGATGCATGAGAGACTCAGGCCACATTGGCGCAGTGAGAATGGGACAGCTGAGTGGAATCCTGCAAGCTCATTTAGCAGTGCAGAGCCCCACTGGATGAGGCAGGCAGCCTCGACTGGGGTAGAGAGGCAGGCACATGTGAAGGCAGCTGCACTAGGAAGCAAGACAATGAAAAAACAAAAAGAAGGCAACTCAGTCTTCATAGAGGAAACCAATATATCCAAACAGATCCTGGTTTCAGGATATCCTACCCAATGCCCTACGTTTCTCAATGCCAGGTACAGAGCTGAATTGCCTGCATATTCCTAGTCCCAGTTTCTTTTCTTTCTCTGGCCTCCTTAGTAGGGACTTAAATATTAGGGCCGTTGAGCATAGTGAATTTGTATGGGGTTTCTTTCTGGAGTGATGAAAATGCTCTGAAAATACATAGTGGGGATGGTTGCTCAACTTTGTGAGCCACTGTATTTTACACTTTAAAAGAGGGAATTTTATTTTATATGAATTATATCTCAATAATAAAAGAATGAGTAAGAGGATGAAATGTGATTGGATGGATGTTTGGATGGATGGTTGGATGGATGTTTGGATGGATGGTTGAATGGATGTTTGGATGGACTGAGGATTGGATGGACTAATAATTAAATGGATGGATAATGGATGGATGGATGGAGTGCTGGATGGATCAAAGCAGAAATTGATAAACAAAAACTGTGGTGGTTCCAAGCAGATAACACTTAATTTTAGCTGCTGTATTGCCAAGGATGGGAGTAGATTGGAGAGCAAGAAAATATCACCATGAATTGCAATTTTTCAGCTAATGCCTACCCCAGCCACCCACTCCCAATGCCTTCACCATCTACCAGACACTCTTCCTCTCTTCCTCTTCTTCTTTTCTAGCCTAATTGTTCTCTACAGAACTTATCCCAATATGGCATACTATGTATTTATTATTTTTTTTAATTACCTGTATCCCCACTGGAATGTAAGCTCCTCAAGAAGAAAGATTTATTTTCTACTCTGTTCATGACTGTGTTCCCAGCTCATAGAACAAAGTTTGACACATAGAACCTTGTTTAGTAAATAATTGTTAGGTGAATGAATACATATTCATATTCCTTGTGGGTAGGAATGACATAGCCCTTCTAGCCCCAAAGCTTAGATAGAAGACAAAATACAGAAAATATTATCATGAATTTTCTACAACCTATTCATTATATTTGAAAGCCATCTGTGTAATTTGGGCAGAAAACTGAAGATACAAATCGAATTGAAGCCAGTTGATCATGGTTTTCAATTTTTGTAAATTCTACAGCTAGGAATTTGATTATGTTGACTCTATAGATAAATTTGGGAAGTAATTTTATCTTAACAATACTAAATCTTCTAGTCTATGAACACAGGATGTCTTAATATTTATTTAACTTTTTAAAAGTTAATGTCAACAATGTTTTGTAGTTGTCAGGTACAAGCCTTGTACTTCTTTTACTAAATTTATTTCTGTGGGGATGTTTTTGTTACTACTGTACATGTAATTGTATTCTTAATTTAATTTTTTCAGAATGTTTCTTGCTAGCATATAGAGCTATAGTTCATTTTTGAATATTGACCTTGTATCTTGTAACTTTACTAAACTGTTTTATTAGTTCTAATAGTTTTTTAGTAACTTCCTTGAGATTATCTGTATAAAAGATCATGTCAGTTGCAAACAGAAATAGTTTAATTCTTCTTTTGTAGTTCAGATGCCTTTTATTTATTTTTCTTGCCTAATTGTCTTGAGTAGAACTTTAGATTCTAGTCCAAAGTTGAATAGAAATGTGAGAGCAGACATCCTTGTTTTGTTTGTTCCTGATTTTGTGGGGCAAAGCATTCAGTCGTTTACCACCAAGTACTGTGTTAGCTGTAGGTTTTTAATAGATATCTTTTATCAGATTGAAGATGTTTCCTTCTATTTCTAATTTGTTGAGTATTTTTCTCATGAAGAGTGGTATGTTTTGTCAGTGCTTTTTCTACTTATTGAAATACTCAAGATGAGGTTTTATGTTTCTTATTCTATTAACATGTGATGCATTCCATTGACTGATTTCATAGAATCAACTTTGCATTACCGGGATAAATCTCACTTGGTCATGTCGTATAAACTTTTTTATTTGTTATTGAATTAGTTTGCTAGTATTTTATTAAGGCATTTTGCATCTATATTCATAATGGATATTGGTCTGTAGTTTTTTTATTTTGATATTTTTATCTGATTTTGTTATTAGAGTAATACTAGCCTCATAAAATGAGTTGGGAAATATTCTTTTTCCTGGTGTGGAGAATAATTTTTGAAGTATTAGTATTGATTCTTCTTTTAATGTTTGGTAGAAATCACTAGTGAAGGCATTTGATCGTACTCTTTTTCATGGAGCAAGGATGTTTTATTGTTACTAATTCAATAGCTTTATTTGCTAAAGTCTAGTCAAATTTTCTGTTTCTTTTTAACTCAGTTTTAATACTTTGTATCTTCCTAGAAACTTGTCCATTTCATCTAGGTTATCTAAGTTTTTGACATACGATTATTCATACCATCTTCTTATAATTCTCTTTATTTCTTTAAGATCACTAGTAATGTTCTCTATTTCATTCCAAATTTTAGTAACTTGAGTCATCTCCTCTTTTTTCTTTGTCACTCTAGCTAAGGGCTTGTGAATTTTGTTGATATTTTCAAATAATAAATTTATGGTTTTATTGATTTCTCTGTTGTTTTTCTGTTCTCTATTTCATTTATTTCTGCTCTAGTCATTATTGTTTTCTTTCTTCTGCCTACTTTACAGTTCATTTGCTATTCTTTTTCCAGTTTCTTAAGGTGGAAGTTTGGGTAATTTATTTGAGATACTTCTTCTTTGTGAATATAGACATTTACAACCGTAAATTTTTCTCTAAGTGCTTGTTCTGCTGTATCTCATAAATTTTGATATGGTGTGTTTTTGTTTTCATTCATGTCAAAGTATTTTCTAATTTCCCTTGTGATTTTTATTTCTTGATGATTTAGGAGTGTATTATTATTATTTTCATATATTTATGAATTGCTCAAATTTCTAATTTTGGTTGCTAACTTTATTACATTGTGATTAGAGAACACATATTGTATTATTTCAATTATTTTAACTTTTTGAAATCTGTTTTATTATCCAACATATGGTATATTCTGGGAAATGTTTCATGTGTACTTGAGAAGAATGTGCATTCTGCTGTTGTTGGGTGTAATGTTCTATAGTTGTCTGTTATGTCTAGTCTAGTCTTACTATACTGTTGTATAAGTCTTTTCTTTCATTATCGATTTCTGCCTAGTAATTCTATTCATTATTAAATATGAGATATTGAAACCTCCAGTGATTCTTTTTAAATTGTGTATTTCTCTCTTGAATTGGATTCTTTTTACTTCGTGTATTTTGGGGCTCTGTTATCACTTGCATACATGTTTATAATTGTTATGCCTTTCTAATGGATTGACTCTTACTATTATAAAATGCCCTTTGATGTAACAATTTGTGTATTTAAGTCTATTTTGTTTGATATTATTATGGCCACTCCAGCTCTCTATTGGTTACCATTTGGATGGTACCTGTTTTTCTATAGTTTATATTTAGTCTTTTCATGTTTTTAAATCTAAATTGACTCTCTCTCTGTTTTTTTTTTTTTTTTTTTTTTGAGACGGAGTCTCACTCTATCGCAAGGCTGGAGGGCAGTGGCATGCTCTCGGCTCACTGCAACCTCCACCTCCCGGGTTCAAGCGATTCTCCTGTCTCAGCCTCCCGAGTAGCTGGGACTACAGGTGCTTGCCACCACACCCAGCTAATTTTTGTATTTTTTTTAGTAGCGACGGGGTTTCACCATGTTGAACAGGATGGTCTCGATCTCCTGACTTCGTGATCTGCCTGCCTCAGCCTCCCAAAGTGCTGGGATTACAGGCACGAGCCACCGTGCCCAGCTTAAACTGTGTCTCTTATTTTTCTAAATTCTTCTTTTTGATTGGAGTGTTTAATCAATTTAGATTTAATGTAATAACTGATATTATAAAACTGACATCTGTCTTTTTGCTATTTGTTTTCTATATGTCTAATGTCTTCGATGGTCCTCCATTCTTTCATTACTGTCTATTTTTGTATTAAATAGATTGTCTAGTGCACTGCTTTAATTCTCCTTTCTTTAAACTACTTTTTAAAGTTATTTTCTGGGGATTAAAATTAATCCTTTTAATTTATCATAATCTAGTTCAGATTAATATCAATTTCATTTTAATAGTTTACAAAGAAATTTTGCTCCTATACAGCTCCATTCCCTCTTCTCTTCTTTGTGCTACTATTATCATAAAAATTGTATCTTTATACATTGCATGCTCACAAATATTTATAATTATTTCTTCATGGGTTGTCTTTTAAATCAGATAGGAAAAAAAAGCTACAAACAAAAAATACATTTCTAATGTCTTGTATCTGTAAACTATGTAGTTACCTTCACTGATGTCATTATTTCCTTATGTGGATTTGATTTACTGTCTAATTTCCTTTCCTTTCATCCTAAAAGACTCCTTTCAATATTTCTTGTAGTGAAGGTCTGCAAGCAGCAAATTTTTTGTTTGTTTGTTTCATTTTTAAATCTGGAAATGCCCTAATTTCTCTTTCAGTTTTGAAGAATAGTTTTCCTAAATGTAGAAGTCTTGGTTTACAATATTTTTCTTTCAGCACTTTAAATATGTCATCCTACACTCTTCTGGCCTCCTTGGTTTCTGATAAGTAATCAACTGTTAATCTTATTGAGGACCACTTATGTATGATTAGTTGTTTCTCTCTTGCTGCTTTCAAAATTCCCAGTTTCTGCCTATTGAGAGTTTTATTATGTGGTATCTAGCTCTGATTCAGTAAGTTTATCTACTTGGATTTAGTTAACTTTCTTGGGTGTTTAGATGAATATTTTTCATCAAATTTTGGAAGTTTTCAGCCGTATTTCTTCAAGTACTTTTGACTCCTCCTCTAACTCCTCTCCCCTCTGGAACTTCCATGTGCATATGTTGCTACACTGACGGCGTCTCTCAGGTCTCTAGGGCTCTATTCATTTTTCTTTATTCTTTTTTTCTTTTATTCCTCAATTTGAATAATCTCAATTGATTTATCTTCAAGTTGGCTTATTTTTATTCTTCCAGCTCAAGCATAATGTTGACTTCTCATGAATTTTCCATTTCACTTTATTTTTTTTTTACATATAGATTCTATCTTTGTCAATATAACCTATTTGGTAAGACATTGTTTTCATATTTTCTTTAGTTCTTATATGTGGTTTCCTTTAGTGTTTTGTACATATGTAAGATAGTAGGCATAAAATCTTTGTCTAGAAAGTTCTACATCTGGGCTTCCTCACAGACAATTTTTTTTTTGACAATTTTCTATTGACTGTTTTTTTGGTTTGTTTGTTTGTTTTCTTTTTCTTGGGTATAGGTAATACATTTTGTTCTTTGCATGGCTTATTGTTTTTGAAACTGGACATTTTAAATAAAATGTGTCAACTTTAGAAATTAGATCCCCCAGGGTTCGTTGTTGTTGATGTAATTTTTAAATGAATTTTCTGAATTAATACTGTAAGGTCTGTATTCCTTTTCATGTGTGCCCACTTAAGTCTCTGTTCAGTTAGTTTAATGGTCAGCTAATTATTGGACAGGAATTGTCTTAAATTCCTGGGACCAATAAGTCTTTCAGTCATTGATAAAGGTCTCTGTGTGCATGAGAGGGCATAACTTTAATGCTCAGGCAGCTAGTTTATAACTCATCTTTGTCTTCACATCTTACTTAGAGTCTTAAAATCATCAAAAGGTGAGAGCTTAGGGCTCTCTCAGGTCTTTATTGGGTATGCACTTATCTCTAGGCATGTGCCCAGCCCTAGACAAGATGTGCACTTGGTCTTCTAGGTTCCCAGGAATATGTAGGAAAATCCCTGTAGCACAGATTTTCCTTTTAAGTTTTTTGCTTAACTTCTTATTTTCCCCAACTCATATTGCTAGCTCAGGCACCTGCAGTGTTTAGCAATTGCCACTGCTTGTTTTCAACAAACTTCTCTGAGGGAAAAGCCTACCCTCTTTGGGAAAGTTCTGAGTCAGGTCAAATATCGACAAGTCCTGCAAGTGAAATTTTTTTAGGGAATCACCAGACAGACCAACTGATGACAGCTACCTGGGAAGTGGGCTTTGAAGGAGCTCCATTCTGTCTCCTCCAGAGACTTAGAGGCTGCTTATTTTCACTGTGATTTTTGGAGCCATTGGTTTTTAAGGCTATCATGAGGTTGGTGGGGAGGGGGCATTGGAGGAATAGGATTAAGCAAATTAAAATGCAACAAAGCTCATTGTTCTTACCAATTCAGCCAATTTAAAAAAAAAACAGCTTGTTCCAAATTGTGGTTAATTTTTAGAGATCTGTAAAAGTTTATTATGCTTTCTGTTGCTATTATGGAATAGAGGACTTTAGGAAGTCCTTACTTCACCATTGCTGAACCAGTCTTTTTTATTAATTATTATTATTTTGAGACAGTCTCATTGTCACCCAGGCTGGAGTGCAATGGTGCAATCTCTGCCCATTGCAACCTCTGTCTCCACAGTTCAAGTGATTCTCCTGCCTCGGCCTCCCAAATAGCTGAGACTACATGCACATGCCACCACGCCCAGCTAATTTTTGTATTTTTAGTAGAGATGGGGTTTCACTATGTTGGCCAGGCTGGTCTCAAACTCCTGACCTCAAGTGATCCTGCCTTGGCCTCTCAAAGTACCGAGATTACAGGCATGAGCCACCATACATGGCCTCATTCATTATTAACACATGTATTATCAGCCTTATAGGAATGCAAAGAGAAATAATATACACTCTTTTACCTCAAGGAGATCCATAATCTTGAAGAGACAAACATATATAAACAAAATATCATATGACAAATGCATTAATGTATCCAACAGTTTCATGATCATGGTAGTAGCATCCTCAGGGTGCAGGTTGATATACTTCAGTTTATGCATTGCCTGTGTTTTTAATTTGTCTGTGCAAGCAGTATTTTTAAATTGTTAATGTTTCTTAAAGTCCCCTGTAATTTCTGTACTATTTACTCACCAATCACTGATTTGTGTAAAGTCGAGCACATCTACTCTCTACCACCAGTTTATAGGGAGAACATGCACTTTCCTGCTCATTTCACACATCCTCCTACCTCTTCCTAAAGCAGCAGTGCTCACATTTCCATGGGCACATGAGTCAGTTTTAGATGCAGATTCCAAATCAGTCGGTCTAGGGTAAGTCCTGAGAGTCTGAATTTTTAACAAGTTCCCAGGTGATGTTTATCACTGAGTCACACTTTGTAGCAGAGTCCTAAAGATTCAGGTGCTTTGGCCTTCCAAAACCCATCTCCTACATCTTCTTAATAGATAATAGCTCCCATCTGCTTTCTCCACCTGGGCTATTTATGCACTTGAACTTTAGAATGTGGGTAACAGATGAAGCCTATGGGATTTTCCAGGGGCTTTCAAAGTAGAGTAGAAGCTTATCTTCTACAGTAAATTTTTGTGAGGTTCTGCCTGAGGGCCAGGAATAGATGGAGGAAATTTCCAGGTCACTGTAAAATCGATTATGGTTGGGTTCTCGGAGTGCTATGTGCTATTAGTACTGGTGAAGACGAATCCAAGAGAAAACTGAATGGTTAGAAACATGCAATATGTCTTTCATAGACCTTTTCTCTAAGCACACTGAGGAGAGGAAAAGGGGAAAAGAATAAATGTATAAAGCAGAGGAAAACGAAGCAGAGGGAAAATGCAAACACATGTGCTTGAGGGCCACTGTGTTCCAGGAGCTGCAGGAGAGTAGATTATTTCTGGAGTCACATAGCCTAAGTGCAAATCCTCGAGCTCACATTTATTGGTGTCATGACTTTGGGCCTGTCTCCTCTGTGCCTCGGTTTCTTCTTTTGTAATATGGGGAAAACATCAGTACCTACATACCAGTACTTGGTGCATAGTAGGTGATTAGTAATGTTAGTTTATCTTATCTCAGAGAAGGAATCATTATTACCCTCATTTTATAGACTCAGTCACTGAAGCCAAGAAAGTGTGACCTGTCTACAGTTGATAGCTAGATGTAGAGCCAGGAGTAGTGCCCACATCTAATCTCCAAGTCTTTCTGTCCTTGCCTTTTGGAAACGAACCTCATTTTCTGCTGTAAGTCAAACTCCTGGGGAGTAAGTGGGGTTTTTAATCTCCCTTGCACAGTTCCTGACACACAGAAAACCTTCCATAAATATATGCCCATGTTTGAATGGATAGGTAGGTAGATTTTGAAAAGGGATGCAGAAGTGCCTTTGTAAAATCCTCTCTGAAGAAGTGGAAAGGTGCTTTTCCAGAAATGGTGGAAATGTCCTACTGATGAGTGTGGTGAAATGGATTGGGTGACCTCTTAACAGCTAGGGATGAAGGCAAAAGTGAGAAGGAGGGCAGTGTTTTACCCAGAGTAGTGTCACTCTCTGAATGTCTATATGCTATGATGGATAGAGGACTACTACGTCTGAGAGGTGAAGCCAGCTGGACTTCCTGGGTCAAGTGGGGACTTGCAGAATTTTTCTGTCTAGCTAAAGGATTGTAAAGGCACCAATCAGTGCTCTGTGTCTAGTTAAAGGATTGTAAATGCACCAGTCAGCACTCTGTAAAAATGCACCAATCAGCACTCTGTCTAGCTAAAGGATTGTAAACACACCAATCAGCACTCTGTAAAAATGCACCAATCAGCACTCTGTGTCTAGCTAAAGGATTGTAAATGGACCAATCAGCACTCTGTAAAATGGACCAATCAGCAGGATGTGGGTGGGGCCAAATAAAGGAATCAAAGCTGGCCACCCAAGCCAGTAGCGGCAACTGGCTCAGGTCCCCTTCCGCGCTGTGGAAGCTTTGTTCTTTTGCTCTTCACAATAAATCTTGCTGCTGCTCACTCTTTGGGTCCTCACTACCTTTATGAGCTACAACACTCATTGCAAGGGTCTGTGGCTTCACTCCTGAAGTTAGCGAGACTACAACCCCACTGGGAGGAACAAACAACTCCAGACGTGCCACCTTTCAGAGCTGTAACACTCACTGCAAAGGTCTGTGGCTTCACTCCTGAAGTCAGTGAGACCATGAACCCACTGGAAGGAAGAAACTCTAGACACATCTGAACATCTGAAGGAACAAACTCTGGACACACCATCTTTAAGAACTGTAACACTCACCATGAGGGTTTGCAGCTTCATTCTTGAAGTCAGCAAGACCAAGAACCCATCGGAAGGAACCAATTCCGGACACAGGCCTGTCCAATAAGAGTGTACTAAAGGGCATACCCAGAGGCTTCATGATGGAAACAGCAGATGATGCCAACTGAGATCATACATAGTGGGCATGATCCTCCCCATCAGGAGAAAAACAAAGGGCAAGCTCACTCTGAGATCCACACCAACACAAAGATTCTACAGAATTATCTAAGAAAGATCCAGAAGATGAGAAAGGACTAATGGACTTCTTAAGAGAAGGATACTTTCATCTGTCCTTCTCACTTGTATTAGATATAGTGATGATAACCCTTCAGATCATAGTGGGGCATATAAAGGTCCAGATAGAAATAAAATTCTCCAAGAGGGCTGTTTGCTTGTCACAGGCCCACAGGGCCCAGCTGTCTCTCTATAACTATGTTTTTAAGCATTCTCTTACTGAGCTGTTTTATAGGAGGCCCTGTTCCAGAAAGGACTTGAGTAGCCCATAGTGATACATAACATTAATGGTGGGAGCCAAGCCCGAAAGGAAAACTAAAATGGAAACCTAAATGGAGCAGGAGTGAGCCTCCCATGACCGACACACTTTCTCCACAGGTGGCTCAGCCAAGCTCTCTGCCTAAGCTGGCAACACAACAACAGGAACACATCAGAAACACAAAGTATCATGTTCGGAAGAGACCACAAAACAAAGCATCCCATTGCTCAGTAAAACCATCACCATTCAGAAGTTTTCCCAGGAGTTCTCTTTTAAAATGATATCAGGAGGAGTAGTATCTTCCACAGCATCTTCAAAGGGGTGATCCTCACAGTGAATGGATCTTTTTGCAGCTTTTCCTGATCCAGACCTTCATTGTATGCTGCTCCCCTTCTTGCAGTTCAATGAAGGCAGCTTTTTTGGAGGGCAATACAAAAGCATGCCTTTTTTTTCTTCAGAGTCTCACTCTGTCATCCAGATTGGAGTGCAGTGGTGCACTCATGGCTCACTGCCCCCTCCACCTCCCAGGCTCAAGTAATTCTCCCATCTCAACCTACTGAGTAGCTGGGACCACATATGCACACCACTACGCCAGCTAATTTTTTGTATTTTTGGTAGAGACAGGGTTTCGCCATGTTGCCCAGGCTGGTATCAAACTCTTGAGCTCAGATGATCCATCTGCCTGCCCACCTCGACCTCCCAAGGTACTACAGTATTACAGGCATGAGCCATGGTGCCCAGCCACAAATGCATGTCTTTCTAATGATCTTATCTGGTTTAGGAGGTCCATCTTTGACTACCGGGGAGAGTTGATGAACTGCACTTCACAAAATCCTTCCTCAATAAAGTTTCCTTCTGTCAAAATTTTGGTAGATAGTGGGTAGGGGAGAGCTTGAGATCACCCTCTTTGAGTACCTTAAGGGCAGCCATTACGTTTTGCCAGGTTGGAGCCAGCCCATGACAGAGTGCCCAATGAGCTGGGGAAGGAGCCCATGCATCCTGTGAGACACCAGTGTCTCAACCCGAGGTCCACCCAATCCACTTGGAAATAGAGAAATGGTCCATAGATGAGCCAAAAGTCTCCTGAGAGATTGTTTTTATAATCTGTTCATCTGCTGTACAACTAGGCCACTGAGCCCCACAAAATTCGACTCTGTATTTTAAGGTACCTTTAGCTTTGTTTTAGCCTGACCCAGAAAATTAAGACTATGAAATATTTTAAATACATTATGCCCCCACAGTATAAAATAATAACCACACACTATTTCCTAGTTCATTAACTTAGGGCTAAATACATGTCCCATTTATAGAAGATATTCCATGGGGTTGGCCTTTCTATTTTTCTTCATTAAAGAATTGCTGAAGACCCTTCCAGCCAGATTGAGTCCAAAGGCTCAAGTGATGTTGTCAGGAATCTGTTTGTCTCCTTGTCCCTTGGCTCTGCTTTTCTCCATGTAGGCTCCATTCTCTGTCAGACTCTCTTCCCCTGGAGGCAAGACTGCTACCAGTGAGAGGTGACAATGTGCTGGTGACCCTCACTCGCTCCTAGTGCCTCCTCGGCCTCGGTGTCCACTCTGACCATGCTTGAGGAGCCCTTCAGCCTGCCACTGCACTGTGGGAGCCCCTCTCTGGGCTGGCTGAGGCTGGAGCTGGCTCCCTTTGCTTGCAGGGAGGTGTGGAGGGAGAGGCGTGGGTGGGAACCGGGGCTGCGCACTGCGCTCATGGGCCAGCGCAAGTTCCAGGTGGGCATGGGCTCGGCAGGTCCCGCACTTGGAGTGGCCGGCTGGTGCCACTGGCCCTGGGCAGGGAGGGGCTTAGTACTTAGGAGCTGTAGAGGGTGCACTGGGTCCCCCAGCAGTGCCGGCCCACCAGCGTTATGCTCGAATTCTTGCTGGGCCTCAGCTTCCTCCTTGCCGGGCAGGGCTCAGGACCTGCAGCCCACCATGCCCGAGCCTCCCCCCAGCTGTGGGCTCCTGCATAGCCCGAGCCTCCCCGACGAGCACCGCCCCCTGCTCTGCAGCACCCAGTCCCATCGACCGCCCAATGGCTGAAGTGTGCAGGCGTACGGTGCAGGACTGGCGGGCAGCTCAGCCTGCAGCCCCAGTGCGGGATCCACTAGGTGAAGCCAGCTGGGCTCCTGAGTCTAGTGGGGACTTGGAGAACCTTTATGTCTAGCTAAGGGATTGTAAATACACCAATCAGCACTCTGTATCTAGCTCAAGGTTTGTCAGTGCACTAATCAGCACTCTGTATTTAGCTAATCTAGTGGGGACTTGGAGAAACTTTATGTCTAGCTAAAGGATTGTAAATACACCAATCAGCACTCTGTGTCTAGCTCAAAGTTTGTAAACACACCAATCAGCACCCTGTGTCTAGCTCAAGGTTTGTAAATGCACCAATCAGTGCTCTGTGTCTCGCTAATCTAGTGGGGATTTAGAGAACTTTTGTGTCCAGCTCAGGGATTGTAAATGCACCAATCAGCACCCTGTCAAAATGGACCAATCAGCTCTCTGTAAAACAGACCAATCAGCTCTCCATAAAATGGACCCATCAGCAGGATGTGGGTGGGGCCAGATAAGGGAATAAAAGCAGGCTGCCCCAGCCAGCAGTGGCAACCTGCTTGGGTCCCCTTCCACAGTGTGGAAGCTTTGTTCTTTCGCTCTTTGCAATAAATCTTGCTGCTGCTCACTCTTTGGGTCCACACTGCCTTTATGAGCTGTAACACTCACCGCGAAGGTCTGCAGCTTCACTCCTGAGGCCAGCGAGACCACAAACCCACTGGAAGGAATGAACAACTCTGGACGGGAGGAACGAACAACTCTAGACGCACCGCCTTAGGAGCTGTAACACTCACCGTGAAGGTCTGCAGCTTCACTCCTGAAGCCAGCAAGACCATGAACCCACCAGAAGGAAGAAACTCCGAACACGTTCGAACATCAGAAGGAACAAACTCTGGACACACCATCTTTCAGAACTGTAACACTCACCGTGAGGGTCCGCGGCTTCATTCTTGAAGTCAGTGAGACCAAGAACCCACCAATTTCGGACACACCAGCACACCTGGGATTATGGCCTAGCCATAAGCCGTTCCAGTGAAGACAAATACCTCTTTCCCAACAGTCCCAGCAAACATCTGTCTCTTTATTGCCTCTAAAGAAAGTAATTTGGCTGGATCTTGTTCTTCAGCCAATCACTGTGGCAGGGAGTAGAAGTAATCTGCTGATTGGCTGGGGCGGGGGCCTGTGCCCAATTCTGGTGGGACTGGAAGAGGTGCAGCCCCAGGTGAACCAAGGGACTGAGCATATGGGAGTGGAAAGACAAGTAAAGGATATTGGAGTGCTGCTATTAAATGAAATAGCTTAACAAATCTGGTTAGAATTTGAGCTCTCACTTTATTTTGCTCATTGTGTTAAATTGGGAAATTCAGAGTGGGCCAGAGAGGGTCATGAGCTTTCCCTGGAAGCTAACACAAAGGAAGCAGAGCTCTAGTCACTTTTCATTTTCAATTGGAGATGTGGTGGTGATGAACTAACTTTAATAGGATATTTATATGCTTATTCCTACACTTACTTGGAAAGAGAATACTATCTCATAAATATATATATAGAAACTTATAGACTAAAAAAGGTCCATGGATCAGCTTTTGGAAGCCGCTAATGTGGATTCTGGATTGTTTTCTGATGAAAAGAAGAAAAGTATCTAATGACTAAAATTTCATCAATACCCTTTCCCAGAATAGTAGCTGTAATTCTCAGAAACCCAAGAGAGAGCTAGGAAGTGTTTCTTTTACATGCAGATATATATTTTTGATATGTACATTTCATGGAGTTGTAATGTTAATGGCAGTTAATAGAACGGGCTGTGGAACCAGACACCTGGGTTTGAATCCCAGCTCTGCCACTTCCTGGCAGTGTAAACTTTGGTAAAGTGTTTAGTGTCTCTGTTTCCACCTCTATACTGTAGGGATAATAATAGTGCTCACTCCTGGGGCTTTGATTAGGATTAAGTGAGCTAACATTTGTCAAGTGCTTAAAACAGTGCTTGGCACCTGGTAAGTGATATGTAAGTGTTTGTTACTGCTAACCTCATTTCTCCCTTTTCGTTCCGATCAGGCTAAATGAAATATTCTTTTTTTTTTTTTTTTTTTAAGAGGGAGTTTTGCGCTTATTGCCCAGGCTGGAGTGCAGTGGCACAATCTCAGCTCACTGCATCCTCTGCCTCCCGGGTTCAAGCGATTCTCCTGCCTCAGCCTCCCGAGTAGCTGGGATTACAGGCTCCCGCCGCCACGCCCAGCTAATTTTTTTTATATTTTTAGTAGAGGCGGGGTTTCACCATCTTGGCCAGCTGGCCAGGCTGGTCTCAAACTCCTGACCTCAGGTGATCCGCCCACCTCGACCTCTCAAAGTGCTGAGATTACAGGCATGAGCCACTGCACCTGGCCATATTCTCAGTCTTTAATAGGGTTTTCTCTTGCCCTTTTAGCAAACAAGAAGTTAAGATGGCCAGTGTGTTAAGGGATAATAACAAGGTTATTTTGTGATGTAGAGAGATTCAGTCAGGACTTAGACTTCATCAAACCTGGGGGACCTTGATGAAGTCACTCTGCCTCTTTGAACTTCATTTTCTCTTGCATCTAAAGAAAGTTAAAAAGTTACCCAGCTTAATCTCTAGCTTCCTCGTGCAGATAAAATAAAATAGAGAAGAGAAAATGCATAGACATTACTAAAGGTCAGAATTTTGTTGGAGTTCATGGAGAAAGTAGGCTCTCCGGAAGAGCACAGGTAGGGGGGAAATGCAGGTATGTAGATGACAAGAAGGCAATATAATAAAAGTCACAATGAGGCAGTCACTCATTGTGACTTTTATTATATTGGGCATAATAATACCCAATGATGCTGTGGGTATAGAGACAAGAGACCCCAGCTTGTCTTTGATAGAGAGAATATCAGGTGATGAAAAGTATAATAACAATTATTATTACTATGACTGTAATTTCTTGGGCAGTGGCTACTGGCAAGTACTTTATAAACATCTAATCTTTACATGAACTTTATGATGGGGCTGCCAGTATTCTCCCTATTTTATGAATTCCAAAAGTGAGACTCAGAGTCTTGTGTAGCTGACAGTCTCACACATGCAGTGCATGGTGCTGATAGCCCATACAATATACTTCTCCATGGTGCTGAGGACTTTCTGGAGGACGTAATGCTGGGCTGAGAGCTGAGAAACCAGTAGAGCTAGTTAGGAAAGACAGAGTTGAAGAGAGAGCACAAATAAAGGCAGGAAGTGCTGTCTCAACCCTGAAATGGAACCCTCCATTAAATAATCTGATGTAACGGTGTGCCATGGTAAATGCACAGACTGTAACAATCTATCAAATATTTCTTCTTGGAGAGAGAGAAAAAATGAACAAGGGACATTATCATGGCAGCAATCAGGCTTGTCTAAGCAAATAAATTGCTCCTCTCTTGCTAAATAATTATTTAAAGTGTTGTTTATGTTTCCAACTTCATGACTGCCTCATAAAAGAAAACTCCAGCAATACCCTGAAGATGGGATGCTAAAGCAGCATATTTTTCTGCAAACCTACTATTTCTGTTAACTTTATAGCTTCTCCATAAATTTGCTGCTTTGGGCATTTTTCCCCTCATGTTCCTTCTCTCATGTAGAGAAATGGTTTATTGGAAATATCTCATTTGGCTATTTCGAAGCAATTGTTTATTTATTTCCTAGGTTTATTTAAATCCCCTTTGTCTGTGCCTAAGGGCTCTGGGCACTTGCATAAGAATTGGTAAATGGGACAGGCAGTCTGTTTACTGTAAGCAGCTGTACCCTTCTAAAATAACTGAGGGCCCCTGGTCATGCCCCATGTGGAAAACTAACCATGCACCAAATCTTCAAGGTCAATGTTTTGGGAAGAAAGATCAGGAAAGCCTTCTCGTTTCTGTGTCTAGATTCTGGAGGAGTCCCTTGATTTTCTCCTTATTCATTTAATAAGTTGGTGGATATTTATTCACCAACTACTTATTGGGCATTTTGTGTGTAACAGGCACTCTGCTAAATTAAAGGACTGCTGAGATAAATAAGATGTAGATCCTATCCCCAAAGGACTCACGGTCTAACTAGTGGGTAAGCAAACAAATGAAAATTGCCTAGGAAGGCATGTACAAGGATGTAGCAGCATATATGTTGAGAAGTAGCTAAATAAATTGTGACCAGCAGTAGTTAGAAATAGATAATGTATATGTTCTAATATGCTTAGGTTTCTGACACATATACTGAATGGGACAATGATATGTTGAGTGTGACACAGTTGTGTGAGAGACATTATAAATCTGCGTCAGCTTGGTGGTTAACTTGGAAGATGAGTAGTGGAAACAACTAAGTTATTTTCTTAGTGGGCATGGAGAAGGGTGGTTAAAACTTTCAGAAGTTTTAACTTCATCTGTAATTTTTTAACCAATAAATATATTTGTGTCACACTTGTGTATTTAGAGTCCGTGTACTAAACACATTAGATGCATGGATAAGCTTCAGGCATAATATAGGTGAGCATTTCAGGAAGAAGGGAAGGTTTCTTGTAAGAGAGCACATCTGACTAGGGCTTTGACAAGTAGATAGGAGTTTTGCAGACTGATGACACCGAACAACAGGCCTACAAATAGGAAGAAACTGCAGGGGATGATGTGCAAAAGGTGTGTACAAGTCAGATCCTTCCAAGTATTTCACATATACCCTGTCTGAGAACCCTTACAACTGCCCGGGGAGCAAGTATGATAGTATTTCTCATGTTTTGCAAATGAAGGAACTGAGGGACAGACAGGAAGGTAATCACAGAGGAAACTCAGTTCTTTCCCAAGGCTTTTGCTATGAACAGGCACAAATTGTATCAGGAGATTGGACAAGACCATTCAAGATGCTTAAAAAAGGTATGTATATTGTGGTTGCACTTATGTAAATAAATGCATAACAGAAATGCTGAAAATATACCAATGAGCCAGAGCAGTGGAATCGTGGGTAGCTTTTTCATCTTTTTTTTTTTTGGTCAAATGAGGTGCCATGGTTATGTTACTTTTATAATAAGAACTGTGCTTCTATAAATAATGAAAAGACTTTTATCTCAAAGCTCCAAAGCTGCCAATAAATAATTATGGGATGACACAGGCAGAAATGAGAGAAGTATCCCTTAAGCTTCTGTGCTTACTTGGAAAGGGAGCAGAGAGGGCATCAGCTCATTTCTGTGCAGCTGGACTTGAACTGGAGATCCTCAGACCTGACCTCAGTCTCCCATGTGCAAAATGTGGGTCTGGTTCTGCATTTTCCGAAACATAGATTTTGTTTATGAGACGTTTTTAGAAAGTAAGTGGAGAAACAGGACACTGTATAACACTGAATCACACAGTATGAAGATTTTTGCCTTTTCATTCTTTTGATCTTTCTGGTTAAAAACAGAAAGTCTTATTTTAGGGATAGAATTTTTTTTTAACACCTCTCTATCATCTACTAGTTGCCTGTACTCCCTCCTCCTTTCCATTTTCCTTCCTTCCTTCTATTCTCTTTCCTTCTCTCCCTCCCTTCCTTTCTCTCTCTGGCTCTCTTTTTCTTTCTCAAAAAAGAGCAAGACCTAGGCTCTTTTTATTCTCTTTTTTTCATTGTACTAATTTTTATAATTTCCTTCTATTTATAGCAAGTGGCATAAAGTTTTCTTTTAAAAAATACAAAAATATTTTATGTCAAACTATAATTCAAGTTCATGAAATGTAGTCATTGTTAGCTCAGTTGGTGAATAAATATGGAGGATAAATCATCATAAAGTTTCAGAACTCTGAACTATCTGGTCTCTGACCCTGACCAGTTCTGAGATTCCAGGGGGTGTAGGAGGACCAGGAGCCTCAGTCCTTCGTCAGTGCAACCACTGATGACATCTGCACGATGACATCTAGGACACCCAACTTCTGTGCTAAGCACTAGCTTTCCTGAGCACCCGGCATCTGAAGGCTCAGTGAATGCTTGTTGCCATTAATCTTCCTCTGATTTTCAGTAAAGGATGGGCACACATGCACAGTCCAAGAATGATAATACCTAGAGCACGAAGTCAATATATTATTTTAAAAGCTTAGAATCTGTATGCAAGGGTAATTGCTAGGCATTCCTACCCTCATGTCCATCAGTGAAAGGAAGGGATAAAGGGAAATGAACAATTGTTGAGTACTTACTGTGTACATCAAGCCATTAGATACTTTACCTTGCTACAAAATTGAGGTTGGGGAGATTAAGTCATTTATCCAAAGACACACAGCTGTAAAGTTGGGAATCAGGATCTGAGGTCAAGTCTCTAACACCAAAGCCATTGCTCTTTCCATGAGGCATTCTTGTCTTACATGGTGAGGATTCCAATATAATCTTCATACAGGGGTAAGAAAAGGATTAACTTTTAATCTTCTATTTTTTACTCTGCTCCCATCAGACTGAAGCCCCTCTGGGCCCTACATATGCTTCCTTTTTTGACCACAAACCTTGGCAGTTTCTCTGTCTAGAATTCCCTCCTTGTCACCTTCTCTGCTTTCCAAACCAGAGTCCCCTGTGACCTCCTCCAGGAAGCACTGGGCATAATTCCACCTCACATTTTCTTTCCCTTTTTGATGGTGTCAGTAGTGAGACTAGAGACTCATCAGATCTCACCTGTGGGAATCCAAATCCTGACTCTGCCACTTTCTAGTTTTCTAAGTTTGGGCAAATTATGGAACCTTTGTAAGCCTCCAGTGCCTCATCTGTAGAATGGGCTCAACATTATTAGAGCTAAATCTCATAGTCACTTACCAGAAATGAGCTGGGATATTAATCAGATAGTTCTCTTTCTCCTATCTACTGTCTTCCCATCCTGAAGCCTTTTGTCCACTGCTGCTAGGGTTCCTTCTGCAATGTGGATTTTATTGTCTTAGTCCTCCTTAAAAACATTTGAAGATTGCCACTGTTTCTTTGGGTAAAATATCATGGTAGAACAGAAATGAACAGAGGTAGCCTCTCTGTCTAAAATTCATTTAACCCAGAGCTACCTCCTTATTCTCTCAGAGATTTATGTGCTTATCTATAAAACTAGGAAAACGAAGTCTACTCCACAGGATTTAGGCAAAGTGCCTGTAAATGAACATAAACATCGTTCTGTTCCTCAGAAATGCAATGTCAGGTACCATGATAAGCCCTGGGGACTCAGATTAAAAAATAATTCAATTATTCATTCATTCAATAAATGTTCATTTGGTACCTACTATGTGCCCGGCATTGTCCTAGGTACAGGAGATACAGCAGTGAATGAAATAGTAATGAAATTTATATTTTTAGTGTATCTATGAATTTAGGTTCCTATCACTTACATAGTCTGGAAAGAGGATATAGATTATTATAAAACTAAATGATAGAAGTGGTGTAGTACAGATGTTGAACTTAAGCTCTGGAATCAGAGAGCTCTAGGTTCCAATTGCAACTCTGCTGCTTACCAGTTGTGTGACCCTGGACAGGTCCTTTGACACCTGTAAGCATAAATATTGTCAATCTTTTGAAGCTGTTTTAATGATCAGATGAGGCAAGGTATGAAGGTTGCCAGCACATCACAAGTGGTCCATGGATGAGCACCCCTCCAATTCCTACACAGGGTTGCCTTCTACCCACCCCACCTCCATAATTCCCTGCACAGTGTCCTATGGACAGTAGGTGTTCAATATGTGTCTGTTGATTGAATAGTAAAAAGCTATTAGATACCAGCAAGCAGATGCATTAACCACCTCACAGGTCAGCAACTCTCACTTACCCACATATGAGGTACTTGCCATTCGACATGACTCAAATAGATATTACTTTCCCACTAATGCAACTCAAAAGAATGAGCTGAATTTACTTCCTGCCTGAGAAGAAAATTTCATGGTTGTTAAGTGGTTGTGCAGAGAGGAATAAGTTCCTAAGCAAATTAAAATATCCTTGATCTACCCAGATGCCCTTGACGGTATAATGCTTGATACAGTCTTCAGTAAGTTAGTCCAATTCCACTTTCAGTTTCACTTCTGAAAAAAATAAGAATAATCCTTTACTCTTCTACCACTCAGTGTTTTTGTTTGTTTGTTTGTTTTGTTTTGTTCTTTAATTTAGACAGAGTCTCGCTCTTGTCGCCCAGGCTAGAGTGCAGTGGCACCAACTCAGCTCACTGCAACCTCCGCCTCCCCGGTTCAAGCAATTCTCCTGCTTCAGCCTCCTGAGTAGCTGGGATTACAGGTGGTCGCCAGCACGCCCAGCCAATTTTTGTACTTTTAGTGGAGACGGGGTTTCACCATGTTGATTAGGCTGGTGTTGAACTCCTGACCTCAGGTGATCCGCCTGCCTCGGCCTCCCAAAGTGCTGGGATTACAGGCATGAGCCACCGTGCCCAGCCCACTGAATGTTTTCTTAAGGACAAAAGGAGGCAATAGATAATAATGACTGTAGGAGAACCCAGGAGACAGAAGTTACAGTGAGCCAAGATCGCACCATTGCACTCCAGCCTGGGCAACAAGAGCGAAATTCCGTCTCAAAATAAATAATAATAACTATAGCAAAATTATTTTAAATAATTCCATTGAGTAACACCTTTATAAGGTTTCAAGAATTTTACATTGTACTCAAAAACCTGAAAACAATGGAAGGAGCTCTGACAATTTTTCAGCTATGTGACCTTGGGCAACTTATTTAACATCTCTAAGGCTGTTTTCTCATCTGTAAAACGGTTATAAGAATTGTAACTAGCTAGCTAGGCTGGGCACGGTGGCTCACACCTGTAATTCCAGCACTTTGGGAGGCCGAGGCGGGCAGATCACCTGGGGTCAGGAGTTCGAGACCAGCCTGGTCAACATGGTGAAACCCCATCTCTACTAAAAATACAAAAATTAGCCAGGCGTGGTGGTGTGTGCCTGTAATCCCAGCTACCCAGGAGGCTGAGGCAGGAGAATCACTGGAACCTGGGAGGCAGAGGCTGCAGTGAGCCAAGTTCAAGCCACTGCACTCCAGCCTGGGTGAGAGAACAAGACTCTGTCTCAAAAAGAAAAAAAAAATTGTAGCTAGCTCATTGGATTGTTGTGAGAATTAAAGGAGTTAACATATATAAAATCCCTAATACAATGCCAGGTGCATAATAGACTCTCATTGACTAGTTCACTTATTCTTTCATTTGTTCAATAAATATTTACTGAGAGCCAACTAGGTGCCAGGCACAAAGTTAGGTGCTTGGGATACAACAGTGAACAAAAGTGACAAATATCTCTGCCCTCATGGGGAGGTGGTGCCAGGTTCTCTCTGACTTATCAAAGCCCCACTGGCTTCTTGTGATGTCTTTGGCATCAGGATAGGTATTGGTTGCCTTCCAGGAGTAAATTCTGCTTTATTTTCTAGGATAATTACACAGGGGAGGTGAGCGTGGCAGAGGATAGAGGTAGCTGGAATTAAGAATCATGGCATGGGCCGGGCGCGGTGGCTCATGCCTGTAATCCCAGCACTTTGGGAGACCGAGGCAGGTGGATAACCTGAGGTCAGGAGTTCCAGACCACCCTGACCAACATGGAGAAATCCAGTCTCTACTAAAAATACAAAGTTAGCTGGGCATAGTGGCACATGCCTGTAATCCCAGCTACTCGGGAGGCTGAGGCAGGAGACGCACTTGAACCCTGGAGGCAGAGGTTGCAGTGAGCGGAGATCATGCCATTGCACTCCAACCTGGGCAACAAGAGCAAAACTCCATCTCAAAAAAAAAAAAAAAAAAAAGAATCATGGCATGGGCCTATGGATGTGCCATCCTCCCAAGCTGTGTGTCAAAATTTAGTGGCATGAGGAGTTGGTAGTGAAGACAGCATTCCTGCAGTGTTTCCCAACCCATCTGGAAATGATGCGTTAGACACACGCTGCAAAGTTTCCTTTAGACCTAGAGCATTTCCAGGGTAATAAAATAGGTAGCAGAATCAATATTTAAATACTGTCTGAGTGCCTCAAAGGCCATGATTGGAAGTGAAATGGAAGATAGCAAAGCTGACATACATTTGATTATCTACTTTGTGTCAAAGGTTGTCATCAGACCTTTAAATATCCACAACTACTCAGGAATTTTTCTCCCAACATAGAAACTGGGGCTCAGAGAGCTGAAATGACTTGTGCAAGATCACTCAACTATCATGGGATAGAGCTAAGAATCAAATCCAGGAATTGCTGTGCTATCTTTAACTGAGGGTTTTCTACAATCTGTCTAAAATTGGTCATATATGGGGTCTGGTTCCATCAAGCAAGTGTGTCTTCAATGTCACATTTCACTGGAAATCATTGCAAGGGTTACACGTAGCGTTAGCAAATTGCAGCATGGGTGTGATCTTCCAGGTTTTGCAGTCTGTTGGTTTAAATGTTAATATACAAGGCTTCCTGGAGTACTAACAATCTTCTTCCCATCTCCTCCCTTCTCAAATTACTTTGAGTTTCATTTTGTCTTCCTCTACATCACCACCTTCCTAAATCAGTGGCTCTCATGAAATGCACTTTAATTCTCCAAGCAATAACCTTAGTGGTACTTACAGAGGTGTTAAATTTCCTCAATCTCTCACTCAGCTTTTATTTATTCATGTATTAGAACGTGGTTGACTACATCTTGGATTTAGTAATTTGCCAAAGAGGAGCAGGATGTATTTGCAGGAGGTATCAGCCCATCGAATCAAATTAAACAGGAGGGAGGGCTGGAGTAGGGCATGTGTTGGAATTTGCAGCTTTGGTTCCTCCAGCATTTCCAAAGCCTATCTTCATTTCAGAGTTGGGCTTAATTATGGAGGAGTGTCTGATCCTACAAATTGTATGAATTAAGGGGCCCAGGAATTTCTTGGTAATATGTCAATGTCCGAATAAGATTCTGCCAAGACTTTGGGTCCATCAATTAATGCGTTATTAAGTAAACCAGCCCATAAAGTATTTCATGACCTTGCCTCTGTCTTTACCTCCAGAGCCTTCTCTTGCTCTATGTCACGGTTGTTTACACTTACAGGGTAGCCTTCTCATTGTCCTTCTATTAAAACTTTTTTCTTCTCTCCTTCATTAATATGGTTGCAGTCTGAGTGTCTAGGTTAGGACCATATGACTACATGTACACAGCATTGGGCTGGGGATGGACTCCTAACCCAAGCTGGGAAAACAGACTCTTTCACTGAGAATTTGCTTTTGAGCCTCAGAGATTCCATCATTCATCATGCTTAGAGTATGACATATTTGGGAAGTTATTGGCAATAATGTTCCCCAAAGAAGCCAGGTGACAAGGAGGAGAGAAGTAGGATAGGGAGAGAGAAAAATAGAAATGAGGGAAGAATGAGAATGTTGCACAGGAAGGAGCAAAAAGAAGAGAGATAGTGTTTTTGTAAGAGTTGAAGAAGGAAGAAAGAAACACAAAAAGCAGATCTACAGTCAAAGACAGGTTTATTTTAAAGAGTAAACCTGAGAGAGGCTTCTGGGCAAGTTAGGTCAAGAACCTGCTCTCTTACAGACTAAGGGTATTTAAGGGTTCTGGGGCTTATGAGGAGGGGATGCCTTACCCTCCTAGGACCCAATGGTTCAGTTAGGATCAGGTGTGCTATCTGTATAGAGCAGAGTTTTTATCAGCTCTCACCCCATTTCAAGACCACATAGGCCAACTTTTAGTCTTTGTCTCTTTGCCTTGCTTATCTAGGAGGGAGATTTTTTGTGTCTGTTCCCATACATCTTCCTGCAGCTGCAAGCATACCCGCCGCCCCCTCCCCCCCCGCCACTGAGTCTTTTCCTAGCTTCCCTATCTTAGTGCAATGAGAGGGGAAGGAATGCACTTATTGGGACCCACTGTTTTGCTGGGGCCCATGGTACAAGTGTGAAGTTTGGTGGTTACCCAAGAGACTTTCCCCCTCCTTCTGTGCCAGAGCTGTCTTATCTGTGTTTTACTGTCTGCTCTTTCTGGCTGCTTGTTGTTAGAAGAGAGGTGATTTCCTTGAAATGTGTGAGGTTAGAAAAGGAGCTGGATCTTCAAGTAGTGGTGTTCGTCTGAGATGATGGTGCTCCTGCTCTTTCCATTTAAACCTGGTTCTAGAAATACCTTAGACTCAGCTCAGTAATACCATGAGATGCTCTAGTTTTGTTCTTGTTATTTTAATGACAAATTTCTTTTATATTTTAGGTGATTTTACTTTGAGTTTCTATAATTTGCAATCAAGAAATACTATTAAGGCGCAATTCCAACAAATCACCCAGCTTTCAATTTCCCACACCTTTCATCCAGCCTTAAGCTTCCTGGCCTCTGTTTACACTGCCACAATATCCTGGACTGCCCTTGTGGGTGCTGCTAGCCTGAGTTTCTTCCTTTTCTGTGAAGCCCTTGCCTGTTGCCAAGCCTGGGCCAGCACCAAGTGGGTGCTGTGCACTGGCTAAGTGCAAAAAACTAGGGCCAGATGGACTCTGAGTTAGAATCTTGGCTATGCTGTTACCTTGGGCCAGTGACATAATTAAGGTGTCTGTTCTTAAATATCTTCAGCTGCAAATAAAGATGAAAATACTAGTTCCTGTCTTGTAAATGTTGGTATGAGAATCAACTGATATACTATATGCACAGCACTGAAAACAATGCCTGGAACACAGAGAGTAGACGTCAGTTGTACCATCATCATCATCATCATGATTATCATCATCATCATAGCTACCATTATCATCCTCATTGCTCTTATCCAGTCTCCATGTGTCATCAGACTGAATTTACTTTGTAAGGTTATTGTGGTTGAATTAGTTTTCCATTGCAATAACTAATTACCATAAACTTAGTGGCTTAAAAAAGACCCATTTGTTAGCTCATGCTCTATAGGTCAAAAATCTGGGGATAACATTGCTAGATTCTCTGTGCAGGGTCCTACAAGTCTGTAATCAAGGTGTTAGCTAGGCTGCGTTCTCACCTCGATCTCGGCATCCTCTTCCAAGTTCATTCAGGTTGTTGGCAGAATTCAGTTCTTTGTGGTTGTAGGACTGAGGTCTCTGTTTCCTTGCTGGCTGTCAGCTAGGGGCCATTCTCAGCTGTTAGAGGCTACCCACATGCCCTGACCGATGGTCCCATTCATCTTCATAGCTAGCAATGGACAGCTTCACTTGTGTCAAATCTTTTATTTTAAATTTCTTACCCCTCTGTCTCTGACCTCTACACTCAGATTTAAAGGGTTCTTGTGATTAAGTCAGACCCACCCAGTTAATCTTCTTATTCAAAGTCAACTGTGCCATCTAAGGAAACACAGTCACTGGAGTGAAATCCATCATAACCACACTGCTTGGAATTATGCAGGGACAGAGAATCTTGGGGTCCACCTTAGAATTCTGCCTGCCACCATGGGTTTATAAAGAGATAACTTAGGTGAACTTCCAAGCATGAGACTTGGCACATGGCAGACATTCGTTGACAGTGTCCATATATATTTTATGGTTTTAATTATTAGCATTAATCTCAGTCATTCTCAATTAGGCCTCTGTCTTTTCATTGCCAACACTACCTCCTTTGCCTTCTGTTTTAACTTACAAAAGAAGACATTTGAATCCCTGCAAGCTTCAAAGACTTGTTGTTTGCTTTGTGTGTTTGGATAGAATAACCTGATGGAGGTCACGCTTACTGCAATTGTTGGAAAACAGTTGTCCCTAGGAAAGGGTTTTTAAAATGTTCACTCCCTGGAAGATTTAAATATTTTCCAAATGAAAAAGGTTGCCCTTTGCAATTTGGATCCCATAACTGGGCTCAGAAAACTCTTTCCAGTAGTGGTGGAGTTAACAACAGTGGAATAGATAGCTCTCCACTCTTTCTAGTTTTGCTCAGTCCCACTGCCATGCTGGTATAGGTGACCGTGTAGAGGAGAAGCAGGTTTTTATGATGGATTTATCCAGAAAAGAAGCCCATTCATCAACTGTTTTCCTGCCAGGGCATGTGCTGAGTCTTAGAGACTGAGCTGTGAAGAAGCCCAGCATGGAGCCCCCTCCCGCCAAGAGCACATGACAAGTCATGTGTCAGATGATTTCAGACAGGGTTAAGTGCTAGCAAAAAATGGACTTGGTGATGTTACTGAAAGCCACTTAGAAAGGTGCTAACTTATTCTAATTGGTCAGAGAAGGCCTTTCTAAGAAAATGATATTTTGGCTGAGATTTAAATGATGAAAAGGAGCCAGCCCTACAGAAGTGAGCAGAGTATTTCAGACACAGTGTGGAGTAAAGGCAGACATCCCAACCTGGGAGGTTATATGGTGTGTTCAGGGAATGACTGGCACAGACTGAGAAAAGGAGAGAAAGCTAGTCAAGGAGGCAGGTAACTGGCTTTAGTAAATTTCCTAGATTAATTCTGTAATGTCTGTATTGTTTTTCATGTGTGGCCACGTAAGTCTCTCCAGTTAGCTTGGTGGTCAGCTAGTGGCCGGACAGGAAGTTCCTTTTTTTTTTTTTTTTTTTTGAGACAGTGTCTCACTCTGTCGCCCAGGCTAGAGTGCAGTGGTATGATCTCAGCTCACTGCAAACTCCCTCCCAGGTTCAAGTGATTCTCCTGCCTCAGCCTCCTAAGTAGTTGGGATTACAGGCGCCTGCCACCACGCCCAGCTAATTTTTGTATTTTTAGTAGAGACGGGGTTTCACCATGTTGGTCAGGCTGGTCCCGAACTCCTGACCCCAGGTGATCCACCTGCCTTGGCCTCCCAAAGTGCTGGGATTACAAGCGTGAGCCACTGCACCCAGCCAGGAAGTTTCTTAAATGGCTTAGGGCTTCCTAGGACACCCAGAAGGCTATGGGTTTTTCCAGATGCACTGTGATGTGAAGACACCAGAGAGGGTTAAGGAGAATGGTGGGATCTGACTCACATTTTAAAAACTTTTATGATTTGTTATTGTGTTGGCTGCCAAGCATCTTTTTATTTTTTACATATAATTCACATACCACAAAATTCACCATTTTAATGTATATAAATCAATGATTTTGAATATATTCACAGGGTTGGGCAACCATCACCACTGAATGTGATTTACACTCTGGACTGTAGGAGGCAAGGCAATGAAGACCCTGCAGCAGCCCAGGGAATATTGGATGGGGACTGGGCCAGGGCAGCCGTGGTGGTGGAGAGGAGTGCATAGTCCAGAAACTCACAGTTATCCAAGTCAGACAACCTGATATGGTGACAAGCGCACAAGCTGTGGGGCTGGACAACTTCCCTTTGTGTCTACCACTTACTAGCTGCCTAACCAGAGTCAAATCACTTAATTGGTCTGAGCCTTAGTTTCTCAATCTGAAAAATGGGACTGTGAATACTTACCTCGTGTGTTTGTTGTGAAAATCAAGTAAGATAGAATACATAGATGTCTACCACAGTGTCCAGTATATAGTGCATGTTTCGTAAGCTTTGTTTTTCTTCTGTTTTGAGATTTTTCAGGTTGAATCTTCTTTCCTCTCTGCCCCCTGCCTCCACCCAGCTGCAGAAGGTAGCCCCATCATAGGACTGGCTCTCCAGAACTCTGTGCAGGCAGGCTTTCCCTAAGCCAATTTCCCAAATTTGGAAAGAATCCTTTGGAAGAACTGCTTGGCCTTTCACCTGCCAAAAAAAAAAAAAAAATACTTTTCATGGACAGAATATGCACAGTTTTTGCTCTTCCTTACCAAAAGAGGATCTGAACACCCACCTTACAGAGCAAAGACTAAATGAGACCTGATATGAGGCTCCATAAGAAACACAAGGGGCTGTACAAAGGCAGAGGGGCGTTTGTGTGATTTCCTATCTGTAAATACAGAGCAGAGTCATTTCTTCTTTGCACTGTTGAGCTATGTAGGCTCGGTTGGGAAAAAAACTACAGACATAACCCTTTATTTACAGGATGGCCACATGTCCCAGTTTGTTCTGGTATGTTCTAGTTTACGCCTACTGCCCCAGCATAATTATTAATAGCTCCTCCTTTCACTGTTCAAAGTGGTCTGGTTTGGACAATAAATTATGTGTTCACTTGATTTATTTACTTTGTCATTTTCCCCACAGGTCAAATTAGACCTTTTCCTTTATTGCTTCAGCTGAAATATCCAAAGAGCTTTGAATATTTTTTTTTTTGCCCGCTTCTCCACCTTCAGAATTTAAAGTTAACATTAAGATGTGATTGATTCCATTATATAAGGTTTCTGTAAAATATTAATGAAAACAAACTTTTTTTCTATGTCCTCTAACTGAAACAAAGTGAAATGAGAGACCCATTTAAGCTGATGTCTGTCTTAAGCAGTGAAGAAAATTGATGTATTTGTGTGTGAGATGAATGGAAGAAAGCAGGATGTAGGTCTCTGCTTTTTTTTCTCATCGGCATTGAAAGTCTAAGGAGGAAACCAAACTTCCGTTGATGCCTTTAGAGTAGGCTGTCCTGGTGATGTATTAGCCATGAGTCAAATGTTAAGGCTGCAGCTCAAAGATAACCCAAAGTGCATCCTAAAAGCACTAGGCTTCCCACACACCCTGGTGGAATATCAAGGTTAAGGTGGCAACTATTAAGTCAACTTGGGATTTAGCATTTTTCATACCAGCACTTGAGTTGAAATAATTTTATGAAATGGACCTATAGAATTTGGATTAGATAGCAAGGGAAAATAAAAACAGAAAAGAAGATTTGCTTCTAACAGAATCTGGATCAAGTCATGGAATATGCTTCTGATTGGTGTTTGGCTGGAATTAATTTTGAAAACATGTTTTTCATGCCTAACATAGTTTTGCTTCCAACTTTTGACTCGACTACTCTTACCTCAGCTGGTGTCATGACAGAAATGTCCTAATTAGGAAGGATTACTATTGGTTAAAATCACTTTGAGCTGCGTGTATAGGTCACCAATAAGATTGGCTAAAGGAAAGTGTTTTATTTTTCTCACATAGCAAGATATTTGAAGCAGGCAGCTACTGATATTTGTTCAGCAGCTTAGCAATGCCAGAGACAATATCTAAATGATTATCTTAGCTTTCCTCTCACCTTAGTTGCCTCATGATCACAAAAACACTGCACCTATGTGCATTAATCCATCTGTATACAAGAAAGAAGAAGAAAGATATAGAGAGGAAAAAACAAAAGACTTCCTAGCACATTTCATTGGCCAAAACAAAGTCACACGACCACCCCAATCCACAAGGGAAGCTGGGGAGTGAGTATTTGGGGCTGCTTTTTAATGAAATTGGTCTTCATTAGTAAAGGAGAAAAGGGAGAATGAGTCATAGTGGTTGACTAAGAATATCTGTCACAGGACACATCTCAATCTGATTTTGTTATTTGAATGCTCTGTTTTAGATGTTGAGGATGTACAGTCATGTTGACCAGGTGCTTACTATGTGCCCACTGTGTTAGTTGTTCAAATAAAAAATAGTCAAAATAACAGCCAATGCTTTTAAGGAATTTAAAATTAAGTTCTTAATTATTCTTTGTGTCCACATTACTTAGCACAGAGCTAGGAGCATAGTAGATTCTGAATGTGTGTGATAAAGAATTCATCCACATGACAATTAGAAAAGAAAGCATAAAATTATCAACCATTGAGTCCTGTGTGTAAATCCTCACCACTCAAGGAATGGTCCAACAACCTACAGCATCAGCACCATTGGGAGCTTATCAGGCACCTCCCTCTAGACCTACTTAATCGGAGTCCGCCATTTAACAAGACCCCTTGTCATCTATGTGCACATTAAAGATTAAGAAGCTCTGGTGCTACAGTAATGCTTGAAGTACCTTGATCATATTTGCAGAACCAAGACTATAAACTTGGACAAGAGCAAGAGTAGATGCTCCTGTGATATAGGGGAATGAGCATATTCAGAGGAATCATTTGTCTAGGACTTAAATCCAGGTGTCTCCATTTCCTTGGTGGGTGACCAGTTACTTAGTTTCTGATGCTCCGTTAACTCTCCTGGAAATTACTGGGATGGTAGTCTCTATTCCAGTAGGGAGGTATAAGGAACAGAATATCTAAAGTGTTAAGCACAATGCCTGGAATGTTGTGGGGGCTCAATCAATGCACATTTCTAAGAATACTCAAAATTAGAACTGTTGTACAACTATTAGGGTCTGAAGTCACTCTTGCCAAGGGTTTGAGGAAAGACCTAATGAGCATTGTGACTTAAAGCCATCATGCAAAGCATAAATGTGGCTTAGAACATGGCAGAGGATTGGCATGTGTATCAGTTAGTTTTGGCTACCATAACAAAATATCATAGGCTGGGTGGCTTAAACAACAGAAATTGATTTTCTCATAGTCTGGAAATCAAAATACACATTTGATTTTTGATGAGGACTCTCTTCCTGGTTTGTAAATGGCCACCTTCTTGCTATATTCTCATATACCCTTTCTTCTGTGTGTAGAGACAAAGCAATCTCTGGTGTTTCTTTCTTTTTTTTTTTTTTTTTTTTTTTTTGAGATGGAGTCTCGCTCTGTTGCCCAGGCTGGAGTGCAGTGGCGCAGTCTCGGCTACTGCAAGCTCCACCTCCCGGGTTCACACCATTCTCCTGCCTCAGCCTCTCCAAGTAGCTGGGACTACAGGCGCCCGCCACCACGCCCGGCTAATTTTATTTATTTATTTTTTTTTGTATTTTTAGTAGAGACAGGGTTTCACCGTGGTCTTGATCTCCTGACCTCGTGATCCGCCCGCCTCGGCCTCCCAAAGTGCTGGGATTACGTGAGCCACCGCGCCTGGCTTCTTTCTCTTTTTATAAGAATACTAATCTTATTGGATTAGAGGATCACCTTTGTGTCTTTATTTAACCCTAATAACTGCCCCCAAATCCCTATATTTAAATGCAGTCACATTGAGGATTCAGGCTTCAATATATAAATTTTTGGGCAAATACAATTCAGTCATTAACAGAGAAAACATCAGAAATCAAAGGAAAAGCTAGAAAGGCATCTGTGAAGAAACCCACCTGTATGAGTGTATTCTTTTCTCAGGGCTGCTATAACAACCTACCACAAACTGAGTGGCTTAAAACAGCAGACAGTTATTATATCACAGCCCTGGAAGCCAGAAGTCTGAAATCAAGGTATTGACAGGGTCATGCTTTCTCTGACTGTGCTAGGAGAGAATCCTTCCTTGGCCCTTCCCAGTTTCTGCTGTTTTCTGGCAATCCTCAGCATTGCTTGGCTTGTGGATGCATCATTCTGGTCACATGGCCATCTTCTCTGAATGTCTTCATATAATCTTCCCTCTGTGCATGTCTGTCTCTGTGTCCAAATGTTCCCTTTTTATAAGGACACCAGTCATATCAGATTCGGGCCCATCATAACCCCATTTTGACTCAATTACTTCTGGTAAGACCCTGTTTCCAAACAAGGTCACATTCTGAGGTACTGTGGATTAGGACTTCAACATATATTTTTTTGAGGGGGACACAATTGAGCCTATAACAGTAAGTAAGGGTTGTTGGTAAGAAGTGGATGTAATTCTAGGGGGCAGAAGGGATTGACACTATGGGAGACAACCTAATGTTCTGGAGATGGCCACAGCAAAGTGTTATACACACACACAAAATCAGTTTGGAAACAACCAGTGAAATATAGTGCTTTCTTTTCAAAAACTATTGTGGGCAAGAGTTTCAGGAATTATGTCTTTACATTGCTTAGTAGAGTGAGGTTTGGGATAACACTCTTGTTTTTCTGCTGTCTGTAAAATCTTTCAAAACTATGTCATAGGGACCTTCCTGAGTAAATGACAGGAAGACACATTGCAAGAAAATTTCTGTGACTTAATATGGTAAGAGGTTAAAGGATTTTCTCTCTCTCTCTCCCTCTCTCTCTCTCTCTGTCTCTCTCTCTGCCTGTGGTGGCAGCAGCAGCTGTCTCTTTCTCAGCAGTGACAGGCTGGGAAAATGGAAAATGAATGTCGGCTGGGTGTGGGTGTGATTTCTCTTTGCTCTAGTGGGCGGAGGGGCTTTATCTTGGAAGGTAAAGAGCCTTTTTCATCTTGGCCTAGGAAACTGAAAAAGTGACTGTCAGTTTGCAAATGAGGACTTTGCAGCTTCCAGGGTCACTTCCTACTAGGAGACGTGGAAAGGAGCCAGTTTGGATGCTGATTACATCCAAATTGGAGGCAGCCTTTTGGAGAAGCTGGGAGGGTTGTTTGGTGCTGTCATCTGAAGCAGAGAAAAACAGTTATTGACAAAGCTGGCTTCCCAGACAGAAGATCCTAAGAGTAGACTTGAAAAAGTGAGTGATCAGACCCCATCCTGCCCTCCTTCCGAAAGCCAGCAGCTCTTCTGCACCAGAAGTGTGCTGTAAAAGATGCCAATTATGTGAGTAGATATATTTGCCAGCTCCCTTCCACCAAGTCTCCTGATAGGAGATTGTGGCATGTCGTTAGAATACTAATGCATTCAGCCTAGGGCTTCTCTCCACCTGTTATGTTTGACCCTTGGTGGGGATGCTGTAGTTGCTCCCTTGCTTAGTGTATTTATTGACAAGAACATGCCTCTTGGAAGTTGGACACCTCTGGGGTGTCCCATCACCACCCTCTGCTTGTCTCCAGTCCCCTGCTTGGCTTCTGTGGTTTAATTGCCCTGCTTTTGGCTTATGACTCCAAATTTCTAGCCCCAGGTAATAGTCTTTTACGAGTTCCAGCCTGTGTTTGTTGATTAGACATCACCACCTAGAAGCCTCCCCACAGACACCTTGAACACAAACTTCAAAATGAATTTCATCAACTTTCTTCCGAACCTGCTCATGTACCAAAACTCAGAGAAGGGCACCAGCTAGCCATGCCATCCTCTGACTCTCCCTTCTCCTTACTGGAGTTGTGAAGTCAAGTTGACTTGAAGTCCTCAGTATATTTTGAGTCACCCACAGCCTCTTGCTGTCCATTGCCACTGGCTTGGTTGAGTCATCAACATTCTCCTGGGAAAAACTGCACTGGTAGCACCTTTCATGGCTTTCTTTACCTCATATCCAGAGTTTTTTTTGTTTTTTTTTTTTTTTTTTTTTTTGAGATGGAGTCTCGCTCTGTCACCAGGCTGGAGTGCAGTGGCACGATCTCACCATCTTAGCTCACTGCAACCTCCGCCTCCTGGGTTCAAGTGATTCTCCTGCCTCAGCCTCTCAAGTAGCTGGGACTCCAAGCACGCGCCACCACGCCCAGCTAATTTCTGTATTTTTAGTAAAGACGGGGTTTCACCATGTTGGCCAGGATGGTCTCAATCTCTTGACCTCATGATCTACCTGCCTTGGCCTCCCAAAATGCTGGGATTACAGGTGTGAGCCACTGCGCCCAGCCTCCAGAAAGATTTTTATGATACACAAATGTGATCCTGATTATTCCCTCTGTCCCTATGTCAAACCTTTCAATGGTTCCCTCTTATCTGCAAGATAAATGCTCAACTCCTTAACACAATGCATGAAGCTCTTTCAGCTCTGGCCTTCATCTTCCTGGCTCTGTCTCATAGAACTCCTTCTCCTTTTCTTTGCTTGCCTCTTTTTTTTTTTTTTTTCAAGAGTCAGCTGAGGGGCTACTGCTGGAGGAAGAGTTTCAGGCACCCCCAGACTGGGATGGAACTTCTTCCCGGCACCCTCCCCCAGGAACATACTGAACCCTTACTACGGGGGACTGAAAACATGTTTTCTTGTCTGATTATATATCAGATAGCAATAAAAATTAAAACTATATTTTTTGAGTGTTCACTATGTTCTGGGCATTTTTCTAAGTATTTCCGTGTAGTAATTAATCTAAAACTCTCAAGAATTCTCTGAGGTAGGTACCAAATTTTGAGCTCCTGGGAAGCAGGGACTGTGGATTGTTTCTTTTGCAATTATGTATTGCCAGTGCCTAATTCTAAACCAGACACATAGAAGGGACACACATTCTCTCTCTCTCAATAGCTCAGTGAATAGATAGATGGATGGATGAGTCAGTGAGTTATTCGATGTAATACAGTGCCTTTCTGTCCATACTGCTTAATAAAATTATTCATCTGTCTGATGCCTGAATATTTTGGATTCTTGAAAAAAAAGGCCCACTATTTGAGAAATCATATGGACTTAATTCTGTAAATCAAGAAAGTTTACCCAGAGGCAAAACTGTTTGGGTCTTAAATCTATGACAAATTAATATGAGCACCATCTGACTAATTGCAGCAGCTTTGGTTTTATTAACATCATTTTGCATGAGCAAAGGACTTTTCATCAAAAGCAAGTTACTTACTGTTGAAGGAAATAACACAATCATGTTGGATTTATTTTTTTTTTAACTTCTGTTTGAACTTAAGTATGTTTCTTCACTTCTTTGAGCCTGAGCATTATCTGAAAAAATTGGTATAACAGCCCCAACTTCACAGAACTCAGGTATGAAGACATTCTAGCACACAATAGATGCTCTGCATGGAAGACTACCTCTTCCCATTGATCGTGGTTCTAATTGCCATTTGGTTCCTTCTCTGCAATCATACTGAACTTGTATAACTGGTGTGACAACTGGAAGTGCAAGAACAGAACAAATGAGGGTCTGAGATGAACTATGGATTTTTCCTTGGAGCCCCGGGAGAGTGTCATTTGCCCCTGGCACCGCCAATGTAGTCACCTTCAATCAGGTTTCCACAAAGGGCCAAAGAGGCCCCCTGTATTAGTTTGCTAGGGCTGTCATAACAAAATAACACAAACTGAGTGGCTTAAACTGCAGAAATTTATTTTCCACAATTCTGGGGGCTGGAAGTCCATGATCAGTGTGTCAGCAAGGTGTTGGGTTCCCAGAGGCCTTCCTTTTAGACTTGCTGACATCTGGCTTTTCACTGTGTCTTCATGCCCTTTCCTCTCTGCACACACACCCCAGTGCCTCTTTGTGTCTCCAAATTTCCTCTTATAAAGACACCAGTGGGGCCAGGTGTGGTGGCTCACACCTGTAATCCCAGTACTTTGGGAGGCTGAGGTGGGAAGATCATGAGATCGGGAGATGGAGACAATCCTGGCCAACATGGTGAAACCCCGTCTCTACTAAAAGTACAAAAATTAGCTGGGCGTTGGGGCACATGCCTGTAGTCCCAGCTACTTGGGAGGCTGAGCCAGGAGAATCACTTGAACCAGGGAGTCAGAGGTTGCCGTGAGCCGAGATCACGCCACAGCACTCCAGCATGGCAACACAGCAAGACTCTATCTAAAAAAAAAAAAAGAAAAAATGAATGAGATATGTTTTAAGTACTTAATTATATATTGTCTTGTGTGTACCACTTCCTTCTCTGTGACTATGACAAGTGACTTAAGCTCTCTGAGATCCAGTTTTGCCTTCTGAAAAATGAAGTCAATGATATTTTTCTCCAAAAATGCTGGGATGATGCAACAGGATAGTGGATGTGAAATTTCTAAACCTTTATATGAGTGTCATTTCTTATTTTTATCCCTCAGAGAGTATTGCCAAAATGTGGACACAGTGATATCCTCCCCAGCCAGGCCATGTTCATTGATTTCGTTTTGGCAGGATCCACAAGAAGACCCATTTTCTTCTGCTCAGTCACAGACTTCAGCTCCAGGAGCTCATTGACACTTGATACCCTGCTGTCTTCCCGGGGTATGCCAGCCTCAACCTGCCTTTCTTTTTACTTCTGCAAAATAGCATGGTCCTTAATAGCTACAACTCAGGTTTATTTTTTAAGAACACCATGCGTGGTGTGTAATATTATGTCATTCTGGCTCTGTATCTCTTGGAAATTATTACAATTTGGACTTTGGCTACTTGTCAATTTCTTAGTTTATTTTAGATATACCACAAAACCTTGAATCCCTTTACCTGCCTCCATTCCCCTACACACGCGCACGTGCACACACACACACACACACACGCATACACATACATATACACCTTTTTCCATCAGCAGGGGATAGAAACATTATACAGTGTGATATTTAATTCTCATGTGTATGTTATCACCATGAGATGATCTTAAAATCCTCCGTAATTTTTTTTTTTGTTGTTTTTGAGACAGTGTCTGGCTCTGTCACCCAGGCTGGAGTGCAGTGGTGCGATCTCGGCTCACTGCGAGCTCCACCTTCCGGGTTCACGCCATTCTCCTGCCTCAGCCTTCCGAGTAGCTGAGACTACAGGTGCCCGCCACCACGCCTGGCTAATTTTTTGTATTTTTAGTAGAGATGGGGTTTCACCGTGTTAGCCAGGATGGTCTCTATCTCCTGACCTCGTGATCCAGCCGCCTCGGCCTCCCAAAGTGCTGGGATTACAGGCTTGAGCCACCACGCCTGGCCAAAATCCTCCATAAATATTTTTAGAATAAGAGTGCAGAATCTCAAAGTAAGGAGTAGGCTTCAAGCTCATTTGTTCCATGACCCTCTCTGACGCTTGAATCTCCTTGCTTATATCAGTTGAGGAGAAATGCATTATTTCCAAGGCAACCAGTGCTACCTGGGTACAGATCCAGTTCTAAATTTCTGGTTGCATGCAGGTACTGGAGGCTGTTAGCCTGGACTTTATAAGTAGTGACCTGCTGGTAAACATTGTATAACTTCTCTTAAAGCAAAGTCCTGATTCATAGCATTTGCCACTTTCTGTGGTGTAAATACTCCCATGATAACCCATTTCAAGCTGCCCATGTGAAGTGACTGAAACTGGATTTGGAAGAGGTGCCCACGATTGGCTTTTGCAAGATGGTATTAGCAGGCTGCAGCCCATCACTGTCACCCTCTTGGTAGCATATATAAGTAGTATAAAGATCTTTCATATTGTCCCAGTTCTTGGTTCTGAATCCCATGTACTCACCCATCCTGTCTTCTGATGTATCTGAATTTGCATTTGATCCCAGTTGCTTTCTATGAGTTTTTAGAAGAACTTCAAGCTCTATACTGCCTCGCAGCCACAATCTCCTTCCCACTCCCTAAAAATGATTCCAGTGATCTTTCCAGGTGGGCTACCTGATTTTCCCTTGGATACTTTCAACCCTGGCTAAGAACTCAATGCCCTCTACCTTTGAGCAGGAACTCAACCCTAGCTACTTTTGTATTGGTCTTATCACATCCCTATTAGAATTGTGAAGCTATTTTTTAAAAGCCCTTTTCATTTGGGCACAATATTCTTTACTGTTGCTTCTGCCAACAGAGTGCAGTTTTTCCTACTGGGACAAGTCCTGCTGGAAATCACTTCCAGATTTCTTCCTGATTTGCAAACAGGGGACAAACTGGTGGGTCTATTTTGTCTCATTCTTTACTATGAACGATTGATTAATGTAGCATCATTCTGTAAATTGTAAGCACAGGGAAGGAAGGGGCTATGTCTGCTCTGTTAATCATTCTACTGGTGCCTAGCGTAATGCTTGGGACACAGTATACACTCAGTAACAAGACCCAACCCTTTCCCTGCCCCCTCTCCCATTTTCCCTTCTTCTTCCAATTAGTTGAATAACCATTATGTAGCTGATGCTAGTACAACAGATTCCAATGAGCAGAATGGAAAGTTAGGACAGAGCATTGCTGAGAACTCAAAAAAAATTATCAGAATCAAGGTATTTGAGTTGAATATGGACTAGAAAATTTGGCTTATTTTTCAGCTGCTTAGAAAGAGAATTGTCCTGTTCCCTTTAACTTAATGAGCCATAATCTAGTGTTAAGGCTTTTCAGGAATAGAGAGTATTGCAAAATGTGAAAGCATGCCTTGGGTTTGGTTCCTGAGAGTACGTTATGTTCCTGCTGATGGATAAGCTTGTGAGTCAGATCTCACCAGTGGAGACCAATCAGTAGGGTGACCAGTGAGAATTAGGGAGTAACAAGGAAGAATGTTCTTAAGGACAGTTCCTTACTTTCAAGTACATATAGACACTCAGTGCCTCCATCACCAAGAGGCACCCATCAGAAGGAACCTGAGTTAATCAATTAATAAAATTAAATTTTAAAAAGCAATTAATCCTGTTTATATTTTTAATTACAGGCTAACTCCATCACTTTCTGGAAGGATGCAAGTATAAATTTTAAATCATAAATTAAATTTATTTGAAAACAAAATATTGACCAGGTGCAGAGGCTCACATCTAGAATTCCCAACACTTTGGGAGGCTGAGGTGGGAGAATCCCTTGAGGTCAGGAGTTCAAGAGCAGCCCTGACAATATAGCAACACTCCATCTCTCCAAAAGCAAGAAAAAAAAAATAAGTAGCCTGGCATGATGGTGTGTGTCTGTAGTCTCAGCTACTTGAGAGGCTGAGGCAGGAGGATTGCTTGAGGCTATGAGTTTGAGGTTGCAGTGAGCTATGATCACACCACTGCACTATAGCCTGGGCAAAAGAGTGAAATTCTGTCTCAAAAATATGATTCTGGTGGTTAGATTTGTTATTGGATTTTTAATAATTTATTTGTTCATGTTTACCAAACATTTATTTCAATACTTCCCATATGCCAGGTATTGTGCCCCCTACTAAGGAATCCAAAGTCAATAAGATCCATGACCTCTCTAATTTAGTCTCTCTATGAGTACCTGTCTACAGCATCAGAATCTCCCAGAGTTTATAAAAATTTCAGATTAATCCAACCATACTCCACACATACTATATGACCCTGTAAGGGAGTGTCTCAAAATGCATGTTTTTAAGTAAGTGTTACTGATCATCTCATGCAGTTTAATGCCATTCATTGCAGTAAACAATAGTAATAGCTTGCACTCGTGCTTTCCCAATAGTGCCATATTTTAGGATCCATGCACTGTAACTCCTTAAAAATCTTAATTATAACTAATACAAATTGATAGCCCCACCTGGCAAAATGTGCTAAACTCAAATACCAGCACCTCTCCCAAGCTACCCCTGCTCTGACTGGCTCCCACGAGTTTTTGTACTTCGTGCACATTTTTATACCTGTGCCTCCTCTCACGTGGGATTACAGTGATTTGCTCAGATGTCTGCTTCCCTGCTGGACAGCAAGCCCCTCGAGGAGAGGACTGTGCTTCATTCCTGTCTGAGTCCCCAGACCTAGCACATTATTAGATTCTTAGTAGGTCCTTAAAAATCCTCCCTCTCACCCTCTCTTATCTTTTCCATCCTTCCTTCCTTTCTTCCATCCTTTCTTCCCTCCTTCCTTCCTTTCATGAGAAGTTAGTCATTGTTCTCTGTATTATCTCACTTCATTAGTTTTGCTGAATGTATGAAATTACACATTTGAAAATGAAAGAATGAATAAAAAAGCACTTCCACCCACAGTGTAGCCTTTTCTGGGACAACCAGTAATGATTATGGATACATTATAGCTTTAACCAAATTGTTTGTTAATTTCCAGTCATTCTTGCTCCCCTGGATTTTGTCACATCCAAGCTGGCATTGATTTAATATTTTTCTCGTCAAGTAAGCAATGCTATCTGTGAAGTCATGTATCTGATGTGTGAAGTTATGCTTTCTTCAAATCCACATTAAGCACATAACTATGTAAGCACTACTAAATGTGCCCTTGCATCCCACCCACGTGTGTGTCCCACACTATGAAACTGACTGTCCTTCATCTTCCTGTGACTGACTGCACTAGACGATGGAATGTTCAGTTCTGATTTTAAGCTCCTCCACATCTGGTTCTTGGCTTTCTCTTCCAGCCTGATGTCCTCTTTAGTGTACCCAGAACAAATAGTCACATCTCCCTGCCTCTGAATTGGCTTCTCTTAGAATCTCCATGGAATGTTATCTTTTCCACCAACCCAAAGTCCACTTAGAATACCTTCCCTTGCCTTAAGCCTCCCCTAAACTCACTCTTCTCAGAATCTAACTAAACCTTTCAACTCAGCAAGGAATTATATACCAAGTATTCATTATTTTCTCTGAGAACAGTGGGCTTTTTACTATATATGCACTCACTCAAGGAATATTTATTAACCTACTGTGAATATGTTTTCTAACCACTGTCCTGAATGGTTTTCAGATCAATGGGTGGATGTGAGATACCAAGTATCATTGTTTGCTCACATGAGCTTGATAAAGAGAAGCTTTTTTTTCATTTGATTTTCTGATTGAGGGACGGATTCACCTCATCATAGAATGAAGATGAGTTCTTTGTAGATTTTGGATATTAGCCTTTTGTCAGATGGATAGATTGCAAAGTTTTCTCCAATTCTGTAGGTTGTCTGGTCACTCTGATGATAGTTTCTTTTGCTGTGCAGAAGCTCTTTAGTTTAATTAGATCCCATTTGTCTATTTTGGCTTTTGTTGCCATTGCTTTTGGTGTTTTGGACATGAAGTCCTTGCCCATGCCTGTGTCCTGAATGGTATTGCCTAGGTTTTCTTCTAGGGTTTTTGTGGTTTTAGGTCTAACATTTAAGTCTTTAATTTTTGTATAAGGCATAAGGAAGGGATCCAGTTTCAGCTTTCTGCATATGGCTAGCCAGTTTTCCCAGCACCATTTATTAAATAGGGGATCCTTTCCCCATTTCTTGTTTTTGTCAGGTTTGTCAAAGATCAGATGGTTGTAGATGTGTGGTGTTATTTCTGAGGCCTCTGTTCTGGTTCATTCGTCTATATATCTGTTTTGGTACCACTACAAGAACTTAAACAATTTTGCAAGAAAAAAACAAACAACCCTACCAAAAAGTGGGCAGAGGATATAAACAGACACTTCTCTAAAGAAGACATTTATGCAGCCAACAGACACATGAAAAAATGCTCATCATCACTGGCCATCAGAGAAATGCAAATCGAAACCACAATGAGATACCATCTCACACCAGTTAGAATGGTGATCATTAAAAAGTCAGGAAACAACAGATGCTGGAGAGGATGTGGAGAAATAGGAACACTTTTACACTGTTGGTGGGAGTGTAAACTAGTTCAACCATTGTGGAAGACAGTGTGGCGGTTCCTCAAGGATCTAGAACTAGAAATACCATTTGACCCAATGCTCTCTTTACTGGGTATATACCCAAAGGATTATAAATCATGCTACTATAAAGACACATGCACACGTATGTTTATTGTGGCACTATTCACAATAGAAAGACTTGGAACCAACCCATATGTCCATCAATGATCGACTTGATTGAGAAAATGTGGCACATAGGCCGGGTGCGGTGGCTCACGCTTGTAATCCCAGCACTTTGGGAGGTCGAGGCGGGCGGATCACGAGGTCAGGAGATGGAGACCACGGTGAAACCCCGTCTCTACTAAAAATACAAAAAAATTAGCCGGGCGTGGTGGTGGGCGCCTGTAGTCCCAGCTACTTGGAGAGGCTGAGGCAGGAGAATGGCGTGAACCCGGGAGGCAGAGCTTGCAGTGAGCCGAGATTGCACCACTGCACTCCAGCCTGGGTGACAGAGTGAGACTCCATCTCAAAAAAAAATAATAAAAAAAAATAAAGTGGCACATATACGCCATGGAATACTATGCAGCCATAAGAAAGGATGAGTTTATGTCCTTTGCAGGGACGTGGATGCAGCTGTATACCATCATTCTGAGCAAACTATCACAAGGACAGAAAACAAAACACTGCATGTTCTCACTCATGGGTGGGAATTGAACAATGAGAACACTTAGACACAGGGCGGGAAGCATCACACCCCAGGGCCTATCATGGGGTGGAGAGCAGGGGGAGGGATAGCATTAGGAGAAATACCTAGTGTAAATGATGAGTTAACGGGTGCAGCAAACCAACATGGCACATGTATACCTATGTAACAAACCTGCACGTTGTGCACATGTACCCTAGAACTTAAAGTATAATAAAAAAAGTAAAAAAAAAAAAGAGTTTCATGCCATTGATATTTTTATTTTAATTTTTTAATTTTTTATTTGATTTATGTATTTATGTATATATTTATTTATCTTTCTCTGTCACTCAGGCTGGAAAGCAGTCATGCCATCTTGACTCACTGCAACCTCTGCCTCCTGAGCTCAAACAATTCTCCTGCCTCAGCCTCTTGAGTAGCTGGAATTACAGGCATCACCATGCCCAGCTAATTTTTGTATTTTTAGTAGAGATAGGATTTCACTATGTTGGCCAGGCTGGCCTTGAACTCCTGATCTCAGGCGATCCACCTGCCTTGGCCTCCCAAAGTGCTGGGATTACAGACATGAGCTACCACACCTGGCCATATTTTAAAAAAGAATAATTATGTGGGAAAAAGTTCATCAGCTCGAGGCTCAATATACTAATTTTGATCAGCTTCTGCATTCATTTTATCATGTCTGGAGAACCAGCTTAAGTTGGCCATGATGCCTTAACGAGTATTCTTTCAGTTTTGAGAAGGGCAGAGGTGGCTGTGGTCAGTTTTTCTTATTTATCCCTAATTGCCCCCACACGTAGGATCTCATGGCCAAGTAGTCAGTCTAATCTGCTGCAGACTGCTTGTAAGAACTCACCCAGTCTGCATGCCTGTCTTTATTCTTGGAATTGCAGGGGGTAGGTTTGGAGGGGGCATGCAGACGTGAGCACTTTGCTGTCTACCAATAAATGAACTCACCTAATGGAACTTAGGGAAGACGTAGATGAAAAAAATAGAAAGAATGTTGTTTATGAGAAGCATGGGGCAATGGAAAGATAATCAGAATTAAAAAAATATATCATCAGAGTTTTTGGGATTCATGCTCACTCCACAGTTATCTTTCTGGAGGACCTCAGGAATGAGGTATGACCTCTCTGGGACTCATTTTCCTCATCTGTAAAATGGAAGAAATGGAGTATATTGATCAGATGGATTCTTACTTTTCTTTAGTAGCAAAATCTTTTATTTTCTTTTAAAGCTTGTGTTGCACCACAATATCCACAGCAGATAAAAACAAACAAACAACATAAGCTCTGCTTAAAGAGGATTTGAGGCAGGACAAGAGGATTAGTGGCTTGTCCTTTCTTGAAGGAGTGTGAGAACTAGAGTGACATCATTACATTTATATTTAAATAGTTCAAAGTGATTATTTTGTGAAAAAAAAAAAGATTCAAGAAGGCAGGATTGCAGGTGCAAAGACCATTTTTAGCTATTATTGTTTAAGCCAGACTGAGAGAGAACAGCAGGGAAGTTTGGGGGCCCCAGGGTAAACAGTATGATGTCCCAGGGACAGAGAGCGGGTAGAGAAGAAGGTAGCTAGCCAGGGTCCAGTGGGGATAGTGAGAGTCTACCTAGGTTTACCAAGTCACCAGTGTAGTTGGTTAGCTGGACCTTCATCAAAGTAGGAAGAACTGAGACCTGGCTCTACACAAGGAGATGAGTTAAGAGTTGCTTATAGCTCACTGGGCATGAATAAGGCAGCGTGTGCAGGGACTTGCTCATCAAGGGTGGTCTGAGACTCACAGCCTTGGCATCACCCAGGTGCTTGCCAGGCCCCACCCGAGACCGCTGAATCAAAATCTGCACTCATCAAGGTCCCCAAGGATTCCAATGCACGTTGGAGTTCCAGAAAACTGTTAGTGGAAAAACAATTTAGAAACAGATAAACCAGATTCTGAGATGCTCCATTTGCCGGTATTGACCTTAGCCAAATCACTTTCCTTTTCTGAATTTTCTCATCCACACCACAGAGGTCACAGTGTTCACCTTACAGAGAGTTTTCTGGGACAGAGATGCTGTGAGTAGAGTTTGGCCCTGAGCCTAGCCAAAGGTCAGTGTTGTAGAACATAGTGAAAAACAGTAACAAAGCATGCACAGTCATCCCTCCATTCCTCTGTGGCCGAGGAGAGAAGGGAAGTGAGGAAGGGAGGCTGGGCCTCCATGTGTTTCTGCTATGAATTTTTTGTTTTCAATTTTCTATCTTCCACAGTAATGGAAATTTATCATGGCTTTTTTGGAAGCAGAGGAAAGATTTTTCCTTTTAAATTGACTATTTCCAGGAATATTTGCTACCATTACATAGTACAAGATATGAGCATGGATTTTGAACCCAAACACACCAGATTTTGACCTCCTTCTGCACTTCCTATCTGTGCAAATGCTGAGTGGACTGCTTACTTCTAGTTTTTCTCACCTGTAAAATGGGGATAATAAAACTTTCCAGATATTTGTGAGGGTTAAATGAGATGTGATATAAAAAAAGCCTTATTCTCTTTATAAATCTCCATCTCTCCCTTCTTTTATTCTATGATTGTTTCTGTCTATTGTTATTAGAAGATCCTTTTTGGTCAAAACTGTAGTTAGAATTATAGCGTAGGAGCATTCACTCATTCATTTATTCATTCAACCAAAATGTACTGTGTGCCCACATGTGCCAGATGCCATTCTGGGTGCTTGGGATGCAGCATGACTCTGTCCATTTATGTTTCTGTTTTATGCCCCATCCATCCTGTGGGCTACACCTGTGCTAGGTAGTGTCCCAGGTGCTAGGGGTGCAGCACATGTGGGATTTATTATTTTTCTACTTTATGTCCTCCCCTGTGGGTTGCACCTATGCCAGGGCTACCTGACATGAATGGAGCAGAGCTTTTTTTCCTCCGTAGGGTACAGGCAAGGACCGTGGTCATTTGTATAGAATTCACAGAGCCTCCTTCATTTATGTTTCAGGGATAAAGCTCATTTTGCAAGGTTTTTCCATCCTCTATTAAAAATACACCCACAACCACACACTTGGCTAAGCAAATTAATAACATAAACAAGACTGAAAATATTTAACCTCCTTAGGAGAACCAACTGTTTTTCAAGGAGCCTGGCAGGGCCATTTGCATGCAAACACTTAATGGGCTGCTTTTAAATGATCCTTATCTATTTGTTGAAGTAGGCCTGGCCATACCTCTCTTTGGCAGCTCTTTGTTAGCTATTAGTTGGAGCTGCTGCACATGAGCTGGAAAGTCATCAAAATGCACTTATTGAAACATACTCAATAGTTCAGACTCCCAGTGTTTTTTTTTTGTTTTTTTTTTTTGAGACAGAGCCTCACTCTGTCACTGAGGCTGGAGTGCAGTGGCGCAATCTCGGCTCACTGCAAGCTCTGCCTCCCAGGTTCACACCATTCTCCTGCCTCAGCCTCCCAAGTAGCTGGGACTACAGGCACCCGCCACCACGCCTGGCTAATTTTTTTGAATTTTTAGTAGAGACGGAGTTTCAACGTGTTAGCCAGGATGGTATCGATCTCTTGACCTCGTGATCCTCCCACCTCGGCCTCCCAAACTGCTGGGATGACAGGCGTGAGCCACCGCATCCCGCCAACTCTCAGTGTTTTATACGGGCCTTTACCTCAATGAGGTAGAGATTCCGTGAATCAGCTTTGAAGGCTAGCCATGAAGAAATGGTGACTAAATGTAAATTGCACATAGTAAGTAATCAATAATATGTTGAATGAATGAATGAATGAAGTAGTTTGATTTTCTTCCTTTGCCATCTGTTTAGACTCTTCTCCCGTGGTGTGCTGATGAATGTTTAACAATCACCTGTCATGTTTGCCGGTTTCTCTGGTATAAATACTCCCACCGTGGTAAATTTCAACCTGCCAATCTGACCTCACTTACCATAGAGTTGGGCAGAGAGGTGCGCCATTGTATAGTAATTCCAAGATACAGATGCAAAAGATAAAATTTTAAGGTCATAGATAATAATGAAATGAAAAATCATTAGGTGTTGATGAGTTTTGAGCATTTATTGCCTTTGTTTTTAACATAATTTATTTTATTGTAAATATATATAATCTGTTCTTTAATTAACAGTTTACCAGCCTTGCAAAATTCCAGAGACTCTTAAGAGACTCCTTAGGAATTGGCTCCAGCACACCACTTCTTCTTGCCCATTGAACATATGCAAGCTCTGAGTAACATGACTCTAACAGGTGCCCACTCTGCCCTCTCTGTGTTGTCAGAGAGGACTATGAGCTAATAAGTGCTTCCTAACATGCAAATAACCAAATGATAGTGTGTGCACCCTCCCTCTGTGCAGCCCCTCCAACTCTCTGCACCCCTTTGTTGTGGCATTTTTCACTTTTGCTATGTGTGTTAAGAATGATTTGGGTACTTGTCTCCTAGGCTGGAGTCTGTGCAATCAAAATTTCGAAACCCAGATGTCAATTGAAGTTCTCTGCCTTTGGGATCCAAGTGGAATTGGTTCCAACGCATTGTGCCACTGGTGGGAGGCCGCGTCCCTCCCATCCATTCTGCCCAAAGACAGGGCTGGGGAGGGATCATGTTTGCCTGCTGTCCCCTGACTATGAAACCCTGCAGGTGACTCCTTCCTATCCTGGAAAGGGGTCATCATTATGTCCTTGTTAGTGCCGGTGGCATCCAGCCCTGGTGCACAGCACTTTCCCTCTGATGTCCCTCAGAATATCACGCACTCAAAACACTTGCGCATGTAGCACATTTCACTGAGGTTTGGGCTACTTCAGAGTTGTGTTTTGTTGCTGTTGCTGTTGTCATCATTGTTGTTTTACATTCCCATGTGGTTTGGCCCTTTATTCTCTGTAAAGCCTTCCATCTTTTCTTTCTCTAGGCCCCTATTCTGCGGCTCTTCCAAGTACTGCATAATACAGCTCCTGATACATTATGAGAGGAGATTATTATGCAGAGAAATGTAGCTCTTTTTACTTTTCTGCATATTCTCAGACTCATTTATATTTACTGATAATCATAGACTCTCAGGTTCAAGTCCCCTTTATCTTAAACGTTGAGTTCCCAAAAACTGGACCATAAGATGAGGTGTCCTGAACAAGAGGGGGCAGAGAAGAGAAGGAGAGAGGCACAGTCAAAGGGACAACTTTAGCAAAGTCCCACCCCATGGAAGGGAGCTTCAGCCTCTGCCCACAGGGGAACTCTGGAATGTGAGTTACCCACCCAGGGCAGGGAAGCCGGGCCTTCACCAGCACCCCCACCTATCAGTCATGGGCTAAGCCCAACCCTCACCTGGCAGGCACATCTGCCCTCTGCTGGTGACCACAGAGAAAGCAGTTCCAGTAACTTATGGGCTACTTCCTTCAACAAACAGCAGCGGGTACAGGCTCCTCAGAGGCAGGAGCCTGGGAAACAGTAAAAGATCCTTGAGGAGAGAAATGGGGCAGAGCATGGACAGCACCTGCTACAGTCTTTCAGGGCAAAACAGAACTGCCCAAGGCTTTCGAACACATTTCTTTCTCTTTTTCTCCTTAATCCTCTTTATGGAGAGAAGAAAACAGACTAGAGATGCATCTTCTACTGTGAATTATGGCACTGCCCTTACATATTATGTTGCTGTTGTCCCTGTGGTTGTCAACTGCAGCATAAATAGCTATAGTTAATTTTGACTTTAAATATTTTTCTCTCTTCCATACACTTAGAATTAACTCCATATTTCTTTCCCATACATAATCTCAGGAAACCCACGTAAACATTGTATGAGATAAATATTGTTATTAATCCCATTTTTGAGGTGATGGAATTAAGGTTCAGAAAGATTAAGTGACTGGCCTAAGGTCCCACAGCTATGGATTGGCTGAATTGAGACTCAGATGTAGGTGATGGTGCTGCAGCTACAAGCTGCCCGAGTGCATGGCTCCATCTGCCTTCTCCAGCCAGGGGGAAGGACAGGTGCACTCCACTTCATGGAAGCCTGACTGACAATCCAAATTTACAAGGTGACATTTGGAAGTGATCACATGTCCCAGAAAGGAGTCCAGCATCTGTGGATGGGCAGAAGTCAGAGTGTTTGGAGCCCCAACACTGGCAGGAGTTGACTGAGGAAGGTCTAGAACTCTACCATTCATTCAAAAACTATTCCCGGAGCACCTACTGAATCCCAGGCAATGCCCCAGATGCCAAACACAGCAGTGATCAAAACAGATACATCCCACCTCTAATCGGTCTAAGTCTCCTCACCTGTGGCATGGGGTTGATTACCCAGCCTGGCAGATTTGTAGAGGAGAGTTAATGAAGGAATGACATAAACATGCTTTGCCATGTGGCAATGTCATTTTTGCTTTCTCAGGTAGTGTGTTCATCAAGATGAAGACACTTTGAAAAAGGAATTCTCCTAAATCTGTGCTTTGCAAATGGTACCAATTGTATGTATGCATATGGAGAAGGGAGAGGAGAGGGGAGGGGAGGGAGGAGAGGATGTCAACGGTGAACAAACAGGCAGGGTTGCCCCTCACCACCGCACCCCATAACGCCACCAACCTTTTTTCTATTATACGACAGTTATTGGACTTGTACCTAAGATTTATTTTGAATAAAGAATTCTGCTCCTAACAGAAGGAAGGAAAGAAGGGAAGGAAGTTGAAAAGGAAGGAAGGAAAGAAAGGAGAGAGAGAGGGAAATATTGGCTTGGTTCATTTAAAATCATCTTCAGTTGCAGGAGGAAACATGTACCTGCTTGTTTTCAGGAGCGCATCTATTGCATAAATTGTGGTCTGTATCTCGGAATCAGAACTAGAAAAGACCTATGGAAATTATTCAGCTACCAGGAGGGAACTGTAGCTCAGAGAGGTAAAGTGTCTTGTCCTGCAGCACCGAGGTGATTTGGGGGCACAGCCAGGACTAGAACCCAGGTCTCCTAACCCAAGTCTTAGGTCTTTTTACTGCCTCCTTGCTCTAGAACTTATTTATCTTTATTGTGAAGATGAACATAGGTACCTACAATGCCTTAGCTAGGTACGTTCTGAGTCATTCTGTGTATTTTCCATGGTTTTTTCTTGTCCTCATTTCAAGGAGAAAACTTAGTGTCCACACCTCTACAGAGAGAGAAAAAAAAAACATCCCATTTGAAATGTTGCATTCATGACAAATTTCTCATGCCATTTCATAACTTAGCCTTGAGAAGCATTGATTGACTCAGTCCCCGTTAGAGCCCCGTGAGATCAAGGGGACCTTGATAAGTGGACTTGGGGTCTTTGTTACTGTGACTGCGATGGTTTTCAAACCAGAGCTTGCAATACCTTACTAAAGTGATGGCTGGCCTTTAGATGGGCCCACTCAGAAAGCTGTCTCTCTCCTCATCCTCTAAGCCTGCGGCCTTTGAGCAAGGGAGGGACAGAACAAGGGTGAGCTCTGCCACCAGCTCAGCGTGAGAGGGGTGACATGCACTCTGCAGTAGCTGAGGGTAACTGGGATTGGATTGGGTCTTGCGTCCTGACCCTGGGAAGTTGTCAGCAGCCACTCTCGGACACAGAAAAATGAAATAGCCTCTCCTGCCAAACTGGAAAAGCTCCTTCAAGGAAACCAACTCTGGGGCAGAGGGAGTAGGAAGTCTAAACCAGAATCCTTTTTACCCCCAGGCAGTTTGGGAAGTAAAGAAAAGGGAAGCAATTAGAAATTGCAGAAGGAGAGTGGCACCTTGGTCAGTGAAATGGAGCCCCTGGTGCCACTGGTGGGACCATCAAACTGTCAGATGACAAAGCTGGAAGGGACAGTTAAGCTCTGATGGCAGAACTGAGTTTCCAAAATCATTGCAGTGGCTGGCGTTATGGGCTGGGTCTAAGAAGAAGAAATTGAATGAAGATCAATGTGAAGACCTGTGCTTAGGTCCAGGAAGAAGTCCATTAGACACCATTGATATATGATCCATGGTTTCAAAATAATGTTTAAAAAAGAAAAAGGAGTCTTGGTTTTAGTTTTCCATAAGTTCACTTTGAAAAGTCAACAGTGTCATGCAGGTGTCCTGAACTCTAGTGAATACAGAGGCTGCACACATAGGCTCCTGGTGTGACTGGAAGAAGTGCACCTGCTCTGTGGGTAGTGTCAGGAAGTGCAGCGGCACCTGCCTACAGGTCTGTGTTTGCAGAAGGGCATCGCAGGGATGGCTCAGGCCTGGAGGGAGTCATCCCAAGTAATTAATGCCTATATGGGAAAAGGCCAAAGTCACAGGCTAGGGGGATGGTGACAGCAGTGGAGGTGAAGCAGAGTGAGACGAGGAGGATGTAGTCTGTGGGAGGAAGCACATAGTCGACAGCTGAATGACTGAAGCATGGCCGGGTGCCTGAGTCTTCAGCCAGGATTCCCCTTCTTAAATGAACCTGGCTGAACACATGGATGGGGAAGGCCTTCTACTTGACATGGACCTGATGAGCCTTTGAGTAGATTTAAAGATCACTTATTCAATAAACAGGGAGAGTGGGACATGTCCCGAAGAGAATGATTGGGATGGTAAAGATGCTTGAAAGTTGGTCCTAGAAGACCAGGTTTAAGGAACATGATTCTGAAAAAGAATAGAGAGAAATTAAAGAACTGCCTCCCAATGCTTGAAGAGCTTTTCATGGAAGAAAGGTGGTATTGCATATGTTTCCAGAGGAGAGAAAAGGATAATTGAGGGGAATTTATGGGAAGACAGGTGCCCGCTCCTTTAAGGGAAGGATTTGTAGAGGTTTTTGGTGCTGAAGCCAGTGGTGAGGGCCTTTTGTCTGAAGCCATAGGAATTGCAGGAATTAGGTAAATTCTTGAGTTGAAAAAGTGAGTGTGTGAGCCTATGTTCTGTGTGTGATGAATCAAATATAATCAGGGTCAGCTGAGCAAAGATGCAAATAATGCATCAGTGGGTACCTGCTCTGTGTTTAGCACTACAGCAAGTAGTAAAAAATGTGAATCCTGATGTAGCTAAGCCCAGGGGGTCAGGGTTGAGAGGTGAGAGGTGAAGGCCAGCTCTACTAATTATTAGCTGTGGCTTGGGAAATATACGTAACCTTGTTAAAAGGTTTTTTTGTTTGTTTTGTTTTGAGTTGGAGTCTAGCACTGTCTCTCAGGCTGGAGTGCAGTGGCATGATCTCAGCTCATTGCAACCCCTGCCTCTCAGGTTCAAGCAGTTCTCCTGCCTCAGACTCCCAAGTTGCTGGGATTACAGGTGTCCGCCACCATGCCTGGCTAATTTTTTTGTATTTTTAGTAGAGATGGGGTGTCACTATGTTGGTCAGGCTGGTCTCAAATGCCTGACCTTGTGGTCCACCCGCCTTGGGCTCCCAAAGTGCTGGGATTACAGGCGTGAGCCACCATGCCCGTCCAAAAGATATTTTTTAAATAAAAAAATAGACTTATGACTCTCATATGTATATAAAATGAATGCATATTAAAGATTTTCTTTAACTCATCAGTCAGTGAGGGAACCAGGCAGATCTTATAAAGGACTCAAAAGGTTATCTGAAAAAGCGACACATTTATAGATCAGAGTATTGAACTAAACAGGCAAATGGAGGCAATTCTGATTCTACACAGGAGGAGGGGGGAAGGTCAATTGAAACTTTACTAGACAGGACAGAATTCACACATCTAAAGGCAAGAATTATTTTTGCATTGCTATCAGTTGTTTATAATTTACAGAGTTGTAAAATAGCTCAAAGATAATAAAAAACTTGAGTCAGGTCACGTGGAAGGGTGTAATCTAACCAATGTCCAGTTTTATACTGAAGCACAATTTTTTCTCACATGTATTGGAGTCTATTTTTGTCCATCTTGGAAATGGCATTAATTGTATATCAATACTTTGCTGTGAGGATTACAAAAAATGATGCATGACTTGCATTTTGATCAAATCTTTGATCAAAGCTGGCCACATGGCAAGATTTCAGGGAGGGCCCAGTAGGCTCAAGGAGTACATGGAAGATACACTGTGATAAAAGACAAGGCAGGCCTGTGCAGAGTGCTATGGGGGCCCAGAGGGAGACCCAATGCTCTCTGCTATGGGAAGGTATGCAAAAGTGGCTTCTGTGCAGGACTTTACTAATAACATCCATTGAGTGATTATGTGCCAACCCATTTTAATACACTGTCTTGTTGAATTTTTACAACCACCCCATGATGTAGATATTAACTTTCTAGATGAGAATACTGTGGTGGACAGACTTTAAGGTGGCCTCCATGATCTTCTCTCTTGATATAACATCAAAGTATAGCACCATCTTGCTAGAGTTTTTCTCTCTCCTTTTCTGGCTTTGAAGAAGCAAGCTGCCATGCATCTCTACAGTCATAGGAAGTAAAATGAAATCTGCCAACAACCTGAGTGAACTTCGAAGTAGGTTCTTCCCCAGTCAAACCTCTGATGAGAACCCAGTCCTGGCCAACACTCTGTGGCCTTACATGGGAGATCTAGATAAGCTGCGGCAGTCAGTTGACCCATAGATACTGTGAGATGATAACTGTGTGTTGTTTTAACTGCCATGTTTGAGGTAATTTTTTACACAGTGTAAAAATGTCAAGAAAATAGCAAGTATATAGCTATCAAGTAACTTGCCCACCGCTCCTCACTCAAAGTATCAGAGCCGTGATTCAAACCCCATTCTTTCTGACTGCAGGGACACAGCCTTGCCCATGGCAGGCACTCACTGCAGGCTCATGTGTTTCTTTGACAGGTGATCAGCGAGAGACATGGCTCACATCCACACAGTCAGACTCCAGAGCCCACAATGTGAGCTGGTGATTTCTTCCTTCTGGAGAGTGACTTTTAACCCTGACTGCAGATGACTATCACATAAGGAAGTTTAAAAACCAGACCAGCATGGGCCCCACCCAGAGCTAGTACATTAGAAGATGTGTGGGTTAAAGATAAACATTGGTGTTTGAGTTCTTAAGGTGCACAGGTGATTTTAATTCACAGCTAGCTTTGCAGACCGGGGTTCCAGGACATTGTGATGCCCAGGAAATCTAGGTCATCATTACATCCTGGAAGAATATCCTTGTTAAAATAAAATTTTCTAGAAAAGATACAGTCATGACTCTTATACAGATAGAAGACAATTTACACACACACACACATATACACACATGCACACACATACACAGAGGATCATTTAATTATGACAGGGTGATGTCCCAGTAAACCCATCATAAATTGAAAATATTGTAAGTCGGGGATGCATTTAATACACCTAAACTACTGAACATCATAGCTTAGCCTAGACTACCTTAAACATGCTCAGAACACTTCCATCAGCCTACAGATGGGTAAAATCTGTAGTAATTTATTACTTTGTAATAAAATGGTGAATATTTTATGCAACATACTGAATACTGTACTGAATGGCTTCTACTGAATGCATATCACTTTCACATAATTATAACATAAAAAAATTCAAAGTCAAACTATTGTAAGTAGGGGATCATCAATATGTGTATGTGTGTGTGTGTGTGTGTGTATGTGGTGTGAATTACATACATTATACAAAAAAAATGGCTTAATGACAATGAACAGGCCTAGAACCTGATAACCCAGAGCAGGCACAATTTTCCATTGAAACACAAACCTTTTTTTCCACATCCAGCTCTTTTTGCCTAAGGAGGGCAAGACGCCATTCAGTCTGTGTTTAGCTGGCACCAACCATCTTCCCCAAGTGCTCTGACAAGTATGCTAGAGAGAAACAAAGGAAAGGCACAGAGGAGGAGCACAGATTTAGAGAATGAGGAGGGCTCCTTTCAGGGAGGGTGGAGACTTACTGATGGAGGAGACAGGCAGAGGCCAGTGAATGGGAAGTCTGACCACCCATTATCCTCAGAGAAAATGGGCCCTGTTAGAATTGCTCCCAGTGTGTCTAGAAGCCCAAATACCCACAAGTAACCTGTCTCTCTTCCCATGCAGATAAACAGTCTGTGAGAAAGGGCCTGTCTGCCTCCTGTTCATCACTATTCCCAGATAATTGAACCCCTGGGGCCTGTGCTGAGCCATTCTAGCTTGTCTGCCTCCTTTGCAATAGCCCAAAGGCCAAAATGCTCCCTGCTGCCCCCTCCCAGACCCTGATGCAAATACAAGTTACAAACCTGCTCTAGATCCAGGAGGTGTTTTAGGAGGGAGAGGTATGGAATGAGCCTGAGCTGAAGGCCTCCTATGTGCCAGGTATGGTACTAGAATTTTGTGTGTGTGCGCTTACTTGTTTCTCCCACCCAACATCTTACAATTGCTCTAAGAAGTCTTTTGATTAGACCCAACAGAAGTCTATTGATTAGACCCATTTTGCAGGGGAGAAAATTGAGGCTCAGAGTCAACCTAGTCCAATATCTCCCAGGATGTTGGTGGCAAAAACTTAAAATCATATTTTCTGACCCTGATATTCCTTTCCCTTACTACCCCTCTTTTTCTACATATCAAAACATATGCAGCCTGTCCTTACTTTCTCAGGGCTCTCCTAGATTAATATTGTGCCTCATTTCATAAAGTTTGATGCTGGTCCTAGGAGTTGGGAATAGTAGGGCCAACAAAACTGAAGCAGATGTGGCTTATAACACCAGCAGCTAGTGAATAACCTTTTTGCATTTTTTTCCCCTAAGTTAAGTGACTAGCCTTAACTTAGGGGTCTCAAAGCCACAAAATGCTTTGCGTTTTTTTTTAATTGCAGCCAATAGCTGGTCACCACCAAGAGCTTAGTAGGGTACTGTTGACCGCCCTTTGTCCCAGCAGAGTAGCATGTGCCATGCCTACTTTAAGGCTGATTAAAGTAATTAGTGTAATTGATTTCCTTATAAGGCCATGCATATCTTAAGGGCAGAATTGATTCTCAGGTCACCTCCGTACCTCGACACAGGGTTTTGTACAGAGTAATTGCTCAGTAAACATGTGTTGAACAAAGGACTGTGTAAGTAAATATAAAATTCAGGAGCATTTAGAGATGAACACAGAGCCCAGGGAGGGAAAGAAATTGCTACAACAATCAGCCATCATGCCTATTGTCTCTAGAAGCACAGCTGGGCAAGCAGAAGCTGTCTCTGCCATGCTAATGCTGGTGTGATGTACTTTTTTTTTTTAATCTCTCTCATTTTGGAAACTTGAAGCCACTAAATGTTTCCATTCTAATGAGATTTCCAAAAGGAAAAGAAAAATGTCTAGAATAATCCATGTTTGTGTCATGCTGGGGGGAAACATAACAGGACTCAGATCTGACTTTGTGTCTATGTGTTTGGCTCTCAAAAGAAACAGTAGGGCCATTTGTAGAAAGGTGCTAATGGGATAAAAAAAAAAAGGCTGAGATGTTTACACTTTTCAGTTTGAGTCTGAGAGGACCAATTTTTATATCCGAGTGAAAAAAGTCTCCAGGGCATGGTAAGAAATGTAAGTAATATGCCAATTACTCATTGGTAATTTCCCCACTGCCTTCGGCCTGGAAGTGGTTGAACAGGCTGGAGTCTGATTTGGCTGCTGTGTAGGTGGAGAAGGTAAATGCCTACTTGAGGTAATTTTGGAGCTGCTGAGAATTCTAGTTTCCATTTTTCCTAGAACCTGTCTTCCTCAGCTGGGGATCTTATAAGAAGTGGCTTAGTCCTTTGGCACAACGCTTTATTCCCTATTAAAATGCAAATTCCAGGTGCCATTTTATACCTATTAAAGTAGCAATACAGCTAGCAAATAGTAATCGCCAATGCTGGTGAAATTAGGATGAAAATAGGTCCTCATACCTTACCCTAGAGATCGTGTAAAATCATGTCACTCTTTAGTCAAGCCATCTGGCAGAATGGAGCAAAAATCCATACAGATGTTCAAAGCCCAGAAATTCCAAAGACTTATTATAAAGAGTTGGTCTTAAAGAAAAACTGTATGCACAATGGCATTTCTCATAGTATTATTTATAGTAACATACAATCGAAAGACTCTAAACCCAAATATCTAGCAGTAAGACAATGGCTATACATATTTTAGAGCACTGATGTCATAGAATGTTGCTCTTTCATTAAACATGATTGTTTTGAATATTTTATAACTAAGTGGAAGACTGTTTATGCTTTAATAATAAACAATCTAAGAATGCATCTTAAAGAACTAGAAAAGCAAGAGCAAACCAAGCCCAAAATTAGTAGAAGAAAAGAAATAATAAGAATCAGAGCAGAAATAAATGAAATTGAAATGAAAAAATAATACAAAAGATCGATGAAAGAAAAAGTTGGTTTTTTGAAAAGTTAAACAAAATGAAAAACCTTAACCAGACTAGGAAAAAGAGAGAGAAGATTCAGATAAATAAACTCAGAAATGAAAAAGAGACATAACAACTGATACTGCAGAATTTCAAAGGATCATTAGTGGTTACTATGAGTAACTATATGCCAATAAATTTAAAATCTAGAAGAAATGGACAAACTTCTAGATATGCTTTAATAATATAAAATGTGGACTGCCACATTGTGACAGTGCAATTTTGTAAACCTTGTATATGACTGTGTCCTTGGTCTGGAAAGGGGACAGATGAAAATAGTTGATTTATTAGGTTTTGAGTTCAATATAAAGATTCTTTTATTTTGATTTCCACTGTTTGCTTTAAGTTGTCTTTTGTGAATTGAGTCTTTTAAACCCAGAGGACTAGAAATGCATGGGGCCAAAGTGTCTGTCAGTGGACGTGCAACGTGACCAGGAACCAATCAGAAATTGGGATAGTTTGGACTTGCAGTGGGAAATGCTGAAGAAAAGCCTGCCAGGGCAGAATTAGAGGGCTGGGAGGCTGTGGAAATCCAGGTGATATAGGGTGGAAGGACAGGGATGACCCAGAGCAGGTGCTCTAGATCCTAGGCTCTGGACTAGAAGCCCCAAGCCATTTTGAGACATCCTTATGGCTGGAAAGACATGGGGCAGGACTGACGAGAAAATGCTGGCATCTACTGTGAGCCTATTATAGATATGTCCTCTTCTTCTGGAAAGTGTGAGAGGTTGAGGGGAGTCATGCAACCTGTTCTCCATTCCTCATACCACCTTCTCACCTTCCACCCTCACATACCAAAGTCTTCTCTCCCTGGGCCCGGGGAAGAGCAGCTGAAGGACTTCTGCCAGAGAGAGAGGTGATGCTCTGCCTTGCACATCTATTAGTACAGCTGCTCTAGATATTTCCTGCCCTGGCCTTCCTAGAAGCAGGGTGCTGTGCCCAGTACCTGCAGTCACAGCAAGACTGTCCTTGAACCCACCTATTGAATATTTCTGCCTACCAGAGGATCTTCCAGGGACTTTGCATCCTTTATCACCAGTTTCTACTATAGTCTCACAAAGTGGACACTGCTGTCACCAACTTACAAATAAGGAGGCTAGGGCTAAGATCGTTTACCTTATTAAATTAAATACCTTAGCCTGAGTCACAAAAGCTTGAGGATAAGAGGCTGGGATCAAAGATAGCATCTGGTTCTGAAGCTCACGCTCTTTCCCCAAGTCTGCACTGCTTTTAGTTTAGTGCCTTGTACACAGACAGTGCTTTATAAATGCCGATAGTAGGTGCTCTATAAGTGTTTGTTAAATTAAACATCCTTCTGACATTTGGCATCATTTTCATGGCAAAGTGGGTGTCGGTGGAAGGATGAATTCAGACCTCAACAAATACCATCCATAGTGCAGGCAAATAATGTTTTGTTTACAAAGCTGAATGGACTTTGGTTTGAGGTTTATGGATTTTTAATAACACCTTTGTTTCTCCCACCTTAGAAGATCATGCAGATTCCTACAACGAAGAGAAGTAAGCTTCTCTCTTGGTGCTTCTCTCTTCTGATTGTTCAAGGCTTACCTTCTTATCTTTTTGGAGGGTGAGAACCACACAACCCCATCCAGCTCTTACATACAATGTGTCCTATGACAAGCTCTTGAAGAAATTAGGAAGAAGTCAATAAAAATGATCCTGATGAGAGTGAGCCAACTGGAAACGAAGCTCAGGCATTTTTGTATATTGTCCAAGCTTCCAGGATCAGCTTTCCTGGATGGGCATTAGAGAAGGGCTGTGCTCTGCATGTAGGATGCTCTGTAGGAGAACATAATCTTATCACCGTGGTGAAAATTAAGGAAGAAAACAGAGAGGGGGTGATCTGCATTTCAAGCATGGAGGATGATGAGAAAGGGTCTGAATTTACCAACTTTTACTGATGCTGGCTTTTCATTTGCACTTGAATAGCAGTGCTCTGGTATGTAAATATGTACAATGTCATTTTATTAGCTTCATTTAATAAATAAAGTCTGCAGTTTCCAGAGATGAGGCAATGTGACCGAGTGCACATGGATAGAAATGTGATTCAGAAGTTAAACCTAGATCTACCTGACTCCTAAGAAGACCCTTCACTTTCTAATAAATCAAGTTGCCCAAATGCCAAGTGGCTCTGTGTGTATGAAGGGTGGAGGATGAGGAGATGGTGGGTTAGGAGAAGAGAGAGGAGACAGGGAGCAGAACAATTGCCCTGATGCCCAGCCAAGGCCAGGAGTTAAGCAGAGGATGGGGGACCAGAATGAGGCTGGAGAAAGATGAGTCTTTTCCAGTGTTAGTCATAGAGGCAGAGAGAGATAGACCAGATGTGAGGTGTTATTTCAAAGGAAAAATGGACACCATTTCCTAGTGGATCAGGTGTGCCAGAGGCTAGGCAGGGATAATGCACAGCTGTGGTATGGGAAGGGGAAGAATATGAAAAAATAGAAAGGCTTAGGCCAAATAAACCCTGCCTTCATGCACCTGCCATTGCTGGTGTTGGAGACGTAGGATCTGCCTCCAGCACGGCTCACACGTACCCAGTGTCACTTCTTAACACTGCCCTGTTTAAAGGGTTTGTCCTCAAGGACTTGATTATAAAGAACATTTACCTACTTCTGTTTCATCAGTTCTAAGCTCCACATTTTTCCCACTTTGACGTCTCTAAAATGAGGATGTGAGACACAATCAATGGCTGTCATAAGGTCATTGTCAGTTTTCCTTTCTTAGTAGTTTGTACAATTATTGTGTGTGTTACAATTGATTGGTATCTGAAAGACAATGAAATATAGTGTCTCTTGGTAGAGGTCCCCAAAGATATATGTTTGATGAAATCCAAATATATTGTAATAGTGACAGTTGCTTTCAGTTATTAAGAATTTACAAATTCCCCAGGCACCACGTTATGTGATAATAAAAATAACAATCATTAATAATAATAATAATCCCTGAAATCTATCAAGCACTAGACTAAACATTTTATTATCCCTATTTTACAGATGGAGAAATGGAGGCATATTTAGTTCTCACAGCAACTCTTTGAGTTTGAATGATTATCCCCGTAATAAACACAAGGGATTGGAGAACCAGAGAGGTTAAGTTACTTACTCAAAGTCACACAGCAATAAATAATGCAGTCAAAATTTAAACTCATTCCCTGTCTGACTCCCAAATTTATGTTTCAAGTGATAAATAATTTGCAAGGGAGCATGCCTTTGTCAGCGAATTGGAGAGGAAGTACTATTTACTGAGTCACTACTGCCTGCCAGTAAAGATTTTATATCCATTATTTTATTGAATCCTCTTATGAGGTAGACCCTTTATTCTCACTTTAGAGTTGAGGAACCAGAAGTCCTGTACTGAGACTGGGTTTGAAACCCTGATGTGTCCAGTTCAGGGACCCAGGGTCTTCCTTGACAGGAGTTACTCATGATGCTTGGTCAGGTCACAGGGAAGTTTGCCTCAAAGCCTAAAGTAACACACAGTTCGTGTCATGCTATGGTTTAAATGTGTCTCCTAAAGTGCATGTGATGGAAACTTACTCCCCAATGCAACAGTGTTGAGAAATGGAACCTTCAAGAGGCAGAGCCCTCATGAATGGATTAATGTTCTTATCTCAGGAGGGGTTTATTCTCATGAGAGCGGGTTTGTTATAAAAGTGAGTTTGGCCCTCTCTTGCTCTCTCTCTCTCCCTCTCACCTTGGGATGGGATGATCCAGCAAAAAGACCCTCACAGGAGGCCAGCACCTTGGTATTTGACTTCCCAGCCTCCAGAACTCTGAGAAACCATTTTTTAAAATAAATTGCCCAGTCTATGGTATTCTGTTATGACAAAACAAAACAAAGACAGAAAATTAGTACTGAGAGGTGGGGCTGTTACTATAGCAAATACCTGAAAATGTGGAAGCAGCTTTGCAACTAGGTAATGGGCAGAGGCTGCAAGAATTTGGAAGAGCAGGCTAGAAAAATCCTGTACCCAGAGAATTGCTTGAACCCGGGAGGCGGAGGTTGCAGTGAGCCGAGATTGTAATACAAGTGGTAAAAGCCATTTGGATGAGGTCTTACATGAAAATGAGGAACAAGGTATTGGCAACTAGAGTAAAGGCAGTCCTTGTTATAAAGCGACAAAGAACTTGGCTAAATTGTGTTCGTACCCTAGGACTTTAGGGAAGGCAGAACCTAAGAGCCATGAACTAGGATATCTGGCAGAAGAAATAGCTGAGCAGCAAAGCACTGAAGGTGCTGCGTGGCTTCTTTTGGCCTTCTTGCAATAAAATGAGAGAAAAAAGAAATGAGTTAAATTATAAAGGAATTTATAATTAAAAGAGAAGTAGAACTGAAAGATGTGGGAAGCTCCCAGTCTGGCCATGTAAAGAACAAAAAGGCATGTTCAGGAGAGAATACCAAAGGTGTGATCAAGCCACAGTTTGATAAAGATATTAATATAGATAGAAGGAAGCCTAGTTCTATTCATCAAAACCATGGGAAAATGAATTGAAAGGCATTTCAGATCTTCAAAATCTGGGACTTTGAGAGCAAAGTTTCGAGAGAGGTGCCTGGGTGCCTCTCTTTTCCAGAGAGGCTTCCAGAGAAGTGCCTCAGCATTTGCTATTCCCTGCCTTAGGTCTCTGCTCCCCAAATTCCAGCACAGCACCCCTCAGCCACCCCAGCCATGACCCAATTGTGTCAACAAGTTGTGGCTGAACCCGCTGCTCCAGAATGTGCAAGCCCTGGACCTTGGCAGTAATAATGAAGAAATACATGATAACGTACCATGAAACTTAAACGTGGAGCTAATTCTGCAGACATAAAGAATGCAAGAGCTGTGGGGGCATAGGGACCTCCACCTAGATTTCAAAGGATATTGCAAATAGCCTGGGGGCCCAGGCAGAGACTTGTCACAGGTGCAGAGTTACAGAGACCTCGCTAGGGCAGTGCCCAGTGAAGTCACGAGAGTAGGCAGCCCCTGAGACCCCAGGACTATAGGACCACCCGCATGCAACTCTAGCAGGCATGAGGCTCTAACCTGGGAGAGCTGCTGGATGGATTGAGTGCAGCAAAGACATAGGGGCCATGGCCTGGAGGGTCTGTCCTCAACTCCAGTGTGTCCAGGAGGTGGCATATGGAGGGAAGGATTATTCCGGAGTCTTATCTTAATGTTTAATGTCTGTGCTGTTGAGTTTTGGACTTCTTTGAGGCCTTTAATTTTTTTCTTCTTGCCTATTTTTTCTTTTCGGAATGGGAGTATGTATCTTGTGCCTGTCCCCCCATTGCATTTTGGGAACAGATAACTAGTTTGATTCCACAGACTCACAGCTGGAGAGGTATATGCCTCAGGATGAATTGCGCCGTGAGTCTCACTCACCCATGTCTGATTTAAATGAGACTCCAGATTTTGGATTTTTGAGTTGATACTGGAAAGAGTTAAAGACTTTGAGGGCTATTGGGATAGAATGAATGTAATTTGCATGTGAAAAGGACATGAATTTGGCAAGTAAAGGGTGGCACAATATGAAGTGAATGTGTCCCCTGAAGTTCTTGTTTTGGAAATGTAATCCCCAATGCAACAGTGTTGAGAAATGTGGGACCTTTATGTGGTGATGAGGTCAGGGCGGCTCTGCCTTCATAAATATGTCAATGCCACTATCTTAGAGGTGTGTGTTTGTTATTGCAAGAGTGGGTTTCTTATAAATGTGAGTTTGGCCCCCTCTTACTGTCTTGCTCACCTGCCCTCTAGCTATGTGATACCTTCTGCCATGTTATGACATGACAAGAAGGCTCTCACCAAATGCTCACACCACACTCATGGGCTTCTTAGATAAAATTCTGTTGTTTATAAAATAATCTCAGTCTCTGATACTCTGTTATAGCAACCGAAAAAGGATTAAGACACGCTATCCAAAAACATGCACCTGGGGCAGCAACCGTGAGTTCAAACAACGTTGTTGACTTAGTTAAAAACCACTAAGGAGACGATGAGGCAGTCAGGAAGAAACGCATGATAACATATCATGAAACTTAAATAGATGTTTCCAGAGGCAGATTTATCACAGTACTAAAGAAGCTTAAACTGCAGGCCCTAAGCTAATTTTATTCGTAATTTATATTAATTTCTTTAAAGAGACCTCCATAAAACCTGTGTATTCCTCTATTTTATTCCTCTAATCATTTTAAATGCTCCAGTATCTAACGCAACAGGGGTGTTTTTTTAGATTAGGTCCCCTATATTTAAGTTTTAAATTTTTTTTTCTGTACAATATTAGACACGTAACGTGTCTTCAGGTGGTGCTGAGTGAATTAAATTGCCCTTGGCTCATAGTTTAGATCAGGAGTTGGCAAACTTGTTCTTAATAAGCAAGGTAGTGAATAGTATAAGCTTTATAGGCCAGACCATCTCTGTTGCAACTATTCAGGTCTTCTGCTCCATCACAAAAGCAACCATGGACGATAATTAAACAAATGCAGTGGCATAATAAAAATTTATTTACAAAAATGAGCAGAATGCCATAGTTTGCTAACACCTGGGTTAGGTGGTTAAAACCTACCTCTATCTTATACATTTGTGGATTTATTGATGGATAGGGATATGATATCGATATAAACATATATATATATATATATGGATCTAGAAATAGATATAGATTTGTCTGTGTTATTTATAGGTATGATTTTCTTTCCCCATTTCCAGAATATGGAAGTTTTTAAAGACGGTTTATTTTTGTTCCTACATGTATTGAGTCAATTTTGGAGTATTTTCTATGATTATACGATAAGAAGGAACAAGGTAAAAAACTAGCATTTGATAAGTGCCCACTATGTACTAGAATTTTTAGGCACTTTTACACATTTACACTTTTTTTTTTTTTTTTTTTTTGGAGACTGAGTCTTGCTCTATCACCCAGGCTGGAGTGCAGTGGCACGATCTCGGCTCACTCCAACCTCAGCTTCCCAGGTTCAAGTGATTCTCCTACCTCAGCCTCCCGAGTAGCTGAGATTACAGGTGCCTGCCATCACACCTGGCTAATTTTGGTATTTTTAGTAGAGACAGTGTTTCAGCATGTTGGCCAGGCTGGTGTCGAACTCCTGACCTCAGGTCATCCACTCACACAGGCTTCCAAAAGTGCTGGGATTACAGACATGAGCCACCGCACCTCACCCACATTTACACTTTAAATGATACTCTTTTAATCCATTTGATTATCCCACGAGGTAGATTTAGAGGAAACCTTTTATTCCACAGTTAATAGGAATCAATAAAAACCTACTTAAGAGGAGCCTATTGAAAACGAGAACCAATACTTCATACCAAAGAGGGAAGACAAAAAGTTCATATTAGTACTTTGTCTTTAAAAAATTATTAAAACACAAAAATGTGTTTATTGTATCTCACACTTAACAAAAATTTAGGTTATAATTGCAACTGTGCTCTAATTTTTAGAATGAACAACTTACTCAGGTATTAATTGGGGGATATGTTCTTTTTTTTTTTTTTTTTGAGACAGAGTCTCGCTCTGTCGCCCAGGCTGGAGTGCAGTGGCGTGATCTCGGCTCGCTGCAAGCTCCGTCTCCTGGGTTCACACCATTCTCCTGCCTCAGCCTCCCAAGTAGCTGGGACTACAGGTGCCCGCCATCACGCCCATCTAATTTTCACTGTGTTAGCGACGGTGAAATGCCCGGGGTTTCACCGTGTTAGCCAGGATGGTCTCGATCTCCTGACCTTGTGATCCACCCGCCTCGGCCTCCCAAAGTGCTGGGATTACAGGCGTGAGCCACCACGCCTGGCCCAAGGGGATATGTTCTTAATGTCAAACTATTTAATACAATATGACTGTACATTTTATTTTCCCAACATTTAGGGGTAGGATTGGTTGAAGTTTTTAATCCTTTAAAGTATCAATTAGTTGTTTTTTTTTTTCTTGCAAGATCGTCACTTGTCAATGGCCTTGCTGTATTTAAAACAGCTTTCCATCATCATTTCTATCAACTTTGTGAAATCCTGCATCTTTTGTAAACTTTGCCTTTTTGCTTTGCAAGTGGTTCATGTTGTACTACTGAATGGTGTATCTGATGGTGAGGCAGAGACTGACCTGCAAAGCCATGACGTACCCAGGGTATAGGTTGCTGTGATATTGTCAAGGATGTTTGCATGGAGACTTCATTAGGGTAGTGCCTTTGGTTGTAAATGTTTTTGCTGTCCTGTGCAAACTCTTAACTAAGAAGACTGAAATAAGGAATATTAAGATAACAGAGATACCTTAATACGTTACTCCTGTTTTTCTGGTTTTTGTTTTTTGAGATGAAGTCCAGTTTTGTTGCTCAGGCTGGAGTGCAGTGGCATGATCTTGGCTCACTGCAACCTCTGCCTCCTGGGTTCAAGCTATTCTCTTGCCTCAGCCTCCCAAGTAGCTGGGATTGCAGGCACCCGCCACCATGACCAGCTAATTTTTGTATTTTTAGTAAAGATGAGGTTTCATTGTGTTGGCCAGGGTGGAACTCGAACTCCTGACCTCGTGATCCACCCACCTCAGCTCCCAAAGTGTTGGGATTACAGGCATGAGCCACTGTACTCGGCCGTTACTCCTGTTTTATAGATAGGAAATTGAACTTTGGAAAAATAAACCTGCCAAAGATCGTCATGTTGCTAAATGGTGAGCTAAGATTCAGATCCTGGCAAACTAGTATTAGTTATCTATTCCTGCATAACAAACTGCCATAAAACTTAGCTAAACACAACACACATTTATTATCTCCCACTTTCTGTGGATCAGGAGTCCAATCATAGCTTACCTGGGTCTTCTGTTCAGGGTCCCTCACAAAGGCTACAATTAGTGTTGGCCAGTGCTGGGGGCTCATCTGAAGGCTCAACTGAGGAAGGATTCTCTTCCAAGCTTTCTTCTGTGGTTGTTGGCCAGGGGCCACATTTGGTTCTATACCACATGGGCTTCTCTAGCACAGCAGCTTCAAAGCCAGCAAGAGAGACAGTCTACTTGTAAGACAGAAGTTGAAATTTTTTGTAACCTAATCACAGAATTGACACCCTTTACTGTAGTCTATTGACTGGAAACAAGGCACACGTCCCAGCCAACTTTAAGCAGAGGGAATTACCTAAGAATGTGATGAGCAGAAGGCAAAGATCACTGAGAGCCATTTTAGGGTGTACTTGCCACAACTGGACTCTGAAATATTTACTCTTTTCCTTTTTGGTACCAGTTTATGAGGGAAACATGGCAGGTACTTGCAACATGAAGATGCTTAAAGTGAAACCTCACATCACTTTGTAGTACCTATTACCCTGGCATGAAACTTTTGGATGTTTAATAAAATGCTTTGTTAGTGATGAGACCTCAGTCCACAAGAGAAGGCAAATACTTCGGTCCCTAGTATGCCTGATACATAGAAAGCATGCCACAAATGACAAATTAAATGTGACCAGATTGACCTTAGCATCCCAGGATATATCAGAGACATGGTTTGTCCTGGAGAAAAAAGGGAAAACATCTGGAGATGGACTCTTTCTCTCTTCTTGCTTGGCTCAGATTCCCACTGTGCCTGCCCACTCAGTGTGGCCAGAGGATCATGTGGACCTGGAAGTTCCTAGCTAATGGCTTTTCTCTAGCCTGCAGGGAGAAAGGAATGTGACTTGCCAGAGCTTGACTAGCATTGCTTTTATATGCAAGTGTCAAAGGAGAACAGGGATAGAGAGAAGGTGTTGGAGGCAGTGTTAATGGGGCTGTTGTATATTTTAGCTGATGACAGTGTTAGTGTGGAGGAGGACATAGGCATGGCACAGAGCTGCTTGGCCTGGTGAAGGCTGAGAACCCTATCCTAGGCAGAAGCCTCCACCACAACCATCACCCACCCAAATATGGCATGCGTAGAGCAGGTTGGATGAATCTGGGAATACTGACAAAAAGGAGGTCTTCAGAAATAGACAAATGGTTACTCAGACTGGAATCGAGGGGGAAAGAGACAGTGTGTGAGGGAACTGGAATATCATCTTGCTAGGGGTTCTACAAATTTTTAGTTGATTTGCTCATTCTAAATAAAGGAATCCCACGTCTCATAAAATGGCAAAAAAAAAAAAAAAAAAATTCCATGAGCCATGGTGGGACACAGTCACTGGCCTCACCCATCTGAACTAAAATTCACTCTTGCAATAGTTAAGACATATCAGCCCTGTGTGCTGTGCCAAGCACAGCACTGTGTAGTCTGTGAGCATTTATTTTCACAACATCCCTGAATTAGGAGCTATTTTCATCCCTGTTTACAGATGAGGAAACAATCCCTTAGGTGCTAAGTGGCAAAGCTGAGGTCTGAAATCAAGTCTATTTATCTTTGAAAGCCTTTCCAGACCCTCCCACCAGGGTTATTGGCTGAAAGGATGGACCCATGACAACAGCCCTGACAGGCCTTGGGTACCATCTGCTTTAATTCCTTCATTTCACAGATGTAGGCACTGAAATCTGAGGAGAGGAAAGAACTTCCCCAAGCTCCTACAGTGAGTAAACGGCAGAACTGGAAATAGATCTGAGATGTGTAGTTTCTTCAGCCAATCCTTTGGGTTGGGCACTGTGATCCCAAGAGGAAAATTGTAGCAGCTCTGCTTCTCCAGATTGGCCTACAAGAGAACACAGAGGCACGGGGCGCAAGCACAAAGTGGTGTACTCTGTTCATCATTGAATGCCCAGGGTCTAGAATGGTAAGTGCATGTCAAGGAATGGGTGGATTCTATGAGGAGATAAGAACAAAATCCTACACGAATGCACAAAAGGATTTTTCTAATGTTGACTGGTGAACAAGAGAAGATGAACAATTAGCTCCTAGGGGACAATGGAATGTCTGTTCCTAACTCTTGGCATATAATGAATGATCAGTAAATATTTTATTGAATAAATGAATTAATAGAGGAGGTGACATTTGAGCTGAGCCTTAAAGAGTAGAAAGGAGGAGTCATTTGGATGAGGGAGAGAAAACATGATGGAGAAGAACCGAATTTTGAAAGGCCTGCCACATTTTGACGAAATTGTAAGTTTGATGTGACTGGAGGGAGAAAGAATGAAGAAGTAAGCTTAGGAAAGAAAACTAATATATTTTGGAGATCTATTAGGTATCTGGAGATCTATTAGGTGCATATTAGGTATGCACATGTTTATAATTATAATGTCTTCTTAATGGATTGACCCTTTCATCAACAGATAATGTACTCTTTTGTGTCTTGTAACAATTTTTGTCTTGAAGTCCATTTTAAAGTCTAATATTACTATAGCCACCCCAGCTCTATTTTGGTTCCTGTTTGCGAGGAATAGCATTTTCTATCTTTTCACTGTCAACCTATTTGTATCTTTGGATCTAAAGTGAGTCTCTCGTAGACAGCATACAGTTGAGTCATGTTATTAATCCTTTCTTTCATGATGTGATCTGATTTGGGGGAACCTGGTTTACCTTTCTAAAGAGTTGGAACTTTTCCCTGTAATGGATATGAGGAGCCCACAGCTGTATTTAGACAGGGGTTTGGCATAATCAGTATCCTTGCTTAGAAAAATGGTACTGGAAAGCATGTACCGATGACTACATGGTGAAGGGCACACTCTTCCAGTACCCTCTCCTGTGCTTTCTTCTGCTCACCGACAGCTCTTGCTGCCTCTTTCCAGCTCAGATGGCTGAGTAGCACTGAAGGCCCCCTAAGGGGACATGAGGATATCTGCCATGGCCTGGCTCAGCTGCGTCAAGTTGCTGACCCTGAAATGCAGCCTCACAACGCAGGGTGTTTATCTGCCTCCCGTGCTCTTCTATTAAATAGTTGAGAGTTTTGCAACTTTTAAGATAGTATCAAGAGATGGAATTATTTTGAATGATTTCAAAATTATTCCTTGTACTTTTTTATGTGTTTTATAAAAGTCTGACATTTGCCAACATGGTTTATAGTGCCTAACACCTCATCGGTAAGTAAGCACATGGCATATTTGGAGAGAGAAAAAGTATAAATGTTAAATGAAGAAAAACAGCGGTCAACTCTCAAAAGAGAAGATGAATACATCAGTTTTGTTTTAATTCCCTGAATGACCTTGGTATATGGTATTTAGCCTTTTGCCCTGCTGTTGGTGGGGCTCGGCAGAAGTGGACAGGTTGTAATCAGGTAAAAGAATAGCACAAGTGTCCATAAAGATTCACTCTTTGATTTACCAGAGATAAAGTAGAAAGTGGCACAGTGGAGGATGCAGCAGGCTGGGAGTTGAGAGACCAGAATCCTCTTTCTGGCTCTGCAGGGAGTTATTTTGTAGCCATAAGCAAATCACTCAGAACTCTGATGTACAAATTTCCTTTCTGTTAGATGAAAGAATAATAGGTCCTTCTTAAGGTTTCCTGAAATTTCCAGCTAATCAAATTTTTGAAAGAGCTTGGCACGAGTCAAATCAGGAAGAGGAAGATTTAGAAAAACGATTTTAGCTCTGACTTATGTTCTCATGTCTGGGTTCCAAGGGAATGGCAAATGGTTGGTCTTTTCCTGCACCTGTGACAGACATCACGAATCAATAATGGCATTTCCCCCCAGTTAACTTGGCTGCAATCTGGACTCTTTTCAAAACCGCATTCCTGGCAGCCTTAACCAATCCATACTAGTGGGTTTTCAAGATAAAAATGATTTGTCAACCCTGTTCTTAGTAGATGGAACAGTTCTCATTAGGAGATGACTCAAACACCCTTTTTGGGGCTGACTCATAGAAAATAAAGAAACCCCTGGCGCACAGTGAGTGCTTTACATCTGAGGCTTTTCAATTGAGGGTCAGCAGGATCCTCACGCAGTTTGAGGTCTGTCACTGCCTTTTAAGGTTATGTCTCCTTCTTAAGATCGAAGATCAGTAATGGTGGCCAAGGGTTAGGACAGGTGCAGCTAACTATGAGGTAGCAATGCCTGTCTTTTAGACAATTCACTTCTGCCTTCACCTAGCTAGGAAAAATGTTTCTGTGCATTGCTATTCAATGGCAGACAGACAAGGATTCTAAGAAAGAGAGTCTAGTGCTGCCTTCTAGGACATCTTGAGGGCTACAGATGCTCTGAAAGCTGTCCATTGACAGCTGTAATTAGAGCAGGAGCCAGCAGGGGTATCTGGGAGCTATCTGGAATGTTACTGAGATTTTCTCTGCCAAATGTCAGACTCCAGAGGAAGAGAAGGGAAGACATTTACTTCTCCCAGCTGAACTGAGAGCAGCAGGCCAGGCTGCCTTCCCCGCTCGCCCTCTGGCTCTGACCACATCTCATTCTCTGCAGATTCTCTTCCAAGGCCCCAGTGCTCTCAGCACAGTGTCTGACTTCTCACTCCCTTTGTGTCCCTCTGCCTGAGCTTGGAGGCTGAGTTCCCCATCTGTAACATGGGGATACAAATAAAATGATAGTCCCCTTCCTCGCAGTGTTGCTCTCAGGAGTAAAAGAGAAAATGATATATGAAAAAATTCCTGCATCAATGTTTTCACCGTGTTTGTCTCACTGTGAATGAAGCCTGTGAGGGGATGTTTGGCTGGAAAACTTGCCTCTTACTTCCAGCAGGCTCAGCTTTGGAGTCTATAAATGGATGCCAGACATGGATGAGAAGAGGCGTCAGGGTTTTCCTGGTACCACTGTGGTCATCCCTCACATCTGCATCTGCAAAAGCCTTCCTTGCCTGCTGCCTGACAGAAGTTAGGTATCCAGTGGGCCTGGACAGCTCACACTGGTTCCTGTCCTGAGGCCCATGCATCTGACACTTTAGAGCCACGTGCAGCTACAAAGCAGGCTTCCTTGTGTCAGTTCCCTTTTGCCCTCCCCAACCTGGGCTTGGATGGAAGATGGCCGAAGGTGAGGAAAGAATACCGAGGGTGGAAGCATGGAGGCGATGGAGACTGATTTAAGGGCATATTCGTGACTGTTGACCTTGACTGGAATTGTTTGCAAAGACAGCCTGGATGCTGCAGACAGAAGGCTGCTATTGGCTCTCCACAGGACTCCTGGCCGCAAACCCTCGCTCACTCCTGTGGGGTGTAGAAGAGAGGGAGAAGTGGTGGGCAAGGTGCAGAGGAAGGAGGAACAAGAGAGGAGAGGAGCAGTGGAGGAAAGGATGCAGGAGAAGGAGAGGAAAAGGACTCAGGAATGCCAGGGCAGTAAGAGAAGAGCAGATGAAAGGAAACAGTCAAGACTATGGAGAAAGACCTGGTGCTGTGGCTCACACCTGTAATCCCAGCACTTTCCAAGGCCAAGTCAGGTGGACCACCTGTTATCAGGAGTTCGAGACCAGCCTGACCAAAATGGTGAAATCTCGTCTTAAAAATACAAGAAATTGGCCAGGCATCGTGGTGCATGCCTGTAATCCCAGCTCTTTGGGAGACTGAGGCAGAAGAATTGCTTGAACCCGGAAGGCAGAGGTTGCAGTGAGTGGAGATTACGTCACTGCACTCCAGCCTGGGTGACACAGCGAGATTCTGTCTCAAAAACAAAAAAACAAAAAGCAAACAAACAAACAAACAAACAAACAGAAAACACCAGACTATAGAGAAAGACACTGAAGTGACTAAGGACAGAAGAAAAGGAAGAACAGGGATAATTGGTGAGAATGGAGAGAGAGGAAACCAAAACAGGAAGAGAAGCAGAAAACCAGGAAGAAAGCAGCTGGGGGCGGCTCTCACGTCAAGACCCCCAGGAGAATCTCTAGCCCCACGTTCAGCGCCACATCCTTGTCCATCAGTGGGACTGATAATGTGGTCTCCGTCTGAAATCAAGTTCATATGTTAAGGGTAAATTGAAATATGCAAGAAACTAAGGAGCGTTTCCTCTTCTCAGGTTAAGGAGGGTTTCCTTGATTATTTTAGCTGTATAAATTAATGATTGTTCTCCTGTCTTAGAAAGTGGGTTCCTGCGGTTGCTGGTGAGGCGTGAGAAGCGCGGGGCTAGGCCGGGCCTCTGCTGCCCCCTCCTGGCCAAAGCTGGGCTCTGCAGACTCCCTGCGGATGGGAACTCAGCGGAAACTGCATTTTGGTGATTGGTCCAGGCGGAATTATCCCTTCTCCTGGCTCTAAAATCAGACAACGGGAGCTGAAAGAGAGTTAGCTATTCAGCCCCGACCTTTGTCCTAAGCCTTAAATTTAGATTTCAGTCAGCCGGATGGAGATTTCCACTTGGACCAGTGCAGCAGGTCCGCAAGTAGCTTCTTATCTTCACGGTCCTGCTGGCCGCACTGCACAGCTTCTTGATGTCTGCGAACAGCACATTGTCCACTTTCTTCCCATCACAAGACCCTCCGAGTGCTCCTCTTGCTCGATCTTTATATCCCATTAGTCACAACTCCTGCCAGGACCACACAGGAGGATGCTGTCTCATGGGACCCTTGTCATCTATCCAGCGCACCCTCCTCCTCTCTGGTCAGCTCATGATAACGTCGTCTTGACTGCTGTCCTGGCAGAGACCTGTCTTTGGATAGAGATTACAGATAGAGACAGAGATATGGAGATACACACACACACACACACACACACACGCACACACACATCCATCTTTCTATTATATCCATCTATATATCCATCCATATATTTTATATATATATATATATAGAGAGAGAGAGAGAGATACATATATATGTATGGGTGTGGGTAGATAGGTAGATAGATCTTCTAGGCTGGGCACAAAAGCTCATGTCTCTGATCTCCATACTTTGAGAGGCTAAAGAAGGAGGATCTTTTGAGTCTAGGTGTTCAAGGCCAGCCTGGGCAACATAACAAGACCCCGTCTCTATAGAAACAAAATTAACCATGGGTGGTGGTGCACACCTGTAGTCCCAGCTACTTGGGAGGCTGAGATGGGAGGATCACTTGAGCCCAGGAGTTAAGAGGTTACAGTGAGCTGTGATCACACCACTGCCTTCCCACCCGGGTGACAGAGTGAGACCATGTATCTTTAAAAAAAAAAGCTTCCGCAGAATAAAGCTCAAACTCTTCATTTGATCTACAACATCTTTCATATCGTGCTCCCAGCCTGTCTCTCCAAGTTCACCTTATATCCCTTACCTTTAATTTCAACAACAAAGCCATTGCTAATCGCTGAAATTGTTTGTGTTCATTCTCTAATCATATGTTGGTTCTTATTAAGTGCCAGGTTTGAGCTATTCACTGAGATACGGAGAGGAACAAGACATAGTCTCTGCCCTCCAGGAGTAGAGTCTAATAGAGCAAATGCACACATGCAGCCCAGACCTCCCTTGGGCTACCCTGCTCTATAAAAGTGAGATGCACTCGGTGCAGATTCCCATTCCACATGGTATTAGTTTTCTATTGCTGCATAACAAGTTGCCTCTAACTTAGTGGCTTAACGACAACATACAATTTTTTAATCTCAGTTTTCATGAAGGGTCTGAGCATGGCTTAACTGGGTTCTCTGCTGAGCATCTCGCGAAGCAGCAGTCATGGAGTTGGCTGGGATGTGTTCCTCTCTGGACCTTGTGGGAGGACTCCCCAGTATCCCATGATTGTTGATCCTTGCACTTCCAGGACAGGTCCCACTTTCATGCTGGTTGGTCATCAGCCAGGGGCTGCTCTCAAGTCCAAGGATCCCACAGTTCCTTGCCACATAGCTCTCACAGGCCTTTCAAAACAGCAGCTCACATCAAGACCAGCAGGAGAATCTCTAGCTCCAGAATGCAATGGCAGAGTCTCATATAATGTAACAATCACAGGCATGACTATCCAGTTGCCTTTGCCATATTAAAAAAAAAGATACACAGAGTGGTAACATCTTATCTCTTTGGGCATATTCTACTGTTAGAAGCAAGTCACAGGTTCTGCTTGCACTCAGAAAAGACAATTATGCAACTGCCTGACTCATTGGAGATTACCCTAGGGCATGCCCACCATACACACAACTTGAATCTTTCATATATACATATCCGAAGTACAGGGAGCTGTGTAAAGTCTCAGAGTCCAGGTGAGGACTCCTTTTCCTGCCAAATTAGTTCAGCTGTGGGACACCAACCTGTCTCCTTTCCCCATGCACTGATCCAGCCATGGGTTCCAGCACCAAGATCGATGCCAACTAAAAACAAAGTCACTTACGAGGCTGTGGTTGATTATTTGCATTGTTGGACCAAGAACTTAAGATTTTAAACAATCTTGTTCTTAAAAATCCTTCAGCATGTGGCTAGACCATATCCTATTCTCTCTCTCTCTCTCTTTTTTTTTTTTTGTCATTTTTATCCCTCAACACCAATCCCCATCTCTAATTTTTGGATAATTTTTTTTTTGAGATGGAGTTTTTGCTCTTGTTGCCCAGATTGGAGTGCAGTGGCATGATCTCGGCTCACCGCAACCTCCGCCTCCCAGGTTCAAGTGATTCTCCTGCCTCAGCCTCCCGAGTAGCTGGGATTACAGGCATGCACCACCATGCCTGGCTAATTTTGTATTTTTTGTAGAGATGGGGTTTCTCCACATTGGTCAGGCTGGTCTTGAACTCCCGATCTCAGGTGATCAGCCTGCTTCAGCCTCCCAAAGTGCTGGGATTACAGGCATGAGCCACTGTGCCCAGCCATTTTTGGTTAATTTTTATTGCTAAGTAGTTTAGCAGTCTCATGTTTTTAGGGTTGCAACTTTTACCTCAATTGGATCAATAAATTATTTCTCCAGGCAAAGGCAGTCCCTTCCCTTAAGGGAGTCCTATTTTCAGGTGTCGGGACATTATGTTTTATTTAGCACATGATGTACGCAAACAATTACAAGATGATAACGGGTTGTGGTCCATGCGGGAGTAGAAGTGAATCAGGGTGCTCTGGGATCCCAGGGATGAGATCACACAAGGGAGCCTGCAGAGAACAGCTGGGATCAGGGAAGGCTCTGGAGGCAAGGCATGACTGGTGCTGCCAAGACATTAGCAGGTTAATGATGGGGACGTGGCAAAAGTGGGCAGGGAAGAGGACCATCAAGACAGAAGGCACATGGGCTCAGAGAATTTGAGGAAGTTCTGTCATTCCTATGACGAGCCTGGGTGTGGGGAAGCAGCGGGAGATGACAAGGCTGTGAGGAGGGCAAGGCTAGATCATAAAAGGCCTACATCCCTTGTTAAGAAAAATCAAACCTGGTTCTTTGTCCATGAACTTTTGCACCTCCTGCAAGTGTACATGTTGTTGATGAGGCCTAGGGGTCCAGACTCCAGGTCAACACATAAAATGGGGAATGTCCTGGATAAACTTGGACATATGGTCAACTGTAGCATAGCTTTGAATTTCCTTCCAACCTCTTGGCTACAGCCCCTTCTGGATGCTCCCAAAGCATGTGAACACTTGGGTCATAATCTCAACCACATTCTCCAGTAATTATTTGTCCTGTTTTCTACATTGAACTAAGGAGTCCTTGCATAATGAGGAATAGGTTTTATTCATGTTTGTATCCTTAAAACCAGTACTATGTCTGGGACAAAAGAGGCACCAATAAATTGATATTAAGTTGCAATAAAATGATAGTTAACTCTTACTGAAGGCTAGCTTTTCCAGGCACCTGACATGGATTACATCGTTGAATAATGGAGGATATGGACATTTAATTGGATTCATTTTACACAGAAGGAAACCATGATGCAGAAATGTTTTGTATTTTGTCGAAGAACACACAGGTCATAAGAGAGAGAAAATGATTCAACGCAAAGTCTTCTCTACAGAGCCTATGAATGAATAAAATAAGGTCTTGAGAGAATCACAATGTGGACTTGCAGAATCTTCTGAGAGTGATTAAGTTTCCTGCATGTTGCCAAGGGCTTGACTGGCCAATGATGAGCATGTTTCTATGAGAGCACCATGATCCTCAACAATTGACTCAACAATATCCCTCATCAATTATTTCCTGAAGTCCTCAGAATCATGGTGGTGAGCTCTAGGCAGATTCATTATTCTCATTCCTCAGATGAGATGACCGGGATCTGCCAAGTCAATGAGCTGCTCAAAATCACATAAAAAGCACCAGAGCTTCCTTTTAAGCTTGGACTCCAAGCTTTGTGGTCATTTTACTGACAACATAGTTACCCTGATGGTAGTGATTCTTTTTGATGAATGTCTTCATCTCTAAAATGGGAATGGTCATATCTAACTTTGGAGGTTGTAGTAACAGTTACTGATGTTGTTACCATCATCAGCACCACCACCAGCAGCATCATCACCACCACCACCACCACCACTATCATCACAACCATCATCACCACCACCACCATCATCACCATCACCACCACCATCACCATCATCACCATCACCACCACCACCATCACCATCATCACCACCACCATCACCATCATCACCACCACCACCACCATCACCATCATCACCACCACCATCACCATCATCACCATCACCACCACCGTCACCATCATCACCACCACCATCACCATCATCACCATCACCACCACCATCACCATCATCACCACCACCACCACCGTCACCATCATCACCACCACCATCACCATCATCACCATCACCACCACCACCACCATCACCACCACCACCATCATCACCATCACTACCACCATCACCATCATCACCACCACCACCACCATCACCATCATCACCACCACCATCACCACCACCATCACCATCATCACCACCACCACCACCATCATCACCACCACCACCACTATCATCACCATCACTACCACCATCACCATCATCACCACCACCATCACCACCACCATCACCATCATCACCACCACCACCACCATCACCATCATCACCACCACCATCATCATCATCACCACCGCCACCACCATCACCATCATCACCACCACCACCACTATCATCACCATCACCACCACCATCACCATCATCACCATCACCATCACCACCACCATCATCACCATCACCATCACCACCACCATCATCACCATCACTACCACCATCACCATCATCACCACCACCACCACCATCACCATCATCACCACCACCGTCATCATCACCACCACCACCATCACCATCATCACCACCACCACCACCATCATCATCATCACCACCACCACCATCATCACCATCATCATCAACTGAGAAGATATGGGGCGTAGGGGAGGCAGGTATCAAACATGGGTCACAGTCGAATTTCACATAAAATGGCCAAACACAAGAAGGAGTTGGGGATCTTGTTTAGGGTCCTGGGCATGATTGGAGACACAAAGATTCAGGTCTGAAGAACAGCAGGTTTATAGATCAGAAAATATGATCAGGATCACTAAGGGTCAGAGGCAGGACTTGGTCCCAGCCACGGACAGAAGGAGACATTTCCATCCTCCTTACATCATGGTCCTTATGGTCACACCATGAGACAACTTTCTGTTTATCTGGACTGTGAGCTCCTGAGGACAGATCCAGCTTATTCATCATTGAATTCCAGCTCTGTATGCTCAGCATCTGCCATTTAAATATTGAATGAATGAATGAGCAAAAGCCAAAAAAGCATGGGTAGAATCTAAGTAGAGTAGAAAACCAGAGTACCTGGAGTAGGAGAGCTTAGAGTAGGTACTACCAAGCTTCGCCCATAAACCCTAGCTTAGAAATTCCCTCTTGGACACCCAGGGAACCTGGTACTGACAACTAAGCCAAAGACTCTCCACCAAGAGGGAGAACCATTTTCCTTGGTGAAACAATGAAACAGGGACTGTCTCTCACTTTCACTCTCTCTCTCTCTCTCTCTCACACACACACACACACACACACAAACACACACATGCACCTCACAGTTTATAAAGATAACAATCTTAAAGAATTGTTTGTAGTTCACTCCTGCCTGAGCCTGGTCATGAACCGGGTGACCTCTCAGTGAATTTTAAAGGACCAGCATTCTGAATCCTTCAGTGTGATAGTTCCTCTTCTTTCTAGCATTTCAAAAACAATTCCAAAGATCCCCAATTGAAAGAGGTTCCATTGACTGTAAAAATGAACAATATTCATACTTGGAAACAATATTCATACTTGGTAACAGAAGCCTTTGCTGAATTTTTCAATCTTTAGAATAAATTTGTGTTTTCTTCATTCTAATAAAACATTTTCATATATTTTTAAATCAGTCCTATGTGTGTAGAACACATTGTTAATTAATTCATATTCTTATTGACTTGTGAAAAGTTGTCTTGACTTTTGGACTTTCAGCAATGTCCTCGAGGTTGGAACCAGATGATCTAGTTTAAATTCTAACTAGCTGATTCTACTAAGTAGCTGGTTAAGTAAAAGTATGCACATTGGTCAACTTCTCTCACATTGTTTTGTTTAACTGGAATGATCGTTTTTTTTTTTTTTTTTTTTTTTTGAGACGGAGTCTCGCTCTGTCACCCAGGCTGGAGTGCAGTGGCGCGATCTCGGCTCACTGCAAGCTCCGCCTCCCGGGTTCACGCCATTCTCCTGCCTCAGCCTCTCCGAGTAGCTGGGACTACAGGCGCCCGCCACCACGCCCGGCTAATTTTTTGTATTTTTAGTAGAGACGGGGTTTCACCGTGGTCTCGATCTCCTGACCTTGTGATCCGCCCGCCTCGGCCTCCCAAAGTGCTGGGATTACAAGCGTGAGCCACCGCGCCCGGCCTACTGGAATGATCGTTTCCGCCTGCCTTGCAGGTTTGTCATGAAGATTGAATGGGATAGCATATAAAGCACATGTCAATGTCCAGCGGAAGTTGCAACCTCATCCTGGAAGACACCTTTCCCCATCTTAGCCTCAAAGCAAGCCATGACTCAAAGGTTCCTTAGTCTATTTCTTTCTTCCCCTCTAGGTTCCTGATTGTCCTGGGGTGCTTGATTCTGGCTGTCCTGACCACATTCAAGGAGTATGAGACTGTCTCGGGAGACTGGCTTCTGTTACTGGTAAGATTGCATTCTGGGGTAAATGCTTCTCGTTGGGCTTCCACAGTGATGAAAAGGAAGTTGCCCTTGGGTACACTCCTCCCTGACTGGTTGCAGCTTCTTGTAGTCTCCAGTCAAGTCCAGGCCCAAGGAAAAGCAAAGCCTCCATTACTTGGTGTGGCCCGCCATGGGCACATGTGGGGTGAAGAATGGCATTCCTGGTAAAGATTTGCTATTCCACATTAGAGAGAAGGGGAAATAAAGTCAAAGCAAAAACCAATGCATGTTATTAAATTATAAAATACAGCTTCCCAATCCTCTAAAAGTTAACACAAAGGCCTGTTTCATTCTAAAACCTGTCTCTGCTTTTTCTTCCTGGTATCCTACAATCTAAACTCCAAGAATCTCTCATTCTCTCCAAGGCCAGGTACAGAATTCCATTTATACATGAAACCTCTAAATCTCCCCTCCTGGAACCTGCATTTGTTTTCACTCTCTGTCCTGCATCAGGTGGTGTGATGGAAACAGAGCAGGGTTAGAATTCTTGGGCAAGTCAGCTAATGTACCCCTGACTCTGTTCAAGTCCTTGCTTAAAAAAATGTAAGGTCAGGTGAGCAGCAAATGCAGACATGGGCTGGGCCCAGTCTCAGTGCCTGGTTGAGAGGAGGCTGTAGCAAGGGCTTGCTCCTTCTGTAGCCACAGGACAGCAATGGTCAACTGGCCCCTTGAATGACCATACCCTTGCATGATTAGGAGTCAGCCCTGCATCTTCAGGGCAATGCCGACTGCATGGGGTGAGGCCCCATCTGCACACAGGGCAGTGGTGTGGCCCCCTACTTAGGGGTTTTAAAATAGTGGAGGCTTCTTCTCACACTGGGCAAGCCATCGAGGCACCAGAGTCAGCACTTCCTTCTGAGAGCAGGAGTTTGCAACGGCATGACCCAGAGCTGAGACCTCGGTGTGGAACTCCCTGGAAACCACCCAACTCCAGGAACTAGGCTCCAGGGATTGTCGTGGAGCAGCAATGCCTCAGGGGGCCCAGGGAGGTTACAAAAGAGAGAGAGGCAGAGGTGTTGTTGGTGTCTGATCAAGGGAGTTGCAGGAGGAAAGGGGGACCCTGTGTCCTGGAGAGTGCTTAAGCTCCTGGGCTCTGCAGCCTAGTTACTTGAACCTGAGATCCCTTCTTCTCCACTTCATAGCCTTGAAAAACTTGTTTAACTACTCCGTGCCTTAGTTTCTCAAAATGTAAGATGAGAATAATATTATCAAACCCTTTGAGGGCTGCCTGGCCCAGGAGCCAGGCTTAATAACCATTAGCCACAATTAGCAAAGCCAAGGTACAGGCACTGGGTGGAATTAATAGATTGTGTTTCACTGATACCTCTCTTTTCAACCCTACTGCACTTCTTAGGGGCTTTTCTTTCATTAAAGGGACTTTTAAAGCTGACCTATTGGAAGAAAAACATAGAAAAAAGAACAGGTAATCACTGTGCCAGGTTTAACAGCATTAAGGACAGTTAGCACATCAGAATGAAGACAGGAGGCCTCCAAACTCAATGGCAGTGATGGACCTGTTCTCCCAGTTCCCCTTCCCCGCCCCCACGCCCAGCCATCCCTGCCAACCAGACAACCAGCAACAACACAAAATGGAGTTCTTCAGAACTTCCGAATAGAAATCACCAGCTCCCGACAAGTGGGTCTCGGTTAATCAGTGCCTCTCCATATGCTCTTCCATGCAGGAGACATTTGCTATTTTCATCTTTGGAGCCGAGTTTGCTTTGAGGATCTGGGCTGCTGGGTGTTGCTGCCGATACAAAGGCTGGCGGGGCCGACTGAAGTTTGCCAGGAAGCCCCTGTGCATGTTGGGTAAGTCCTGACCCTGAGCCTCCCAGCCTCCTCAGTTCCCTTCTTTTGGGGCATTGTTTCTATGAGAAAAGTTTAAGCAGCTATTCTGGGAAATCACGCGGCACTGTGGAGGCCAGCTCAGCCCCTGATGCTGCCTCGATGAGAAGGGACAGTGTCAACCTTCTGGGTCCTCAAATTCCTCCTTCTGTGACTGGTCATCATAAGGACTGCACAGGGCAGGGATTCTTATTTGGCGGGGGAGGGTGTAACTCTTGGCAATTGGGTTGTGGAGCAGCAAGCAGGTTGCAGGGTATTGAGCATCCCCAGTCCCTGGACTAGTAGCACCCCCAGTCACTGTGACAATCAAAGTTACCCATACATTTCCAGACAGGTTGGGACGGAAGCTGTAGGCGTGACACCATTGCTGGCTGAGAATCTACTTCTACAGCATCACGTTATGTCCATTGTACATAAATAGAAACAGAGGATCACAGATCTGAGTCATTTTTCAGTCATGCAGGAAACAGCGGATTCTGTCCTAACACCCAGGTGTGGTCTTGCTTCTTAATCCAATGGTTGCTTTGAGAGGTGTCACTGGAATCCTTCCATTTGTGTGCAGGCAGTTTGATAGTAGAGGAGGTGGAAACTCTCACCAACCTGTTGGTCCCGTGTGGACTAAAATCCATGGAGTCACAGGACAAAATCTCCTTGAGTGACGGGTAGGAGTCTTGGAGCTTCAAATCCATGGGAAGGTTGGAATTACAGGATCATAGAGTGTCAGGGCTGGAAGGACCTCCAAAGGCATTTAGTCCAACTTACTGTCGTGTCTGATGCTCCAGTCCCCAGCAGCAGCCATTAAGTGGTCACCTGGCTCTGCTTACATGCCCCTAGTCACAAGGAGCTCACCACTCATCCAGGCATTTATCTCATTTTAACTCCTCTGACACTCTTCAAGTATTTGAGTCTAGACATTTTATTCCCCCTCTCCACTCCAGAAAAGTCTTCTTTTACCAAGAAACAACGTTATCAGTGGCTTCAACTTACCTTACGTCATGCATTCTCAGCATCATACTCCCTCTCCTCTGAGCATGCTACTCATTCTTCAGTTTACTTTTGAAAAGTCATTCCCAGGACTGAACACAGTCCTTCAGGGATGGACAGCCAGCTCAGAGAAGAGCTGGACCATGTCCTTTGTCCCAGGTGCCAGGCTTCTCTCTGTGCAGCCTGGAGTTCCATTGTCTTGCCCACTCCCAGCTGAAATCTCTGCCCTATTCCCACCTGCTGCTAATTTGGACTTCTGAGGTTTTGGGGTTTTTCTAAGAATTTTGAATGTACAGAAGGTATGTGAGTGTGTGAGTGTGTGTGTGTGTGTGTGTGCAATATTGGAGGACTTTTTTAATGATTTTTTCATATTTCTTTCTTCTCTCTTCTTTTGCCCTCTTTCAGTATCTAATCCCCACTTTTCTTTCTTTCCTCTCTCTTTTTCTTCCTTCCAAGTTTTTTGCAAGTGCAGTACAATTAAGCAGACTCATTTTTCTTCTTTGGCGTGACCCATCCAAGGCTGACCAGAAGTTCTGAGTGTGTGGGTGGTAGCTTTATGATGGATTGTGCCCACATTCAAAGAGACTCCTTCCCAGTTTGAGAATATCCTGACAGATGAAGCCCAGACCCCTGCTGGACAGGTGCATCCCCCATGGGGCAGTATCCACTATTTTAAGATCAGCTGCGGTCACAGAGCTCCAGGTCCCCCTCTACCCTCCCTGGGGAGATGAGGCTGGGCCTCAGCATCACACAGTCTTTACTTAGTGTTGCCGTGTTTTCCACCGTACTCATATCCAATTCTTCCACAATGTGGCCCTATGGGAAAGAGGATGGTTCTCACACCCATGAACATGATGGCTTTCATATTCAAGGCAGCCTCAGACCCTGCCATTTTGAGTGAAGATGGGTCTGAACTGCCTCATGGAGCATCTTAGACCATAGTGTTTACTACACATCTTGGTGTTCTTTTGTTTTCTCTACAAACATTATAGATAGATAGGTTTGCACAGATAATCTGAGAAGCCTGGCAAATGATGCAGATGTATCAGTATTCAGAGGTTTGACCCCCAGGTTTTTCCAAAGGCCAGGTACACCTGGAGGACACTTTAATAAGGTAAGAAAGGCATCAGCTTTTTTTTTTTTTTTTTTTTTTTTGAGACGGAGTCTCGCTGTGTCGCCCAGGCTGGAGTGTAGTGGCATGATCTCGGCTCACTGCAAGCTCCACTTCCTGGGTTCACGCCATTCTCCTGCCTCAGCCTCCCAAGTAGCTGGGACCACAGGCGCCCGCCACCGCGCCCGGCTAATTTTTTTGTGTGTGTGTGTTTTTAGTAGAGACAGAGTTTCACCATGTTATCCAGGATGGTCTCGATCTCCTGACCTCGTGATCCACCTGCCTCGGCCTCACAAAGTGCTGGGATTACAGGCATGAGACACTGTGCCTGGCCGGCATCAGCTTTTTTGGCAAATGTGCCTTAATATGAGTTGAGGAGGTTATTCCAAGCTGAGAGACCAGAACACACAAAGATATGGAGATGTGTGCTCAATGAACTACACAGGCTTCTGGCAGATTCCCAGGTGCCAGAACACAGAGGGCTTTGCAGAGCTTGGACTTTTCCCAGTGGACAAATATTTCCTTAAGTGTGTTCCTTGGAACCGTTGGAGCCCTTGCAAACAAATAGTTCTGTGGTCAAAATATTTTGGGAAAGACTATACTTCACTTGTATAATTAAGAACCACAGTGTTTATCTGCAGATTAAAGACTCTGAGAAGCCCTGTAAACCCCATTAATATGTACAATTATTATGTTTCAATAAAAAAATTAGTGACACCAAAAGTAAATAACGCTAATAATTTTTAAAACCCATTTAATGGAGTTTTTCCCCAAAGTTACTTGGCCATATGGTCTTTTTTACTTGGTAACTCTCTGCAGGAAAGTGGGGTGATAATTGATATGGAAATTGACTACAACAAGGAAATAGAAAAGAGATCAGTTCCTCCCCCTTCCATACTAGATGATTTGATGTCAAGAGCCTGCTTAACCGTGTCAGAAGTTTCTCGTCCCCTTGTTCCATCTCTGAAATGTCTGTAGTGGACATTTTCATGCCATCTCCTGACACCAGCATCCCACACCATGGGTGGGCCTATCTTCTTTCCACAATCTACCCCAAGGCCTTCTCTCAAGCTTAGGGAGATCACTAGGCCAGTGTAGCTCAGATGTATGCGGGTGTTGACAATGCTACGGATGACCTTCAACCAGCAGGAGGCAAGAAACAGGTGTCCCAGCCTCCCATTTTTCAGATGGATAATCTTCAGAAGTCTGTCTGCAGCTCAAAGGACTCAACAGTGGCCTTGATAACACCCCCTTACATTGTCTTTTTTTTACATTCTCTCTCTCCTTCTGTCATCACTTCTGCTTCCTAAGATCATCTTCCAATAAATTACTTGAACCCAAGTTCCTACCTCAGGTGATGCTTTTAGGAGAAACACATATGAAAACAGTGTCTGAGTGTCAGGCTTTACCTCCATAGGCTGAGCAGCTGCATATCTCCTCTGGGCCCCAGAGTGAATCTCAAGGACCATACTGTGGGGGGCCTTGGTAAATTGCTGCTCTGGAGCCAGCATTAAAGTGTAGTAGGCCTATGTCCAATCTCAACCCAACTACTTCTGGCCAGGTGGCCTTGGAAAGGCACTCAGGCTCAGAGCTTCAGTTTCCTCATCAGTCATGGGAGAATAATCCCACTTACCATGTGTGGTTGGTGGCAAGATTCAACAGCAATGCTCAGATTGTCCCACTGCTTGGCACATGCTGATCTGCCAGCAAACAGCACCTATGATGATGCCATTGCTTTCGCATGACCTTCCTTTCCCTCTTCCCTCCCACTCTGTCTGTCCTCTCTCCCAGACATCTTTGTGCTGATTGCCTCTGTGCCAGTGGTTGCTGTGGGAAACCAAGGCAATGTTCTGGCCACCTCCCTGCGAAGCCTGCGCTTCCTGCAGATCCTGCGCATGCTGCGGATGGACCGGAGAGGCGGCACCTGGAAGCTTCTGGGCTCGGCCATCTGTGCCCACAGCAAAGTAAGTGTGGTGGAGAAGCTACAAGACCACATGGATTTCCCACCCACCTGTGCCCTTCCATGACATCCCTTCCTTTACAGTGTCCCCAGAAGGCAGTCGTTCTGCCACCCTTGATGATAACGACAAAGAGGAAGAGGAGGAGGAGGAACAGGAAGTGGCGGGGCTGGGATGGGGGCAGGAGCAGGTGTGGTTCAGGGAGCAGGAACAGGTGGAACTGAGCTTAGGTATTGGCTCCACCATATGCAAATGACTTTGGCCAAGTTGCTCAGCCCTCTTTGGCCCTCAGTTTTCTCACTTTTAAAATAGGAATGATAATGCCTATTCCTTCAGATTTTTGAGAGGATGGAATGAGCTCATTCAAGGCCACATGCAGTGGGAGAAGAAGACTTGGGAATCACACAGGCTGGTTTGAATCTGAACTCTGCCTCTGTGACATTGGGAATTTTTTGTGTCTTGGTTTCTGCATTTATAAAATTAGAATAATAATGCACTGACCTCACAGGGTTAGATGAAGATGAATTGAATTGATATGTGAAGAGCACTTAGAAGGTACCCAGCTCATAGAGATTGTTCAGTTGCAATTATTATGTAAAGCCCAAAGCACAGTGCCTACAACTTAGTGCTTGACAAGGACTAGCTCACCCTACGAATCAGGCACTATTGCCACTCCATTACACTGATAAGAAAGAAAACACAGAAAGAGGAAGTACCTGCTCAAGGTCATGCAGTGGGATACAAACCCTAGCATTCCAGTTCTAGGGTCTGTGTCCAGTGGTTTGCTGCTGTCTATGGTGGTGCTCACCTCCCCCAGGTAGATCAGAATCCAGGAGGGGTGGAATTCAGTCCATCCCTTTTCCAGAGTCCCATGTGGCTGAGCAGGTATGGAACCCCAGCAGCCAGAATCCAGTTCATTTGGATTCATGGTACTGCCTGTGTTTCTTTCCTATTCCTAACCCAGGTCTTAGGTAGCACTTTGTTTTAATCTAGCTGCTTTAGCTGGATTCTGGAGGAATGAAGGAAAACCCCTGTGTCTCAGCTCAGGCAGAAAAAAAATCCTGAGAGGAGAAATCAGGAGAAATCCCTGGGATGGATGTTCTTTGGGGGTACAAAGCCAAGCTTACCTTGCTTCCCAAGAGAGTATCTTTTTGCATCCACCCTGGTAGGCATAATAGATGCTGTTGTTGTCCCACCTAGGTCTCTTTTAATAGGAACCCTATGACCATTTCCTCAATAATTACATGGAAATATGTCACATACACTGAAATCCCTTTCTCGGGTTCTGTTTCTGGGGAGCTGGACCTGAGGCAGTGAGCCCTGGGCAATTTGACATTAAGGAGCTTAGAGTTTTCCTTATGCATGTTAACATGACCGTGCCACCTGTAGCTGGACAGCTCCAGAATATACCTACACAACCCCTGGTTCTCTATCTCAAGGATGCACCTAGATACGTTGAAGGGGTAGTGGTTTCCTATGAGATTTTATCTCAGAGTAGAATATGAGCTTGAGAGTCGGAGAGCAACTTGGCTCAAAATTCAGCTCTGCCACCTTCCAGCCAGAAGGCCTTAAAGATGTCATTCTATTTTAATGAGCCTCCTCAATGGTAAAAATGTGAATCCTCCTGGGTGCTCATGCGAGAAAAGGTGCATTTAAGTGCCTGGTAAGTCATTGGTGCTCATTAATAGTAATGTTTATTATTCTGAATATGCTGTTCCTCACACACCATACACATAAGTATAGACATAAAGTGGAATGAAAGCATAAAATACCTGGGAATCTTTCAGCTTAGAATGCAATTTCTTGCCATCTGTGTTTTGTTTTTTGTCTGTGCTACTTCTGGCTGCAGAATCAGTGAGATCAGCGCATCCTTTACAGGCCCCTTTCTTCCTCCTGACATTCTATTTTATCTTTTATCAAAGGACACGTTAATAAAACCCCTATGGGTTCAGCCATAACCCGTATCCATGGAGCTGAGTTGATTCACAGTTCTGGTCAACACTGGTGCTAAAAATTGCTAGTTTAGGCCCTTGTCCTGTGTTCCTCTAGATTATAATAGATCCCCAGTGCCTGCTGGCTTTTGCCATGTAATTACCAGAGACCACTGGAAGTTTGTGATATAATTCCTCAGTATATATGGATTTGCACTACAGCAAGACCCCAGTGAGGCAGAGACTGTTTCCCAGGGGTGGGAATAGGCTCTGGAGCAGAGCTCTCTGCACACACACTTAGATTTACGGGCTCTTGTTAGACTCCAAAGTACATGTTGTGAGTCCTCCTGAAAGCCTGTGCTACCAGAGCTGGGAGGAAGCTCTTCCCCAAGGGAATCACAAAGAGTACTGGCAAATGGACATTTATCAATTCATTTCTTCATTCAGTTATTCATTGTACTCCGGGCCGGGTTCTATGGCTAACTCTTCTGGGCACTCAAAGATGAAGTGTGGGAGGCTCTGTTGCACAGGGTTAAACTTTCAAAGTTAATGCTTTCACTAGTTAGGATAGGTCAGGTTCTCCTCCCAAAATAAATGAGCCCTAGAGCTCCCTCTACCCAGCACAAAAACCTAGACATCTTCTGGCTCACACTGTATCTGATGTGTGCTGGGTGGGCCCCTTTCATCTTGAATTATGAGGACTCGAGTCACCAAGGCAGGGGAAAGGAACCTGGAGAATCCTGCAGAATGGATTTAAAGGACAAGGAGGGATTCACTCCCATCACTTTTCCATATTGGCTGGACCCCAGTCCCTTAGCCTCAACTCGACTGCAGGGGAGCCTCAGCAGGTAGAGGAGCTACCTCTTGGGGAACAGTGACAGGTTCTGCCACAGAGCTGCTGGCAAAAATTGTATAAAGTCAGAATTATTTGGAATAACTGCAAAGTAAATGACTGCAAAGTATAGAATTAGGACCCATTTTCACTCATTATTGGTGACTGTTATACCATCTCTTATTAATCCAGAACAGTCAATTTTTATGTGCACACAGAAACAGACAACTATTTCTTTGGTTACATGCCAGATGAAACTTCTGACTTGCATTTGGGGGCCAGAGAGTATGAAAAAACATATAAGCACTAGGACCACGCTCCACAGGCAAGAGGCTTACGCTCAGGCAATCACTGGGGAAGGACTAGCCCATGTACCTTTCCGTCCTCAAATTCCCTGCAGCACAGAACCTCGCTCACTAAAGGGAATGGCTGGCTGGGTTGCCTGTATTATCTAAGCGAACCCCTCTGCTATAGACCAAACTCACACCAGTACAATGTGTATGTGATGCTGTGGGCAAGGCCACAGCATAATAGCAAATGAGCATAATAAAATGTTGGAGGCTTGGAGAAGTATGTTTAGAAAATGGGGAGGGAATAAAGGAACCACAGCCGAACTCTATCTTTCATTGTGGGGGCAAACATCTAGAAAAATTTCATAGTGGAGGTGACATGAGTCTGAAGATGACACCGTGCTCTTTGGTTGGTCCCATTGTGGGAGGGCTATTCAGACTGCAGGACCCAAGTGAGCCAACTCATGCAGGGAGGCAGGAAACAGCCCTGTCAGGAAGATTCTATTGGCCCAGAAGGGCCAGCTGACTGGCCACAGATGGTCAGATATAGGAAGGATATCAACGTGAACACCTTTGTTCTCTGAGATGACTCAGCAAGAATGACAGACAGTCTTGAATCTCCAGATTGCGTTCACCAATAACCTTGCCTTTCTTCCTGCCCACCTACTATGATAAACCTTGAAACTGAAATAGAATGAGAGAAAGAAAGAAAGTTGGAGCTGGAAGCAGCATTAGGTCTTGTCTCCATTAGGGGTTTTGAAACTTCAGTGAAGTTTCCATCCGTACCATCCTGACTATTATTTAACACTTTTCATTAAATCACCTTACTCTTGTTTACTTAGTCATATGTCCTAGTCTATTATGTGATAATATCCGTGAAATTACAGGTTTGATGCCTTCTTTTGCATAGGCTGTAAATCAATATTTAACGTAAAGCTGCATTTCACCAGTGGTACACACGACGATTTCCGGAAGACTCTGTCCCTTCATTTAAAAAATGAGGATACTAAGATTTGGGAGAAGAGGAGAATTTTCCCATGGCCACACCATAAACTGGTGTCAAGGCTGGGTCTCTGTCCACAGCCCTGTCCACTATGCAGTGCTGCCTCTGGCTTGCTGCTGCTTTCCTGGTTGTACTGAGCTTTCTCCTTGCTCTACACAGTCCTGCATAGACCCGAGTCTCCTGAGTCCTGAGCCTTGTATCAGAAGCAGTAGCCACTTCCTCCTGTCTTCTTGCCTTCCTCTGAAGCCTCTTGAGCTGTAATATTGAAGTGGCCCTAAGCTAGAAATCTTCCTTTCCTCCTGGAGCCATACACTTGTTCTGTTAATTAATGATGAAATAACTACCGTGTTAATGATCCCATTTTACAGTGATGGAAGATGAAGATCAGAGAAGGTGAGTGATTTGGCCACAGTCACAGCTGATAAACTTGGACTCCAAGTCCAGTGTGTCTGGCTCCAGCATCCACTCAATGACTCCCCATTGACCACTTTTCATGTCCACTGCTCATTCTTTCAGGAACTCATCACGGCCTGGTACATCGGTTTCCTGACACTCATCCTTTCTTCATTTCTTGTCTACCTGGTTGAGAAAGATGTCCCAGAGGTGGATGCACAAGGAGAGGAGATGAAAGAGGAGTTTGAGACCTATGCAGATGCCCTGTGGTGGGGCCTGGTGAGTCGCTACCTTGGAGAACAACTCTGTGGGATTGACTGTCAAGAGTCAGAGAGAGGGGGAGGGAATCACATGAGCATGCTCAGCCAGGCAGCTGCATTCTGCAGTCAGAGGTAAGAGCTAGACCTCCTTCAGCTCGGAACCTGCTGACAGGAGATGCTCCTTCAGGGTGGGCACTTGGAATTGACTTTTCTCTAGCGTTAAAAAGAAGCTGGGGCTTGGAACAGCCTGGTTGCTTGGTAGTTTATGGACTTCGCCTTATTAGTCATAGGCTATTTTCAGCCAAGCCATGCATGTGCAAACAAACCCAGTGACAGATACACATGTGTGCTCACACAGACCTGTGTGTGCACAACCCTACACCCACAAGGACACACAGTACTAAAGCTGGCATTCACTGAAGGCTTTCTTTGCTCCAGAGCATCTCTCTGGGTGCTTTACTTTCACTAACCTACTTTAAACTCAAATAACTTCTATCATTAGCTCTTTTTCAAAACAGGGAAACTGAAGCATGAAGAAGTTAAACAACTTGAAGATCTTTCAGCCAGTAAGTGGCTAACTTGGGATTTGAAGTCAGACAGTTAGGCTCCCGAGGCCACACTGTCAACTGCTCTGATAATCCTGCCTTTCACATGCAGATACACATGCATAAGTACACGTATACTGATAACATAAACATGTAAACACACACAGGAATATACTGAACACACCAGAACAGACACATGCACAGACATTAGACATGCACACACATATATATACAATACATACAAATATACTCTCAAGCACACATATATTCACAAACATGGCTATAAATAAAATCACAAATTCACAAATATACACACACATGAATGTTCGTGTACATACACATCTGCAATTATTAAAATATTTGTTGTCTGATTGACTAAGGTAGGAAACCCTTAACTTATCAACAAGTCTCAAGGCATCCATATAAGTTACTAGGTACTTGGTGTCTTTTATCCTAAGGGAACCTTGTTATGAATGGGAGCATTGCCCAAGCTGATGGAGAGGCTTACAGGTAGAGCTCAGTTGACATGTTCCTGATATTCCTCTCCATGGGGTCCTCCATGTCTGAACTCTTCTCTCTTCAGATCACACTGGCCACCATTGGCTATGGAGACAAGACACCCAAAACGTGGGAAGGCCGTCTGATTGCTGCCACCTTTTCCTTAATTGGCGTCTCCTTTTTTGCCCTTCCAGCGGTAAGTACCTTTGATATATGACATCCCCAATGTGACGTGCAGGGCCCCTTACCACCTGGCGCCAGCTCAACTTTCCAGTCTCATCTTCTATCCTCTTATACCCTACCAACTCCCTAGCCATTCCCTTAAGCATGATGATCCTGCCTTTCTGCCACGGGCCCTGCTGCTTTCCTTTGCCAAAGATTTCTTCACACATCAACTCCTCTTTCAATGCTGCCTTCTTTAGGCTGAGTTAGTCGCTCTGGGCATAACTCTGGGAAAAATTCCGTAAAGGAGTTTCTTGCCCTATGCTAGGATTACACATTTCCAGATCTGCCTCCCCCAGAGGACTGTGAACTCCTTGGGTTCTGGGATTATATTTTTCATTCATGCATTCCCAGTGCCTTGCACAGAGCAGGTCCTTCATTTATGTGAGCTCCCTTCTCTTGTCCTGTTACTTACTGGCTTATGTAAAAAATACATTTCTCTCAAGAATAAGCCTTGACCTATGATAGAGTAACTTCCTCAAAGCCCGGTGTCCAGATATGTAATAATAATAAAAGCAGATTGCATTTGTTGAACTCACTGTGTGCCTGAACCATGCCAAATGCTTTACCCACACCATTTCATTTAATCTTCATGGCAACATTATGGGTTGGGTGCTGTTTTTATCTCAACTTTTCAAATGCGAAATCAGAGAATTAATTGGGTTAGTAAGTTTTCTACAGCCACAAGGCTACTGGGTTGTAGAGCCAGGAATCCCAAGTCCACTGGTTCTAAAACCTGGCTCTTAATCATGAAACTTGAAAAAAACTTTTAAGTAACAATCTCCCTGCCACCCACTTCATCTTCCACTCTTTCATTGGTGATGTTCTTTCTCTATTTGCAGCCCTACCTTGTCTGTTTTTTTCCTAACCTATTTGACCTTGAGCAAATGACCTTCTTGAATCTCAGTTTTCTCACCGATGAGTCAGGGCCATAGGAATGTTACAAGATCTTCAAGTTCTCTTTCAGCTTGAAAAGTGTGTGTTTCTGGCCACTTAATCCACTGGCAAGTCTGACCTGAAAATCAAAACGTATCCCAATTCTGGGAAGTTCTGGCTATAGTCAAAGTATCAAGTGACAGTTCAAGCAGCTAAAATATTTTTAAAACTCAGTTAACATTACTGGGCATCTATTCTGTGCAGTACCCCTTACTGGCAGTTTGTAAAGATTATCTCACTTTTTTCTTAACAAAATCATGCATTAGGTATTATTATCCCACCTCCCTATAGAAAAAACCAAGATGCAACAGGGCTAAGGGGCTTGCCCAGGCCCTCACACCTGGAAAGTGGCAGTGTCAGAATTGGAACCCAGGTCTTCCTGACTTCAAGGCTCATTTCACTTAACCAAGCTCCCTACTCTCTTCAAGAGAAGGAAAGGCTCTTTCCCCCCTCCCGTTCTTTGTACAATGTTGTCACTGCAGGGACTTGGAGCGCAATTGAGCCATACAGTCCCCATTACCCTGGCAATGGAGCGGGAATGCTGGGTGAGTCTAGCTGGGGGCTGACTGCCTGCCTGCCTCTCCCTCCAGGGCATCCTGGGGTCCGGGCTGGCCCTCAAGGTGCAGGAGCAACACCGTCAGAAGCACTTTGAGAAAAGGAGAAAGCCAGCTGCTGAGCTCATTCAGGTCTGTCTGCCTGGGAATGAACTGGAATGGGATTAAGATACATGCATATGCACATACGTGTGTGTGTGTGTGTGTGTGTGTGTGCACATGTGGAGGGGACATACTCATGAACTGGGACAGTACCCAGGATTCCATGTGTGTCTGTGTGTCTTGTGTGTGTGTGTGTGTGTGTGTATTAATGTGCCCAGGCAGGAGCAGGCCTGCTTGCACAAGCTTACTCGTGGATGGCTATGGGACTTTCCATGGGTATCTATTTCACCTGTTCTTCTGTGTACTGAAGGTGACAATCCTGTCACTCTCTCATTCAGTTTCTAAGCCAAGCAAGAAATAGACACAGAACTCAAGGATCAACCTATCAGCTTTTTTTTGATATGGTGGTTTTCTTAGCTTTTTGAGACTCTCTTGTTCAGGCTGGAGTGTAGTGGTGTGATCATAACTCACTGCAGCCTCCATCCCCCAGGTTCAAGCAATCCTCCCACCTCAGCTTCCTAAGTCATTGGGACTACAGACATGCAATACCACGTGCACTACCATGTACACCACTAGGCCTGGTTAATTTTTTAAATTTATTTTTTGTAGAGATGAGGTCTTACTATGTTGCCTAGGCTGGTCTCAAACTCCTGCACTCAAGCCATCCTCCTGCTTCGGCCTCCCAGAGTTCTGGGATTATAGGCATGAGTTGTGGCACCTGGCCTCAGCTTTTCTACTGATGGTGTGTTGCAGATGAGAATCTGGCTTGGACCTGGGGCAGTACTAGGCTTTCTTCTCCTTCTACCTTCCCTCAGATTTGACCTCAGGACCCATAGGGAAGAATCAGCCTAAAGTCCAGGTACTTAGCCAATCAGCCACAAGGAGAACAGTCTCTGTCACATCTGCCAAGCAGAGAGTCCATAAGCCAAGAGAGAAAGAGATGCCTTACATGTGCAAAATATTAAACCACTTTTCCCATTTGTGCTGCCCAGTAGACAACCATGGACCAGGGGATGTTGAACATGCACCTGCCAGCCTTCCGTCTCCATCACTAGCTTCACATGGGCTGGGGGTTGCGGGAAGCAGTGAGAGGTGATGACAGAGGCAGAAGTGTTCCCTCTTATATTTCAGAGGGAGTTCCTGCTTTGTTTTAATGCGTTATTGGTTGATGAGGGCACAGTGAATAGGAAAGCAGAATGTCCTATCTATAGCTGCTTGGGTGCAAGGGCATGGCCAGCCACTAGTGAGCTTTCTCCAGTAGTAGTGAGTGTCTCTGTGGGTCTCTGTGCCTGACTCTAGATGGTGCGTGATGTCATCCTGCGTATTGTGGTTCCTAGGCCTGTCCTAGTTTCCAAGAGCCTGTCCCATTAACTCCCCACACCCCAAACCATCAGCGAATCCTAGAGATACTAGGATATTTGAGTCAAAACCTCATCTCCTAGGCTCTCTCTTGCACCCAGAAATGGTACAAAAGACTGTTCTCCTATCTATTTGACTGAGAAGTCTCAGGGAACCTTCTGGAAAGAGTGGTACTTGTTTCTCTTTATTTTTAAATATTTTATTGTTTACTTTTTTTTGAGACAGGGTCTTTTACTCTACACCCCAGGTTGGAGTGCAGTGGTGCGATCACAGCTCACTGCAGCCTCGACCTCCTGGGCTCAATTTATCCTCCCAGCTCAGCCTCCCAGGTAACTGGAGCTGCAGGCACGTGCCACCATGCCTAGCTTTGTCCTTTTTTTTTTTTTGTAGAGATGAAGTTTCATTATGTTGCCCAGGCTAGTCTCCAGCTCTTGGCCTCAAGTGATACTTCCCACCTTGGTCTCCCAAACTGCTGGGATTACAGGCATGAGCCATAGCACTGGCCTTTAGTACTTATTCCCTTCAGGGATTTTATGCCTACCACTCTCTTCTCTCCCTCCACTCCAGTTCATCTCTCCATTCCCCCACTCACCACAGCACCAATTATAGCTCCAAGATGGTCAAGGAAGTTTTTCTTCCCAAAGTAGCTTCAAAAAGCCAAGAATCTCGGTTTTTCTGAATGTTGGCTCAATGCACATTCAAATTCTTAGGAGTCCAGGGCTTAAACGTTGTTTTGATGGTGTGGGATTCTGTGCGAAAGTTTCAGGTGGTGCCCACTCATTGTTGCCCCTCTTTTCTGCCCCTCAGGCTGCCTGGAGGTATTACGCTACCAACCCCAACAGGATTGACCTGGTGGCGACATGGAGATTTTATGAATCAGTCGTCTCTTTTCCTTTCTTCAGGCAAGTGGGGACTCACCTGAATGCTCAGAGTGTAACCAGCCATCTCTCCTGTGGTCTGTATTCGTGTCCGTGGCCTCACGGGTCCCTGGAGAACACTCTTCAGGGCAATGGTCCCCAATTTGGACTGCACACTAGAATTACCTGGTAGCTTAAACAGTTCTGGCTGGGTGCGGTGGCTCACGCCCATAATCCTAGCACTTTGGGAGGCCGAGGCGGGTGGATCACCCGAGGTCAGGAGTTGGATACCAGCCTGGCCAACATGGTGAAATCCTGTTTCTACTAAAAATGCAAAAATTAGCCGGGCGTGGTGGTGCGTGCCTGTAATCCCAGCTACTCAGGAGGCTGAGGCAGGAGAATTGCTTGAACCCAGGAGATGGAGGTTTCTGTGACCAGAGATTGTGCCACAGCACTCCAGCCTGGGCGACACAGTAAGAGTGAGACCTTTTCTCAAAAAAAAAAAAAAAAAAAAAGAAAGAAAAGAAAATCTGATGCTTAGGCCACACCTCAAGCTAATTAAGTCAGAATCCCCAGGGCTGGGGCCCCAGCATCAGTATATCTGATGCTCCCCAGGTGATTCCTCTGTGCAGCCAGGGCTTCCCAGTTAGCCAGCACAGAGTGGCTGATAAGGAAAGCTCTGATCAATGTGTGAGCAGGATCAGTGGGTTGAGGAAGTGGGCAGCCCACACAATCAGCCACCCTGAAATCTTGGATGCTCCTCCAACCCGGGCATGGCCTACACCCACAGACTACTGTGGACTCCAGGAAAGGAAATGAGGAAGAGGACACCAGGAAGAGGCCTCTGGCCACCCAGAGATGCTGTTTCGTTTTCTCAGAGGTGGGAGATTGAACTGAAGATCTCAGAGAAAAATAAGAACCTTTTTCCATGGTTATAGAAAAGGGAAGGGGAAATTAATATGCATTGGATGTCCACTATGCTCTAGGCATTCGAGTTCATATTTCATTTAATCCCCACTGGTACCCTATAAGATAAGTCATAAGATTTGAGGTGCATCAGACTCAATGGGGGTATTGTGCAAAGGTAGATCTGGCCTCTACTTTCAGCAATTCTGTTGGAAGTGTGATGGTAAATGCATCCTGAACAGGAGCCCCTGGGGTGGGGCTGAGCCAGTGGCCCAGAGTCCACACCTGGAGCCAGGCTGAATGGTTTGTACTCCCAGGCTACTTTCAGAGAAGCTAGCAGAGTCAGGCTCTGACGATTTGAACCAATGTCAGCTACATCTGGAGGCCTTCGAAGCCCATGGTCTTTTCACTACTTGAGCTTCTAGAACAGACTGCTTTTTTTGTTTTTGATACCAGGGGCCTGAGCTCAGATTGTTAAGTGTATGGGTAGTGTGCTGAACTCCTAGAACCCTTGACTTGGAAAGAAACATAGATGGACAGTTAGCCTCATAGTTGGGGCTGGAACCTGCCTCAAAGCAAGTTTCTGTCATTGTGTCTGCAGGTTCAGTGGACCCTCATATAACGCAATACTACTAGATAGGGCACTCCCTCTGTGCCCAGCCACAACTCCTCTGTAAACACACACACACACACACACACACACACACACATTCATTATCCTCAATTTCTCTTTCTACTCCCATCTCCAGATTATGGAAATAGAAGAGAATTGCACTCATTTTCCAGCATAAAACCTTCCAGTCGGTGACCATGACAAAGTAAAGAAAGTCCAAAACCTGACCATGACTTCCAGGACCCTGAAAGATTGGACCCCTGACCACCACCCCTACACACCTCCTATCTTGCTTTCACTCCTCAAAAGATTCTGGTGGCAGGTGCCACTTTCTGTTCGGGGCACTCAGGGCACTCTGTCCACTAATATTTTTGATCCCCTTGTATGTGTTAATCACTGGGACAACCACGGAAGGTCACGGGTGACTTGCGGAGGAATCTAACTTTGATCCTGAAGGCAATGAGAAGCTAGATGAGCCAGAGAATGGCATCAGCAGATCCACTTTTCAGGAATATGATAGCAAAGAGTGTGGAGGATGGATCTATGGACTCCAGTCAAAGCAAGGAGATCAGCTAGCAAACTTTGCAGGGTTCACAATAAGAGGAAATGAGGGCCTAGACCAAGGTAGAAGCAGTTAGAAGGGAGAGTAGAAGGAGGACCTGAAAGAGAATAGGCAAAAGGGACCCATGACTGGTGGGAGAGTTAGAGGGGTCAGAGGAAGCAAGTCTTCAATAAAGGAATGGGAAAGTTTGGGTATACTTACTTGTAACTAGACTTTCTTGCTCAGAACATGACTTACAGGTTTCCATTTGATTCTAAAATGCTATCCCTGTTATAATCATTGAGGATTTGGGATAGCATAAAGCAGAGTCTTCTTAGAATGGGCAGATTACTTCCCCTTAAGAGATCACAGTGACCTTGAACTCAAACAAGAACACTTTGGATGCAGAACCAAGACAATTTCCATTTGGTATGCATCCCAAGGTGTTGGCAATGGGCCCATTCTTTTGGGTTGATGTATTATAAATAAGGCATTGTCCTAGCTGTCAGAGACTTGGAGGAATACATTGTGCTGCAGACAGCTGCTGTGATATGAGAATGGTTTTTAAACTAAGAGAATACATTTCTTTCTTTCTTTTTTCAAGGACGAAAGTATGATGTTCCTAGAGAAATTCATTTAGCAACCATTCTGAAGCAAGGCAGTCCCTTGGGAAAAGAATGTCCTGGAATTCCAACCCACTCTGTTTGTTAATGGCAAAGAAGTAGCTGACAACACACTGGTGTTTTCTTACCTACCTCCTAAAGGTTTTCTTGTCTTTTGTTTATACTTGTTTTAATAACAACTTTCTTGAGATACATTTCAAAACTCACAAGAGGATTTTACATACCATAAAAAGTACCCTTTTAAAGTGAGCAGTTCAGTGGTTTTGAGTATATTCACAAAGTGTGGTATCAATCACCACTATCTAATTCTAGAACAATTTTATTATCCCAGGAAGAAATTCTGTCCCAATGAGCAGATACTCCTCGTTCTCTCTTCTCCTCAGCCCCTGCAATCACTATCTACTTTCTGTCTTTATTTCACCTATCCTGAACATTTCATAGTATAATGAAATCATATAATATATTGTCTTTCTTTTATGCATGGTTTATTTCACTTTGCATGTTTTCACATTTCATTTGTGTTGTAGCGCCGCCTATCAGAACCTTTTTCCTTTTTATAGCCAAATAATATTTGATTATATATACCACATTGTGTTTAATGATTCATCAGGTGTTGGAAATTTGGGTTGTTTCCACTTTTTGGCTTTTGTGAATAATGCTACTATGAACATTCACATACACATTCTGTGGACATATGTTTTCAACTCTCTTGGGTATACGCCTAGGAGTAGGATTGGTAAGTCTATGTTTAACTTCCTGAGGAACTGCCAGACTGTTTTCCATAGTGGCTGCACCATTTTAGATTCCTGCCAAAGGTTTGGAAGGATGAAGTTGCGTAGCCCATCTGCAACATGATGCCATATCACAATTTTCAGCTTAGTGTAGTTCTTTGTTAATTTGCAAGTATCTGTGTTTTGGGGGCTAGCAGTGATGGATTTATTACAAATTATAATTATAAACTAATTGTTTTGGAATTGCAAAGAACTTCAAAGAGTTTCAAGTCCAAACCCAATTTTTTATGAGAAAAACCTGAGAGCCCCCAGAAGTTCAGGAACCCCCAAGAGGTTCAGGCCACATACCATGTTGGGCATAACTGAGGGCAAACCCAGGTCATCCAATCTGCTGACCAGTGGAGACTGAATGGACTTAGTACAAGTTGGTCATAAGAGTCCGAGGGGGTACAGGAAGATGCTGGGTAGGAGTGATGGCAGATTATACATTCTTATATACAAGCAGGGATGAGGGAAGCTGTTAAAAAATCGGACATTGCTTTTTATCAACAGAGCATGTGCATTGTTTTATTCCCGGTAGGGAGAGTGGAATTATGTCTGACTCTTCATTTTCTATAGCTGCACCGTTCAATATGGTAGCCACTAGCCTCGTGTGGCTAGTGAGAATTTGTTTGCAGTGCAATTGAGGAACAGATTTTTTAATTTTAAAGTAAATAACATTCTGTGACTAATGACTACTCTATTGGACAGCACAGCTCTGGAATTGTTAGCTATGAGAACTGAAATGGAGATGAGAAGACTTCTTCGCCCACGATGTAGAAAATACTTGACCAAGAACAGGTAGTTCATTGTGTAACCAGGACTTGTTCCTTTTATGACCAGGGTCAAGATTATTGGAGTGCTTAGAAATGGAGAAAGGGGACTATATGCACTAGTCATTTCCTATGGCCAAATAACATTAGATCTGCTTTCATACATACTATCTTATTTAAGCTTTAGGATGTCCTGGAAGGTAAGTAGAAGGGATCACTCCATTTTTCATAACCCCATTTTTATAGGTAAAGAATAAGAGAGTCAATGAGATTAATTAGGTTGCTTAATATCGCTCAGCTGATAAATGATGGAACAAAGATTGGAACCCAGGTCTTGTGCCAAAACCTATGTTTTTATTTTGCATTGTATCTCTGGGAAGAAAACATTATTTAGGGAGAAAGCTGGCTAAAAGTAAGATGACACAAGGGTCGCTTGGATAATAAGACCCATTTTTGAAGATTGTTGTTTGGATGGTCAAACTGAGTAAAATGTGTGAGAGTAGTTGTCTTAGTCCCTAGCCCATAGCAAGTGTTCAGTCTGGGCTGACTGAATCTGGGCTGCAAGGGAGTATTGATGCTGAAGGGGAAAAGAAGCCCCCAAATTACTGCCCTGGGAAACCACTGTTAGCAACCATGATCTAGAACACTCTGGAATGTTGTTAAAACCTTTTTATTCATTTAGTCCATTCATTTAGCATATATTTATTGATCATCCCTTATGTGCACTCTATTTGGTATTGGGGATCTAACAGTTAACTGGACAGGTCAACTGCACTGGTCCTATCCTATCATAAGGGTAGTGAAGATAAGATAGGGCTGTGCTCATGGGATGTTGTGACTTGGAGTTCGCTGGGGCTTTGGCTGGAGCAATCTCAGTGGAGCACTGGACACAGAAGCCAGATGACATGAACTAAAGGGTGATGAGGAAATGAGCAAGTGGGTTCAGTAAGTATAGGTGACAGCTGGAGTGGATGTGAGGCCAAGAATTTTTTTCTTTGATGGAAAGGGTCTAGTAGAGAAGGATAAGTGTGCATATGGGAGAAGGGGAAAGACTAGAGGAGAGAGAAGCAGAGATGGCCTGGTCTGTGGAGTATAGGCCTTCATTAAGAGCATGGGCCCTTCATCCATTGGCACAAAACAGAAGTCCAGTGGGTGGAGCCAGATGGTGAGACCATGCGTAGATCTCAGTGAGAGGGGAGTCAAGGTCATCAGCTGGGAGGAAGGTGGAGAAGTGAGAGAAGTCTGATGGTAGAGGAGGAAGCATGAAATACTCATCGTGGAGAGTGAAAAAGGAATGGACAGTGCTAATCCTTTAAACTTTCTCCCTACCATGCCTTCTCTTCCAATATGCCCTTCAGCTGCTCCCTTGCCCTTTCCTTCCCCTTACTACCTCCTGGCCTCAGAGACCCAGAAAACATCCTGGAGAGTCACAGCTTTCTGTGTCCACCTGCTTTGTGATCAACTAACTCATCGCTTTATTATGCTCGTGGGGAAATGGGCCCAGAGAATGTATGGCCAGCCCAAGACCACACTGTAACTAAATGCTGAGCTGACCCTCAAAGCATAAATTTCCTAACTCTTTTACTTCTCTGCCATGATTCCCTTGTTCTGTCTCCATCCCTCCCGCCCATGGATCCCCATGTTAGGCCAGTCATTCTTTCAACATTTAGTGAGCACTCTCATGTGCTGGGTGCCAGAGTGCTCATATTTTAGACAAGGAAAAAAAAAAACAGACTACATGTAATTCTACTACGATGTGATCCACGTGATACTGACAGAGTACCATTCCACTTTTGAGGGGATTTGCTCAGTCTAGACCTTGGGCAATTGAATAAGAACCCCTAGGAGGGCCCCTCCAGGTGGACATAAAGGATGAGTAGGACTGTTCCAGGCAGGGAAAAGAAGAAGGGAGTTCCAGGCAGAAGGAGAGCCTGAGAAAAGGCTTGGAGTCCTGAATATGAGTAAAGCATGGCTGGTGCACCTCCCAGTTGGGAGTGAGGGCTCCAGAGCCAGATGACCTGGGTTTGAATCCTAACTTTGCTGCCTCCTAACTGTGAGCCCTTGAGCAATTCATTTAATCCCTCTGTTCCTCAATTTTCTCCTCAGGGAAATGGGATGATAATAGTAATTCATAGGGTTGTTATGAGGATTAATTGAGTTAAGACAATGTTCGCTATGATGACAATGGTAGTGACAAAGTTATGGGGGTGTGTGACTGCTACATTATGACATTCCTGGTTTCCTGGTCTGTCTCCACCACCAAATAAATTTCCCCAGCTCAACCTGAGAGCTGGGGCAGAGTAAGTGCTCAGCAACCATTTTCTGGATGAATAGATGAATGAATGAGTGGCTGAAAAGAGCCCTGAAAACCTCAGAGCCGATGGGAGTAGCATGGGCTGGGGTCTGGCCGCATAAACCCACCCCCTTCGTTGGTTCCCTCCACACTGACCATCCTGTCCTAGAGCTCAATTCTGTGCCATCATCTTCAGAGGGAAGCTTTGCAGCAATCTTTTGAGGAAGAATACAGCTGTTTCACATAATTTATGCCTCATTTTTTTCTCCCTCTTCTCTTTCTAGGAAAGAACAGCTAGAGGCAGCATCCAGGTAAGTTTCTGATTATGAATTCCTTTCTTCCCATATCTGTGTCAAGACAGAGCATCCTGCTCTGTATGGTGTAGGGCCCCATGGGTGGTCATGCTGGTCCCAAGATAGAGTCTTTGGGGTCACATTGTTGCTGACCACCGTAGTCCTCTGCCTGGCTTCCTTCTGGTTGATCTGAAGGCAACTTAATAGGAATCATGGCAGCAACCTCTTATTGAGGGTCTGGGTTCTGTGTCAGGAGTTCTGCACATGTTATCTCATTTGGTCTTCATAACCACAATGTAAGATAGGCCCTAATATCGTCCTTTGTGGATGAGGAGATTGTGGCTCAGAGAGGATGGGTTGAGATTGAGAGGCAAGACCAAAATTCAAAGTCAGGTCCGAATATTAAGACCATGTCATTTTCATGATATATCACTTCGTCTGCTTCTTGGGCTCACAGATGGTAAGTTGAATCAAGACTGTAATTCATTATTCTCATGACTGTGGAGGTTTCCCGGTAAACCACATTTATCTATATACCTATATGACATGTAGAAACCATTTTTAAACTATTATTATTGACAAATCACTTGTGAGTCCTCGCAATCAATCTCCTGGACACTAAGTCCAAATGCTCTCCTTCTAGTGCTGACAGAATTTGGGCAGAGGAGGTGAGAGGACCCTGGACTACCTTATAGGGGAGCCACTTGAAAACAATGGCCTTTGGGAAGCCAAGTCAAATCCTCCCGAGTGTTTCCATGGAACCCCATCCACACAAAATCCCACTTGGAAGAGACAATTACTGACAGTGTCAGTTCTGTTTCCTTTGGGTGTGTTTTCAAATGGACCACGTGGTTCTTGCCTGGACCCACTTTGGACTGTAAGAGCCTTTGAGGAGATTGTAAAGGAGGGTTAGGTGAATGACAGTAATGGTGTCGGGACATTCACTAAAGAATCTGCAGCAGCTCATGGCTCCCAGAGGCAGAGTGAAAGGACATCACAGAGATCTCTCCAGATATTTCTATGGAAACCAAGGTCCCTGGAGAGGACAGGCTCATCTCACATCACACACCCCATAAGCACCAGGAGTAGATGATCAAGGTCTCAAGACTCCCAACAGGGTGCTCTTTGCTCGTCTTCTTTCATGACCAACAGGGTTTTAAATCGTGCAGATTTTGACACAGCAAGTGAATTATTAAATCTACCTTTAGAGCCTTTTCTATGTAGACATGAACAAAATTCATTGAAATATGCATTCAAATATCACTGTGCCCTGGATTCAGCACTTCCGGTTTAATTAGGGCTCAGATAGATGCATTTTGAGGCTTTCCTGGGGATGCCTCTCTAGAAAAGGGGCTTCAGATATCTTGTCATCAACTTGCTCATGTCCCTTTCAAGAACCCCCCACACTGCCAAGAGCACAGAGGGAAAATCTATCCCATTATTTCTCAGGGTCAGAGTTGCTGGGTGTTTTGTGGCTCACCCTCCTCAGAGAAGAAGAGCAAAATCATTATGTAAGTCACTCAGTCTCTTTCATCCCGGGTTGGGACAGAGTCAGATTGGCTGATGCGTTAGCAGGTGAGATGCCAGGTGTGATTATAGCTGCACAGCCTAGAGGTGGAAATGAGATCTGGAGATGGGATGCAGGAATTGTCAACAGTGGAATCAATTCCTTTACACAGGAGGCAGGGAACCAGGTGACTACAGAATGTCAGGAATGTACATGTGCATTAGAGTCACACTTGCTGGTATGCATTTTCCACCTTACAATAGCTTCTTCAACAAGCTGACAGCCACCTGGTGTTCCAGCCTTCCTTTATTCATATTTCTTTTTTTTTATTTCTTTTTTTTTTTCTTGAGGTGAAGTCTTTTAGTAGAGACAGGGTTTCACCATGTTGGCCAAGCTAGTCTCAAACTCCTGACCTCAGGTGATCCGCCCATCTTGGCCTCCCATAGTGCTGGGATTACAGGCATGAGCCACCAGGCCCAGCCCCTTTATTCATATTTCTAAATAGAGTCAGATTTGGAGTTTATCTTATCACCTCCTTCCAGCATAGGTAGCCCATACACTTGTTTATTTGTCAGCCTGATGGAAGAATTATATTCTCTGTAACTTAACATGCTGGTGCTATAATGGGGATAAGTAAAATGACTTTCCAGTCAGGTTATTGGAAAGAGCTCAAGTCCCTATTTAGTTATAAAGCTATGGCTTTATAAGGGCTGTCTTGAATGTTTTGATTTACGTGGACTTGTTTGTGGAACATAAGCCCAGCTGAATTCTTACAATGACTGGGAGGTTGGCTTTGATAATTTTATGCGAAGCATTTTACATATGTCATCTTATTTGATTCTCATGAAAGTGAAGACAGCTGACACCCTCCCATTCCTTCTCACCTAGTTTAGATGCCCAACTCATGGTGCCCTGAGTTAGGACTCAGAACTTCCCTAATAAAGCATATATGCTTCATAACGCTCGGCCCCTAGTAAGCCCACAGTAGAAGCTGGCTGTCTTCCTTCTGATTAACCTTAGAATCAGAGATCCTGAGAAGGAAGCATAAAATTATCAAAGCCAACCTTCCACTCATTGTAAGAATTCAACTGAGCTTTTATTCCTCAAACTAATCCTCATAAATCAAAACAGTCAAGACAGCCCTCATAAGCAATAGCTTTATAACCAACTATGGGCTTGAGTTCTTTTCAATAAACTGATTTAAATGTTATTATATATCTATACAAATATAATAAAGTTCTTGTTTTATATATCACATAAATATGATACATATTTATATATACACCTGTTAAATCATCTCTTCCTCTGTAGACCGTGAGCTCCACAAGGCTAACACTCTGCCTGAAATGTAAGATGTACCCCACATGTATTTGCTGAGTGACTATAAAAAATGACCTAATTCAAGGATGAGTTGTACCTCTGTTTTACTTATGAGGAAATTGATGTCAAGCATTTACATAACTTACACCCAAGTCAAACACTGAAGATGGGCCTTGCAGATGCATAGGGAGTCCATGAGCCTTCCTCCGCATCAACTGGCCTCTGCCTGCAGCACAGGTGGCTGTCATGCCCTTGTTATCCATGTGTGCAGAATGAGCTCGGCTAATACAATGGATGCATGATCTCAGCCCTTGTCTTCCCTCAGCCAGAAGGTCTTATCTCACATCTTATATAGCCCTCTCCTTCACTTCCTTTGGGAGCCTGCCTAACGTCACCTCCGAAGAGAGATTTTTCCTGACCCTCTGCCCATGCCCCTGTCTCTGTCCCCATGATCCTATGATGATATATATATATATTAAGTCAGTTGCCTCCAAGGGGCTAAGCTGTCTGTTTTATTCACTGCATTATCTCCTACACCTGACACAGTGCCTGGAACAGAGCCTGACACATGGTTGGCTTTCAGTAGATATTAACTTTGCGGGACAGTGGATGGATGAATGGATAGATGGATGGATGGATGAATGGATAGATGGATGGATGGATGAATGGATGGATGGATGGATGGATGGACTCATTATTCTACAAGTGTCATAGTGTTCCACCCAACTTAAACTGAGGGAGGTGTACTGGTTCACATAGCCAGCCATCAGAGAGGGTGGGAACCCCTAAGAAACATGGAATGGGACCCCAGGATTTTCTCTCTTTATCTCTTATCTCTGTTTCTCTTTTTGTGAAAATTTTACTCTCTTAGCCAACTTTCTCCATATCAGTGAAGCGGTAGATACTAACAGCTCCAAAATCACATATATTTCCTCTGTCTTCTGTCCATCTACACTTCACCCAACACCAGTTTTTAAAATCCCAGAGAAGCACTCAGATTGACCCAGTTTGGGTCACATATTCACACCCTGGACAATCTCTACCCCTTGAAGAGTAAAAGCTGCTACTGTCTAAGCTCTGGACCAGATTTCCACCTGTTAGAGTGGGTGGGTGCGGTGTAAGAGACTATGCTTGGCAGCCCCCATTAGAGTCACATGATTGAAGTGTGATACTCACTTCTTGAAAAGAATAGGGCCCTTTTTTCCTCAAAGAATGAGGGATGAAACATCAAGTAGACAAAACACGATAATTGTTCATTACAGGCATAAATTCTACCTGTAAGTTTTCAAATTCCTAATAATAATATTGCATTAAAGAACGTGAACAGTTAACCATATTAAGACTGGCATTTTGTGTTAGGTCCATCATTTTGAACAGCAATAATAACTATTCACTAGACATGCACAGTGCTGATAATTATGGACATCTTTTTGATAGAAACTAGCATTTTTTAAATTCTCAAAATAAATAACTGTGTTGACAGCAGTTGCTTGCCTGAGCCCAATGGTTCATTCTGTATTTTCTACCAATTCAATCTGAACAGCAGCCTTCAGGAATCTTCTCCTCTGTATTCATATTTGGAGAGGGAAAAAAATCTGTCCCAGGTACCATCTTTATCTCCTATGTGATGATTATGTCTTTCCCATTACAGAGTGGTCAAATTTAGTAGAGAATCATTCTTTGGATCAAAGAATCCAACAGTAACTTACAAAGAATGCTGACTGCTTCCCTGGCATAGTTGTAAGCACATCTCATCTTCATAACCACCCTAAGAGATAGGTACTATTTTTAATCACCATTTTATAGATGAGAAATTGAGGTCAGATAGATAAGTGACTTGCAGAAGGTCACAAAGCTAGAAAGTAGCAAGAGCAAGACTTGGATCCAGTTTGTCTAGCTCTGTAGTTCACGGTTCCTACCATTATGCTCCTCCTTCCAGCTGTTGGTAACAGTTACCTAGTCAGTCACGGCAGGTGTCCCTTTTGCTCGTTTTGTTTTCTTCTACCCTTTCTTGGCCCACCTAGCTGAAGTCCCTGCTATAGGGACGGGAGGAGGCTATAGAGGCAAGAAAAGGCACAGAGCCAAGGTCGTCTGTGGTGTGAAAGAACATTTGGTCAGACACTATAATTCACACTTTGCCTTCTCCCTGTGACATCGGCCACATGAAATTTATCTCACAGAGTCATGAACAATGTTGGCAATCAAACACCTTCCATGCTTCAGAATCAATGACTGCTAAAGGTAAACATGAATTTAGAGCTCAATCAATCCAATCCCCTAATTTTACTGGTGAGGAAATTGTTAACCAGAGCAAAACAAAAGGCTTCAACACAACCCCGTAGCTATTAGTATTTTCTCCTGCTATCCAGACCCTGCAACATTATCCCAGGCTGCAGAGTAACTGAGATGCAGAGGTGAGATTTGGACCGATTTTATTTAACCTCAGAGGGACCCCGGATATGTCCTGAAGGCTTTGTCTCAGTTTTCCTCTTGGGATAATGTGGTGTGGGGGGCTATGTATAATACCCCTTCCCCTCTGAATTGTGAACCAATTAAGAAATATACCTAGAAGTCAAAGGATTAAAACACAGGTTGTCAAACACCGCATGTTCTCACTCATAAGTTGGAGTTGAACAATGAGAAAACATGGACACAGGGAGGGGAACATCACACACCAGGGCCTGTCAGTGGATGGGGGGCAAGCGGCAGGAGAGCATTAGGACAAATATTTAATGCATGTGGGGCTTAAAACATAGATGATGGGTTGATAGGTGCAGCAAACTACCATGGCACATGTATACCTATGGAACAAACCTGCACGTTCTGCACATGTATCCCATAACTTAAAGTGAAATAAATAAAAATAAAAATAAAATAAAACACAGGTTACAATTTCTGGATAAAGCAGGGTTGGCTCTGGGGGCAACATTTCTCACCAAGTGTGTCCTTGGAAACAGCACAGGGACAGAGCAAACACTCTCCCAGTCAGCCACTGGGCACTGAGAGCTAGAGAGAGAAAGACCGTATCTGAACACTGACATTTAATACAGAACTCTCCCAATCAAAGAACATGGGTGAATGGCTGTTGCACACACCATAACCCAATTGGATAATTCACCTCCTTCCATCGAGAGAAGCTAGTAGAGCTATCAGCTTCTTCCCAATTCTTCTTAAAGTATAGACATTGCATTTTTATGACTTCAAAAATAGGGAAAAGATGGTCCTCCGTATGGTTCATGTGGCCTCTTTCTACCTGTGAGCATGGTATCCCTTAGCACACAATAATGTATCTCAGCTCCCTGACTTGGCTTCATCAGTCTGAAAACAGAACTTTTCACTAAGTACATTCACCAAGCCCTCATTTGCTATTAGATTTCTACAGCAGCCATAACAAATTGCCACAAAATGGGTTAACTTAGAACAACAGAAATTTATTCTCTCACAGTTCTGGAAGCTAGAAGTCTGGAATCAAAATGTTGCCTGCCCATGCTCCCTCCAAAGGCTCTAGACCAGAGTCCTTTCTTGCCTCTTCCTAGCTTCAGGTAGTTCATGCTGATCCTTGGGCTTTTCAACCCATTCCTCCAATCTCTGCTTCCCACTTTACATGGCTTTCTTCCCTCTGAGTGTGTCTGTGTCCCAAATCTCCCTCTCATTTCTCTTATAAAGGCAACAGTCATTGGATTAAAGGCCCACCCTAATTCAGGATGCCCTCATCTTTACTTGATTCCATCAGAAAAGACCCTATTTCCAAATAAAGTCACGTTCCCAAGTATTGGGTTAGCGATACTACATGTTTGTGTGGGGCAACACAATTTAACCCTCTATGTTTGCCAAAAACAAGCGTGGTAGGTTGCATATGGTGGGTACCTGTCTCAGCAGATCCAGGATACATGACTTTGAGATAGATATTTATGAAAGATTTAGATTTTATTATCCCCCTACACCAATGGGGACACTAGGGATTAGCAAGGTGAAACAACTAACACAGGGGCTGGGATTTGAACCTGTGTCTGCCTGGATCCCTCCAGATCTGTGGTCATTTCTTCTCTTTAACCAGGGAATAAAAATAACTAGGTAGTATAGAATTAGGAGGTAGTCATAGCCGTAGGGACTGAGGACAGAGTCCATAGACTACTAGACTTCAAAACCTGGCTTCCCTTGTAATTAGCTGTGTGCTCTTGGCAACTTATGCAACCTTTTTGTGTCTCCATGTTCTTGTCTGTGGAAATCACAATAATGCTGACCATATGGGCTGGCTGGAATCATACCTATTGTGCCTTGAAGAGAGCTCAGCCTGTAGCAAATGCTCACTAGAGATCAGTGCTGATCAACTGGTGTATTATTCAGACAAGAAACTTGGGTAAATGGAGAAAACATTTCTTATGAGGCCAGAAGAAAATAATATGTTGCTCTCCACATTCACATCAGTGTCATTGGAGTATCAGCTGCAAATGTCCTGGAATCATCCTCATAGATCCTCAGACTCACTGGATTAGAGGGAACCAAACAGGCCTTTGAGTTCAGCAGAACTAATTTTGCAAACCTGTTCAACTTAGAGAACCCAATTAACACATCAGAGTTATTTCAAAATAATGATGCTGTTCCTTCCAATCCAGTGGTCAGTCCAATCACAATCCTGCTTCCTCCTTTCTTTATCTGTGCTTCCCCTTCCCCAGAATAGCCAGCCCTTTGGGAATCACCTGCCACCTGGGCCCAAGGTCCCTTATCTCTAGAAGGCAGAGATTGAGCTAGGTGATTTCCAAGCCACTTCAGGTCCTTTGTGCTACAAGTTTCCTGCCACAATAGTAGGCTGAGGCACTAGAATCGCTTGAACCTCGGAGGCAGAGGTTGCAGTGAGCCAAGAGCCAGCCTGGGTGACACAGCAAGACTCTGTCTCAAAACAAAAAACACAAAAAAAATCCAAAAAAACCAAATTACCATCATCTTCTTCAATGTTTATACCATTTAAGGAAGGCCCATCAAGTTCCAGGCCCCTTTTCTTTTGGCCACTTCACGTTCATTGTCATGTCATCTCCAGTTAGCATTTCTCATTTTATTTTAAAGAATAAAATATCTTAAGACATAAGTACAGACAGCAACTTTCATTTATAGTCTTTTCTTAGAGAGAAAAATAGGACACCAAAGCCTCAAAAGTTTGGCATGTGGAAGGTGACCGGTGTTTATTACCTGTCTGCTTTCTCTGTCTCTCTCAGGGTAGACCATGGTGCTAGGAAGCCTTCTAAAAGTGCTCTTAAAGGGGACTGCAGATCTTTTGTTAGTCCCCACCCTTTCCACATGAAAAGATGAAAGGATGAAAGAATAAAGGAGAGAAGGCCTTGACTCCTATAAGTGGGATTGGCTGTTCTGTGCTGGGCACTCGGTCTGCACCATTGTACTGAGCACTTATATCAAAATGGCACAAAACAGATTAATCCTTTCTTTGAAATACTCTCTTTTTTGGCTCTAGTGACACTGCTTCCATTCATCCATCATCCATATATCCATCATCCATCCATCTATCATCCCTGCACCCATCTTCATCCATCCATTCATCTCTCTTCCATCCATTCATCTCTCTATCATCCATTCACTTATCCATCCATTCATCCACCATTCAATGAATATTTATTAAGACACTCCTGTGTACCAGAAACCATTATAGAGTCTGGGAATATAGCAATGAATAAAAAAGACACAGTCCCCAACTTCTTACTCGACACGATGCCTCTCAGTCTTCCTAAAAGTAACATATCCCAAACTCCACTTTTGATTTTTTCTCCACACTTGCTTGTTCCAAGTCTTGCCCAACTCCAAAAATAATAGCTTATAATGATGGTTATAATAAGGATATCTATGTGATTGCACAACTTATCTGTGCAATGAGAAACGAGGGGTGGTTATTTATCAGTCTTTTTCCTCATAGCCCATCTAGAACCCATCAGGGAATATTGGTGTACTAGTCGAAAATCGATGTCAAAGTTCTAGTCTTCTTACTCTACCCACTGCAATCACCCTGCTCACGGCAGTAGCATCTTTTGCCTGGATATCTTCAGCGGCTTCCTTTTCAGTCTCTCTTTTTTGTTTTTGTTTGCCATGGATCCATTCTCCACCAAAAAGCCCACTGTGTTCTTTTTAAAATATTTTTAAATTGTAGTCAGATACACATAACATAAAATGTTGCTATCTTAACCATTTTTAAGAGTACAGATCTCGGCCAGGGACAGCAGCTCACGCCTCTAATCCCAGCACTTTGGGAGGCTGAGGCGACGTATGACCTGAGCTCAAGAGTTCAAAACTAATCTGGCCAACGTGGCAAAACCCTGTTTCTACTAAAAATACAAAAATTAACCAGGCGTGTTTGAAACTAATCTGGCCAACATGGCAAAACGCTGTTTCTACTAAAAATACAAAAATTAGCCAGGCATGGTGGCGAGCACCTGCAATTCCAGTAACTCGGGAGGCTGAGGCAGGAGAATCACTTGAACCCAGGAGGCAGAGGTTGCAGTGGGCCAAGATGACACCATTGCATTCCAGCCTGGATGACAGAGTGTAGACCCTGTTTAAAAAAAACAAAGTACAGGTCTATAGTATTTGGTATATTCACATTGTTATGAAACCAATCTTCAGAACATTTTACTTTGCAGAACTAAAACTTCATTTCTATTAAACAATGCTCCCATGTTCCATGCCCCCAGGCCCTGGAAACCACCATTCTACTTTCTGTTTGTATGAGCTTGACCACACTTGATATCCCATATAAGTGGAATCATATAGTATTTGTCTTTTTATGAAGGGCTTATTTCACTTAGCATAATGTCCTCAAGGTTTATTCATGTTGCAACATGTATCAGGATTTCTTTCCATTTTAATACCAAATGGTATCTCGCTGTATGTCCATTCATTTTTTTAATCTACTTATCCACTGATGGACAACATTTGGGTTGCTTCCACCTTTTGGCTGTTGTGAATAATGCTGCAATGAACAGGTATGTGTTTTTTAAAATGCAAACTTCAAATACTTTCTCCTCAAAAATCTTTGTGGGCCCCAGGTACACTTAGAATACAATTGAAACTCCTATTTTCTATTTCTGTTTAAATAGTATTTCGTTTCTAAAGTCTCTGACTTATCTGGACTCTGATCTCATCTGGTGCCACTCTGCCTCTCACTTAGAATGTTTTGGCCACATGCCCTCCCTTTGGTGCCACAGTCCAGTCCTCATGCCCCTTGCACCCACATGCAGTTCTTCCCCCTGGAGAGCTCTTGCCTCCTTTCTTTGAAATCCAGCTTCTCGCCCTTCAGATCTCAGCTTCTGTCTCTGGACCACCATCATCTTAATCCTTGATTACTGAAATTGGTTTCCTAATTCATCTTCCCATCCACTCAAGACGCCTTCCCAAGCCACCCTACCTGTCAACCTCCTGTTGTTCTTCATTACTGCATTCTCTTGGTCTCCTTGTCAGATTTCTAGCAATGAATGTGTCTGTTTACTTATTATATGTCTTCCTGACTTTATCATAAGCTCACTAGAGACAGGAAACCACATTGATTTTAATCACCAATGTATGTTCAACAAGTTACCTTGAGCCTGGGATTTACAAGGTGTGGAACACATTTTTGTTGAATGAATAAATATTAGCTTCGTTTTACAGATGAAATTGAATCTGTTAATGACTTTCCTAAGTGAAATATAAACTACAGAGCAGAGATTTGAACTCAGTTCTCTTACTTCAAAGTCCACACTCTTTCCACTATACAGCAGTCCCTCTCTCAGCTGAGGTTAGATGCATTTTGTTAATCAGAAGATTGAATGTTTTATTACTTCCTTCCTTCTTTCAACATTGTAGTAATACTTTTAGTGCTTGCAACATTGCAGACACCGTGCTAGATCCTGCATATACAAGTTGAACGTGGTACTTTCGGGCCCAAAAGCTTACCACTCAGTTTTTCAACCTCAGCACTATTGATATTTGTGACAGACATTTCTTTGTTGGGAATTTCCTGTGCATTGCAGGATGTTTAACAGCATCTCTGGCTTCTCCCCACTAGATGGCAATAGTGCTCCCCATTATTATATCAGCAGTAGTTGTGACAACCAAATGTCTCCAGGCATGGCCAAATGTCCCCTGGCTGGGGGGTCAAAATCACCCCCAGTTGAGAACCACTGATTTAGTAAGGGAGTCCCTATTAAGTCAAATATTTCCCTGTAGTGGCCGAGTGCCATGGATGAGAAAAGCCTGAAGTGGACAAGGGGCACAGAGAATGGATGTCTAACGGATCTCAGTAGCCACTACATTGAACGTCCAGATGTGGGGCTGATGCTTGGACCGTGTTTTAGACAAAAGAAAGAGTCATTTACATGAAAAAAAGGGATGAAGGTTTTCCCAGGTCGAGTTCACAGCACATGCAAAACACTGAATGTGAAGAAACTCCACGGAATTGAACATGGCTGAAGTTCCCCGTGCTGATAACTGAAGGAGGAGACCAGGACAAGAGCCGCATTTTCCAGGATAGAACAACCTTGATTTTACTTTTCCATGCCCAGTCCACCTATTTGCAGTTTTTACAATTCATATTTGGAAGTTGTTTGCCTGCACTTAACATGTCAAGAGCCCTAGCTTTCGAAGAAAATCTGATGTCAGCTCTGGGGAAGGCTTTTCTTGCAAGATCTGCAGTGCCCCCCTAGAACAACACCTTAATTGTGCACTGGAAATCCATACAGCGTGGAACAGAGTTGGGTTTTGAGTTTCAGCAGTGAACTTTGCCCTGCATTTGATTATCCTTTGGGGTCTTGGATTTCAGGCAACACAATTAAGAAGTAAGCTGATCATCCACTTTGCTGGAGGAAGAATCCCATAAGCCTCTTAGGTGCAATGGCTGTGAGCGATTCTGAGCCGAGACTTCTGACTTTGTTCCATGCATCTGGATTCCTAACACCGTCTAAACTGCCATCTGTGACCAATGGGGTTTTAGGTTAACATGGCCAAAGCAATCCAGACTGTTTGAGGTTGCAGTGAAGCATTTAAATGCCTAACAAGCAAATCCTAAATCCCAGCACAGATAGAACCAAGAGAGTCCTCTCATTATCTTCCTTATATTCAACAATTCTACTGAAACTTCAATTCAGGAAAAAGTGGCTGCTATTAATTTTGTCTTGCTTAGTTTATCTGGAATTAAGTTCCTCATATACTTACCTCCTACGGAAGTGGAATGCAATGACAATGTTGAACTTTTTAGACTAGCATTAAGAAGTACTGTAAAATAATATATAAATCTCTCAAACTCATCTCAGTTCATTTAAACAACAACAACCAAAGAAAAAAAAAACCTTTATTTGTGGCCCAGGGAATTATATCCATCCTTTTCACACACATCGTCAGCCTTCTACTGCTTCTGTGGGAAAAGGATTACTTACTGAGTTAATAATGACAGCCAGCATCTATTGAGCGCTTCCTGAATCTCAGCTGGCTGAGCACTGGACATGCATTACCTCATTTAACCCTTAAACATCTATGAAAAGCATGGGCTTATGGTCATCATTCTGCCCATGAGGAAACCGGAGACCAGAAAGCATAAATGATGTGTCTTAGGTCACATGGTTTGTCAGGATGCCTCCACCAGGCTGGTTTTGCCCATGATCTTAGTTGCTGTACTGAACATTCAGATGTTCTGGGCAGGGAAATGTGCTGTGTTCAAAGATAGCCAGGCAGAGTCTTTGCGTCACTAGCACTACATAGTCCAGTGGGGCGGGCAGGCATGGAAATGTACTGTCTCCATACAGCGCAGTGCCAGAAAGACTTCAATGTGTGTTCAGCTCAGTTCCTGCTTCATTCGCTATTTTTGGCCCATGGGTTCTGATATATTCTCTGTCCTATTAGTCATTTATCTAGTAGCAGCCAGGAAAGCAATTCCAAAAATGTTGACTTCAGTTCAAGGAAGATGGAGCTGGCTGAGCACTGGCGTTTTTCTAAATTTATCCTGGGCTGGTTATTAATGGAGTTCCTCAATCAAACTGCTGGAACAGTGCTGGGTGAGAGAGAACAGATCCAGAGGAAGTCAGAAATGACAACTGCTCACTGCTCATTCATATACTCATTCATTCATTCACTCGTTTGTTTTTTCAAAGGTTTCTTAATGCCTTCTGTATGCTGGACTGTAGGCAAGGAATGTTACAGAAATTATCACGTGTAATACTCCCGAACCCTCTATGAAGCAGATGTTGTTAGGCCGCCATGACAGACGAAGACCTGGTGTTCCGAAAGCACAGGGTGACTGTGTGGCTGGAGGGGTGTTCACTCCTCTTCCAGCAGCCACAGCACCGGGACCTCCACACTGCCCCCAGCTTCAAAGGTAGCAGCAGCTTCTGGCAGGGGCACATGACTAGCCTAACCAGACATGCTCTTCAGAAAACAAAATTATCGCAAACCCATGCTGGGCTGATTTGATCACCCATATTCATTCACTCTCTCATTTATTTCACAAGTGCATAAGTGAGTGCCTCCTGTGTGCCAAGCTCTGTGTGGGGTAAGGGAGCAGAAGCTGCTGCATTGAATATACCACTGGGCGAAAACATGCAATGTGGTGCTCTCTGGAAAGTACCACAGAAAAGGACTTTATCCTTTGTGCTCACTAGGGTAAGGGGGCAAAAGCCAAGAAATGGAAGGAATTAACATGTATAGAGCACCTGCTGTGTGTCACGCTCTATGCCAAATCCTGGACAAACATCATCTCATAGCAACCAGATAAAGCAGGGAATGCTTATCCCTACTTTACAGACAAGGTAACTGAGGCTCAAAAACGTCATAGATTTGCCCAAGGTGAGCTGGATGGGAAGAGTGGACTTGGGCTTAAGTCAAGGTGCAACTGGCTTTTTGCACCAGGGCAACTTTATATTGGCATTATTAACCATTTTCTTTGTACCAAGAACTCTTCTAGAAGTATTGTGAAGGCCATGGACCCCTTCTCAGAATAATTTTGAATCTATAAACAAAATACAGTATATAAAAGAAGCTGATTATATGGAAACAGCATTATCAAAGTCTTTAAAATTTTGAGATGTAGTCATATATGTGCATTTTTGTGATGAACCTGGTGGCAGATTGAATACCACCATAATTTTGAAGCCGTCATGAGCATAAACAATACCTTGAAATAACAGTATATAAAATTATCTGTGACTTCTGTTGTGGCAAGTCACAGGCATTTAGGATATTACTGGAGTTTGTTGCCCACATTCATAATGGGAAGAGATGCTAAATTTTAGTTAGAAGTTAGTAAATTAAAAATGTATTTTTCCCCATCTAAACTCACAGACTGCCAAATTGTATCCATGAGGGTCTGTTTGTGGACACCAAATTAAGAGTGCTGCTTTATGTCATTTGTGTTGTCAGGTTCTTTTCAAGGAGGAATCCTTTGCTAAGGATTTGTCTGTGTAAATCACTATCTGGGCACCATGGGATGATACACAGGAAAGGCAGGAAGTTATTGATGCAGGAAATGGGCATGGGGAAAGACGAATCTCTGCAGCATACTAGGATGAGCTAGGCAATTTATAGCGGGCATCTCATGTAAGCGGCATTTAAGGGAATGAGAAAATTGACATTCAGAGAAGTTAAAACAAAAAAACTTGCCCAGGGTGTAAGAGCTAGCAAGCTGTGGAGCTAGGATTTGAACCACGCCCTGTCCGATTCCAAGCTGCGGAGTCAGATTCAGCACTGTGAAATTCACGGTCCCCATTCCTCCTTGGAGGAGCGTGTGTGAGTCTTTATGGAGGGATGGGAAATTTGAAGAGCCTGCACTGAAGGAGGAAAATTGTTCACTTTTGCTTATTTTGTAGCCAAAAGCTGGGTCTCTTGGATCGGGTTCGCCTTTCTAATCCTCGTGGTAGCAATACTAAAGGAAAGCTATTTACCCCTCTGAATGTAGATGCCATAGAAGAAAGTCCTTCTAAAGAACCAAAGCCTGTTGGCTTAAACAATAAAGAGCGTTTCCGCACGGCCTTCCGCATGAAAGCCTACGCTTTCTGGCAGAGTTCTGAAGGTAATGCCTTTTTATCTCCCTCCCTGTCTCCTCCACTTTTTCCTACCCCAAGCCCACTTCCTTGCTCACCTCTCCCTCTCCCCACTTAAGAACCTTTGAGTCCACAAGGTAACTCTCTCACTTCCCTCACCAAGCCAACTTCTTGCTTCCCTAACTCCTCCTGTCCCTTGGGCTGAGGCATTGTGATGTATTCCCAGGAGTCTACGGCTGCAGGCTCCCAAGTTAGGAGGCTGGAAACCTGTCATCTTGGTTTCTAAGGGTCCCTCCCACCCCCCGCCCCATGATTGAATTGTTATGGAGGTCAACTTGAAGGATGGGGCGGTGCCAGGTGCAAAGCGATGTGGAGACCAGGGCATGGGAAGAGTGGCAGAAAAGCGCCCTCTGGAGGCTGTAGGAGCCTCATGTGCCTCTTTTACTTATGCAAAGGGAGGACATGCAGAAAGGCCTGTGTCCTAAGTGTCTGAGCCCACCCAGGCCGTCAATCCTCATTGTATCATTCAGTTCTCTCCAAGACCTCTGAGCTGTGTGCGGCTCAGAAAGTGACCTCCCCAAGGTCACCAGGATAGAGACTGACAGAGCAAAGTCCCAGCTGAGGCCTGTCTGGCTCCAAGGCCTGCACAGTGTGTGTTGTTTGCTGGCTTCTGTGTCCTTTGCTGGCTTCTGGCTCTGGGGGCCACTCTGGAACTGCAGAGCTCACTTCTCCTCCCTGCTAGCCTTTTCCCCCACTACCAGTTATGGGCTGCGTACACTTTTGACTTGGACTTCTGGATAATAGAATGAGGGTGCCAAGAAAGGCTGAACAGCATCACAACTTGAGAATACTGTGGGGTCTTGAACGTGGAAATAAAGACTGGGGATTGACACATGCAGAGGCGTGGAAGGCTTTGACCGAACAGTGGGATCCCCAAGCCTTTTCCAGGGTTGTGGCCTACCGTTGACATGCGTGTCTCCCTCCCAGATGCCGGGACAGGCGACCCCATGGCGGAAGACAGGGGCTATGGGAATGACTTCCCGGTCGAAGACATGATCCCCACCCTGAAGGCCGCCATCCGAGCCGTCAGGTAATGCCCCCGCGGTCCCACCTGTGCCTGTGTGCTTCCCCAGCTCCAGCTCAACTCCCACAGGAAGGGGCTTATAAAATTCTCTTGCACTTTTGGAAGGGGGAAGAGAAGCCCCTCCACTAACCCTGAGTTAGGTCCCAGGAGTATATAGATACTGTATGCTGCCGCAGGAAAAGTGATCCAGACAATAGCAAGTCATGATGGGTGACTCTTAGGTGCCTGCCTTGTTATAAACATGCCCCACAGCCCTCCTGACAGTATTTCCACCTGCTCTGTTCTACTCTGGCTATAACCACCATGTATTTTAAAGGGCGTCAGAGTGGACGGTTTTCTTCCTGTAGAGGCTTCTTGCTCAAAATGGTTTTCCTTCTGCCTAACTTCATCCATATAGTTCGTTTTAATTAGTTCCCATTTTTAACAAGATAATAAATTATAGTTTTTTTTGTCTGTATCAGCAGAGACGATAATCCATTCTAGCTATTTCTGTTTTGCTTTAGAATTCTGCAAGAAAATGAAAAAAGTATGCTACTACTTAAACTTTATCAGCATGTAAGCACTTCATAAAGGTAGCAGTGAATTCTAGAAACTAAGGTGAATTCTCCAACCGATCATGGTATTTTCAGCAAGATTCCCAGTCCAATAGATAGGGAAACACAGTAGTGTTACAATGTGTAGACCTCAGCAAAGCCTTGGACGTGGATTTTCCTGACACCTTTATGTAGGATATGACAGAAATGTGGTTGAATGGAAACACAGCTATCTGGATTCCTCACTGGCTGAAAGCCCTTATTCAGAGAAAACCAGTTAATGAACCTGTGTTGACCTGGAGGGCGATCTCTGCTGGGACACTGCATAGTCTAGTCTCTGCCCTCTTCTTCTCTTCTTTTAGCATTTTCGTTGATGTCTTAATTCAGAGGTCATCAAACTTTTCTGGAAAGGGTCAGATAGTAAATGTTTTAGACTTCATGGTCCATAGGTCTCTGCTACAAGTGTTCAGCTTGTCACTGTAGCATAAAATCAACCATAGACAGTGCCTAAAGGAATGGGTGTGGCTGAGTTGCAGTCAAACCTTACTATCAAAATCAGGCAGTGAGCCAGAGTTGGCCTGTGAGCCTTAGTTTATATATTCTCACCTGTATGGAACTATGTAAAGAGAAGACTTATAAAATGGCACAAAGATGGGAAGGATGGCAAGCAGATTAGATAGTACCATAATCAATATACCAAAAATAATGTTTAGAGGCTGAAGCCACGAGCAGTGACAAACAAAATGAACTTTGAATGCGCTATTAAAATGACTTGCACAAGTACCAGATGGAAGGGCCTGGGAAGGGCTGTGACCTCCTGACACTGACCTGTAATTAGGGGTTTGAATAAACTCTGTGCTCAACAGAAGTTAACTTTATGATGAGGCTCCCAAGGAACACTACCCATCAGGGGTGACTTGATTGCTTTCCAGGGAGGAACCAATGAAGGATGGAGGTGAGGCTTTGATTTCATCTACCAGTTCTGGGTGCCCCACTTTATAAGGAACCTGAGAAAACTCAGGGAACAGAAACCAGTTTTTCTTTTCAAGGATCTCCCAAGCAAAATAATTAAAGAGGCTTTTGAGGATGAGATATATCAGCTGTCCTCAAATAGAAAGCAGTGTGACAGTGATTAAGAGCACCAGCCTTGTCAGCACCCCATATGGGTTTGAGGACCAGCTCAGCCCTTATTAGCTATATGGCCCTGGGATGATGCTGAAGGTCTGAATCACAATCACATCATCTATAAATGGAACTGTTATCAGGATTGTTCATAAAGCATTAAGCTCATGGTCTGGCATACAGTGAATGCTCAATAAATGTTAGCTCTTATTAATACTATGATTTGCTTATTATTCAAATGATTGAAGGGAGTAATCCTGATAGAGATGTACTAACTCTGTGTGTTCCAAGGGGTAAAACCAGAACCAAACGTTGGAAGTTCTTCTAGAAAGCTCTTTTATCTTTGGTTCTTTTCTCTCCCTGCCCCGGAGTTTGCTAGCCTTCTGTTATAGCTCCCTGCACTCTCCACCCGTGATGCACAAATGCCTCTACTTTGCCTTGCAGAATTCTACAATTCCGTCTCTATAAAAAAAAGTTCAAGGAGACTTTGAGGCCTTACGACGTGAAGGATGTGATTGAGCAGTATTCTGCCGGGCATCTCGACATGCTTTCCAGGATAAAGTACCTTCAGACAAGGTGAGACAGTCACATCTGGAGGGACTGCGCTCCCCTCAAAGCCATATGAACCTTAGAGTTTAAGGTGAGAGGTATTCAGAAACAATTCAAAATGCAGGGAGAGATTTTAAGAAGAAAAATATCCACGAAGCCTTGTGGATGTCTAGGCCAACAAAGCACCAGATCGGACAGACTGTGAAAAAGCTGTACGACATTGCCATGGCCAAGGTCAGCACCCTGATCAGGCCTGTCAGAGAGGAAAAAGCACATGTTTAAATGGCTTCTGACTGTGATGCTTTCGATGTTGCCAACAAAACAGGATCATCTAAACCGAATCCAGCTGCCTAATTCTAAATACAATTCTTTACCATATTTGAAAGCGTTCATCAGGTATTACTTATAATAGTGAAAGATATGGAAATAGCATCAATGCCCAACTAATAATTGCCATCACTTTTATTGAACTCCTGAGTACTCCACCTACGTGTTTATACTCCCTTATGAAATCACAAGACATTGCTTTAGAGTTGCCATTTTTCCAATGAAGAAACTGAAGCTGAGAGGACAGAGCTGGGAATCAAACCAGCTCCAACTGGTTAGAAAGTCTCTATTCTCTCTAACACACCGTATTTCCTTAATTATAAAACAATGGGTAAGGAAAGAATGGTACCTGCTCTCATTAAGATGTTATGCAGTCATTGGTTGGGCACGGTGGCTCATGCCTATAACCCCAGCACTTTGGGAGGCCGACGCAGGCGGATCAGTTGAGGTCAGGAGTTCCAGACCAGCCTGACCAACATGCGGAAACCCCCTCTCTACTAAAATTACAAAAAAAAATCCGGGCGTGGTAGCACACGCCTGTAATCTCAGCTACTTGGGAGGCTGAGACAGAAGAATCACTTGAACCTGGGAGGCAGAGGTTGCAGTGAGCCAAGATTGCACCACTGCACTTCAGCCTGGGTGACAGAGTGAGACTGCATCTCAAAAAAAAAAAAAGTTCTGCAGCCATAAAATAATATTTAGAAAAAGTATATAATGAGATTTTTTTAATTATATGATTTGTGGATATATATGCATGATATAATTACCAATAATACATGCGGACATGTGTGTACACATATATATGCATATGTATATATCTATAGCTGCATATGTATGTTTATATGTCATATATAATATGTCACAGAATAAATATACTCTGCCTAGACCTTGTGATAATGTTAACTAATATATAGGTATGATATGATTCTAAACACTTGCACACATATGCTTATTCAGAAATACACAGGACATGCACACACTTTCCCATATCAGGGCCTGGAGAAAAGGAGGAGAACTTCCCCTGAGAGACAGCAGTGGCTGTACTGAGATGATGACCTCATATGTGACTTTTTTTTTCTACTTTTAAAATGTATCAAATCTTTAATAAGCTGTAAAAATGCCCTTTTGAAAAGCATTTTTTAAAAACGGGCAGTTATGATGTCAATAGTTATGGAATAACAGTCAGGAAACCAAAATCCTATTGCAGTTCACTCTCTGACGTGTGAGATTTCCAACAGACACGCGTCCTCTCTGGGCCTCAGCTTCCCTGTCTGAGTGATGTTGTCCCACTGGAGTGTCCTGCTAGAGAACAGGAACATCACACTGACTGGGTTGGAAGTTAATGATGCTGGCTATCAGGTCGGAGGTGTAATTCTCCATGGCCTTTCTTTTTCTTTTCTTTTCTTTTTTTTTTTTTAATTGAGATGGAGTCTCACTCTGTCACCCAGGCTGGAGTGCAGTGGTGTGATCTCGGCTCACTGCAACCTCTGCCTCCCAGGTTCAAGTGATTCTCCTGCCTCAGCTTCTCAAGTAGCTGGGACTAGAGGCATGTGCCACCATACCCGGCTAATTTTTTATTTTTAGTAGAGATGGGGTTTCACCGTGCTGGCCAGGCTGGTCTCGATCTCTTGCCCTCAGGTGATTCAGCCTCCCAAAGTGCTGGTATTACAGGCCTGAGCCACTGCACCTAGCAGGCCTTTCTTTATCTCTAACTGGAATACCAACTTTGACTTCCTAGTATAGTGGCAGGCACAGAGTCAGTGCTCACTGCCTGCCGAATGAATAGACGTGTGAACAAGTTTTGAGCCTAACATGCTGTTATTTATGCAAGTATGGCTCTCTGAGAGACGAGGATGAAGCATGATGTCTAAGGCATGCCAGACTCCAAAAATACCAGCCAATTTTAATAAGTATAGAGTGGACTGTGACAGTGTCATAGTTTTTGCTACTTATTAAGCAAATGTGTTTCTAGCATTTGTGGCTGGAGGGTGAACATCTGGACCTCTGATTGCATATCCTCAGCCATGCTGACCTTGCGGGACAAGAGAGAAAGGAAGTGCTGCCAGTGGAGGAGCAGCTGGGTTTCCAGGGAGGAGATGGAAGGAGTCATGGCTATTTCAGAGTGCATAGTCTTAATGGTCCTGGACCTGTGATAAGCCTTCAAGCCTGCTTTCCCTCCCACCCCTGTCCGAACCTACAGCATGATAGGCAACATTTATTTCCTATTGGTCCAGGCATAGAGCAGGAACCGATGACTCACAGAATAGTATGCAGCCATAAAAAAGAACAAGATCATGTCTTTTGCGGGAACATGGTTGGAGCTGGAAGCTATTATCCTTAGCAAACTAACGAAGGAAGAGAAAACCATATACCACGTGTTCTCACTTACAGGTGGTAGCTAAATGATAAGAATTTATGAACACAAAGAAGGAAACAACAGATTCTGAGGTCTTCTTGAGGGGGTAGGGTGGTAGGAGGGAGAGTAGCAGAAAAGATAACCCCCATGACACGTTTACCTATGTAACAAACCTTCACCTGTATCCTCAAACCTAAAATAAAAGTTATTTAAAAAGGAGCTGGTGCCTCATGCAGAAATAGAAGCAGGAATGGAAGTTGGTGTTGGATCTATCTTTCTACTGGCCAGAGATGCCCACAGAGCAGCAGCGATGTGTGCAGCTGAGTATGTAGCCTAGGATTTGTCTGTAAAACTCCCTAACTAGATGTTTTTGGAAGGGATAAAAGAACTGGAAGACAAGACAGGTTTGCAGTCCACCTATGACATTTCCTATTAAAAAAAAATAACAAGATGCAGCCCTCACCTCTCTCAGTGGTTTGTCTGCCTCCCTCTCCCCTGGGATAGAAAGTTACTTTTAGTATCACCAGATCAAAAACAAGCAGAAGAATATACCGAGGTTATAGGTTCTCTCTGGCTTTTTCTTTCTCTCTGTAGCTAGTATGCACTCTCTCTTTCCTCTCCTCTCCTCTCCTCTCCTCTCCTCTCCTCTCCTCTCCTCTCCTCTCCTCTCCTCTCCTCTCCTCTCCTTTTATATAGTCCAAACCCATATCTCATTCCAGAGAGAATAGAATGATTTGTTTTCCTGTCAAAACAAAGCTCTATGTAATTTAATCCCTGCTCTGTTTATTTCTTTCAGAATAGATATGATTTTCACCCCTGGACCTCCCTCCACGCCAAAACACAAGAAGTCTCAGAAAGGGTCAGCATTCACCTTCCCATCCCAGCAATCTCCCAGGTGGGGCCAGTGGACATGGACTGATGGGCCAGGGGTGCAAAGTTTGTAGAGCATCCCCACCCCCAAACCTCAGCTGGGGTCCTTTATGTGGGTGAAGTTGTCACTCTCCTAAGTAAAATGAAGAAAGAGTTTGAAGCTTGTTTCAGTTGGTGGCCATTTGAAAGGTTTCTGTACAAAAATCTTCTCACTCCTCTTCCCAGACCATGTGAATGATATTTCTTCCTATAACTTTTGAAAATGAAAATAGCCCCACCTGTTTCCCTGTTACAAAACAAGAGGAGACTTATGAGCTTTATTGAAACAGGAAGAAAACTTCACATCAGCAGAACCCAGAGCATTCTCCATCCTGCATAATTACCTTTGAGTTGATTGATACTCCTCCCAGGACAAAGCCAGAGAAGACACTCAGATATCAGCCCCCTGACAACATTGTAACACAGAGAGCTTTGTCCCTTAACAGAGCAGCTCTCCTTCTTCCAAAGCTTCAAAATTTTGAATAAGATGTTCTTTAGAAAATCCACTGCCTAAATTTACATCTGTTTATTCCCAAATGTCTTCAAGGCAGGTAACACAATGAGTGAGGGAGTTAGGCTTAAGAAATATTATGAACCTTCCACTTATAAAAGAATCAAGAGGCCGGGCATGGTGGCTTATGCCTGTAATCCCAGCACTTCAGGAGGCCGAGGTGGGTGGATCACGAGGTCAGGAGCTCAAGACCAGCCTGGCCAATATAGTGAAACCCCGTCTCTACTAAAAATACAAAAATTAGCTGGGCATGGTGGTGCGTGCCTGTAATCCCAGCTACTTGGGAGGCTGAGGCAGGAGAATCGCTTGAACCAGGGAGTCAGAGGTTGCAGTGAGCCGAGATCATGCCACTGCATTCCAGCCTGGGTGACAGAGTGAGACTCTGTCTCAAAAAAAATAAAAATAAAATAAAAAGAATCAAGAGCATTAACATGATGATAGAAAGCAATTTAATATTTTAATATTTAACCTCAGCCCTAGGGATAGAATAGGGAGTGATGGGACCATGGGCACCTGGAGAACACATGCCCCATCTAAAAGAGGTAGGAATGAAGGCCCTACCTTCTTTTAGGAATGAGGGCCCTACCTTCTTTTAGGAATGAGGGCCCTACCTTCTTTTAGGGATGTGGATCCTCTATTTCCAGAAAACAGAATATCCAGCTTTTACATGAAATTCTCAATTTTTGAGATGGCTTACATGTTTTAAAACCCCGTGCAGGCCAAAGAAAACACTAGCCGGCTGGATTTAGCACATGGGCCACCAGTTTTTGACATCTTTTTAAAAGTTAAGGCTTCTCAGCCAAAGACTATCCTACTAAGCAGGATTCAGTAGCCTATGAGAGAGAAATCAACCATTGAGAAAGTGCCTAGCATGAATGGTTTCTAGCAAATAGCTAGATTCCCTGCAAGTTCTGATCTGCAAAAAACATAAAAATGTTGAAACTAACCAGAATTAAGCAGATATTAACTGTGGATAACCAAAAATCAAATTGAGCACACATTTCAATTCCATTCCTCACCAAAGATGTCATCTTTGGCATCATGCTCAAGATTTGGGATTCTTCATTCTTATTAAAATTGGCCAGATGAAATATTTATACCCACTGTAAGTAATTTCAGACATTAGATGACTCCTTCTCCACCGGCACACACACACTCAGAGTAAAAGTCTCAGATCTCAAATCTAAGAATGAAAGGCTAAGGAATTTAATTTAAAGGAACTAGATACTCTAGGTACTGTTAGGTGCTTTATAATATTTAACACAAAGCAAAGCCTCCTTAATAGCCTCCTTGATATTTGGCTTCAAATTTTCCTACAGTGGAGGTAAACATGAGATACCAGTGTTGAATGCAGAAAAGCTCTGACTTTTCCTGACTCACATATGCCTCCAGAGTTGAATGGTGCTCTTTTATGCCACACAAGTGTGAGGGTGAGAACGATGGCTCTGTTGGCCATGGCTTGCCTAGCTGAAATTACCTTGCATAGCAAAAATAGATATAATGATCTTATAGAAGTGTTCGCTTCTCCTTAGGAATGAACCATATGTAGCCAGACCATCCACATCAGAAATCGAAGACCAAAGCATGATGGGGAAGTTTGTAAAAGTTGAAAGACAGGTAAGTCTTTTCTTCCTCTCACCAAAAACCAGATCTGTAAAATTTATTTTCAAATGCCATTTCTTTTTTTCTTTTTCTTTCTTTCTTTCTTTTTTTTTTTTTAAGACGAAGTTTCACTCTGTTGCCCGGGCTGGAGTTCAATAGCGCAATCTCAACTCACTGCAACCTCTGCCTCCTGGGTTCAAGTGATTCTCCTGCCTCAGCCTCCTGAGGAGCTAAGATTACAGGTGCCTGCCACCATGCCCAGCTAATTTTTGTATTTTTAGTAGAGTTGGGGTTTCACCATGTTGGCCAGGCTGGTGTCGAACTCCTGACCTCAGGTGATCTGCCCAACTTGGCCTACCAAAGTGCTGGGATTACAGGCATGAGCCACTGTGCCTGGTCCCCACCATTGTTTTTCAAAGGGAGATAAGATACTCGAGTACTACTACCTACCATTCAAAAAAGATATGGAAATCAAATCACTGATTCAGCATTTACTGAGTGATCACATGCAAGTTAATTAATTGTTCTGAGCCTCAGTTTTCCTCATCTGTAGTATGGGGATTATAATACCCTATTAGGTTGCTGTGAGGACTGAGTTGATACATGAAAATTACCCATAATATTAGTGGGCACACAGTGAACACTTGATAGTAGCTACAATTATCATGCATTTCATGTTGACCCCTTAGGAAATGTTAGTGACCTGCCACTGCATGTTGTGTGTCCTCCTTTTCTCAATGTCCAGGCAGTGGGTGGCCTGTGTGAAGAGGCTGGGAGGAGGGCAGGCTGCAGGTGAGATCCATTCAAGGTGGAAAGAGAAACCCGCTCACTCACAGCACCATGCAGCCCACTCTTGCTTTCATAGCAAAGAGCTCATAATCTAGCATCATCTGTCTAACTCTACATTAGGCAGATAATGGTAGTTTATCTACCTTTATCTACCTTTAACTCTAGATACCTTTAACTCTAGATAAATGGTACTGCCAGTTTTTCAAGGATCATATTAATCCTTTTGTTTTATTTAAAACCCTAAATGGGACCCGTGCAGGAGAGGTAGAAGCAAATCTGAATTATTCCTGTTTGTTATATCAAGAATTTTGTTTTCATTTTAAATTTTAATTTATAATTTCCACTCTTTATTTCTCAGTGTCTGTTCTCTTGCCTGTGAAATAGAGATAATAATGGTATCCATCTTGGGGGATTGTCGTAAAATTCACATAAGTCAATACAGTGCCTAAGACAGAGTCAGATTGTAACTTTTCTAAAAGGGTCAGTTATTATTGAGGCTCAGATGCCATCCTGGCATCTGCTGATCATGGTGCTCATATCCTCACCTGTAAATGGGATGATACACCTGACGACAGTGTTTCCTGGTGAGTCGTGAATTGTCAAAGCAAGAACATCACATCCGTCTGCACACACACTCGTGTATATTCATTCACAAAAGTTCAAGTAAGGTACCAATTTAGGCAGGCAAGAGCAAGCTGCTAGGTAGGGTCTTCAGTTCTGAGAAGCTCAGTTCTTGCCAACCACTGCCCTTGTATTTTTAGGGCTTAAATCACCATGTAGGAGAAACTTAGACTAACAGTCCACGTGCTTCTGTCTAAGGAAATGTTCCTAAATTGAGAACTCTTGCTCCTTGACCCAGACAACATTAGCAAGGCCACTTCCTCCTCTAGGGGACACAGCAGGCCTGTAACACTTCAAAGCGTCTCTCTGCTTTCCACCTTTGCTTCCTAGAAGACCTTGCCTAGGTTTTCTCTAGATTATCACTACTACCTGGTGTGCAAGGCTTGCAAGTAGGAGGCACAAAATAAATTATTAGCGGTGGATCACGAGGTCAGTTCAAGACCAGCCTGGCCAAGATGGTGAAACCCTGTCTCTACTAATAATACAAACATTAGCCTGGCATGGTGGCAGGTGCCTGTAATCCCAGCTACTTGGGAGGCTGAGGCAGAGAACTGCTTGAACCCGGGAGGCGGAAGTTGCAGTGAGCCCAGATTGCGCTACTGCACTCCAGCCTGGGCGACAGACTGAGACACTCCATCTCAAAAAAAAAAAAAAAAAAAAGAATATTTCCTCCCAACCAATAGCAATGATCCCCACTCTCAGAGAAAGTGGTAATTCACAGCTCCTTTGATTTTCCAGGTTCAGGACATGGGGAAGAAGCTGGACTTCCTCGTGGATATGCACATGCAACACATGGAACGGTTGCAGGTGCAGGTCACGGAGTATTACCCAACCAAGGGCACCTCCTCGCCAGCTGAAGCAGAGAAGAAGGAGGACAACAGGTATTCCGATTTGAAAACCATCATCTGCAACTATTCTGAGACAGGCCCCCCGGAACCACCCTACAGCTTCCACCAGGTGCCCATTGACAAAGTCAGCCCCTATGGGTTTTTTGCACATGACCCTGTGAACCTGCCCCGAGGGGGACCCAGTTCTGGAAAGGTTCAGGCAACTCCTCCTTCCTCGGCAACAACGTATGTGGAGAGGCCCACGGTCCTGCCTATCTTGACTCTTCTCGACTCCCGAGTGAGCTGCCACTCCCCGGCTGACCTGCAGGGCCCCTACTCGGACCGAATCTCCCCCCGGCAGAGACGTAGCATCACGCGAGACAGCGACACACCTCTGTCCCTGATGTCGGTCAACCATGAGGAGCTGGAGAGGTCTCCAAGTGGCTTCAGCATCTCCCAGGACAGAGATGATTATGTGTTTGGCCCCAATGGGGGGTCGAGCTGGATGAGGGAGAAGCGGTACCTCGCCGAGGGTGAGACGGACACAGACACGGACCCCTTCACGCCCAGTGGCTCCATGCCTCTGTCGTCCACAGGGGATGGGATTTCTGATTCAGTATGGACCCCCTCCAACAAGCCCATTTAAAAGAGGTCACTGGCTGACCCCTCCTTGTAATGTAGACAGACTTTGTATAGTTCACTTACTCTCACACCCGACGCTTACCAGCGGGGACACCAATGGCTGCATCAAATGCATGCGTGTGCGTGGTGGCCCCACCCAGGCAGAGGCTTCCCACAGCCTCTTCCTCCCCATGTCACCACAACAAAGTGCTTCCTTTTCAGCATGGTTTGCATGACTTTACACTATATAAATGGTTCCGCTAATCTCTTCTAGGATACACATTTATCTGCTGTTCTTACTTTTAATCACGATTGGACCAGTACAGGGAGAAATTACTGATGAGCCATGCTATTTGTCTGTTTGGTTGGCTGGTTTGGGTTTTGGTTTGGTAAGCAGAGAAAGTAGTTTAAGTTATTTCTAGGATCACTGCCCTCTTGTGTAAAACACTCCAGCGATTAACTGTTTTTGAAAGCAAGGAAATAATTTTCTCAACAAAACCACATTGTGTATCAGTGGGGCTGCCTACTGAGCTAACATTAGGAAAGGAATGAGATAGTCATTGTGTCTCTAAAACAAAGAATTTAAACAAATATTTAAGGCAAAACCTTTTAAAAGCTCTCCAAAAGACCTCCCTTGGCCTGATGTTATTTAGTATCATGCCTCAGTTTCCTTATCTGTAAAAAGTGGTGGTAATCCCAAGTGTAGCATTTCTGATGAGTTATGAATTGGCAGAGAGAAAACATGCACACACACACACACACACACAAAGTTAAAATAGTTTCCAATTTATGTAGCCAAGGACAGTGGAATTTATCAGAAGTGAAGTGCCCCTCTGGGCAGGAGCTAAGTTCAGTGCCTTTAAAATGAAGTTCCAACTCCCATTTCTTCCCATGATACTGAAGGACAAAATATCCATCTAAAATAGAAATTAAAGTCAAGAAGGCACACAGAAATTATCTAGTCCAAGGACTTCCTTTTATAAATGAAGAATCTTAGGCTTAGGTAAAGTGACACACCCAGAGTCACTCAGTTGTCCCATGGAGAACCAGGACTCAAAAGTCAGGTCTGCTCACTCTCCCTGCCCTTGTTTCCCCTCACCACACCACTCTTCCATTTATATAATGCATCCTAGAGACTGTGTCAAGATATATGACTTTGTGTCGTGTGGAAAGCACTCAATTTATCCAGCAAGAGAGGGATTTCCACTTTTATTGCAAAACATGCTTGCTTGATGCAATGCATTTTAGATCTGGAAAAAAATAATACAAGCAAACTACATTTACGGATGTGTAAACAGGCAAAATTTCCAGAACCATCCAATTTTACTTTTCCAAATTTATGGAACCAACCCAGATTTTAAAAATGAAAATACTAAAACCATATGTAACCGTAGGACAAGCTAAAATGTAAGCAGAGAGCCTGGGAAGCACTGCCCTACTGTACAGGTGTGATATTAAGCACAAGCCATTCTCTGGCCTCTTATGAGATGGTGTTATGCTCTGAAAAACTTTGATGGAAAAGGTTTCTGTTAGGCTTAGACTGAATTAGCTAAATGACCACACCACAGTATTATTGTATCACTCTTCTCACACACCTAGGCACTGATTGTGGATAGTTGCCATAGTGACAATCAAGATAATCCAGATGACCTAAACAAATGTCTGTATGCAGCTGACACCGCTATTCTCCCTCACAGTCTTGTCAAGAGCCACAGTAGCTATGGCAGACGTTTGGTTGATGGCTTCATCATTTCCTAATACAAGAGTTTGGCACTATGTTGGAGACAGGAATCACTTCCTCAGAGATAGGTTCCTTTCAACTCACATGTCAACGGTTACTGTACGAAAAGCTCAGAATACAGTAATGATTAGAGCTTGACCCCTGACTTTAGGAACTTAGAACCAAAGCCCGAAGTCCCAGGCCAAGGGCAGACATTGTGAGTGGCAGAAGGGTGTTTTTTATGGAGAGCCCTACAAATGGATGGGTGTAGACCTTGAAGTCTGAGATAGGAAATACACCAGAATGCTCAATGCATCAGACATGAAGCCCGTCCCCTATGGGTTTCCATTTGACGTGCTGGCAATCTGAAGGATAAAGGGCATGGGTTATTTGGGCCTCTTCCCCACTCCTTCAATATGGCTGAAAGTGCCACTGGGGATTACAACCTAAGAAACCCTATGCCCCTTCCTGAGGGCTTGATTATTGAATCCTGATCTTCCTGGAATCTTTCACTTGAGATGATCACCTGCTTAACATCCAACATGTTACTATGCTTTTCTTTATGTACACGAGTTACTGGAAACCAACAATAAAGGAGAGTGAGTCATACTCTCCACATATGCACCAATTAATTTTTTTAACTTATTAATATTCTTGAAGAGCTTACTATCTTAAGTATTTCACAAATAGATGCATTTTCCAGCAACTCAATGGAGTTCTAGCTTAAAGTATTTACCATTGATCCAAAATTGGAGGAACTACCTTAGGTTCTTTTAATAACCTAGAAAGGATTGGAGCTTGTATTATTTCCTAAACCATAGGCAGGCAGTCTAGCTTCCCTGCTGGATCATAAGACCAGGACAGCAGAGATTGGGTTTGTATTGATAGTAGTAGGGAAGTATTGATCGTCTAACATCTAGTAAGTTGTCTTTATCAGTATAGACGTAGACAAAATGAATGTTTTATGAATGAATAAATAATAAGAACCTTAAGAGCTGTTTTTTTCCCATTTAAGAAAACAGAAAGGAAAAGAGAAAAATGATCTTCTGGAATAACTCTGCTTTGATATTCTCCTTTTGTTCCCCAAAAACTATATTCCAGAAAGGCAAACCAAACCTGCTCAAGTTGCCTACGCATAGACAATCTCAACAACATGGCTCACAGTGAGCAAGCAGAAATTTAGGGCCTGGAATTGAATGTGAGTTATGAGAAGAAACAGTGTGTGCTTTCACAAAGATCCTTTTGTCAGACAAAGGAACAGCATGATAATCCAATGGAAATGGTTAACAGCGTGACCCAAGATGATATGACCACAGATATACTAGTCGTTCTGAAACTTGCCCAAGAAATTGCAGTTGTTTCAGCAGGACTCCATGAAATATTGACAAATTAATTCCATCATCAAACTAGGAATGATATTATCAGGTAAAACTATGATCTCATGTATGTATTTGGTCTTTCTGGGTCACAATGTGACATGAAAAATTTTAAAGGTCATATTTTAGCAAGATCAAAATGAATGAGATAAATCAACTTCACAAATGTTAGGTGAAACATGATCCTATTGAGCTGAGAAAGAAGTACTTGAGATCAAGTTTGAGTTTTGACTATCAAATGTCAGCACAAAAGCAAATATCAAAAGCTTAAGAGAAAAATTATTTCAGGAAAAGAAAAACACATCAAATTGAGAAAGTGCTATTGAATAACTTTGTTTTTAGAACTGGGAATTTAGGCTTATTAGACATGGCATTGACATTACAAAGCCCTAGTTTTCATGAAAACATAACTAGATAACCCCAAGGTGCATAGGTTAAAAATGAACTAATTAATCAACAATTATGCATCCTGTGTCTATTTTGTGCAAGGTAATTCCTAGACACTGCAGTTTAAAAGAATAATTTCCTGTAGAAAAACCTAATATAAAAGGACCTACTCATAATTTGGCAAAATCATTCTCATAATTCCATGCTACTGAAATGGGGGTGTAATAAAGAAAAAGTCATTTGTTTATTCATTTAACAAGGTTTACTAAGCACCAATATATGCCCAGAACTGTGCAGTGCACTGGAAATTCAGAGATAAGAAAACCAGTTTCTGCCATCAAAATGCTGGGAATCTAGAGGTCTCAAATATCAGAGGTCCCTTCAAACTATGTCTACCAGTAAAATAAAATACCTGATTTCATCCCTGCAAACAACTCCATACAGACAGAAATGCTTCCTAGCTTGGAAACTATAGAAAATTGAACATGAAAATGAGAGCAAAGATTCTACATCAAAATGGCAATGATCCAATCAGCCCAGTCACGTTTGAGTGGGTTGAATGGGGACTTCGAGTTTGGATTCAATGCTCTGAACTTCATAGCTCCAGAGAAGCTGTGCAAAAAAAGGGGATTCTAGGGAATCTGAGGAAGATTGTTGGAGAAACCAGCTTTCTTCTTGTCTCCTAATCCCTACTAAGATTGATACCGGTCAAGGAGCTGAGCTGCTTTCATTTCATCATGTTGACCAAGAGAAGCTTATGATACAGACTATGACACAGCACCTATTTCAAGAGAAAGATGTTACTCTACTTATGGGAACCTGCAGATCAAATTCTCCTGGGGCAAGAGAAGAAATTTGTTCAGCAGCCTAAGAAGTCAACTGTACTTTGGACAGTGCTGCCAAACACACCCCAGGATTCTCCCACCCCTGTCCTTCCCCAGAAGATGCCACATAGCTGGTATTTGGTTTTCATGAATAACCAAAGATTCTTCTTTGCTTCCTGAACCCCAGGCATCCTTAGGAATTTGCTTCATGTCCTCACTTGTCCTCGAAGGCTTGTTTTTCAGGATGAACTTTTTAAATCTAAGTTGTTTATATTCAAATAAACCCAACGCTATTGTTGCTGATATTATACCATTCCAAACTGAGCCAACTAGCCCCTAAACAAGCCAGCAGGCAGCCCCTCACTAATGCCCAGTTTAGAACATGTTAGGACCAGGCTATCTGCATAGCTTTAGTGGTTTTAGAAGCCAGTAATGGCAGTGTAAAAGAGACAGGAAGCATATAGAGATGACCTGGAAGAAAATTTGAGTTTCAGCACATTCAAAAGCCTTTGACTCTTCTGCCATGTTTTGATTTTCAAGTGAGACAATCAATGTACACAAAAAGCCCCTAGTACAATGACTGATGCATACTAGGGACTGTTATTTATGTTATTTTTATGGTATGCATGGACTTCATTGTCTCAATCTTTGATGTTGCTTATGAACTCTAAATTTACACCAAAATTTTTTTTTCAGAAAAAAGAATGGTGGAGATATAATCCTAATTATTAAATCAAATACTTTCACAATTGCTTTTTAAATAAGTACATCTCTGCAAATAAAAATGCTTACTGTTGTCTATAATAAAGAAGAGAAGGAATATTGGAATGAAGAGAGACAGGAATGTTGGATCTCAGTGGCTGAGTTGTGGCAATTCCATTGGACGTATAGTACCAGATGTTGTGCCATCTGGATGAGGTGTAGGAGATAAAGCCAAATAGCAAGAATAAAGGACTCAGGATTTCCCAAGGGAAGTCAACTGTGCATGGTGGCTATCAGAAAACACCCTAGCAATGAATGGGGGAACTTGCAGAAGAAAGAGTTAATGCTTGCTTAAACCTTCCCTGGGGAGATTTGTTCCCAGGCTTTCATGGCTTTAACCTCAGCGACCCTGTAAGAAAATTGTGATTCGTATTTTGATTTGTTATCATAGATGCAAGGAGACATAATTTCATGGATTCTAAGATACACAGAGCAAGAAGAGATTTTGATCACCCAGAACAATCACCTGTCTTTTTAGATCAACAAGCAGAAGCTCAGAGCAAAGAACATCACACCACATCCCTCAGTGATTGAAGAAGTGATTGAGTCACATATGGAACTCAGGTCTTCTGATCCTTGCTTCAGATGTTAGAGACAAAACTAAAAGTAATATAGCAAGTGAAATCTAAGCATCACTGTTGAGCCCAGAACATTAATAAGAACTTCCTGGCCCACTTGAGAAACTGTTAAACCAGACATACCTTTGGGGATTTCTTCCCTTCTCTGGAATAAGATTGATGTTTCCATGCTGTGAAAGATGATGATGTTCCTTCTCCCAGATTCCTGCTGTCTTCAAAAGGCCTAGCAAAAACCACTGCTGCTGGGTGCAGTTGAGAAAGGGAATGAAGAAGAGCAATCCCATGGCCATGCAGGGACTCCTCCCCTCCACCTCTCTGCCCTCCCCCGCTTTGCCCTCTCCTACCTTGTACCTTCTTTGTCCTGCCATGTTTGGACTGATTCACATTTTTGGCCCATCACTTGGACTCATTCAGCTCCAGAGTCATGCCTTAGGCTGCATCCTCATCTACAGGCCAATTAAACAGGGTTTCTCCTTGATAAATCTCTATGGTTTTGGTTTTAGGAAGTCAGGCATGATTTCTTTTGGGATCTATAAGACCCAAAGTGGCCAGTTTTACCAAAGGTGTCCCTTTGCACTGGGATCTCTGGGTCTTATTTGAGCAAAGCTTGGGTCCTCTTGCCTTGTCCCAGAGAATCCCCATGTTGTCAGTCCATAAGCAGATACTCTAGGGCCTTCACCAAAAGCTACAAAGAAGCAAACAGGACTCAACTTAGGACATCTTATGGTTATGTAACTAGGAGATTATTTTAGGAAGTAAACAGGCCTCTGTTGGCTCAAAAGGACATCTTCATTGTTAGTTTCCACTTACATTGTTCTCGGGATAAATCTGCCAGAATTTGGTAGGGCTCCCCAGCAGTCCTTGTGAATCCCTGTGATAGGATGTTTCAGTTCTCCTGAGTCAGGCTGAAGTGAAAGCTCCTAAGAGATATTCAGAAAGAAGGATAGTCAAGTTCTAGAACAACAATAATTGGCCCAGTAATTTTAAAGATTGTCATTCTACCTAAGCCTTCATCCTCCAGATAGCACTGTTATGGGCTTAAAATAAGCTTCAATGGAAATAATGAATTTCCTTGACACAGCCAAAAATGGGCTGCATATAAGAATAACTTGAGAATGGCTTACAATTAGGTAGTCAAAAGCCCAGCTCAGTGCTCAGGAATGTATTTGTAATTCCTCTTAGACTTGTCGAATGGCCTGCAATTTGATACCTAAGAGTAATACAAAATAAGAGCATATTTTATTTTAATGTTCCCTTCTCTTCCCCTGCCCACAAAAGCGAGGTCAGGGAAGGGGACAGAAACTTATCCTAAGCGCTCCTTATGAGTTGCCTGTGACATGATAGCTCTCTCTAAAGTTCATGCAATCCTCATCGCAACCCCATGAGGGAGATGTTATTGTCTCCATCTTATAGATGAGGAAACTGAAGACAAGACCTTGTCAAAGGTCACACATTGTAAGAAGTAGAGCTGCATATTTAACCAAAGCCCGTGTACCTGGAAAGCTCATTCTCCCTCCACCTTCTTCCTCTCAAATCAGGCCCTAGCTCCTCCACAATGCTTCGGCCTTCCACGTTCACTCAGCTTTACAGTAAAATGATCACAGACCCATGAGTTCCCTGGAGAGTAGAGTGATGCCTGGCTCAGCTGTTCCTCTTGTCTGTTCAGCAGGCCCTTTGAGTGGCTTCACAACCCAGCTGTCAGTGGCAGAAAATAATGCCTCATAAATTATTCACCTGGTTCACATTGGAATCCATTAGCTCTCGGGGCTTGGTGTGGCTGCAGATCATTCACAAGTGCCCCTTGTTATCTGCCCCCAAGGAGCTCCTGTCATTGTTTTTAACCAAACAAGTTCAAATATCTCCACGTCTCTGCTGACTCTGGTCTTTTGTCTCTAGACTGTACCTTTATTTCTGAGCTCTGAAATTCTGCAGCAACAGGTGAGTCTATAAAGACATTCTGTGGGAGGCCAAAAGCTCAGAACAGCTGTGTCTCTCTTTCTCAGTATTAAAAGATCAAGGTTTCCCATGGAAGCCAACCTGATCTGGTAATTGGGCCCTTCTATACCCCTCTGAATACTTTTCCAAGGAGGGGGCAGTTCCCACCCCCATAGTTCCCCTGAGGGTTAAGAGTCCAGGTGGTGGCCAAGTTGCAAGATTTGGGGCAGCCATTTTGCCAAGGATCTGAGATTCGCTGTTGGAGAGGTGAAGTCAGCTGTGTCCCATCCTGAAAAATCAACTTAGAAAGACAGGTGGACTTCATCAGATTTGTCAGTCCTTCCTTGTTTTAAAGAGAAAAATGATCTCTGCCTTGCTTCAGATAGGATATGGCTATTTTTTTTCCTTCTTTTTCTAATGTAGCAGTGATGGAAAACACCAGTCTTTGAATAACAAATGGAGGTTCCCAGCGACATGAATCCATTATATTTGATTTTGGATTGTATTTTTTAACCCCTTTTTATGGCATAGAATTCTGGTGCCTTGCTCCCTGGGTTTGTCTCTGTGCTACGAGTAGGCTTTCTTCACATTCTGGCTTACAGGGGAACACAACTATTCCACAAGTGGCCTTTAGTGCTCTTTATAATATGATTTCCTGTAATTTTTAAACTGTATGTGTAATTTATATTCTGGCTCTGTCCAATATTTGAACAACTTTAATAGGTTGATTTCCTTATATATTATGCAAATAATTCTTACCTGATTTTTTATGTTCTATCTTAAATAAATACTGCACCACTTATTAATAAATAGACATTTCAGTGATTATGTGGAGGAATGTTATTTGCTTCAAAACAACTTTTATGAGATTGTATTATTTATCATAAATAACACTGACTGTTGCTAACGGAAAAGCTCTAAATATCAATGGCCTAATGCAACAAAGATTTATTTCTTGCTCAAATCACAGTCCAGTGGAGATGGTCTGAGTTTCAAAGAGTGATGCAAAGATTTGGGCTACTGAAGAGCTGGAGTCCTTCACTTCTAGCCACATTGCCAGGAGGAGAGGATCTAGAAAAGCCATACCCACCTCTTCCTGCCTTGGACTCAAAGTGACTCATCATTCCCACTCACAAACTCATTGCTTAAACTCAGTCACATGGTATGGGGCAATCTGCAAGGGAGGCTGGGAAATGTAGTCTTCATGAATGCCCAGCATGAAGAAATGTGTTGAATATATAACTTTGCTCACCACAAGAATGCTATGATTGATCCTATAGATTTCCTTGTTAGTACTGAGTGATGACTACGTCTAACCCAAGTGTAGTTGTTGCACAGGGAATAAAATAAGGGAACCAGAAAGTTCCCTGGGAGTCATTGGAGTTACAAATACATATGTGGCAGCAGTTTAATAGCATAAAGTGTTGGCAAGAGTTATCTACTAGTGGTACACATTTCAAATGCAGCAAACAAGAACATGTCCTAAATATTTCTCTATTATCAATTGGACCATTGGTGAATATAATCCCTTCATAGGCCAGTTTGCCAACTCTGTCTCCTTAAATATTTGGGTATTGATTAGAATTCTTGTTTTTTTTTCTTCTATTCAGTTCACTTCAAGAAACATGTATTTAAGAAATATTAATTGGATATCTACCATATACCAAGCATCGGAGATGCAGTATTTTACAATTTACTGTGGTATTGGCCTTAAGATCGTTTCAGTTCTGTGAGAACCATGATGAATGAAATAATCAAGGGTTCCGTGGAAACACAAAGCATGGTACTGGCTCATATTAGAGGTATAGAAAACGCTTCATGCAGAGCATGAGGTATGAATGGAATATTTAAGGATGACTTCACAAAGCCAAAAATGAAGAAGAAAGTAGAGAAGACAGGCCTGCCAGACACTGGGAAGAGGATGTGCAAAGAGGCATGAAACAGGCTTAGTTTAGAAGTTCTGTTCAAAGCAAAGTTGCATTTTTACATTCTTGTTCTTATGGTCTCCATTGCCTCTGGCAAGCAACTCAGTGGGATTTATGCCCTGGGTAAACAGGGAGCATTCCAGGTGTAGTAAGAAGGCAGTGTGCTTGGAATGCAGAAAGCGAGAAGGAGACTGATCCAGGAAGATGAGGCCTTGAAGGTATAAAAGCTATAAAAGCTCTTTGGAACTTTCTGTCCTTAAGTTAAGGAGATCACTCTGCAAGTGAGGAAATCTCTTCCCAGATCCACAGTCTGAAACTGCACCCTCCCTTCTGACTTCTGCCTCCAATCCTGATCACAGTTCTCAGAATTCAATTTTGAAGTTTTCCTGTCAAAGAAACTATTTCTCTCATATCCAGAAACTGACAAGATTCTCCCAGCTGCCTGGTCTCAGTTCCTCTCATTAGGAGAAAGAATGATACTGTCTTTTTTATTGGTAACTAATGCCATCGCCACAAGGACTCATGTCCTACCCTCCTGCTTCCACTCCCTACAATTCCACTCCCTCCCATGGTCCCATTTCAGGGACTTGCAGCACCGGCCAACATAGCCATCTAAGCCACTGGCTTCAGCATCAACCTTGACTCCCCACCTTCTTCACCTGCACATCCCATGGTTTCTACCTTGTGACTCTCTCCAAGGAGGGTCCTCTTTTTGCCACACTTGCTCCCTTCCTGGTCTATAATGGTCTGTTTGACTCTGGTCTCTTTCCTTCCACTTCATCCTCTACAGTGTTTGTGACACAGTGGTCTTGAAGAAACAGAAATCCAATCATGTCCTTTTACTGTTTATACATTTCAGGGCTCTTCAACATCACCTAACATTTAACTTAAAAAAATTTTTTCTTTAATATACACAGTCCTCAACAATCAGCCACTTGCCACGCTCACTCTTACCTGTCCAGCTCAGTGTCGTATTCTTCACCTACTCACCAGTGCGCCCTCCACGATACATATGCTCTGTGTTCTACTCCATAAAGGAAGGACTGCAACTCCCCAGACACACCCAGTTTTATAATAGTGCTATATCTCGGTCATGTCGTTTCTTTTGCCAATGAAACACTCACTCACAAGACTAGATAAGACGTCATTTCCTCACCAAAGTCTTTCCTGAATCTTTCATCCTCCAGGTAGAACAAACCATTCTTCCCTTTTTCCTTGATGTATCCTAAACAGATATCTACTATAGTATTTGTATTTTCATGATTTTCTCAGTGGTTTCAGTGTCTATCTTCATCACTTCCGTGACTACCACCACTATTCTGTGAGTTGTCTGAGGATAGACACTGAGTCTTACTAATCTTTGTCCTCAGAAACTATCATGGTGACTGTAAGTGCTAAAGAATGAAACAATGAGTAGATGTGCTACATTTTAGGTGTGTTATCTATTGCTACACAAATATTGCCACAAACTTAGTGGTTAAAAACAATACAAGTTTATTATCTCATAGTTTCTGCTGACCAGGAATCCAAGAACAGCTTAACTAGGTCCTCTGCTTTAGGGTCTTACAAGATTCAATCAAGGTGTTGGCTGGAGCTGTGGTCTTATCTGAGGCTCAACTGGGGAAGAATCCACTTCTAGTCTCACGTTAGGAACAATTCAGTTCTTTGAGGGATGTTAGACTGAGGACATCAGTTTTTTGCTGGCTGTTGGGCAGAGATTGCTCTCAGTTCCTTGTCACGTAGCCTTCTCCATAGGTCAGCTGACAACATAGCAGCTTCCTTCATCAAAATGAGCAAGGGAGAGTCTGCTGGCAAGATGAAAGTTGCAATCTTGTGTAACATATCATAAAACTGACAATCCATTACCTTTGCCATATTTTATTGATTAACATCAATTCACAGATTTTGCCTATGCTCAAGGGGAGGGTATTACTACACAAGATACAATTGAGACCATCTTAAAACCTGTCTGCCACACTAGGTAACTAGGGCATTCTGAAAGTTAGCATGAACTTGGTATTGTCTTTAGGGACTAATGAAGCAAATATTAGAGCTCAGAAACCTCCCTCCAGCTAATAAGGGTGGTTTCTTAATCTCTGGACCTAGCCTTTATCAGCCTCTCCCAAGCTCAATTCTGTGAGACATAAGAATAATAGCTAATATTTACTGAGCACTTACATGTGCCAGACATTTTACTTAGTATTCTCTGTGAATCATCTCATTTACTCTTCACAATAAATCTTGGCACTCAGAACTATTATCATCTCTGCTTTATAGATAGGAACACTGAACTATAGAGAATTTAGTCACTTGTCCAGGGTCACATAGGTAGTAAATGGCACAGCCAGGATTCAGAGTAGGAAGTCTGACTCCAGAGCATTTATTCTTAGCTACTAATCCATTAGAATCTTTTATTTTGAATAAAAGTCCTTGCTAGCTAAGCAGGGGATAAATATGTTTATATTCATTTAATTTACCTAAGTTTTCTCACTCAAGTTCCTTTCCTGCATGCTTCTCCAGGGGTTATATAATGTGTGGTTGTCTCAGTTAAGATCCAGATGGAAAAATAAGAAAGTCATACACATACTAGGTAAGTGAAGGAGATTTTAATAAAGAGTTTGCTTGCAAAGATTTGGTCATAGTTTAGTTAAATCAAGTTGGCAAGGTACAGTCCTGCAAAGCTAGCAACAGCCCTGCAAGGGCCAGAACCCAGATGGAGCTTTATGGAGAGGGCCATGTGATAGGGACTATGACCTTGGGCATTGGACACAGCAATCTGGTAGTGAACCAGCAGGGAGGGAGCTAAGGGAATGAAGACTGCAACCTCACTCTCTTTCCCTCTTCTGATCCTCTACTGGTACCTACTGTTGTCTGAACCCAACAGAAAGCCAGGGAGGAAGAAAGACTGCTACATAGCTTTAGGAAACAGAAAAGTAACTAGGATGAAATCATGGCACGAGTGAGCTCACCACCCAAGGGGCTCTGTGATAAAAAAGGAAAGCTTGGAATAGCATGAACTTTGGGGAAGATCTGCCTTGAAAGGTATGCAGAGGAAGAAGAAAATGTAAGAAGCGTTCAAGAAACATGATCAATGTAGATAGAAATGAAGAGAGGGTCATGGAATTAAAAGGGGGAGAAATGAGAGGGGGTGGCCGTCATATAGAGTAATACCAAGATATTGAGGTAACGCAGGATATGGATGGGAAAGAGCCCACTGAATTTGTGTAATATAGGTAAAGTTGAGGAACTCTTTTAAAAGAAAGGCAAAGAGCTGCAGGAAAAATGAAGGTCCAAGTGTTGATGAAATCAATGACAAGTAAAGAGAGTTTGTTATCGGTTACAGGAGGGAATGATAGGGGAGGCTTGAGTATATTTATAAAATGTGAGAAAAGAAGTGTTGAGAGGGAAAGAATAAAGACAAAAGAAAGAAAATAGGTAACCGATGGCATAAAGACCCAGGGGAAGAAAATGATCTAATAGAAAATAAAACCCATAGCCACAAAGACAACACAATGGGATTGAACACCTCCTTGGTACCAGCCACTACACAGGTTTAAGTGTTTTAAAATGTTATCTTATCTTATTTTATTTTATTTTATTTTATTTTATTTTATTTTATTTTATTTTATTTTTGAGACAGAGTCTTACTCTGTCACCCAGGCTGGAGTGCAGTGGTGCAATCTTGGCTCACTGCAACCTCCACCTCCCAGGTTCAAGCAATTCTCCTGCCTCAGCCTCCCAAGTAGCTGGGATTACAGGTGCACACCACCACACCAGGCTAGTTTTTGTATTTTTAGTAGAGACGGGGTCTCACCATGTTGGCCAGGCTGGTCTCAAAGTGATCCACCTGCCTCGGCATCCCAAAGTGCTGGGATTACAGGCATGAGCCACCATGCCCAGCCTAATTAAAGTGTTATTCAATCACTACAATTTTAAGTCATTGTAATTCCCATTTTATACATGGGGAAATTGAGGCTCTGAAACATAAGTAAATCTGCTCAAGGTCAGACACTAATAAGGGAAAGAGTCACAATTTGAACTTAACCAGGACCACCTACCCCTGAGTCTCAGGTTACTTCCTTTGGAGAAACTTCACTTCCCACACCATGTGGGCTGAAGAAAGAATAGGTGAATCAAAAACACTGTGAGTTGATGGGAGACGAAATTAGTAAAGCTTATATAAATTTGCCTCTCTCTACTGTCAGTACAGTGGGAAGGAATGTATTTTCATGTGAGAGAGAAGAACCTTGAGAGGGTTACTTAACCCTTTTACGGTAAGCATCCGTAAAATGGGGAGAATTATACCCATCTTGAAAGGTCATTATCTGGAATGATGTCAGTAGAGTACTTAGCAAAGGATCTAGGACACAGAAAATGTTCAGTGAGTGATAGCTTTTGACTCCATCCCATGCCCACACATCAAGTTGTCTTAATTTGGGCATCCACAAAAATAGAGATGAGATGTTGAGTGTAGGTGGTTTATTCAGAAAGCATTCCCAGAAAACACAAGTTAGAGAGTGGAGAGATGAAACAGGGGGAGAAAAGTCTCAGATAGAGAAACAGAAGCACTGCCAATGAAGGTGGAGAGCTGCCAGCATGCTGAGAATTATCTATGAACTGCAGGTGAACTCAGAAGTAGGGAGGAAGGACACAGGGCAGGATACCATCAGCATCTGGCACATAAGCCTACTTGAAAACCAGACATACAAAAAATAAACAAAAACCCATCCTGGTTGCCACAATTTACTCTGTAAATCAAAGCACAAAGATGGCTAACACTGGGCAAGCTGGAAATGGTACTCACAGACACAATTCATTGTGGAAACATGGCCTATAGCCTCTGAGAACCAGGGTAGACTGCTCTTCTAGAACACAACCATCTGGCTGCAAAGTCCATGTCTAGCATCACAAAGGCCTATGGACAACTTTGCGGTTATGGTCAGTGAACCCACTCTGCAACCGCATATTTCTGTCCAAATAAAACTTACTCACTTCAAGCCTCAGGTGACTGTATGACAGAGAAAAAGCCTAAAAATTTCTTTCATCTGCACAAATGCAGCAAAAGCCCATTCATAGCCTTACATCCCAGATACTCTGGGAACTTGTTCTTGTTTCTGATAATTTCAGCTTCCAACAATGAGCATGGGCATCCAGTTGACCAAGGTCCCAGTGACTTCTCCTCACTGAAGACATGTAAGGTGTTTCCCGAGAAAAGTCCAATTGTCCCATGTCCTGTCCCCACATCAGATACGAAAATATTCCCAGCAGTTTATCTTCTGGTTCTGGGCAGGTCTGCCTCAGGCCAGTGCAGGGCAAGGGAGTTAGCAGAAGGAAGAGCAATGACAGAGGAGATTTGAGAATTATCAGGGGTCAGGCCACGAAGGCCCTCATGGGCCATTATGAGATTATTTGTTTTTACTTTGAATCAAGAGGGAAGTCATTGCAAGGCTTTGAGTAGAGAGATAGCAAGATCTGATTTATGTTAAAAAGAGTTTCTCTGGCTGCTGTATTGAGAATACACTGAAGGAGGCAAGAGCAGAGAACAAGAGATTAGTTAGGAGCAATACTGAATTTGCAGTAATTGGTTCAATGAGAGTCAAGAGAGGCTTGGACCCAAGTGAGAGCAGCGGAGGAAGTGAGAAATGTTAGAAATCTGGATACATTTTAAGAGCAGAGATGACAAAATTTACTGATGGAGTAAATGTGAGATATGAGAGGAGAAGAAGAATAGGATTATTGCAAAGTGTTTTGAGTACCATAATGAGAGAGGGTATCCTGGAGACAGGGTAGATTGGGGAAGAGTCAGGTTTTGCAAGCAGAACACGAGTTTCGTTTTTATGTGTTAAATTTCAAATGCATATGAAATATTTGGTGGAAATATCCAGCAGGTATTTAAGTATGGACTTAAGGAGACGGTTCAGGGCTGAAGATATCTCTGTCTATATCTATATCCATACCCAAATTTATGCAGTCATGCACCACATAATGATGTATCAGTCAACAAGGGACCGCATATAGGACAATGGCCCCCTAAGATTATACTGAAGCTGAAAAATTCCTATCACCTAGTGATATTGTAGCCATCCCAGTGTCACAGTACAATGCATTACTCATCTATTTATGGTGATTCTGGCATAAACAAACCTACTGCACTACCAGTTGGATACAAACATAGCACATACAATTATGTACAGTACATAATAATTGATAATGATAATAAATGACTATGCTACTGGTTTATGTATTTATTATACAATACTTATTTTAGAGTGTACTCCTTCTACTTATAAAAAAAAATTTACTGGCCGGGTACGGTGGCTCATGCCTGTAATCCCAGCACTTTGGGAAGACGAGGCAGTTGGATCACCTGAGGTCAGGAGTTCGAGACCAGCCTGACCAACAAAGTGAAACCCTGTCTCTACTAAAAATACAAAAAAATAAGCAGGCATGGCGGCAGGTGCCTGTAGTCCCAGCTACTTGGGAGGCTGAGACAGGAGAATTGCTTGAACCTGGGACGCAGAAGTTGCAGTGAGCCAAGATCACGCCACTGCACTCCAGCCTGGGTGATGCAGCGAGACTCTGTCTCAAAAAAAAAAAAAAAAAAAAATTTACTATAAAGTCTCAGATCGGTCTTTCAGGAGGTATTCTAGACAAAGGCATTGTTTTCCTAGGAGACAACGGCTCTGTGTGTGATTGTCCCTGAAGAACTTTCAGCAAGACAAGGTGGGGAGGTGAAAGACAGTGATAGGGATGATACTGAACTTGCATAAACCTAGGCTAATGTGTTTGTTTGTGTCCTAGTTTTTAACAGAAAAGTTTAAAAGAAGAAAAGAAAAATAAAAAGTAAAAAAGAAAAATTAAAAACAGGAAAAAGTTTTTAAAATACGGATATAAAGAAAATTTTTGCACAGCCGTACAATATGTTTGTGTTTTAAGCTAAGTTATTACAAAAGAGTCAAAAGGTTTAAAAAAAATTTGTTTATAAAGGAAAAAAACCTACCGTAAGCTAAGGTTACTACTTATAGTAAGGTTAATATTTTCAATAAATTTAGCATAGCCTAAGTGTACAGTGTTTATAAAGTCTTCAGTCCCGTGCAGTAATTTCGAGGCCTTCACATTCACTCACCACTCACTCACTGACACACAGAGCAACTTCTGGTCCTGTAAGTTCCTTTCATGATGAAGTGTTCTTCTACACAGGTGTACCATTTTTTAGTCTTTTATACTGTATTTTTATTGTACCTTTTCTATGTTTAGATACACAAATGCTTACCATTGCATTACAGTTGCATACAGTATTCAGTATAGTAATGTCTGTACAGGTTTGTAGCCTAGCAGCAATCAGCTACACCGTATAGCCTAGGCATGTAGTAGGCTATACCATCTAGGTTTGTGTAAGCATACTCTATTGATGTTTGCATGACAAAATTGCCTAATGACACATTTCTCAGAAAGTATCTCCACCATTAAGCAATGATTGACTCTGTATCTATCTATTCAACAACTTGTAGGTAACATTTAAAACCATGAGACAGAATGAGATCCCCAAGTGAACAAGTATAGAGAGAAAAGAGAAGACAATCAAAGAATAAGCCCTACAACATCAAGAGGCCAAAGAAATGAGAAGGAATGAGCAAAGGAGGCTGAGCAGGAGCAGCCAATGAAATAGGAGGGAAAATAGGAGACTGTGGTGTGGGGAAGCCACATGCTGAGAGGGTCTCAAGGAGGGAGTGATTGGCTAATGGCATCAAGTGCTGCTGTGCCCAGTGAGAAGTGGAGTTAGCCATGTAGGAATCAGCATGGCCTTGACAAGAGCTGCACTGGAGGGATGCTGGTGTCATGCCTGATGGGAGTGGGCTTGAGAGAGAGGAGATGGAGATGTTCTGGGGCATGAAGTAGAGAAAACTCATTGAGTTTTGCCATGAAAGGAAAGAGAGAAATGAAGGAGGAGCTGTCGGGGATGTAAAGTCAAGAGGACTTTGATTTTGTTTAAATAGAAAGAATAACTGAAGAATAGGAAAGAGCCAGTCATTGAGAAGCCTGGGGAAGAGCCTTCCAATGAGGAGCAGCCAGTGCAAAGTCACTGTGGCTGTGAACAAGGGAAAAGTCTGCACGTGATATGGCTAGAGACTTAGAAAGAGGGCAACTGCAAGAGTCTTTGTGGCCAGGGTAAAGAATTGGGATATTATTCTAGGTGCTGACGAAAGCTATGGAAGGATTTTAGGCAACATAGTGACATGATCTTGATTCATGTTTTAAAAATATTTCTCTGACTATATATTGCATGATTTCAGCGACAGGAAATGTTCAGAAAATAAAAGCATATAGAGATTGAAAGTAGATTAGTGAGCCGGGCGTGGTGGCTCACGCCTGTAATCCCAGCACTTTGGGAGGCTGAGGCGGGTGGATCACGAGGTCAGGAGATCGAGACCACGGTGAAACCCCGTCTCTACTAAAAATACAAAAAAATTAGCCGGGCGTGGTGGCGGGCGCCTGTAGTCCCAGCTACTCGGAGAGGCTGAGGCAGGAGAATGGCGTGAACCCGGGAGGCGGAGCTTGCAGTGAGCCGAGATTGCGCCACTGCACTCCAGCCTGGGTGACAGAGCAAGACTCCGTCTCAAAAAAAAAAAAAAAAAAAAAAAAAAAAAGAAAGTAGATTAGTGGTTTCCTTGGCCTGGTGTGGGTAGAGGGAATGGGGATTAACTGTACATGGGCAGGAAGAATCTTTCTGGGGTAATAGAAATGTTTTCAAATTAGAATGCAGTGATGGTTGCACTAAATTGACATTGAATTTTACACTTAAAAACGGTTAATTATACCTTAATAAGGTTTTTTTGAAGATTACTATGGCTGATATAATGGAGACTTATTTAGGGAAGCAAGAGTAGTAGCAAGGTGACAAGCGAATTGCAACTCCAGTTGTCTAGATAGAAACCATCAGTGTTGAACGTGGGCCCTAGGAGCAGAAGGGGCCAAGTTCTTCTAGGCTGGGAGTTGGCAAACATTTTCTATAAAGGGCCAGATAGTAATAAATATTCTAGCTTTGTGGGCCACATGGTCTCTGTCACAACTACTCAGTTCTGCCATTGTAGCCCAAATACAGCCACAGACAATACATAAATGAATGAGTGTGGCAATGTTCCAATAACGTTTTATTTGTGGACACTGAAATTTGAATTTCATACAATTTTTACATGTCATGAAATATCATTCTTCTTTAATTTTTTTCAATCATTTAAAAAATATATAACCATCCTGAGGTTGCAGGCTGTATAAAAACAAGTACCCCACTGTAGGCACCTGCTGAAATCAACTACAGCCCCCAGTCCTTTCTTCAGAAGACTCCCGCGGGCCTGCATGCCAGGTGATGCTTGGCCCACAAACCTTTGCAACAGGAAGAGAGAACTCATCACCTAGGGACTCCTGTTCTGCTCCTTCAATACACGTAATTACTCTCAGAAAGGTTTTCCCATCCCATGCTGAATCAGTGCATTGTCATTCTGCTCACGGATGCTATTCAGCTCATTGCACAGGCATTTTTCTGCCTTGGAGTTGATCTTCTTTCACCACCCTGAGTTTTTGGTAGTATTATTATTCCATTTTTTTCCCAAGGGGATTTAAAGCAATGTTATCAAGAGTTTCCCCACCCCCACCCACTGTATCTTTCACTAAGAACTCATATAAACCCCATGGCTCTGACCTAGCTGTTAATCTTTCTAGCTGTTTAAGTCCTTTGAAGTCAATTTATCCTGCTCAGAAGATAGGTAAGTAGTATATGGTAGGTATTTTAAAACTCTTTTTTGTTCCTCCTCCTCTTCAAAGCATGAAGCCAGCTAAAGAATTCATCTGCTATAATTCTGAGCTCTGGGCTCCTGGATACTGAAAGATATGAAAGCAGTTTCTATCATCCAATATCTACATTGCATTTAGCTAAGACTCCATCCCTTGATCGCTTGATCACAGTCTATTTCTTGTCGTTGTTCATTTTAAGCTATTGATTAGAATCTTAAGGCAGTCACCAGCTGGGAGGATGGTTTGTCCTCACATCTATGATAAAAGAAACATAATCTTTAATCCAAAGCATTGGAATGAGGATAAAAGAGTGCGCTAAAAAAGGCTGGCAGTGAGGCAACAGCTAAAAAGTTATATTTCCTTACTCAGTGTTCAACCAGCAATGGATTTTGGCAACAAACAGACTGGACTTCCAATCCTGGTTCTCCCAGATGCATTCCCCTGGGCCTTATGTTTGTCTGAGGCTTGGTTTCCTGAAGGTATAAAATAAGAATTACAACAAGTCTTTAGTAGGGTTGCTTGAAGGACCAATGGGTTACTATATGTAAAACTCCTAGCACATCAGATGGTCAACAAATATTAGAATCTTCAATTCTTTTCTGTCATTAGGTGTTTTTTAAAAGCTAGCCCCTCACCTTTTGCTGTTCTCTCACAGCCCATGGAACCAAACTACCTAAGTTTGAAGTCCAGGACTGCCCCTGCCAGCTTAATGACCTTGGGCAAACTGTCTAGAATCCCCAGGCTTCTGGTTTCTCTTCAAGGCAGGGGAGCTGATATCTACATGGAAGGTTACTGGCTGAATGGACCATCGTAATGCTTCAGAACACGTGTCACTCACTGTGGCTAGCCCACACCCGCTGACACTCCAGTGTGTATTTCCACCTCTCCACAGCACACCATAATTACGCTATATCTGATCCGGCACCTTTGGCTGCAGAGTTCAGTGAGAAAGGCAGCTTTGCTCATCAAACTGAACTAACCTTGGTTGATTTGGGACCCCTGTTGATTGGAGGTAACACACTGTTTAATTAAGACTCTGGAGCATTTGCCTTCACCATCCACACTCCCGGCTCCAGGGCTGCTATGATAAAACACACAGACATATTGCAAATTAATTTCACAAGACTCCTGGGTGAATTCTTGGCCCATCAGTCATAGCAACACTTCTCAGCCCTTCCCCCGGGAGTGTGACTGGATTTCTAACCTTCCCACCTCCCAAAATGCTTTGAAATGGCCATTCTGTTTGTGTTCAATATCAGGCTTTTTACTGGCACTCCAAGATGGTATTTTGAAAGCAGGTGAGTAAAACAGAACACTGTGGAAAAGGGACTTTAGTATCTGAGAGACCATGGTTCAAATTCCAGTTCTCCTGCTTAGAAATCGTGTGACTGGGAGCCAGGGGCTGCACGTCAGAACCCTGGGCCTTTATCTTCTGTAACTCAAAGCTCAATGCCTGTTCCATGGGATGCTTGAGAAGTTGAAATAACAGACTGTGCTCAAAATGGGAGGATCAATACATTGTACTCTAGGGGACGAAACCCCTGTTTCCTCTACTCTCTTAGGTTCAGTTTCTGAGTTCCTGCAAATTAAACTAACAAAAGATAGATTACAGGAGAAAAATGTTTTTTTCATATGCTTATGGGAGTCCTCACAAAAATGAAATAGAAACCCTAAAGGGAGCCGGGCACAGTGGCTCACGCCTGCAAACCAAGCACTTTGGGAGACCGAGGCTGGTAGATCACGAGGTCAGGAGTTCAAGACCAGCCTGGCCAAGATGGTGAAACCCCGCCTCTACTAAAAATACAAAAATTAGCCTGGCATGGTGGTGGGCACCTGTAATCCCAGCTACTTGGAAGGCTGAGGCAGACAGTTGCTTGAACCCAGGAGGCGGAGGTTGCAGTGTGCCGAGATCGTGCCACTGCACTCCAGCCTGGGCGACAGAGTGCAAGACTTCGTCTCAAAACAAACAAACAAAAATACACTAAAAGAGTCATCAGACTTCGGGACTTATATATCACTTTAACAAAAAGGTGAGAAATTTGTGGAGAAGTGACAAGACAAAGGAAAAGAGTTTTGAGCTTCTAGAGGTGGTATAATGTGGGAAGGAAATATATGGGGAAACCAATGGACGCTAAGGCTTATTCTTGTGAGGTTTGTGTGCCCACTCAGCACCCACTTTCCATCTTCTTGGTGGCCGTAAAACTCTCCCAGGGAGAGAGAATTTCTCAGAAGTGTCTGCACATAGTCAGGTAGGAGAAGCTCCAAGAAGGCTTCTTCCTGCATCTGTTGATTCTCAATGGCCTTCCACTCGAAATAATCCATGCGCCCAAAGTCGCTTATTAGGGGATAGTATATTTTGGCTGGCATATTTTGATCCACTTCAATATATAATTATTGTTGTCCTGTCATCACATGACTTGCTCTTCTGCAAGTGTCACGGAAGAAACAAAGATTTATAAATAATTATCCAATAATAGTCATGAGAAATGTAGTGAAATAATGACAGCTTAATTTTACAGTAAAGTTTTGGATATCTAATTCAGTCTTTTAAAGATATAATTTTGAGGACTCACTCTATCGTATGAAGAACATTGTCTGTCTTGTTTACTATTGGAGTACCAACATCTTTTCTTATTTTTATTATTATCACTATATTGTTGGTGCAGAAGTAATTGAGGTTTTTGCCATTACTTTAATTCTATCATTTATTTGTTATACATTTATATAGCACTTGCTCCGTGCCAGACACTGTCCACTACAGTCTACAAATGTAACATATTTTAATCCTCAGGACAGTCTTGGGTGAGGCACAGAGAGGTTTAGTAAGTTGCACAGCAGAGCCAGGAAGTAAACCTAGGCAGTCCTCCACCTCCAGGGTCTGTGCTTATAACAACTATGCCATTACTCCACAAATGCTTTTTGACTGAGTGACGGTTAAGTAAGTTAGCCCAGATCACAATGGCCAACTCAAGATTCAAGTAACATCTGTCTGACCTTAAACCCAGGCTGTCTCCCTGTCCTAGACTGTCCCAGAGTGGCCCAGACTTGCAAAGGGGAGTGTAAGGCCAGATAGTCTCAGTTTTACTGTCAGGTGAAGTCTAGCCAGTCTGAAGTGTTGCTTTATAAAACAGTCCAACTCTCCAAACTATGGATGTTCCAAATATTGCATGAGATACGCTAAGATATTATTCACTGTTATCTCAAATTCAAATTTAACTGGGTGTCCTGTGTTTTTTACTTGTTAAATCTGACAACCTTAATCCACACATATAGTTGACTTGGCCAATGACAAAGAATTAAAAAACCAGGGAGAAGTAAAAATGCATTTTTCTCCAAGAAGAGTATCAGTAGGAATTGTAGTCTTCGAGTAATAAATCTTAGCAGGTTGGCCGGGCACGGTGGCTCGTGCCTGTAATCCCAGCAATCTGGGAGGCTGAGGCGGGCAGGTCATCTGAAGTTGGGAGTTCGAGACCAGCCTGACCAACATGGAGAAACCCTGTCTCTACTAATAATACAAAAATTAACTGGGCATGTTGGTGCATGCCTGTAATCCCAGCTGCTCAGGAGGCTAAGGCACGAGAACCGTTTGAACCTGGGAGGCGGAGGTTGCAGTGAGCCGACGTCGCACCATCGCACTCCAGCCTGGGCAACAACAGCGAAACTCTGTCTCAAAAAAATAAAAATAAAAATAAATAAATCTTAGAATGTTTACTCTTAGTAAATGGAAGAGGATGGTTAACATAATGAAGCAAGAGTCAAAAAGAGAGAAATTTGTAGCTATTATATAAATGTAAATAATTGTTTTTCTACTATGTTTTTATCTTTTAATTCCATATTTCTCTGGTATGATGCTGAGTTCTGAAATAGATACAGAAGAAGAAGGGGGAAAGAGGAGAAAAGAGAGAAAGATAAGAGAATGAGAAAGAAATTAAGATTCCTAATATCTACAATATTCTGGAGATTGTACTAAGCACCATATTTCATTGTCTCATTTAATCTTCACAAAAATGACTTCAAAGTAGCTATGACTCTGTCCATTCTACACACGAGGCTCAGAAAGGGGAGATAATGTTTGCACAGTGGTTGAGGTGCCAAAGGAAAGAATCCTCACTCAGCAGGAATTGCCTGCCCACTTCCACCCCCTGTCACCCTTTGCTGGAGAGAACGCTAAGTCCTGGCTTCACCAGGTGCTCGCTCTCTCTCTCCCTGTCTCTCTCTCTCTCAGTGGAGAATTTAGCACAGCCGGCCTTGAGTGTGAATTAGTGGGGCATGTGTCTACATCTTCTAAGTTACTAAACAGCTCAAGGGAAGTGGCAGTGTCTACTCTGTCCGTGTGTCTCCAGCCTGAGCTTGATGCCTGGTATGTACTGTGAGCATAACGATGTGCCAGGCACTGGATTAAATGCTCTGGATTCATTATTTTAAATCCTCACAAAGACCCTGTGAGAGTTCTCTTAACTGTTTTGCAGATGAGGAAAATTGTTATTCAGAGAGTAACCAGACTTATGAGAATAGGCGAATTCCAAGAAAGCCCCAGCTTCTTGCTTCCTTGTAAGACCTGTCTCTGTGTGGGGTGGCATCTAGAACAAATGCCAGTCACATATCTATCAATAATTAAAAAGCTATTTAAGTGTTTCTGGGATCTTTTAAGAAAATTCCACAGGGGCTTCCCATTCCTAAAGGACAGCAGCACTTCTCAAAATGCAATTTGCCCTGAGGATGCTCCCTTCCTGCAACATTTTTCTCCAATTCAAGCACACATTCTCTTGAGTTTTCTTCCTGCCCAATTCACCTTCCAGATAAATCCAATTCTCTACCAATTGTAAATTTCTCCTCTTTTCAAATCGTATCTGTGCAGCCTGTATTTAAATTGTCATTACATTTATACCTACACAGAAAGACTGTGCAGTTATGAAGTATGCATCAGACAGTGTTCTGTGTGGCATCTGGCACACAGAAAGTGCTCAATAAATGTTAGCCATTATTCAATTTAGTCTCAGCTTTGCAACTGTAAATATCATGGTGATTTTGCATGGCAAATGCAAAATGAGAATGGCAGGCACAGAGTGCTGCAGAGAAGGAAAAAGACTGTGAACACACATACTCCTATGATAATATATTTTCCTGTTTATCAGAGTAAGTGATGCTGTATTTGAGGGATATTTCCCATCTCAACAGCCAGGAAACCCATGGAAGAAACATAAATGCTCCCTGAATATGTATGTGTCCCCCTCTACATTCCCAGATTTCCTGCAGTCATGCAGGGTCATGTAAGTAATTTTGGTATGGGCTGCAAGCAAAAGCAAATGTGTTGCTTCCCGCCAAAGCACTTAAGAGTTGGTGCATAATCCCACAGCTCTCTCCCTTCCAGTGTCCCAGTGAATCAAAGTCTAAGGAGGCTACAGTTGCCACACGGAGAACTACAGGATAGTGGAGCTCCATTAACTGGAGTCCCTGAGAGACTGTGTGGAACAGAGTTCCCCACCAAAATGCAGTGAATACATACTGCAAACAAGAAATCAACTTTTGTTGTTAAGCCAATTAAATTGTGGAGTTAATGTTACCCTAGCTTCCTAACCTCTTCTAACCTAGTACAACGCCTTTTTCAGATTGTGATTTTAATGATTCCTTATGCACTGTTCTCAAAGGCCTGCATCAATGTGCTTAGTTTCCTAAGTGTTTGCTTGCTTCATTCCAGGTGGGCCAGAGTATCACAAGCATGCTGGGCTTCCTGTCACGTGGTCCTCCAGTGAGGCTGTGCATGGGCCTGGCGTGTGTCTTGTCCCTTTGGAACACAGGTGGGTCTGGTTGGAGTTCTGGAAGTATCTATTCCGTATAATAAATTGGAGTATTCACTGTGCTTTAGAGAACCTCAGTAGCCAACATTTCTGCCCAGAATCCAAATGAATTTGTTCAAAATGACAAGAATAACTTCCCCACTTCTGTTGTTCCCTTGACTTTTTGCATTTAAGTCCCATCTATGCAAAAGAATTCTCTTCACCTCCACTGTTACCACCTTTGTCCAAAACATTATTTTCCCTTTCCTGGACCATGAGACAGCTTTCCAAACCAGCTTCTCCTCTTGTCTCTCCATGACCCATTCACCACCAATCAGCCTGAGTGATCTTTTCATAAATCTTGTTATATCATCTTCCAAGTTCCTCCCTCTTTTCTCTCCCTCTGCCCCAAATTATTTGCGGACTTCCTACTTCTCTCTGTGTAGTGCACCAGGTCCTTTTCAGGCTCTGCGTGACCCTGCCTCCCTCACCATCCTTGCTTCCTACCACCTCCACCTCCTTCATTCTTTATGACCCCATCACTGTTGGCCTTCTTTCAATTCTTTAAAGTAATACTCATGCCTACCTCAGACACTGGGCTTGTGCTGTTCTCTATACATCAAATATTCCCCCAATTAGTTAAATCCTTCTCAAATGCTATTCATTCTTCAGAGCTCAGCTCAACGTCCCCTCTCAGGGAAGGCTTCCAGATTCCTGAGACTAGATCAGCCCCCTGTTACACACCCTTACTCTTCCCTTCAAGGTATTCAATGTTGTTTTCCTATGTGTCTGCCTTTCCAGCACACACAATGCCTAGCAAACACTCGGCACTCAATAGCACCATCCATCATTAGTAGTTGGTCAACAAATATTTGATGACTAAATGATTAAATGAATGAACAAACTAGATGTGGGACTAAATGTCACTTCACAACCCCAGATCATAATTCTCTCATCTGTAAAATGGGTATGTTGAATCAAATTATCTCTGATATTATGTCTTGGTTATAATTTCTCTGATTAAACCTTTTTTACTTTAGTATCTGGCATCAGAGGAGAAGCCAAGAAAGAGAAGGGAATGACCTTTTTACCTACAACAAGTAAGTGGGTGATAAGGGCTCCTTTTCAGCTGACTGTTCTTGGGCAAATTCCTTGACTTCCCCAAGCCTTACTTTCTCTACTGATAAGACAGCGATTATATCCACATCTAACACTCTAATAGTCACAACAATGATTCCTGTGAGCTGCTCATTTCTTTATGGTTCATTGAATCCTTGTGATCTTAATAAATCCACAAAGATTGTGACATTCCATTGATGATAGAAGATTTTATAATGGGAGGTACTGTTACTTGCCATCATCGCGTTTGTAATAATTTCATCTTTCTTTGCCTTTCTTTTTGATGCTATGAAACTGATTTTGCAGTACAATGGTAAATACATTGCAATAGAAAGGACAAGAGGAACCAGGGAACAGGTTTCTGTTTCTAAATTTTAGTGAACAAGCAGGACAATTTTTTGGTTTGGTTTTGGTTTTAGTTTTGATGGAAATTGTGTTTTACTTTTTATTTTTATTCATTTATTTACTTTTTTGAGATGGGGTCTTACTCTGTCACCCAGATGGGAGTCAGGTGGCACAATCTCAACTCACTGCAACCTCCACCCCCCAGGCTCAGGAGATTCTCCCACCTCAGCCCCCTGATAGCTAGGACCACAGGCATGTACCACCACACCTGGATAATATTTTGTACTTTTGTTAGAAACAGGGTTTCACCATGTTGCCCAGGCAGGTCTTGAACTCCTGAGCTCAAGGGATCCACGTGCTTCAGCCTTCCAAACTGCTAGCATTACAGGCGTGAGCCACCAGACCTGGACTATTTTTATATTCTTATTTATTTTAAATTAGTACATTCACATAGTTCAGATAGCAAAAGGTACAAAAGTGTATAAAGTTAAAATGCTCCCCCAGCCAACAGCTTCCCTTTCCTGAAAGCACCAATTGTGCCAATTTATTGTGTGTAAGTAGGATAACTTTCCATAAATATTTTTCTTAGTAGAGCTTCCAATTTTCTTCTCCTTAAATGGGAACAACTATTCCTGCCCCACAGGTAATCATGAAGGATAAAAAGTGATAAAATACTAAGCATTAAGAAGTACAAAAAATGCCAGGAAACTTCTATTTTAAAGATATTATTATGGTTGTCTTTTCATCCAAAAATAGAAAAATATCTTTTTGTAATCTGTCAGGGAACTTATCTGAAAAATGCTCTGTATTACATCCTGTTCAAAAATCTGTGCTCCACTGGTGTTTACTTCAGACTTCAAATATTGTTATCAAAATCAACCCAAGGATTTGTAATTTAAAAAAAGGAGTGGTAGAAATACTCTTTCCTTGGTGAAAGGAATGGTGCAAAAAAAAAAAACCATGGTGCTCAGTGAAGAAGGCGACACAGGGCCCACCATTCTGGCTGGAAAGGTATAGGAATCCTGCCAGCCTGGTAGCCTGCGGCATCCCTGCTGCCTGGAGACCCCGAACTGACATAACCCTGGTCTCTCACCTGCATGGAGGACTCTGTTGCCTTGGCAGGTCACAAGCAAGGTTGATTGGTGCCTCCGGCAGATCTTATAGCAGCTGGTGCAGAGTAGACTGCGCAGGTAAAGTGCCATGCGGGTGCCTGAGCGGGTGGAGTGGCCTCACCCAAGCTAGAGAGCTGGCTAGTTGGCAGCATTTGCCCTGCTTAATTACATCTGTCTCAGACTTCCTTTTGTTGTGACATAAGCCCCTTGCCTCCAGTAGCCCTGTTACGGTGAAGGGGAGTTAGAGTCCCCACCTACTTCTAACCCCAGAAGCTCTGATATTTAACCAAAAAGCTTGGCAATTGGTAAAACGCCAAATTGGTTTAAGCAGGCAACAGCTGACTTGACTCAGTTTCGACGTGGTATCCAAAAAGCAGAAGATAGCAACCTAAATGTCCATTGATGGATAAACAGAAAAAGGAAATGCAGTATATACACTCAATGCAATATTATTCGGTCTTAAATAAGAAAACGCTGCCATATGAGATAACATGAGTGAACCTGGAGGATAGTAAGCTAAGTGAAATGAATCAGTCGCAGAAGTCATACTGCATGATACCACTTTCATGAGGTTTCTAAAATAGTCAAACTCACAGAAGCCAAGAGTAGAAAGGCGGTCATCAGGGGCTTAGGAGACGGAAATGGGAAGTTTGTTGTTCAATGAGAATGAAATTTCAGTTACGCAAGATGAGTAAGTTCTAAAGATCTGCACAGCCTAGTAACGATCAGTAACAATACTATATTGTGCACTTAAAAATCTGTTAATTGGGCTGGGCGTGGTGGCTCACGCCTGTAATCCCAGCACTTTGGGGGGCTGAGGTGGGTGGATCATGAGGTCAGGAGTTTGAGACCTGCCTGACCAACATGGTGAAGCCCCAGCTCTACTAAAAATACAAATATTAGCCAGGCGTAGTGGCATGTACCTGTAATCCCAGCTACTCAGGAGGCTGAGGCAGGAGAATCGCTTGACCCCAGGAGGCAGAGGTTGCAGTGAGATCGCACCACTGCACTCCAGCCTGGGCGACAGAGCAAGACTCCATCTCCAAAAAAAAAAAAAAAAAAAAAAAAAAAAATTAATAGGGTAGATTTCATGTTAAGTGTTTTTCAATAAAATTAATTTAAATTAAATTTGAAAGTAAAATAAAAAGAAGTGAGGGAGAAGAACATGGACAAAGAGTTGAGATTGCTCTTTTCTGATTTTATCTTGGACACTAGCCCAATATGGGATTTAGGTACATCAAATCAAGTTTGGGGATTTCAATTTATCCATTCTTCAAAGTGTTGGACAAGATGATTTCTAAGGATGTTATGAATTGCTTGAGGCTGTACTTTCAGGTTACTATTTTATTCATGAAAACTTTTATTTCAGTGTCTGGAAATAAAGATGTTAAGAAGGAAAAAGATGGGACATTCCTAGGCAGCCCTAAATCCTGACTTATTCTGTAATGCAGGACACATTTTTCAGACTCTGTGGCTTGTTGTTTTCCATTTGCAAAATGAAAACGTAAAATACAGCACCTTCTCCATCCTACTGGTACTTATTGTTGCAGTGGTCATTTTTCATGTTACATGTGATACTAGCTTTTTTTGTACCAGCTTCTTTCCTGAACCTCTTTGTGACCCCGACAAGATACGTCGCTTCTGTCTCATTTAATTTAATAAAGTAAAATGTAAAATAATGCACCTTCTCCATCCAGGTATAACATGAAAAATGACCACTCCAACAGTTGTAGTGACAAGTGCAGGGTGATTCTATAGCACGTGATCCAAAATAACTGATCCTTCTGGTCTCTGCTTAACGTCACTTCCACAAGAAGGCTTTCTCCATCCCCTGACACCAGGCTAGTGCCCTGGTGCTCCCACACCGTGTTGACACTCCTGTCTTGTCACAACCTGTGAGTCTTCTCCTCCCTGACCAAATCACACACAGGAAGCCCCATGGAACTGGAGACCGGGTTCATTCCCCTTTACCACTTCATATTGCCTAGCATATTGCTTGGCCCTTAGTGAATATTTGTTGAACGAACCAATGAAGAATGAATGAATGAATGCCTTTGAAATTTCAAATTTTTCTCTGACATTTTCTCCTTTGGTCGCATGAAATTTGCTAAGTAGGCAAGAGGCCTAATATTTTGGCCATGCTCTACAGTTCTAGAGTTCTAGCCCTTTATCACCACTGCTCAGTTGTGCAAATTTAAGCAAGGTTTTTCTCCTCTCTGGGCCTCAGTTTCCCTACTCTGTTAAGGAGTGGGGTAAATTAGACCCCCTGTATCAGAATCACCAAGCTTATTTATTAAAATATGTATTTCTAGGCCACACCCACCCCACAGAGATTAGAATCTGTATCAGTGCCATGCAGAAGAGTCGGGGATCTGCCTTTCCTCAGTGTCCGCCAGTGACTCTCACACGGAGAGCAGATGTCAAAGAGGCTTCCAAGGCTTCTTCCATTCCTGGGGGTAGGAACTGGACCTCCTGCATTTTTCTCATGAAAACTGTTTCCTTCCCAGTGTCTGGCCTTAGAGGAGAAGAGAGGAAGGAGAAGGGGGTGGCATTTCTTGCTACGACGGGTGAGTGCCGCTCCCCCAAATCCCTTGGGTTGTCTGGGCTGCAGAGCAATTCCTCCACTTCTCTGGACCTCTGTTGTTTCTCACAGTGGAGAGAACGTCACCTCTCTAATCATTATCTGATCATTAAGTAAAAGTTGAAGAAGACAACGTTTGAATAAAGAGGAGCATCAAGAACTATTTCCATCTTGTCAACTGTTTCCAAATTTTTTTTTTTTTTTTTAGATGGAGTTTCACCCTTGTTGCCCAGGCTGGATTGCAATAGCACGATCTTGGCTCACTGCAACCTCCGCCTCCCAGGCTCAAGCGATTCTCCTGCCTCAGCCTTCCAAGTAGCTGGGATTACAGGCACCGGCCACCACACCCAGCTAATTTTTATATTTTTAGTAGATACAGGGTTTCACCATGTTGGCCAGGCTGGTCCCAAACTCCTGATCCCACGTGATCCACCCACCTTGGCCTCCCAAAGTGCTGGGATTACAGGCATGAGCCACCACGCCTTGTCAGTTTCCAAATCATTAAGGAATAGCCGGAGGAAGCGGGAATTTTAACTCCACTCACTGCACGCTGCCACTCCTGCTACACCTGGGAGATTTCTCCCTCCATCCTGGGTCACATCCTGGACCTATTAACTCTGAATTTCTGAGGATGAAGCCCAGGTACTGGAATCGTGTAATTAAAAAAATATATATATTTCCAGGTGATGTCAATGCTCAGCCAGGGTGTGTGGACCCCACTTTTACACGGGGTACTTATTTTCAAACACAGAGCTGCTAAGAACTCCTGCAATGCCCTTGGGCTTCCCATTATGCTTGAGACGCCTTTTTTTTTTTTTTTTTTTTTTTCGAGATGGAGTCTCACTTTGTGGCCCAGGCTGGGGTCCAGTGGCGCTATCTTGGCTCACTGCAAGCTCTGCTTCCCGGGTTCACGCCATTCTCCTGCCTCAGTCTCCCGAGTAGCTGGGACTACAGGTGCCTGCCACCACACCCGGCTAATTTTTTTGTATTTTTAGTAGAGACGGGGTTACACCATGTTAGCCAGGATGGTCTCGATCTCCTGACCTCGTGATCTGCCCACCTCTGCCCGAGTCTCTCCAAATGCAGAGATGCAATTGTCACTAAAAGTTTATGTTTTCTGTGCTTCATTGGGATTTCTCTTATCTATATTTGTCACTCTGTTGACTGTCACCTCCTGAGGTCAGGACCCTCGTCTTGACTTGGAATCCCTTGTGCCTGGCACTTGTTTCGTGTTCTGCACATGTGCAAACAAGTTGAATATCTGCTTGAAGTTTGGAAATGAGGAACTTTTTCTCTTGCCGAGAAAAGCCTGCCAGTGACATTATCTCTGAATCTCTTTCAGAGCTGCCTGCAAGGTCGATCGATCTGTCCGCACTTAACCTGACAGAGCTTGTGAATGGGATGCTGAGTAGAGTGTTAAAAGGTAATCATTTTTTAAAAGCACAATCCAGGTCCATTTTTTTTTTTCTTGTACCAGTGTCTTTTCTGAACCTTTCTGTTGCCTCAACAAGACACTTCACTTCTGTGTCTCAGTTTCTCGGTGTTCAGAGTGGAGAATAGGCTGAGCTCAGTGGCTCTCACCTGTAATCCCAGCACTTTGGGAAGCTGCTTGCGCTCAGGAGTTTGAGACCAGCCTAGGCAACACGGCAAAACCCCGCCTGTACAAAAAATAGAAAAATTAGCTGCATGCAGTTGTGCATGCCTGTGGTCCCAGCTACCAGGGAGGCTGAGGTGGAAGGATTGCTTGAGCCCAGAAGGTCGAGGCTGCAGTGAGCTGTGATCACGCCACTGCATTCCAGCCTGAGAGAAAGAGTGAGACTTTGTCTCAAAAAACAAAAACAAAAACAGAATGCAGAATTCATTGTCCTAACTAACTCAAAATGACGTAGAAGAAGGTTTACAAGAATTTTGAGAGCAAATTGCATTCCAGACACGGTATGTTTGTAATTTTAATTCTGTTGCCATAAACTAACAATAATTACTCATTGATTAAGTTAATATGATTCTGGATTTCTTTTTTAAGACAATATTATGATTACAATATTATTGTAATCTTCTTCCTGTGTTCTTTAGCATCTAGCAAAATGATTTGATGTAACACATACTTAGTGAATGACAGCAAAGCCTGAACGATCCCTAGTGTACGTTCCTCACTGCCTTCACTATTTATTCTCACTTTCTTCAATCAATATTCATAGAACATCTATCACAGGCCAGGCACTATTCTAAGTATTGGAGGATAAGGCAGTAAACAAAAACCAAAAATCTCTGGCCTGGGGGACCTTCCATTCTAGTGGGTGAAGGGGTAACCAAAAACAAACAATAAACACAATAAATAGGTAAAGATACATGTTATTTAGAATAAGGGGGATGGGGAATGCCAATTCAGCACTGAGGTCTCTGCAAATGGCATTCCCTAGGATTATGCAATACACACTCTGCACATCTGTGCTTGGTGGCTCTACACTTGTTCACTTAGACATTTACCCATCAACATTATTATCCATCCCTGTCCCAATGCCTGTTGCTGTACATCACAGAGATACAGCTCCTGCCTCCAATTTGCTCTCATGAGAGTTGCCATGGATAGGGCTGCCTTGGGAGGTGCAGGATAAGAAGGCAGTGATCTGCGTGTAGATGGTGCTGTGGACAGACTGAATCATCAGCTGGAGGGATGGGCTTCAAAACATTTAGCCCTTCCAGCCCTGAACTGTTACTCCTGTCCTCTCCTCTGCAAGGCCCTGCACTGGGCTCTGTGAAATTTTGCAAAGACTCAAATGTCATAACTCATACCTTCGAGGAACTCAAAACTCCTCCAATGACTAATTTAATCCTTGTATAACCTCCATGCAGTGGTACTCTCACTCCCATTTTCTAGATGCAGACTTTGAGGCATGCCCATTGCCATATAGAATTGGAATTCAGAACTGTTTAATCCAAGTTTGTGATGTAGCCCAAAGTTTCCCAGACTTGTTGCACAATAAGAAGGACCTGACATACTTCTTAAATATTCATCTCCCCAGGTTCCTGCTCCAGAGATTCTGATCCAGTTGATTTTGGAAGGGGCCCAAAGTGCTACATTTTTAACAAGTGCTACTTGTGATTCTTATCATCAAAAAAACTGAGTACTGGAGTATTCACATTTTGGCGTATACCCTATTCTTCTAAGGAGCTCATTAAATACAGAGTCTGGTTCCCACCCAGTGTACTGCATTAGGGTCTTCAGAGGGCAATAGCCAGAGAGCCGAGGGGGAATGGGTGCCACTGGTGATTTGTGTGCGCCCAAGTTTAATGATTCTGCCATTCTATCTACCATCACAGTGGGTCACAAATTTATATGAATAAAAATCACCTGAGGCCAGGCACAGTGGCTCATGCCTACAATCCCAGCACTTTGGGAGGCTGAGGTGGAAGGATCACTGGAGCCTGAGAGGTCAAGGCTGCAGTGAGCTGTGATTGCATGATTGCATTCCAGCCTGAGTGACAGAGCAAGACCCTGTCTAAAAAAAAAAAAATTCACCTGAGAACTTTGTTAAAATTCAGAACCCTGGGCATACCCACCTTTCCCCTTTCTTCACCGTCTGATTTAGTAGACCTGGGGTCACATCCAGGAATGTGCTGTTTTAAGAGGTGCACCAGGTGAGTTGATGCAGGTGGGTGATTCTCAGACCATAGTCTGGAAAGACCTCCCTCTACTGAACTGTCTTCCAGATATAAACCAAGAACAGGCACTGATGGAGAGTAGATAAGATGCTCGTGCATGTATTCCTAAACCTGATTGTCTATGTTAGTATTCCTGGTTAAAAAAAAAATTCCCTTTCTCTGTGTAGTAGACTGAAAATGGCCAAAGATATCCACTTTGTAATTACCACAATCTGTGAATACTACTTTATATGTCAAAAGAGTGAATATCACCTGATATGATAACAGATTGATTGAGTTAAAGATTTTGAGATGAGGCCATTGTCCAGGATTATCTGTGTTGTGCCAGATGCCACCACAAGGGTCCTTACAAGAAAGAGGCAAAGGAGACACACACAGAAGAAAAGACCATGTGACGATAGAACAGAGAGAGATGTGGCCACAAGCCAAGGGACACAGGCAGCCACCAGAGCTGAGAGAGGCAAGAACAGATTCTCCTTTAGAGCCCTTGAAGGGAGGGTGTCCTACTGAGTTTCAGACTTCTAGCCCCCAAAACTGTGAGAGAACAAATTTCTGCTGTTTTGGGCCACCAAGTTTGTGATAAGTTGTTACAGCAGCCTCAGGAGTCTAATACGCCTGGGATCTTTCTTAGAGAGTTGCCACAGCTTAAGGATGGATCAGGAAATATAGACAAATGATACATACTCTTCAGTTTTTTTTGTTTAGTTTTACTTTGTTTATTATTTTTTATTTGTATTACTTTTTTGTTTGTTTCTTTATTTTCATCTTTGGTTTCTTTATTTGCATTGTTAATTTCTTAGGGACTGTTTACTTATTTGTATTATTGTTACGTTAGTAGGCATCTGTCTGTCTCTTTATCTGGTATGTTTTGGCAGATAGCAAGAAGTTCTTCTCCTTGCTGAGTGTCACTTCCTACAGTTCCTTCGCCTTCCACAAGTTTTCTGTAGCTGTTTACAACAGTGAGTGCTGGCTGGCTCTTCTTGATGGTGGTGGCGGTAGGGATGTGTTGCAGGGTCGGTCTGTGTGTCAGGATCTCTGTTGAATCCTTTCTCTTCACAGTTTCTAACCTGAAGATGGTGGACCCCGCGAAATTCCCCACAAGGTATTGCTACTGTTTAAACAATCGGACCAATGACTTATCAGGTGGGTACAGCTAACCATGAGGCTTGCAGCTTTTCCAATTTTGCTTGTGTCCTTTCAGATAAGTTTTTGCTTTTCCTCAATGTAAGATAGGAAAATATGGTCCTATCCACTACCCTTAACCATGTGCTCATTCATTACCCCGGTGAAAAACAGTTGTGTGTGCAAAAGCAACAGGAGGAAAATGCTCATGAAGCGTTGTTTTAATTGCAAAATTGAGGAACAACCTAAATATCCATCGTGAGGGAAAATGGTTAAGTAGTCTCCCATATAATTAAACTTTCAAAAACAGCCACAGATAATACATAAATGAGTGAGTGTACTCAAATTTGGCCTGTACATGGAAAAACTTCCAAGAGATTTTTAATTAGAAAAAGAAAGTTACACAAAAATACAAACAGAACAATGTTATTGATAAGAACACATATGTGGGCACCAGATAGGTGATTCCCTTTGAAAAGAAGATTAGAGTATGTGCTTTGGAGTGGAAGAATGTTGGTTAAAAGAACCTTAGATTATCTGAACCTTTTTTTTCCCAAAGAGAGTATGTTCATATGCTAGTTTTATAAATAAAACTTTAAAGTATTACGTGTTCCTTATTTTACAGAATACTGAAAAATAAAAGTGGCAAGTTTTGCACCTCTAATTCACCCATTCAGTAATTCTGTTTGAGCATGCACTATGACCCATGCACTCTTCTAGGTGTGGGGAAAGCACACAGAGCAAAGTGAACACACCTCCTGCTCCCGTGGGACATAGATTCCTAGCGGGGAGCAGAGAGTAAATAAATGTACTGCAAGTACACGGTGTGTGGGCTGACAGCCTGACCATGGGAACCATGAAGCATGGGAAAGCTGGAGGGAAAAGTCACGGTGGGGGATATTGCTGTGTGTAGGGTGGTCAGGAAAGTCTTCTCCAAATGACGTGAGGGTTGAGGGGTGACCTTCAGGATGTGAGGGGCCAGCCCTGTGGTTGTTCCTGGGGACAGTGGTCCAGACAAAGGCCTAGGCAGCAGCATGAGGACCAGAGAAGCCAGCATAGCTGGAGCAGGTTAGCCAGGACAGAGTTGTAGGAAATTAGCACTGATTGGTGAGGGCAAAGTGGGGAGGGTGTTGCAGATCATATAGAGGTTTAAGGTCTACTGTGAGGATTCTAATTTCCACCCAGAATAAGAAGGAAGCCATTGTGATTGTCTGCACAGGGAAGGGACATGATCTGACATTTTAAAAGGATCCTTCTGGCTGCTTGTTAAATACGAGATTGTAAGGGAAGCAAGCACTAAAGGCAACCAAAGCCTCTTGTACTTTTCACCACTTAGTCTGATATTAATACTTTTCACCATATTACAAACTCTTCATAAACATTTGTAATGACTATGTAACCAGTGAATGCAAGCATTCTCTTAGCCACTGTGCTGTTCTTAGACTTTTGAGTGGATCTAGGTTTTTCTTAATATAAATAATTTTGCCTTGGACATCTTTGTGCATAAACTCTTCCCTGTTTCAGATTATTTCCCCCACAGAGTAGAATTTCTAAAACAAATATTGTGAAAATATTAAAGGAAAGAATTACTAATATTTAATGAGTACTATATGTGAGACATTACAATGAGTACTTAATGTATATTATCTTTATTTTTTTATTTTTTTATTATACTTTAGGGTTTTAGGGTACATGTGCACATTGTGCAGGTTTGTTACATATGTATCCATGTGCCATGTTGATTTCCTGCACCCATTAACTCGTCATTTAGCATTAGATGTATCTCCTAATGCTGTCCCTCCCCCCTCCCCCCACCCCACAACAGTCCCCAGAGCGTGATGTTCCCCTTCCTGTGTCCATGAGTTCTCATTGTTCAATTCCCACCTATGAGTGAGAACATGCGGTGTTTGGTTTTTTGTCCTTGCGATAGTTTACTGAGAATGATGTTTTCCAGTTTCATCCATGTCCCTACAAAGGACACGAACTCATCATTTTTTATGGCTGCATAGTATTCCATGGTGTATATGTGCCACAACGATAGACTGGATTAAGAAAATGTGGCACTTAATGTATATTATCTTATGTAATTTACCCTGTGAATCTTATCAACAAATACATTTGCGAGGAAAAAATTCTTCATAATCCTGCCTTTCTCACCATTTAATTAACCCCTGTTGAGGATAGAAGTCTGTGCTGGGTGAGTCCCTATCTTGATTGTGTGAAAGATAAAAATAAGATTTAAAAAGTTACATCTGCCTGGAGAAAGTTTATAATTTTATTTCATGAGTCAAATCATATTTCCACACACTTGCAACAATTATATGAAAAGAATGATCCATGGATCATTATCTACTGATAAAATTGCATGCTGTTCCTCTGGTAGGTCATAGCAACTTTCGCCAGCTTTGACAAGAAGTCACAGCACCACCATGAGAGGCTGTACACGTAGGCCTTTGGGGAAGGTGTCTTTGTGGATGATCTTTAGATCTGGATCATTTTCTTTTTAATGTTTTCAACTCTGACCTATAGCCCTCCTTTGAGGGTATATTTGCATATTTTCCTTTTTTTCTTCCTAAATGAAACTGGCTTAAATTTTCTTGATTTTAAAAATAATGTACTGTGATGTCAAGATGCTATGTGACATGGACAGGAAAACTAAGAAACCAGAAATAGCTGATATCCCACCATCCACTGGTAGTCACTATTAACATGCTGATAAATGCTATCCAAGGCTGTCTATACTACCTATATAACCCACTTATCTATCCAACCTGTCATCTAAGCTACTTATCTAACCTACCTATCTACTTATGTACCCCAGCTAATATCTACCCATCAGTGTAGACATCCTGCTCTACATATAGGAACCCATTCTTTGTATTATTTAGAATACAGGGTGGGCTACTGTAACAAATGACTCCAAAATAGTCTAGTTTAAAGAAGATAGAAGTTAATTGCTTTCATGTGTGATAATCTGGGCATGTAGACATGCCAGGGCTTCTCTAATGGTTTGATGGTTTGGGGGCCCAGGCTCCTTTTAGCTTGTTGCTTTGCCTTTCATAAAGATCTGTGTTCTCATAGCCTAAGGTATGTTGCCAGCACATTCACACTCCAGCTACGATGAAGGGGAGAAAGGATTTGGAAGGTGTATTAGTCCATTCTCACATTGCTATAAAGAAATACCTGAAACTGGGTAATTTACAAAGAGAAGAGGTCTAATCAGCTCATGGTTCTGCAGGCTGTACAGGAAACATGACTGCTTCTGCTCAGCTTCTGGGGAGGCCTCAGGAAACTTACAATCATGGCAGAGGGGAATTAGAAGCAGGCAGATCTTACATGACTAGAGCAGGAGCAAGGGAGAACAAGGGGAAAGGTGTTTTAAACAACCAGATCTCACAATAACTCACTCATTATCATGAGAACAGCACCAAAGGCATGGTGCTAACCCATTCATGAGAAGTCTGCCCCCATGATCCAATCACCTCTTACCACGCCTCACCTCCAACATTGTGGATTATAATTTGACATGAGATTTGGGCAAGGACACAGATCCAAACCATCCCAGAAGGCATGCACATTCACTATGAACTCACAGCCTGGAAACCATTCACATTTCTCCCTCTTACATCCTATTTCCGAGAATTTAACCTCATGGCTACACTCACCCACAAAACAAGCTTGAAATTATAGTCGTTGCTTTAAACCACCATGTTCCCAACTAAAATTTGATACTCTCTTACTAAAGGAAGGTGGGATAATCGATATTGAAAGACAACCATCAGTATCTTTCATTTTTTGTCACGCAATTTTATAATCCACTCTCAAACTAACCCATACGTCTTAAAAAAACCATTTCATTCCAGTGAATGCAAGTATGCCTCATCCTTCACATGAATTCTTAGTATTCATTGAAAGAATGTACCATGATTTATTTAATTTGTCTCCTCTTGTTGGAAACTTGGCTAATTCCTTGTATTTTTGCAATTATAAACAATGCTGTGATGAACACCTGTGTAAAATCACTTAGACTACTTGCCCAATTACCTCTGCAGAATAAAGCCCTCAAAATAGAATTGTTGGCTGACAGGGAAACAATATTATAATGATTTGAATTGCTAAAATGTCTTCTAAAAGTCTTGCATACGTTTACAGTCTTACCAACAATGTTTGAATGCCTATGTTTTTCCACTCACATTTGCCAACACTGAGTGTTAAGAGACAGTCTTAAATCATTACCAAATGGATAGGTAAAAAGGATTTTGTAATTCTACCTTCTATTTATGTATGAAGGTAGTCATGCATCATTCATTTTGATCATTGCTAGTAAATTAGGTAATTCAAACTTTCATAAATGCAAAGAATACCCTTGAGTTAATAATAACTGGCTTTCTTCCAAGCCTAAAAAGCAGATTGTGAAAACAGTTCTAAAGGGAGAATTGACAAAATGCATTGAGCAACAGGTTTCATGAGTGGTGGTAAGAATACTGGGAATGGTGGAAGCTTCAGCCCAAGGCAGACCTCAGCTGAAATCCAAGCTCTGCCGCGTACTCTGGAACTTTGGACAAGTTACATCATCGTTCTGAGCCTTGGGAAAAACCTGGACTCCATGTTTTGTGTGTGGCTTCAAAGCCATGCTCATAGCTTCTATGCAAGATTAATAACAACTTCCAAATTGCGTTTTATTGGTCTGTTTATGAATCTGGCTTCCCCACTAACCTCAGCTTCTTCTGTATGTCTTACACAACTCTCCAGTACCTAGTAAGCGTATGGCACACTGCAAATGCTCAATGGATATTTATTAGATAAATGGATTAATAAACAAATGAGAATTTTTAGAAGCAGAAAGAAAATATATGGAATAACTAAGAGATAATACCCTTCCTCAGTTTCCACAAATGACTAAGAACAGACTGGTCTAAAGAGACAGAGAAGGAGGCCAAGGCAGGTGGAGCACGAGGTCAGTAGATTGAGACCATCCTGGCTAACACGGTGAAACCCTGTCTCTACTAAAAATACAAAAAAATTAGCTGGGTGTGTTGGCAGGTGCCTTAGTCCCAGCTACTTGGGAGGCTGAGGTAGGAGAATGGCATGAACCTGGGAGGCGGAACCTGCAGTGAGCCGAGATTGCACCACTGCGCTCCAGCCTGTGCGACAGAGTGAGACTCCGTCTCAAAAAAAAAAAAAAAAAAAAAAAGAGAAGAGAGAAAGGGTGCCCATGTTTGCCTACCTTCTGCATATACAGGTGTCTATACCTGCATAGGTATACTACATACTGCATAGGTGTTCTCCCTCCAGGAGGTTAAAATGTGCCTGTGCAGATGTAGTAAGAGCACCTCGTGGCTTTGGTTCTTACATAGTAGTGCCCATCATCTGTTGGTCTTGGCTACACATTCCACTAATTGTCACATAACATTTTCCTACCTCTCTTGGTTCTGTATTTTCAAGTTAGCTTGCTCCTGCCCAAACTCCTGATGCCATTAATGAGTGAAAGGAGCATTTACACAGCATGATGGGAAATCATCCACTGGACCCACGAAGCTTCCTCTCTAGAAAATGACTGGGGCTCCTCAAACACATTCGCCTTGTTTAGAAGTCAAGAATTTGCTGGATCATGGAAAGCCATAAATGAACAAAGAAGGAGATGACAGCTGTTTGACTAGAAGAATATTAGGAATGTTCACAGTCAATGGTACCCACTATGTCAGGCAATGGCCCTGTTTAAACCCAGCTGAGAAAGAAAGTTCACAATGATTCTACAACGTGAAATGCTGAAAAAGTTATCTCAGACACCACTCCTCACCGCCACCACCATCAGTTCCCTTAAAAGGGGGGCAGAAGGAAAGGTTGCTGGTGACAATTTTATAAAGTGTCTTGTCTTGTCTCTATTCTTCATAGTTTATAACTCACCACTAAATTCCACATTGCATTTTCATTTTCCAACCCTCAAGTCTGTAAATTTACATTACATGTCTGTGGGGCTGCTTCCTATCAGATGGAGTTGGTATTCTAAAAACAATTACATGAAACAATGGGGAAAATCCACCAGAAAGACCATTATTCAGCAATGTGGCCTTTCATAGCTCTTAGATGTTAGCAGAGAAGGGGTTGAGAGAGAGGATGATAGAAGAAGAAAGAGGATTTTAACAGTGGATCCAAAGTTTCCTTCTGGCCTGAAATCAAGACTTCTCGTTTTTTAGAATTAGTAGTATTTCTCTGTATCATTGTTGATATTCCTCAATACACTAAACTAAATCAAACTTGTAAAATCTACTCTGAAAAATCCAAATACAGTATACTTTTCTCCTTTTGTCTCTGAAGCAGAAATTTAAACCTCCTAAATTTGTCTTGCAGATTTTACAGCTCTACTGGTAGATATCATTGGCAATTCTACCAGCTACCTCACAGAGATTTTTAAGTCAACCTCCATCCTCTCAGGTGTGTTCATCTTGAAAACGCTTTGGCAACTTTGAGGTTTAGCATCTGTTGTGGTAGATAATCAAGCATATTATGTTCCTCACCCCAACACCTGCCATAGGCCAGGCTGCCAGAAACCTTCATGTAATCTTTATTTAGATAATCAGTGTGGTCCAGTTTCCACACCAGTAAATACACCAATATTTAAGTCTTCATATTTCTGGGATCCAGAAAGTTGGAGGAAGAATCCAAAGCTCAAAAGTTAAAGGAACGTAGGCAGACTCAAGAAAACATCTTCTGGTGGGTAGATATACCCCCATTTTAAGGAGGACAAAACTGAGATCCAGAGAGGTTGAATATTTTGCTTAAGTTTGGTACCAGAATTCAGGTTTAAATCTATATGGAGCCTAAGCCCATGTTTGGAGTACAGTTAAGAATGATGCACCTCATTTATAAGGTGGTTTCATGCAACCCCCAGGAAAATCACATTTCCTTAGGGACCCACTTTGAAAAGCAAGGATCTATTCGACAGTCCAAAAATTGGTCTCAGCAGAAAGATGGTGTGATGCACTGTGGAGCAGCTACTGTTTTAAAAGCAGGAGGGAAGGAGAAAGAGAAATAGTAATAGCTATCATTAGGTGTCAGATAATCTTGTAAGGGCTTTCCATGTATTCTCTCATTGGATCCTCACTACAACCTTTTGGGGCAGCTACTATATTTATCCCTACTTGACAGGTGAGGAAACTGTCACAGAGGGGTTAAGTAAATTGCTCAAAATCACTCTGCAGAAGCAGAATTCTAAACCAGGTGATCTGGCTCTTAGCTTGTGCTCTTATGTCACTATCCTAATATATATAATAATAGTAATACATTAATAATAACAATAATGATTACTCTAGCTACTGTGCTCTTCTATCTGCTGGGCACCATACCTAGCACATCACTCCCATTATCTCCTTGGATTTTCCTGTAATCCTATGAGAGACATGCAACCCCATGTCCACAGTTCTTTAGGCAGCATCGTCAGGGAAAAGTATGTTTAGGAATTCAGAAGTTTTCAGACTTTGAAGATCTAATAGCGTGTGCACATCATACCTGATGTAACTTCTCCAACAGCATCCAGAGAAGCCCAGTGTAATCAAACACGTTAATAGTAATTTGGCAAAATGTTCAGCTCTTTACACTAAGTAGGATAGATAAAGACTATCATAGCCTCACATTTTTCAAATTTGGGTACCAAGCTCACACAAAACATGTTGTCTTACAGATATTTGGGGATTTGGGAATTACAAATAAGGGATTGTGGGATTTGAATTTTCACCATTTTATAAAGGGGCAAACTGAGTCCTGAAGAGGTCAAGCAGTTCATTCATGTTTGCATAGCTAGTAAGTGGCAGAGCTGATGTTGTAACCATGGAAGCTGACCTCAGAGACTCTGCCTTAGCCACTACACCATCCCCCAAACCCAGCCAAATAAGATAAAGAAGGTGGAAAATGAGGACTGCCTTAAGAGTAAAGAGTCAGGCTTATTTTCCTATGTTATCCTAAGTTAGGTACTTTCAACTTAATTTTCATCTCAATCAAAGACTTACAGCTTCAGACCCATGGCTAAGTCTTATTGTGTACTGGTTTGTCTTACAGTGAGTCAAAGCAATGAATCAGATTGCATCTTCATCTGTGTGATGACAGGAAAGTCAGGTAAACCACTAGACATTCTTTGACAAGCTCTCTGGGCTGAGAAATAGACACAACTGTCCAGCAGATGAAACCCAAGATCTGATACTGTTGGTGTGATTTTTGCAGGAAGGAATCTTTCTGACATCTGGGAGATGGAGGAAAAATATCCCGTTATCAATTACACATTTACCAGCGGCATGTCTGGTGTTCTGGGTGAGTACCAACCTCCCAAACTCCTCCCATAGACTCCCCAGACCAGGGTCCCATGTGGCACACTAACGACTGAAAGCTGCCCTAAGGTGTTGTGTTTAGCTATAATGTGTTAAAAATCACAGAACTTTGCCATTTTAAAGAAATGAATTTCTGGATTATCTTGCAAAAGGTCTGGCAATTCTAGATCTTCCCCCCAACACATGGCAATAAACAACTGGAGCTGAGTAGGTGCCACTCTCATTCCCCCGCTAGGAAGAGCAACTTTTCCCTCTGTTCCATAGTCCTCTCCGCCCCCTATTGCCTTCCACTTTTTTTCTCATATTAACTACTTGGGTTTTGTAGATATTTGAATTTGTGACCCTATGCTGGAGACCTGGCCACTCTGTAATACCCAGTCCCTACCTAACCATGCCCCACCTTCATGCCCCTCTGTGCCAAATGGGTCGTGCTGTTGTCTCCATCTGGAACTCCTTCCCTACTTTTCCATATTTCAGAACCCTATTTGCCTGTCAATTGCCACCTTAGACACTACCTCCTCTTTTTTAAATATCCCCCAATCTAAGTCAGTCTTTGTCTTCTATGGTACCATAACACAGCACTTGTATGTCATTTGGACTTTACTTTACTCCAGGTTGCAACACAGTTGACACTTCTATGTGTGTCTCCTCAATGAAAGGAACTGGAAGGTAGGATAAGTAGTTTCCTTCAGCCTCACAGCCTGCCTTCCCCTTGGTGCCTTGCACATAGTAGGCTCTTCATCACTTTCTCTTGAAGTGCAATGAAGGATACAACAAATCTGCAACTCCACTTCAGGGGTTACTTTGCTTTATATTTATTGTAGGGCATCTTTTGATTATGCTGTAGAAGGAATCTCAATCTGTGTGGGACAAGGCTACTTGATAAGAAGATGAAATGGGCAGTTGTAGATTGCCTTCACCTGCCCAATTCTCAGGACAGATCTTAGGGTTGAGTCAATCTCATTTATTTGGAGAGTCTTTCCATGACATTCCCACCCCACCTCCCCCCGACCCCAACACACACACCGGTCTCAATTAATTCTCCCACTTTGTGCTCCTTCAACAAGAAAAAATGCTTAGGAAGAGAGGACATATTTACAAGCTGATGCTAAAGTTGATGTGCCTGAAAGCAAGTACCCTGACTGAGTGATAGTTTGGCTAGATGTACTTAGCCCCATGTCTGGTTGATCTGGGAGCAAGGCTCAGGCTGGTGTTGCACACAGGGTGTTATTGGGCCCAGAAATAGGGCAGAGAGAGGAAATGAGGCTGCAAGGCCACTCCTGCAAGTAGACAGTTCGCATTCTACATGCATTCAGGGGAGGTGGGGGCCAAAATCCAACACAGGCTCTGCCCACCAGAATATAGGCCAGTCTTTGTCTTCCCAGAGGAAAGGACTCTATGGGCTAATAGGAGCCTGTCATCCTCATATCCACTGCTGCCATCACTTGAGCCTTCCCTAGGGAAGATATAGGTGAAATTAATACCTGAGCCCTCTTCTTTCTTTTCTTCAGGGAGCAACCAAGGATGCTGGGTAGATTTCCCTCTGAATTAAGCCCTCCGGCTAACTCTATGGGAGCCTATTTTTCAAGCTGTTTCTGTCTGGAAGCTTCTGATTCCCCCAAATTTCACTTTTGTTTTTTAGTTGTATCCATAAGGCACGTGGAGGAGACTAATTCCTCTTCCAAGGACATGTACCAGAGTACTGGAGTGGCTGAGGGCTGGAGGTGGAAGAAAGGCTCTGACAGGGGTCCGGATCTGTTCAGGACACGTAGCAAATGCCTGATACTTTTAAGCCTGAGAGCTTTACATTCTGTTCAGTGTGATTCATCACAGACTTTTTTGCAAACTGTTATTTTATCTTAATTTGAATTCAAGGAGAAATACTTCTTTTTGGTTTTATTTGATGCTGTTTAGAGAAAGGTTTGAATATCCACATTCGGTATATTTGCTGTCCAGTGACCTTTCAGTTTTTTTATGCCCAAAGTGTCAAGCATGTTAAAGCTACCATTGACTGCCTCCCTGAAGGTGCAGCTACGAGGGGAACTGCCAGGACTTCAAAGCCCACCATCAAAAGCCAGAAAACACTACCAAGTACAAGCCGCCAAAGCTGGACCCAGAGCACACCCTGGGCATCTGCTCTGAGAACCTCTCCCTGGACAGAGACAGCTGCTCCTTCAGAAACAGAGGAAACCCTGAACACAGGCAGGCCTCCTGAGCTTCCTGTCAGGGCCACGGCCACATGGGTCAGTGCCTCCCACACTCTCCCAGCCTTGGGTAAGATGCATTCTCACCCTTTCCTCCCCTTTACTGTGCCTCACTCCTGTTCCCTCTAGGCTCACATATATAAGCAAAATCCTTACCTTAATCCCTTCTTCACCAACTGAAGTTACGCGTCGGCTTACTTAAATAATAGATCTATATGAGCCAGTATGGGTTCTACAAGATCAGGCAAAGGCAGAAAATGCCATTGACATAATGTATTTCTAATATGTATTTTGATGACTTTTTATCCTGAAATAGTTTAAGACTCACAAAGAGTTGCAAAAATAATATAGAGAGTTCCCGGTACCCTTCACCCAGCCTCCTTCAATGCTAATGTCTTATATAATCACAGTATTTTGTGGCAAAAGTATTTATATTTCAGCAAAGCATTTAGCGACATCGCTCCCGAAATTCACATGAAGTGGTGAAATGAAGTCAATATTTTACGGCATGGCTAGGTTAGTCTGTAGCTGGTTTGATAATGATGCCAAGAATATGTTAATGACTTGACACCAGTGGGAAAGCTGCCACCAATGGCCTGCAGGAGGCTCCTGCCTCCCCAGCATCTTGTATACATGATCAGCAGTGTCATCACTGAAGACACAAAAGGCATGCTTACCTTATTTTTCCTATTTGGAAATAATATAAAATAGAGGTAGCTCATTAAGAGTCGATGTTTTCTCAGTGGGTTCTTACAATGGACCCACTGAGACAAAATTGTCATCAGAATTCATTCATTTATTTACTCATCAAAACATATTTCCTTCCAGACACTAGGCTAGCTGTTAAAAACACAGCTCTATAAATGTTCCCTCTCCTTCCTGAGCTCTCAGACCTAGGAGAGCGCCCAGGCAAGTAAACCAAAAGTTATGATCCAGCCTACAAAGAACTATTGCACACAGAGAGCAGAGAGAGGGCTCCTACCCCAGCATAGAGGAGACACAGGCTTCCCCAAGAGATAATAATTGATAGGTGTCAGCAGGCAAGGAAACAAGGGTGACTGGGTGGTGGAGAGGAAAAGAAATCAACTCCATTAAATAGAAAAACACATTTACTGCAGAAAATTAGCACAATAGCTGGCATCATGGCAATTATACAAAATCAGAAAACTTTCCAGGGTAATATGACAAAAAGTTGTGATTTCTAATCACAAGAAAAAAATCATAAAATGCCTACCTAGAATCCTACAAGGAGAAGTGCTGGTTTTATACCAAGAAAACTACAGAATTTTAATGAGAGTAATAAAGGAATATTTAAATAAATGAAGAAATACACCATGTTCTGGTTGAGAAATCTGAGTATTTTAAAGAGAGCAACTGTCCTCAACTTAAGTTAAAAACGTAAAATCCTTCAATAGAATTTATTTTTGTAAAACTTGAAAAAACTGACTTTAATTTCTACTATGGTAATAAACAGGTGAGAACATCCAACAATTTTTTAAAAGGCCAATGAGGGAAGATCCTTCCTTCCTTCCTCCCTCCCTCCCTCCCTCCCTCCCTTCCTTCCTTCTTTCTATCTTTTGAGATAGAGTCTTGCTCTGTTGCCCAGGCTGGAGTGCAGTAGCTCAATCTCTGCTCACTGCAACCTCCGCTATCCAGGTTCAAGAGATTCTGCTGCCTCAGCCTCCCAAGTAGCTGGGATTACAGGCACCTGCCACCATGCCCGGTTAATTTTTTTGTATTTTTAGCAAAGCTGGGGTTTCACCATGTTTGCCAGGCTGGTCTCGAACTCCTAACCTCAAGTGATCTGCCTGCGTCTGCCTCCCAAACTGCTGAAATTCCAGGCATGAGCCAAGGATTTGTCTTAACTAATAACAATCCTGTGATGTTGGAGGGCAGGTATTATTATTAATACTGGTATCCTCATTTTCATGAGGAAACTAAAAGGAGTTAAGCAATTCACCCCAAAGTTCACACCATATAGGAGACAGAGGCACGACTAATCTGTTTGGATGTCCTCACCTCAGACCCTGCAATCTTTTCACTATGTCACATGATTAGAAATGTATTAAATAAATTTGAGAGACAGCTAACTGACCCCCAAACACACATGGCTGGGGGTCCTAGAGATTTAGAGGGGTGTGTGTGTGTGTGTGTGTGTGTTTGTGTGTGTGTGTTTATTGGTGCTTAGGGAAACAATGCTTACTTTGGTCCATTTATTTCAGTTCAGAGTAAAGTTTAAGCCCCTGGATTATCTATATTACATGTGCACATTACATTTGCCCTTTGATAATGTTTCAATGTCTCGGCAATTTCATATCTGAATCGAAGTGGTCAAGCATGTCAGACCCTGTTACTATCACTTTGAATGTGCAGCTACCAGGAGGGTGGCCAGAACTCAGTGGGTGACAGCTAACAGACAGACATGGGCTTCCATATCATCCATGCCCTGGGCTCAGACCGTCGATGAGAAAAAACCCGGAGGGTCTTCCTGGGAAACTCGTTCTTCCCCACCAACTACTGCCGGGGCCGAGGAAGCCATGAACACTGCAAGCCTTTTGGCGCCTGCTGCTGGGATAATGGCCACACCTGGCAGCCCATCCCAGGCCAGCCCTACCTCGGGTAAGACAGGGTGCTCACTTCTACCTCTCCTGTTTTAAATTAAACTTAGCATTGTCTGTTTTGATAACCTTTCTAAATTTTTGGAATATAACACATACAGAGAAAACTAAGAAAACATAAGCAATATAATTAATGATCATGAAGCAAACTCTTCCTTCTCCTTTCCATTGCCCTACCTCTTTCTTCCCATCTGTAGATGAATGAAAGCTCCTTCTTTCATTCCCCAGTTCCTCTCTCTTTTATGTAATCCCATTCCCCAATTTCTTCTCTTTTTCCCTGTTTCATTGTCCATTAACAAGCAATATGACAACTGCGATGGATGGACCCAGGCCTGAAATTCCAGGCATGAGCCCTGCCTGCTGCTCAGCCTCACCTCGCCCCTCTACCTTCCTCCTCTAGACTCCAGCCACAACACACTGCTTACTGCCCACATCTCCTGATCTTTATATATGCACTTTGCTGTGCCTGCAAAGCCCACTCTCCTCCAGAACTGCTGCGCTGCTTGACTTAGAGTAGGTGTCACCTGACTCAGCTGAACTGGGTGTCCATCGCCTGTGCCTTGGCTGTTTCTCAGCCTCACCACTTTCCTTCCACTTATCCATATGATGGAACTTGCTGCTTGAGCTTCTCTCTCATCTCCTACAAGGAGACTGTATTGCTGGTTTTGCCAGAGGCCAGAATCTTAACGGCAAGGATCAAGTCCTGAAGTGACCCTTAAACTAAGGCTTCATAAACATGATACAAAAATTGTTGAACTGAGCCCATACTCTCTCATGAATATGACAGGCAATTTATCGGGGGTGGGATGGATCAAGGTGTACACTAAGACTCAGATGAATGAGAAGCAACTCATTTTTTCTTTGCCCAGGAGCACCCACATTGGACACTTCCTTACAACACCATTGCTCTCCTGTGCAGGGTCACCATAACTTACCGATGTTAGCTGGTTTCCAATGGCACCCATCACGCTGTATCACAGTCATGATGGGATTTTCCCATTTCCTTTTTCACACTCCATCGTGGGTTTTATTTCTTACTCATCTCTACTTCTTAAAGCCCTGCCTGGTACCTGGCTTAACCAACACTGGTTGGATAGGGCAGGATTGGTGGCCCTGGTCCTCTTCTCCCTCAGGGCCCCCTAGAAGAGATGCAGGCTCATCTGTCTCTCATCTCCTCCCAGGAGCATTCACCCATGGCACACAGACTCCAATTCCAACCAAGGCAACAGCCCCCAGAGATCCACAAACAGGTGAGAAACTCAGTACAGAAGTGGGGGTTTGGGGGTGGGGGATGGGAGGGGTGGCAAGCTTGGGGACAAGGGCGTGGTGGGATGGGGTACCAGTAAGCAATCTAAGCAGGTTACTCTGCTTTATTGTTTCCTGCAGGAAAAGAGTCAGGAAAACTGGTTTATAAGCCTTGCCATGCTGCTAAATTGCCGTGTGGTCTTGCATAAATCACTTCCCCTTTTTTGGCTATCATTTCCCTATAGATTTCAAGAATGATTTATCTTTAAGATGTTATAAATTTCTTGCTGTGTGTATCACCCAAGGTAATTCCATTCTGACTTCTGGAAGGTCATTCTTGCCCTTTGCAGGTGATCTCTCTGCAGAGTGGCCATTCACCCCTGGGGAACAGCCAGTCCTGGTCCCAAGACCCCATCAAGTTTCAAGTAAGCACCAGTGCCCAGTCATTACTATTGCGTGTGTTTATTTTGAACAAGGTTGTGTAGTAGAATAAAAAGAGGTTTGTTTGGTAAATTTAGAGTCAGACTCCTGGGATTCAAATCTTAGCTCAGCCATTTACTGGTGAGGTGGCCTCCAGTACTCAACTTCCAGGATTCAGTTCCCTCAACTGTAAAGCAAGAATAATTGCAATTTTTGTGGGCACTAAAAATGCCTTTTTTTTTCTTTCCCACAAGGTTTTGTATTAAGTAAGATAATGTTTGTGGAAGTGGTTTGGAGGTATAGAGCTCTGTAGAACTTAATTCAATCAACTTTTATCGAGTGAATGTCTATTGGGTAGCATGCTGGGCACTTTGCAAACAGAAGCTGCTCTTGCAATGAGCAGAGTTGATAGCAGTGAAGGAGGAAGGAATAAAAAAGATGACTCCAAAATGCAACCTCGTTTGCTGGGTGTGATGTCCTGTTGTTCCGTGTTAAGGGATACCCTACCCTTTCCATCCCTGTAGTTAATTCTCATGGATCTAGAAAAAGACCATTTCCTGAGTCTCTAATTCTGTTTTCAGAACTCCTGACAGAGGCTGAGGACTTGAGTTGTTGTGGCTTTTGCTGCATTTTTCCAGCTTTTGGACACTCACTCTCCTCTTTTCTGTTGAGCCAGATTCCATAAGAAAGAAATGGATACAAAGCGAGTGCTTCAAAGCTGCTTGAATCCTCAGGCTCGTCCTACTCCTGAATACCTTTGTACACCAGCTCCTGGACCATCCAGTCATATGTCAACAGGGCATTATTAAACTGCTGGACCCTGCCCCGTCCCCTTTTTCATGTCACCTGAGATCTGCCCCAGCCTTACTCTCAGCCTGCAATGAATAGTGAATGAACCTTTCAGACACAAAGATGTGATTATGCTACTAAGGAAATTATACCCCTTTTCTCCCAGGAGTTCTAAGGAAACACGGTGGTGCAGATGGAGGCTGTTGTGAGATCGAGTTTTAGAAAACAGGTTGACTATATCTATATCTATGTCTATATTGGTGTTCATATCCATATCTATATCTGTATCTGTATCTATATCCATGTATCTATAGCTATCTGTATAGCTATATCTATCTGTCTCTCTTGTTAGCTCTATGTACTTATCTAATAGGTATTTACCATATCTATCTACCTATTAATCTACCCACTCATCTGTCATCTATCTAACAGATATTTATCCAAGCCATCTATCCATCCATCCTTTAATTAACCCACCTATCCATCCATACTTATTTATTTTTCTATCTGGTTATCTTTATTTCTTAACTTCCATATCGTAGATATTTGCCTATCCATCTGTCATCTACCTATCTACCTATGTAATGAAAAATATAATTGTAAATTAAAGGGGTTCTGGCATTTCTCAGTAACTTATTCTGCTCATCCAAAAAAACTCATGCCACAAAGTATTTAGCATCCACTCATTCATCTATTTAATAAATATTTATTGAGCTCCTACTGTACTGCCAGGTACCATGCTAGGCCTATTTTTACTTTCTCTTCACAATAATTCTGCAGGAGAGGTAATATCTCATTAATGAATTATGGTGAGTTCTACATATAAAAGGAGACTGCATTTTGACCCCAGATCTAATTTCAAACTTGTGCTTATTCCACACTTCTGTGTCACCTTTCCCAAGATATGCCATATGTGGAAAAAAAAAAAGCTGCAATTGAAAAAAAAAGTGGCTAGATTCTTAAGAGAAGCAGAAACTGCTATGTATATCCAGAGAGGAAGAGATTACCCTCAGGTGAGGGGATGGTTCAAGAGTTTATTGATTGAAAATATGGCATCTGAACAAGGTGCATTCTAAGCAAAGGCATAGCTTAAGCAAAGGCACTATACCTTAAAAGGACTGATGTTGAAGGTGCTGAAGGTGAGAGTAGTGTGGAATGAGGCTAGAGAGGTAGCCAAGAGTGAGATTAACAGTACTTTGTCACCATGTCAAGGAGTGTAGACTTCTGAGACAAGTGGGAGTAATGTGATCAGATTTATGTTGCAGAAAGTTTTCTCTGACTGCAGAATGGGGAGGAATGGGAGAAGCTGGAAGCAGGGAAACTTGCGAGGTGATTGTTGTGCTAATGATGGCCAGTGGTGATGGTGACTGGAAAGTGGAGGTGACTGTGTGGATAGGGAGACTTGGGTGATATTTAAGAGATAGAACCAAGAGGATGTGGTGATGGTGGAGTGAGCACAGGGGGGAACCAAAAATCATGCCCAAGTTTGAGCAACTAAGTGAATATCCCAAATGTCATTTCCTGAGTTAGAGAAAGATGGATGGGGTGGGTTGGGGCAAGGGACATGGAAATCAAGCCTTGGGAACATTAATTATGTTCAAGTAGTGAAGTGTGATGGTTATGAGTACGGGCTTCAGAGTCAGATCTTGCTGGAGTTACTCCCTGTTGCATAACTGATACAACTGCAGAATTACTCAGACCCTTTGTGTCCTCTTTTGTATACTTCTGATGTCTACTTCACAAGATTTATGAGAATTAGATAAAATAATGTATGCAAAGATCTTAGGAGAGTGCCTGATACATAGCAACGGCTCAATAACTGATATAGAAAAAGTCGTGGCACATTGATGGAAACTGGTCAATGTTCTGGAGGGTTTATGTTCCAGTTAACTCAGAATAAAGTATTTTCTTTCTACCTTCTTAAAAAGTCTTCTGCTAACATTATGAGCCCCTTCTCCACTTAAATAAATATATTACTGTCCAGATGTGGTGGCTTACACCTGTAATTCCAGCACTTTGGGAGGCTGAGGTGGGAGAATTACTTGGGCCCAGGAGTTTCAGACCAGCCTGGGCAACATAGCAAGTCCCCATCTGTACAAGAAATAAAAAATAAAAATAAGTAATTACTGCTAAATTATAATTGTGAAAAATGTTCAAACATGACAGAATAATATTAAATGAACACATGTCAACATATCAAAGATATTATTGAACTCATTAAGTAATGAGGAAACCAGAAAGATGTGAAGATTACTTTAATGGGGGAATTTGAGGGAAAAAGATTTATGTAGTCAGTCAAAGGAATTCTCAAATGAATTGATATCCCACAGCAATAAACTCTTTTTTTTACTAGACAAAAATCAATTGCACCTCTGCCAGACAAAATTCATTCACATTGCTATGGACAGAAATAATTAGCATTGCTCTTAGACAAGAATTATTTATATTGCTATCAGTTAACATCTACCCCTTGATAGTTGTAAAATCACCCATTCAATAGAAAGTCAGTTAATGGTGCACAATTCTTTTTACCCAGACAGGCCCCAGAGAGTCTGCTAGACAATAACCAAAACTGCATTAAAAGGGTATTCAGTAATCCTTTTTGTTTATTTCCAGGTTTTAGATAATTTTTCCCGATAGTGATTAGTGAATCTTTGTTGGAAGATTATTAGTAATATTGTAATATAACCTTCTGGTCCCTACAAAGTAAGCTCTATGAGAGGAAGGCCCTTTTCGTTCTTATTCATTTTGTAGCTCTAGTGGCTGTCACCAGTGCCTAGCATGTAGTGGAGCTGAATAAATTTTTAATAAATAAATAATAATAATAATTGCTATTATTTATTGTTTGTTTCATGTGAACAACTTTGCAATATGCAATATACTTTATATAAATTGTCTCATTTATGACAATGAGACAATTCCAGTCATCCTATATGATAGGGATGGGTCTCCCTATTTTCCATATGAAGAAATGTAGGTGTAGCCATAGGAAGCTTTCTGAGTCTCAGCAGATCCCAACGTGTTGGAATTTTTATTAAAAATAATTTGTTCTCTCCTTCTTTTATCTTTGGCCTTCCTCCTCCTAAAAACTAAAAATTAAACAACACTGAAAATCTGGTTCACGGAAACATAGTTAACTTTCACTTGATGGAAACACAGAACTCACAAACTCAGAGCCTGACTCTCCAGTGACCCAGCATGCCAGTCTCATCTTTCAACCTGCCCTTCTTTCTCTCCTTTTTGCACTCACATACACATGCATGTGCATACACATACTCACACACAGGCAAACACATATCCATATGCTCTCACATGCATGCACATACATATGCACACACATGTACCCTGCACACACACATGCATATACATACCTCATACCCCCGTACTCAAATTTTTCTTAAATCCCCTTCAGCAAGTCACCCCCTTACATCATGCAGAGTCATTGTATGCTCTGTCCCTTACACCAGAAATGCCCTCCACCTGATGCATTCCTGTTCAACATCTTAGATCTCTGTTTAATATTTGCTTCTCAGTGAAACTATCTCTGTTTTCCTCCATGAACTTGATCACCACCTTCTTTCCACCTGTCTCTTAAAACTATCACAGTAGCTTTATTGGGTTATGGTGAAGAATGCTATGTTTACCTGTCTGTCTCAGAGCTACCTGAGATCAGGACAAGACTATATTCACCTGATGCAGGGCTTAGCAAAGAGAAGATTCTTGCTAAACTCTTACTGATTTGATTGGTCTGGGATTGCATCTTCTAGGGTGTCCTCAGCCACTCTTCAAGGTGGGAGCTATGGCAGCTGCTCCTCTCACCCTGGCTATTCAGAGGATCAACCCATGCCTGATGGAGCTGTGCCAATTCTTCCAGCAATGCCTCTGTATGAGCCAGAGGAGTCCCAGGACAGAGGACATGAGGTAACTTGGCCCAGTGGCTTCTTTTCACATTGAATATTTATAGTTTTTTAATTCTGTGTGGCTTTTCTTCAGGCCACAAGGCAGTCAGGCAATAAGCAATCCACAGACAGGTGGCAGGGGGTACCTCAAGGTAAGGGACTCTCCATTGAGTCCTTTACTAGACAGTCACATCCTTGAGATTCATGATGGAATCTCATTCATAGCTGGTCCCCAGAACCAAGTGCAGTGCCTGACACAATAAGTATAATTGAGTTGAGTTGAATTGAAGTTGAGTTGAGTTGAGTTGAATTGGAGTTGTGTTGAGTTGAGATGAGTTGAGTTGTGATGAGATGAGTTGAGTTGTGTTGAGTTGAGATGACTTAAGCTGTGATGAGTTGAGATGACTGGAGTTGTGATGAGTTGAGATGAATTGAGCTGTGATGAGACGAATTGTGTTGAGATGAGTTGAGTTGTAATGAGTTGAGATGAGTTGAGTTGTGTTGAGTTGGGATGTCTTGAGTTGTATTAAGTTGAGCTGACTTGAGTTGTGATGAGTTGAGCTGTGATGAGATGAGTTGAGTTGTAATGAGTTGAGATGAGTTGAGTTGTGTTGAGTTGAGATGTGTTCGGTTGAGATGAGGTGAGTTGTGTTGAGTTGCGATGAGTTGAGTTGAGTTGGGATGAGTTTAGCTGTGATGAGATGAGTTGAGCTGAGTTGTAATGAGTTGAGGTGAGTTGGGCTGTGTTGATTTGAGATGAGTTTAGTTGAGCTGAGATAAGTTGTGTTGAGTTTAGATTAATTAAGCTATATTGAGTTATGTTGTGTTGAGTTAAGTTAACTTGTGTCATGTTAAGTGGAATTATGGCAGAGGATCATGGCAGAGGATATTGAGTGGTTCTTTAATCCAAATGCCCTCAGCCTGGAGAGATTTGCTAGGAGAGAATATTAGAAGATATGTCTATCTAAATTCCAGTTCTTTCATAAATCCCTACCAATCATCCACCAGCAAAATAAGCTGGAAAACTTAAATTAAAAAGCAGACCCTGTTTTATATTAAGAAGGTCTAGGCATGGACGTTTTCTGTCCTACAATGCTGACATACTGTTATTTCTTCTGAGATTTATTCTTTGCTGTAAACCCAGAACTAAATTACATAGATGAATACTCCTGCTCCAGTGGCCTGGATACCAATCTCTCGTGTATTTAATGTTATTTTCAAAGACTACTCTCAAGATCCATTAGCTTTTAAAATTTCTGCCTCTGAGTCTGAAGCCCAGGTGGACAGACATCTTCCATCACCCCTTTCCAGCTGTAATCTTTGATCCCCCCAGTCAGTACGAACATTTCCTCCATTCACAGAGGGCAATACACAAGACCTATAGACCCAAAGCACAGGTTTATTCTAAAGAAAATTTCACGACAATACTTTCTGTATTGTCTAGGTTAAGCCCACTTTAGGAGATCCTTTACTCATTAACTTAACCAACAACGTGTATTGAGTCTCTGCTGTATATCTGTAATGCTCTGTCCCAAGCCATGGGGATCTAGAGATGAATCAGAAATAGCCTCAGAAACTGAGGGTTTCATAGTTGAAGGAAGAAATGGTCATAAACACAAATCAAAATATAGTATTATAGATAATAGAACCAAGTCACATAACCAGGCAAAAACCTGTTAATCATATCCTGTTGGAAAATATCACATTTGAAAACATTCATATTGCAAATAATAGCTGAATGAATAAATGAAAAAGGCATACATTTTCAGAGAGAGAAGTTTGAGTTTAAATTTAGAGCAATGAAGCACTTGTTTGCTTGGGCTTGTCCCTTCTTTTCTGTGTATTTTCACTGAATAGTAAATTTTTCCGTAAACTCATACACTGAATATAGGCCAAACATACTAGAGTAGGGGAGGTGGCATTACTTAGTATGTTTGTTGAGCATAGCCTCTGTGATAAAAAAGAAAAAAAAAAAAAAACACTGGTGGGAAAGTTGGCAATGTAAAAAGACAAATTTCAAAGCAGCTGACAAGTGCTGTAGCAGACCTAAATAACATGCTATGGGATCCCAGGAGAAATAACTAACAGGGTTTTATGGAGGAGTAGGAGTTTCCCAGGCAAAAGAAATAGCATCTGCAAAGATGGAGTGACGGGTAGCCTGGAGCATCTAAGGTCAACTGAGATGTTCAATGTAGCTGCAGCAAAGATGGGAGACCAAGTCTCTGGCATGTCCTTATTCAGGACTACCTTGCCTTTTAAGCACCTGGGTCACTTATTATATGCTCTCTTTGACTTTCACTCTAGAGCTCCATCTATCCCTTCTCCAAGCTTTCTACTCCCTCCTTGTTCAGAATAAATAAAACATACAGAATTATTGAAGTCCAGCCCTCTAAATCCTGTCCATTTTTAAACTGAGATACTCTAAACTCCAATTCTCTTCATATCATCTTCCTCCCAGGGTCATCTCGAAATCTTTCTTATTTAGGGCCCCAGAACCATTCTTGGGGCACACTCCTTGCAGGATAACGAAGCCACAGTCCCTGGTGACTTACAAATTTTGCTACCTCAGGCCCCAGTCAAGTGTCCACGGCACCTTGTCTATTCAGGCTGCTGCTGACTCCACAGTGCATGCAGCAGCTTTGGTCTGCTAGGAATTTAGATAGACATACCTACAAGGGGCTGGTGTAATCATGGGTGCTTCAACACTAGTTTCAGCTCATCCTAGCCATGGCATTGCAGCTTATGTCTGCCCTGAAGAACTGAAGACAAACAAAATAGGGCACCGTAACAACTGATTTTCTTCTAAGACCATCTAGCCTTTTCTACAAGGAAATGCCTCCTCCAGTCCACGTAAGGAATACACATTCTTGTTGTGAACAGGACTTTGACTCCATTCCCTACAAAGTAATAACCATGGGCATTTATCTATTGTTCATTTATCACTTGTAGGGGATGCCTCTGCCAGAAAGCTTGGAGATGGGACATGTCGTGTTTAAATAGTTTCTCTCCTGATCATAGAGGCAAGATTCCCATTCATCCTGAGAGCCGTGTACCCTCTCAAAGTGAATTCAGGCACAGAACGGCAGCTTTTTGGCTCATGAAGGTGTGGGTCATGTTTCTGTGGTTGCTGCAACTTAAATCCTGGCCTCACACTTGGCAGTTTCACAGAGCACCTTAGTTTAGATGATGTTGTCCATCTAGCAATATGAACTTCTAAAGCAGATCATGCCCCAAAGTTGCTTGATATTCTCTATCACAGAAGCTTTCTAAGAAGTTTTGTTGCTGTTGTTAGAAAGTATGACTTGCAGATTGTTACACTGGCTAAGAAGAAATGGGATTAGACCATACAGCCAAGGCCCCCAAAGCTAGTAGGTAGCTTAGTGTGCTATAGAGAGGGCAGGGCTTGAAGCCAGGCAGGCCTGGGTTTAAATTCAGTCTACACCACTTAGAAGCTATGTGGTCTTGAGCTAGTCATTCAATCTCTGAACCTCAGTTTGTTCATCTACAAAATGGGTATACTACTGTCTACACTCTAGGCCACATGTTGTACAACTCCAGGAGCACCATTCATATAAAAGCGTAGCAGCATTCTTATATTGACAGTGTCGTGAGAACAAAATGAAATGAAATGAAATGAAATGAAATGAAATGAAATGAAATAATATATCTAATTGTTCCTGCATGGTACCTGGAACGCTGAGCTCTGTGGTTGCTGATTAAGACACTGTTGTGGCTGCTCTCTTGTCCACTCCCACAGCCAAGTAGGAATCCCATTGCTAGCACACTTGATATATTGCAGCTGTGCTAACCAGATATCTAGTGGCCATGTCAGCTGTTGAGTTGGCCAACTTTGACATCCTATCTCTGGAACTTTTGAAAGGTCTCCCTAAGAGTACAGGTTCGTAGGCTCACAAAAAGCGTCCTGGATGTGTTCATCACTTGCTTCTTCACACTTGGTTCCATTTCCTGCCCTTTCTCTAGTAGACTCTTTAATGAAAGGGGCTGACTTGTGCAAACTACCTTTCCCAGAACACGTTGCCAACCAGATTCCTGTGAGTTCATCCCGTAGAAGATACTGAGAGGAGATTGGAGGGCAGTAGAGGGGAGAAGTCAGGGAATTTCTCCCCCTCCCTTTCTGCCTTGGGCAATTTATTTCCAGGAGCGTCTCTATTTCCTCTGTGGTTCCAGTTTCCACAAGGAATCCTCATAACAGCTTCAGCTGTGCGGTCCCAGCTGCCACCGAGGCCACTGCCCTCTGTGCTTTGGCCACAATACTTTCTCCGTCTGTCCCTCCAGGCCAAGCAACTCCCTGTGGCTGCTAATGCGGGGTTACCACACCTTCCCCTGTTGGTTCTTTCAGCCCCTTATCACTGATTCACATATTAAAGTCCGTCTGTAGAACCACCAAGTCCTGTTTTCCTGGCAGGGTCCTGACTCAAATACTGATCTTATTGCCTACCAGAATGACAGTGTGCTCTGGCATAAAGTGGGTTACCTGGGTTAAAATCCAATACTACCACCAGAAATCCTTTGGGGAAGTCATTTAATCTCTGTGCCTCAGTTTCCTCAGCTTTGCACTTTCCTATAAATTGGGGGTGATAGCCCTTGGAAAATCTCTACCACAGCTTGACTTGAGCAATTAGTTGCACACTCTCTAGGGTATGCTAGAATCACAGAATGTTAGAGGTGGAAGAGAAATTACAGAATGTTTAGCCCAACCTCCTCAAATATCAGGTGAGAGATTGAAAGAGAAGTGAATTCCCAGAGTCATACAATGAGCTAGTTGACACAGCCTGCACTGAAAACTCTTCTTCCTATTAATTGGGTGAGTGATCTTTTCACCACAGCCCTTTGAGGCAGCTCCTTCCGCCCCTGACCAAGAACAGAATGTTATTTTGCAAAGTGTTTGCTGCATTGGTAATGATAGCAGCACTCCACTCTCTCTCTCTTCATCTCCCACTAAAATAAATAAGTAAACAAACAGAAAAATGTCACCATTTGTATTGAGCACCTCTTGTATGCTGGGTACTGTTCAGGAACTTTACATATGTTATCTTATCCTTATATAACCTGCGAGTATAAGTTCCATTATTGCCTTTCATTTATATATGAGAAAACTAAAGTCCAGACAATTAAGTTATCACCCTGAAGTCATGCATCCTAGTACATAGTGGGGCTAGGGATAAGAATAAATCTTGCTGGCCCCAAAGTCTGAACTTCTTCCTACTCAGCCTTCTTTCCTATCTGTTCTCTGACACCCTTTAAAGATGGGCAGAGGGTTCCTTGCTGTGAATAATTGGCCATATAGTTCATGTTTATGTGCTTACCTTTAAAACTCTGGCTGTCTTCTAATAGCCGTCACAGGATAGTTATTGCTCCCTGCTCTGATTTAAATCTTTAGATACTGTCTTGAATACTATTCCTGGTTTCTGAAGAATGCAACATATATCTGTCAGAGGGTGAAAAGGGTGTCCCACTCGCACAGTAAGTACACAGCTTGACTATGTTGTAACTTTGCAGTGAATGCATTACACAAAAGGGTCCTGTAACTCTGAGTGATTCCCAGACGTCCTCGGAATGCTGTAGGTCATCTAGTCCTAATTAATTTGGAACAAAGAGCATCTAGGATTTTTCTTATTCCCTTTCAGCTAACAGCTTGATGTCTGCAATAAGGTCAAGGGAAAAACACAGCAGGAGTCAGCCTGACCAAGCGTTGTTGCTCTCTGCGTGAACTCAGGCAAATCTCTTAGCCACAGAGCTCCTATGTAAGCTAAAAAGATAAATAAAAGGCTGGGCACAGTGGCTCACGCCTGTAATCCCAGCACTTTGGGAGGCTGAGGCAGGCGGATCACAAAGTCAGGAGATTGAGACCATCCTGGCTAACACAGTGAAACCCGTCTCTACTAAAAATAGAAAAAAATTAGCCAGGCGTGGTAGTGGATGCCTGTAGTCCCAGCTACTCGGGAGGCTGAGGCAGGAGAATGGCGTGAACCTAGGAAGCAGAGCTTGCAGTAAGCCGAGATTGCACCACTGCACTCCAGCCTGGGCCACAGAGCAAGACTCTCTCAAAAAAAAAAAAAAAAAAAAGACAAATAAAAATAAAACAAAGGACAACCCCCACAAATACTGAAATTCTTGACCAAACGAAAAATGTATACAAATAATTCATGCAAAAGAAGGCACCGTGAAGTACTAGAATTTATGTTTCATTATGGTACCTCTCTCCTTGTCCTGGTAGCTTCAAAACTTCATTTATTTCCAGATATTCCAGGTATCAGCTTTGTTTTATCTCTCACTTCTGCAAAAAATGTCCCAAAACCAATAGTTTGGCCATTTTATCATGCCATCTACCTGAACTACCTCAAGGGACTCTGGTCTTCTAAATATCATGGAATTACATTAAACTGTATAGAAAACCCCTTCTTACTATAACCCAAATATCACATAGGGCTCAGTCTTGGCAATGTTTTACGTTTGAACAAACAAAACAGTGTAATAAACCAATCTTTCCATTTGGATCCTGAAGGATACCAGCTGCGATCCCTGGAATCCATGTCGACAGTCCTTAGAAACTCTTCTTCTTCTTTCTGCCCTCCACTGTTTCTCACTTCTCACAAGCCATCATCTTAAAACTTCTCTATATTTCATTTTTCAACTTATCACTCGGTAGCTCTCCTAAAATCAAGCTCTCTGGCTCTTCTCTGTGTTTCCATTTACCTCTTCTGCTTACTTTGCTTTCCTTCTGCCTCCATTATTTTTTTCTTTCCAAAACACAGGGTCCTTATTTCTTATGCAAGTCCACCATCCCACTTTTCCTGTCTTCTCTTCCTATCATCACCTTCATCCTGCATTAAATGACCAAAAAATTACAGGCATTAGGAGTGGGGGTGGGGTGGTCAGAAATCAAAGATAGAAATCCCTTTATCTGGTATGAGGAGAGGGAACAGGAAATCTTGCAAACACATAATTCAATAGTTCTTTTGTCCTTGTCACATTACAATCTCTATGCACACAACATATTACGTTTACTGAACAACTTATTAATGAGTTTAAATTAGCCTCGTGCAAGCTGTAGAGATGCTTTAGATACAGCTGGGTATTGGAAAAGAGCATTGGGCAGTGAGTGGAGAAACAGGGGCTGCTCCTCACTAGACTTTGCTGCTAACTAGCAATGGGGTCTTGCACGAGTCTTTTCCACCTTCTGAGGGTCACCCCTAGTGACTCCTGTGCAGTGCACTGCCCCACACTTGCTCTCCAGAAGAGCCTAGACCCTTGTTGGCGCCATCAGGGTTTAATTTATGTCTTTACAGTGTTTATGTCTCAGTATCTTGAGTTCCTTCTTCTTCTGCTTTTTTTTTCAGCCTTAAAGCAAAAATGCCTTGAGAATATCTGCAAGTCTGTGTGAGGCCTTGAAAATAACACTAGGGCATAACAATGACTTCAGGGGATACACCATCCACCCTGGCTCTTGTCCCAAGTGGGCTACATTTGAAGAATTCACCCAGGCTCCAGCTAGATCATCAATTAATTGAAAGTGGTTATTCTTGGAAGTAGCATTTTTTTCCCTCTCCTGTGAATCTGTGCAAAACATTGAAGGTAGAAGTTTTCTTATTAGAGGCCTCACAATTAATACAGTAACGCCAGACTCCTTGCCTGCTTCAAAGTCATGGAAATCTAGTGTTCATGCTCAAGAAACTCCTACAATGCTTGAGGCAATCCTGACAATTTAAAAACTGGGGATGCATGGGCACACTAGCCTGCACAAACCAGTTCAGCCACGGAGACTCTGACACAATACCTGAGATGACTTAAACTTGAGACTTTTGAAAGACAACGAAAGCATAAATTAAGATTGAATTCATACTCTAGAGAGATTCACATATACTGTTTCTATACAGTTAAGTAAAACATGTACAACCAATCAGACTTGCCATGGTATGGGATCTATATAGTCTTCCAACTTTATCATTAGGAGGAGGTTTAGAGAGTTGTTTTCGTGGACATCTGTCTTGATTCCTCTTCTGTGTGACCCACTGGATTCAGAGGTCCCCATGAGCACCCTCAGGTTCCATGATTCCTGAGTAGAACTCAGAGGTCGGGAAAACTGTTATATTCACATTTAGCATTTATTACAACAAAAGGATGCAGATGAAAACCAGCAAAGGTGAAAGGCACCTCTAGAGAGAGTCCAAGAGAGCCCAGGCACAAGCTTCCAGTGGGTTTGCACAGTCAGCATCTAATCCTCCCAGCAACAATGTTTAACAACATGTGGAGTATTGTCAGCCAGGAAAGCTCATCCAAGTTTTGGTGTCCAGGGGATATTTGGGGGTATGGAGTAGGTATGGAGTGCCTTCATGGCCTGCATGGCTAAACTTAAGTTATTCAGTCTCCAGTCCCTCTAGAGGTCAAGCTGATACTGCATGACCTAAGGCCCCATCATAAATCACATTGTTAACATAAACTATCTGTCATGGCACAAAGCCCCAGGTACAAGAGACACTTATCAGGCAGGATATTCCAAGGATTTACAGGGGATTCCCCAGGAGCTGGTCAAGGACCAGACATTCCTCTGGAAGGTGCAGGATTTGAGCTCATCTGTGGAGTACATCTGTGGAGTCAACTTTCTTCTGCATCCCCACATACTGAGGTGCCACCTTCATTGTATCAGGTTTCTTTTTCACTACATTCAGGTTTGCGGTTGCTCCAGTATCCCTATCTATGCCGAGTCTCCACGTAGAGCATGTGTGCTCTCTCCAGTGGCCCTGCATGGACCCCTTATTCCTCATTACCAGGGACAGCTTTTCTCCTGATGTGCCTGGTGCTCCTTCTCCACTCTCTTGCCTTAGGACTCTGCTGGGCCATGAGTTTTTTTTACCCTTTTGTGATCTATGGCTGCCCTTGGGTGAGGAAAGTCACTTTCTGTTCGTCATCTAAGTAGAAAACAGTTTCCCCCATTGGAAGACCCCTGAGTGCCCTGGCACTCCTGTGAACCACAAGGTGCCTGGGGAGGTAGAACTTGGACCTTGGAGAGAGGAGCGGCCAGACATTTCTCTTTCTAATCATATGCAGAAATATTTCTTTTTATTCTCCAGAACACTGGAAAGACTCTCCAAGGTATGCAAATGTCAAGCTCATAAATATATGTTGTCATGACTTTTGCAAAGAGGAAGAGGATACAACAAATTTTCTGGGAAGCAAAGGGACTTCTACCTGGATAGGAACCAAGCAGACTCATTAAGTATGGGTTAATTTGATTCAACCCTTGCATGGATATTAATTAAGGACCTTTGACAGGGAAGGGTCCTCAAGGTTCCCCAAAGAGTAACTTATCATCAAGGAAGGTGAAGAATGGATGGATGGCTTGGGCCCAAGACTGGGGCTATTCACTTGTGGGGAAACCCATGTGGACCCAGTTACCCCATACTTTGGGAATAATGACTGAGCATGACTATAATCTTTAAGAAGCTCAAATGCGGAATACCTCTGAGGCTTATGCAGGGATCTGGCCTAGCAGCAAGGACAAAGGCTCAGAGGACTCCTTGGGGCCAGTTTTCCACAGTCACAGCATCAGCCACAACAGCAGCAATGGCAGAAGGAAAACAGGGCCCAAGAGTGGCTGACGACTGCCTGGAGTCCAACTGGTCTCCTGGAGTTCATAAGAGGTTTGACCCCTTCTGAGCTGAATGTGTCCTGATTTAGAGGATAGCTAGGGCAGTAACAAAGCCTCAGGGGGTGGTACTGATCTGGAACTACTAGTAATTAGTGTGTATGTGGCCACCAGTGGTTAGCAGATGAGGTGAAAGAGATGGGACAGTGACTGTATCTGCTCTGATGAAGGAGATTGTGCAGTTACATGCATAACATCATTAAACTGCATTCTTCCAGGTAGGAAAGGTTGCAGGGGCATTTCTGTCTATTTCATTCATGCCCAGAAGACCAGCTAAGCTGTCAAGAGAAAGAAAGAGAGGGACAGAGAGAAGGAGGAAGGGAGAGGGAGAAGATGAGGGAAAGGGAAAGGAAGGAGGGGAAGGGAAAGAGGAGAGGCAACGCGGGAGGAGGAGGGAGAGAGAGGAGAAAGACTGTGTTTGTTTCTTGGCCCCAGTGCATGGCTGTAAATGTTTGTGTGTGTGTGTGTGGCTCCCTATTTCTGCACAGGTGCACTAGTGCTGTGGGTTTGTGTGAACGAGACATTTAGGTGCTATCATAATGAAATCTAAACTTTTAAACTCTCATTTAGAACACACTTTTTCCTCTTATGTCTGGGTTCTTGTGAAAACTTCACTCTCACCTTATTCCACCAACATAATGGTAAAAGGCCAAGGTTCCAGGGATATTGAAGGCCAGTGGTTTTCAATCAGGGGTGATTTGGCCCCCAGGGGACACTTGGCAATGTTTGGAGACATTTTTGGTTGTCACAACAAGGTAGGGAGTGCTACTGGCATCAGTTGAGTAGAGACCTGTGATATTGCAATGCTCGGGACAACTCCTACAAAAAAAGAATAATTTGGCCCAAATGTCAACAGTGCTAAGATTAAGATACTCTGTTGTAAGCTATGGGGAAAAAAATGATCCTTCTCAAAACCCCATGAAATGTCTCGAACAAGGTACCTATACAGATTGTTATGCCTTTGTATTGCTCAGGCATAATAACAATCTCAGCTATGCTCTTGAGATGCTGAAAAGATGGATTTTGCTACACTGAGCTATAGATGCCCATGGGCTTAGTCATTTTAGAGATGGTGGGTCTTTGGCGCTAATGAGAAAATATTACAGACAACGCATCTTCATTCCTCAAATCACATGAGATGCTGAACAATAGTTAATGATCTATAAACACAAGCTTCAATGCATGAGAGTAATTACTTATTTGAAGAAGCCCTTCAATGGGTTCTTCCATAGGGGCTCAATTGTGTCCTGATTTAATCGTTTGAAGAGTCCTGCTTCTGCAGGAGGTGGCCATAGAGTGAGCAACTCAGAGGGTTCACAGCCAGGCTAACCTGCATTCCAGAATGCTTCCATCACACGTGAGCTTCTACAATGCCTCAACCTCAATGACACCATTTTTTCTCGTCTGTAAAGTGGAGCTAATTCATCCTTGCTCCTAGGATTATGAAAGCAGCAATGGAAGGGCTGCTGCAGGGACGATGAGGGCAAAATCCTATAAAACACTTGTGGTACATTACACATACTCAATAAATGCCAGTTCTCCTTTCAAAATCAGGAAAGAAAACCCTTCACAAGGGGATATGAAGAAGTGACAAAAAGAACTAGGACTTAATGAGCCCCCATACCACACACTGTACATGGCTTTCTTCAGCCTCTCAATCCTAGTAGGATTAAGCCCATTTAACAGACGTGGAAGCTAAAGCTGAGCAGTGACAAACTCAAGGTCACACTGCTACTCAGTAGCAGGGCTGGCAGAGGAACCTTGGGTGTCTGATTATAAAGCCCCACCTCACCCTACCCCACAGCTTGGACAGAAAAGCCCTAAAGGAAAGAGGCATCAAATTTCGAGGTCTGAGGCCAAGAACATATAAGAAGAATCACGCTAGAAATCCTCTTGCTAAAGAATGAACTAGACCAGACAAAGCCAGCCCTTTATCTTGCAGGAGAGCCCACATGACTTTCATCAGTCTTTCATCCCCTGAGAGCTCCCGTGAAGACCCTGAGACATAATCCATGGGCCTCCTAGCCTTTGAGGTGAGGTGGGGTAGAACAGGGGACCCATTGTTCTCTAATTAGAGCCTGGGTCTCCTCTGAGGCTCAAGATGGGGCCTCTTAATATGGAGCTTTCACCTGTTCCAAGCTATAGTATTATGATGCCTCCTCCCTTCAGAGGCAGCCCACCTGCCAACATTCATGAAAGGCTTCCTTCTTGATGTGAGGAGTGGAGAGAGGCGTCACATGGCTAAGGGTCTTTCCTTGGGGTATAAAGGACTCAGTCTGCACCTGTTCAAACCCTAGCATCGTTCATCCAGCTGCGCTCCAGTGGACCCTTCACGGTAGGCACCTGTTATTCCTGATTGCTGGGGAGACAGAGAGCAGGGGAGGGAGGGAGGGAGGGAGGGAGGAAGACAGTAAGTAAAGGAGGGAAATGAATGGGAGAAGAGAAGGAGGGAGGGGGAAAGAGAAGGAGAGGGAGAGGGAGGGATGGAGGAAAAGAGGGAGGGAGGGAGGGAAATGGGTGGGAGATGGAAGGAGGCAGAAAGGGTAGGAGGAAGGAGGGGAGGGAAGAAAAGTGGGAGAAATTGATGAAGGAAGAAAAGGAAGGACAAAGAGAGGGTAGAAGGGAGGGAGGGAGAGAGGGAAAGAGGGAGGAAGGGAGAGAAGAATGGTGGGGAAATGAGGAGATAAATTAATGGAGGATAAGGTGGTAGGGGATGCTCTCAGGGCTGTCTGAGACCTGGATGTTGCTCCAGGATATAGCTGAAAACCCAAATTGCTCTGAGTCTATCTGTGAAAAGATGCAATGCCAGACAGACAGCACCTGGCGAATTTACCTGGGGGAAAAATCCACCACTTCACGTTAGTGAGGATCTTACAAGCCTATGTGGGGCAATGACCCCACCCAGGGCACCTGGTGTGGAAACACAATCAGCATTAATTATAGGCAGTCCTCACTGAGCACTTAGCAAGTGCCGGAGATGGCTTTCTACCTTTATAAGACTCATCACATTTAACCCTCATGATTCCCTGATGAAAAAACACCATTATATGCATTTCGCTGCCCAGGAAAATGAGTTCTAGGCATCTTCAGTGCCTGGCTCAGGGCACTCGACAAGCAAAAGGCAGAGCCTAAACTCCCTGACCCCAGCCCAGATCTGTCCGACCGGGAAGGCCTTGGGCTCAGACACTGGCTATGCGGCCATGAGACCAGCCATTGGGAGACAGCTTGGGGAGCCGGGACTCCAAACCTGGCATGCAGACCAACGCGAGGCTTCGGGAGCCTTCTCAGGCCCACAAGGACAGCGCTGACCCATGAGGACACAACAGCCCCAGAGGGTTCCTTGGGCAAATTAGGAGAAGGAGGTCTTTCCTCCAGGTAGACACAGCCCCACAGCCAAGGGCGCCTGACTTGGCCAACAGGAGGATACTGGATTTCAGAGGCGGCCCTGTGCCATCCCACCCACATACCCTGATGTGCACGTACCCTGGATTCGGGTCATCCTCACTGTTGCCCAGGGCTGACCATGTGCTTCTAACTGGCACCTTCTGGCTGGCACTGACTTTCCTTCTTGGCGCTCAGCGAGGGAGCTGTCACCTGCTGTGTTTCACCACACCCTAGCAAGAAGCTGGCCACCCTAAGGGTCCTCCCAAGCAAGTACTACCGATAATTGTGACAGTTATGCAGTGAATCATCACTGGGATGCTTAGTTTGTCTCAAAGGACCGGCCTAGCAGTTTAGGGTGTTGGAGCCAGAACAAGTCAGCTGGCCCACCTGGGTCTGGTCATTGCCAGAGCGCCCCCTTCTGGGCAAGGGCCACCCTGGCAAGTGACTCACCCTCTGAGCCCAGTTTCCTGGTCTAGAAAGTGAGGCGTCTTGATAGCCAAAGTCTTGGAGGGTTGTCACCAGACAGCAAGTGGGGCATACTCAGTGAAACACCTGACACAAAGAATGACCCAATCCATGAAATTTTGTGTTTAAAGGAATAAGGTCATGGAGTTTATTACTTACTTTTTAAAAAGTTGTCGTAAAATATACATAAGATAATATTGACCATGTTAGCCACTTTTAAGTGTACAGTTGAGGGCATTAAGTGCATTCACATTGATGTGCAATCATGCCACTGTCCACTTCCAGGACTTTTTCATCTTCCCCTACTGAAACTCTGCCCATTATCTAAGAACACCCAATCATACCTCCTTATAACTTATTGCAAAAATAAATTAGAGCAGAGTCAAAATTATGTCTCTAATAAAGTCATTTTGGCTCATTTGCATTCAAGCAACATATTTCAAGGAGGTAATGGAACATGACCCTCAGGCCATCTTATCTGAGCTGCAGAACGACCCAGGGGAATGCACCCCTGAAACACATGTCACAAAATAAAAACAGAGATCCACTATGTGAAACTGATCACTCTTCTTCATTCACCAGACAGGGCCTTCCACTCTTACAGGGGATTAGGGAACAGCACAAAGGCCTTCACTGTAACAGCTGCTACTTATTGAGTCTTTAACCTCAAGCCAGATGCCATCATTGTAATTCTTAATGCTTTTGAGCAACTTCTCTATGTCAGGCCCTGTTGTAAGTGCCTCACAAAGATGAACTCATTTCAGTCTTCACAACAACCTCACAGATAGGTACTGTTATTATGATGACACTGGACTTGGAGTCAGGAGACCTGGGAAGTCGGACATTCTTGCCATGATTTGCTAGGTTCTAAGCCTCAGTGATCTCATCTGTAAAACAGGAGCTTGGACTGGAAGATCCCAGTGCCACTCCAAGTTCAGACATGCTGGCAACCTGTTACGGTGTGATGGTCACAATAAAATACCTGACATACTGAGTGGCAGAAAGTGACTACATTGTCCAAGTTCATGTTGGCCCCATTCGTGTGGGTATCATTTCAGTGAGGTCTCTGGGCTCCTCTGAAGTGCCTTCTGCTAACCCACAAGAGTTTCCAGGGCATACCACTTTCCATTTGGAGACCTCTCTTGTCTCCCCCTTAATTTTCAGTCTTGTTTCATGGCCTGAGAAGGAATCATTCAGAACTGAATTTCCACCAAACAGTGAGGGAGACTGTCTAACCTTGAAAATTAACCAGCTTTAGGAATTTGTGTGGCTAAAAAAGGCTCTAAGCAGAGCGTTGTACCAATGAGATGGTAACCAGATTACTAGAGAATTCTTGAGCTGAGTGAGAATCTCAAAGAACTCACACTCTACTCTTTTTAAAAAAATTCATTCAACAAACATTTATTTTGCAGCCACCAGAGCTTGTGCTAGACCCTGGGATAGGTCCATAGAGTAGTGATTGTACAACCTACAATGTCTTCTCCTCTGGGACACCTTCCCTAATACCAAGCCTTGCTCACAGGCAGAGTGACCCGCCACGGCCCTGGGTACATATGCAGGACCACCAGAATACGCGGCAGGCGTGGTCTCTGGGAGAACAAATTTTACAAAGTGCTCCTTCCTTCGGGTTGATGCAACACTGCAGAGGACAAGCTTCAGAGTCAAGCACTGGCTTTTTCAGCATCTAGTTGATCCCCCTGACCAAGCGCTTTTGTGCAGTGCACAACATGTACAACCCTATCCAGCAGCCCTGTGTGTGCCACTAGGGTGGTATGGATCAAGATGTATTATCATTCATACTTTGTCCCAAAAACATGTTCTTTTTTTTTTTTTTTTTTTTTGAGACGGAGTCTCGCTCTGTCGCCCAGGCTGGAGTGCAGTGGCGCGATCTCGGCTCACTGCAAGCTCCGCCTCCCGGGTTCACGCCATTCTCCTGCCTCAGCCTCTCCGAGTAGCTGGGACTACAGGCGCCCGCCACCACCACGCCCGGCTAATTTTTTTTTTTTTGTATTTTTAGTAGAGACGGGGTTTCACCGTGGTCTCGATCTCCTGACCTCGTGATCCGCCCGCCTCGACCTCACAAAGTGCTGGGATTACAGGCTTGAGCCACCGCGCCCGGCCCCAAAAACATGTTCTAAAAGCAGAATATGCACAAGTCAACCAACGGTATTTACATTATTTATGGAGTTATATTCTAAAGGGGCAAAAATTATTTTAAAATCACTCTGGTCTTTTCCCTGCCCCTCCAACCCTGCCCCACTAATAAATATATAATGGACTGGCTAGAGTCCGTTAAGGGCTTATTGAAGTTAAATATTTGCTGATCTCAGCAGACGGCAGCTACAAGTTAAAAGCAATAGGGTTGCTGGACTCTGCCTACTTGGCCCCTTTGCCCCCAAAGCATCCTCTGAGGCGTATCTATTGAACTCTCAGGACCGCAACAAAGTATTCAAAACTCTCAAAAGCCAAGGAAGGGAAGGAAGAGGGAGATGCTGCAGGAAAAGCTTTGTTTCCTAGCATGCAGCGCCACCATGTGGTTGTCGGATTTATTTATATGTCAAGAGACGGTTGAAAGGTTCAAAACCTACATGCCAAAGTGTGCATTGGGAATGCTGGGTATAACATAAAGTACGGGCTATTTAAAATTCAATCAGCAAAAGTCAAACTACAGCACTTGTTACCTTGCCTCCCTTCCGCATTAGTCTATGAGCAACTCGGAGGTAAGGAGTGTGTTTTCCTCACTTTGCACTCCTGGATCCTCAATCCTTTGATGCCTGACACGAGGCAGACCTGGAATAAATGACCATGGAATCAATCAGTAAATACAGAAGACCACGGCTGTGTCTTCAGAGAGCTCATGGCTACATTTCCATTTTACAGATGGGTAAACTGAGTCTCAAGGAGGGGACATAATCTTCTTAGAGGCACACTGTCAGTTAGTGGCAAAACTGGAACCTACACCCTTTCAGGGTTTTCTCCTTTTACCACATGCCTTGTGGGACCAAGAAAGGACATGGGGGTCCCATGGGTTGTTTCATGAGAATTCTGAAAACGCATCCATCCTATTCTGCTGGCTTCTCTCCCAGGAGTCTGTTCCAGTTGCTGCCTAAGCGCCATCCTTTGTTCTCCTGCTATGATTGCGTTTCTCCTCACAAGTGTGCTGATGATCCCCCGTGCCGGTGAGTAATGATACTTTACACCATAGTTCCAGCTTAGCATATAATTACTTCATATGAAAACTGTCCCTTCAACATGCCCACCCCCACCAACTTTCCTACGTGTCTTTTAAATGTCCTTATTTTTCTATAAAATTGAGATGGTTAAACATATTCCTCTCTGTCGTCTTGCTTTATTTCTTCCCTCTTTTATTAGTTTGCAACTACCTTGTGGTGACAAAAATGACAATTATATGCTCTACGATTATAAATGTTTACAAACATTTTGGTACCTCCCAAGAGATTTTATTTTCAAATGTTAACACCTACCTTTCAAAAAATTACAGTCATAGAAAGTTTATATGCAATCGTATCCACTTATGTGTGAATTGAACATGCTCGACCTGCAGCCCCAAGTTTTTCAGGAGTCAGTGTGTGACCACCACTGAGATAAGACTGCTTGCCCAACAAATTCACCAATTCTTGGCCCAGACACTGTAGCAGGGAAGGTCTGTTACTGAGGCTTCTGACTCAAAAGATGTGGGAGTGGTGTCTGAATCTGGGTCTTCTGAGAAACAGAAGCCCAAACTAGATCAAGTGTGCAGATTTCAGTAGAGGAAACACCTGTGAGGAAAAACATGGAGTGGCAACTGTGAAAGGCAGAGAGCTTCAGAGAGTTCTGCATGTGAAGGAGACGGGCAGAGGGGAAGTAAATGTGCCCTAGACTTCAGCTGGATGTAAGCTGGCAAGGTCATCCAAGAGGAGCCAGAGGAGTCCCGTGTGCCCCAGGAGCCTTGCCCACTGTGGTATACCTACCTGCCCTGGGACATTGGCTGGGAGCAGGCATGAGGGGGACGAGGCCTCTGTGCAAACCCTGCCTTGGACTTCCAAGCATAGCCGTAGGCCCTCGGTCAGTTATGCTTCCTGGAGTTGGAGCCCCGCAAGGTCCCTTCTCATGGCTTCCCCAGTGGCAATCTGAGTCAGATACAAGACAATGCTTTATGAGTGTTGACCATGGGGAGGGTCTCTATGCATGGTGAGGTCTCTCCAGGGGTCTCTGTCCCTGCAGCAGGATGGGCAGCAGCTTCCATGTTGGCTCCCTCAACACAGCCAGAGTGACTGCTGTGCTTCCTCTACTCTCACTCGGAGCTGCCTTGTGACTTCCAAGGACAGGCGTCAGCCAGTGGGATGGTGGCCACATTTGTGTTAGGAGAGGGAGATCCCTTGGCCCTCCCCGCTAAGCACATGCTCCGTTTGTCTGGGAGCGCTGCACTGAAGCTCATGCTGCAGCCCCCACATCACGCCACCATGTGTTGGCTCCCACTTCCCCCTTGTCCTCTGCGTGTTTGTTTCCTTCCAGATCCTCTGAGAAGGGACCTGAGGAAAAAGGTGGGTTTTGTGCAATCCTGGTTGACCTTTTTGGTAGAATACATAATACCATGAAATCCCATTCTAAAGCACCAATAGATATTATCATTCCACTATCTAAAGATGTTATATTCTAAGTTTGCTTCAAGTATGCGAGACTATGATTCTCTGATTCTAGCAGGCCATCACTCACTGGCCATTTGATGGTGTGGTTCAACTATTGCATGTTCTGTCCTTCATTAAACAGTTATCAGTTGAACTTGTGGTTTCTGTTATATATGTATAATGTAAGTATATACATATATCAATATATTACACACATCACAGTGCTTACCTTCAAGTCCCTAGTTTAGTGGGGGAAATGGTTACATAAACAGATCATTGCAACATGGGGTGACAGGTGCAATGAGAGAAGGATGTCTGCAACATTTATGCTAGCACAGGGGCAGCATCCCTGACCCAGGCCAGGTTGGGGGTCAGGCAGGGCTCCTTGAACTTTGAATGGAACCATAAAATGTCAGTGAGAGTCAGTAATGCGAGGGGAACAGACAAGGGGAAGGCATCCCAGGCCCCAGGGTGCAGTACAAGCAAAGGCAGGATGGCAAGAAGTAGTTTGCTGTCCAGAAAACCTAAGCTTTTCAGCATCTCCGGAGCATGAAGTTCAAGGTAGGAGATGATTCAGCAGAGGCAGCAGGGGCCAGATCAAGGAAAGCCATACATACCGGGTGAGAAAAAGCTTTATAGCTTCATCCAAGAGTCTCGGTTTCATTGTCTATAAAATGGAAATGACAGAATGTGCCTCGCAATACTGAGGAGAAGATCAGACAAGGTGATGCCTGCAAAACGCAGTGTCCTGCTCCTGGAACAGGACAGATGCTCATCACCTTCTGCGTGTAACAAGCTTACTGAATCAGAATCAATGTCATTCTGGTGAGTTTTGTCCTTACATTGCCTCTGATCATGCATCTCCCTAAACTGCACTGTTGGACTTTGTGAGTGAACTAATTTAGTCCTCGGGGATAAAGAGTTTCACATCCAGGGTGTCTATTTTAATTGCTAATAATAACATGTGGGCATCTATATCCTGAAAGTAAGCGTGAGTGTGGGCAAGAAAGCACACCTTATTAACATCTATAGATAATAAGATTATCTCCCACCCTCCAGAAGAGGAACTTAATTATCAGTTGCACAAAGGAATAGAGTGCGGTAATAGTAATCGCCAAGGAACAGGCAAGATTTGACTATTGCTGCTGAAGTGGGCCGCAGATATTCTTAGCTGCTGGTTATTATGCTGATTAATTTCCAAGGCAATTATGCCCAGTGAAAAATGTGCCAGAGCAATTACATGGGCTTTGTGACAAGGACTCAAATGGAACTGAAGTCAGGAGTCTCCCTCCCTGCCTGAAAGTCTACATTTTACGGGTCACAGTCCCCTCAAAGCCTGTAGTTCTCAGGCAGGAGGGAATTCCCTGTTCATGGGAACCATTCCGAGAACCTGGCAAAGGGAATACATGGCTGGCACTGGAACCTGAGAAATGCATGGTCAGCTCCCATCCCTGCCCCTAGATGGAGCACCGGCCGTCCCACGCAGCCTCACAAACACCCAAACAAAGCACCTTCCTTTCACCTTCAGACGGAAATCAGCCTGTTTGGTTTAGTCAGCAAAATATTTTATTTTAAATTTGAGCCAAGAGTTTAAAATTGGAAGATTTTACCAAAAAATTAAAATTTCAAAATAATTTTTGAAAAATAAAAATGGTGAGACTCCTTTCTCAAGCCCTGGTGCTGAGTCACAACTTCCTGTCTTGCTGTAACTGGGGTCTCTCTGGTTCTCCACATTCCCCACCATTCCCTATTGCTTCCCAGCATTGGACTGCTACTTGTTTACATTATCTGCCCATCCCTGCAAAGATTTGGGTCTGCAGTCCTGGGTCTTAAGTGGGACCCCATTTCCCACATGTTACCGCCAGGAGTCCACGTGTCATTTCATGTTATCTCTCGGTAAGATTTCATGTAATCTCACAATGTCCTGTGACATAAATGCACAAATATTTAACCCCATTCTACAGATGAGAAGCCTGGAGTCAGAGAGATATAGAACTTTGCTCCTGGTCGCAAAACCAAGAAGTTACTGAGCTGGAATGTGGATTCACATTTGTTGTGCTCTAAAGCCCATGTTTTTTCTTCTATGCCATGACACACATAAATGCCAAAGCCTCATAAAAGGAAGGTCTCATTAGCCTAGGAATAATTGTAGAAGGTGTCCTCGAGCTTGGCTAAAGAGAAGGCAGGAATTGGATAGGAGTTAGATAGGTGAGCGAAGGATGCTTCAAAAAAGAACAGAGAAAATAAAGTTGGATGTAGGGACAAGTGTGAGGGCTGCAGGGAACAGCATAGCCAGAAGAGGGATAGCAGTGAGAGTACTTGGCTGGGGGTCAGGAATCCCACTCTGCTTTCAGGTTCTATCCAACAGTTTTCTCATCTCTAGAGTGGGGACTGAATAGGATCATCTTTAGAGCTCTTTAAACCCTGTTGTTTTTCCTTTCTTCAGTGTGAAAAACAAATGCAGACTGTTGAGATCTTCCATGAGCCTGGAATTACGCAGTTATATTATTATTATTATTATTATTTGAGACAGAGTTTCACTCTTGTTGCCCAGGTTGGAGTACAATGGCGTGATCTCGGCTCACCGCAAACTCCACCTCCCGGGCTCAAGCAATTCTCCTGCCTCAGCCTCCTGAGTAGCTGGGATTACAGGCATGTGCCACAACACCCAGCTAATTTTGTATTTTTAGTAGAGATGGGGTTTTTCCATGTTGAACTCCCGACCTCAGGTGATCTGCCTACCTCGGTCTCCCAAAGTGCTGGGATTACAGTTGTGAGCACCGCGCCCGGCCTATGCAGTTATATTATATACATTGAGTCATTTTGTGTTTGGAAGCATCTTGCCAGGCAGATACAATTGTCTCATTTTACAGAGGATCAAAGTGAGGCTCAACGAGGAAAGAACATGTGCCCGAAGTCTCACAGCTGGCATGTAGGAAAGTGAAGCCTCTAACCTTGTCTCCTGATATATTCAGTGTCTATTTCCATCCCCTGCAGCCTCTCAGAATCCTTAAGGCAGAGGTGGCTTCAGTGAGTTTCATGAACATCCCTGGGATCTTACTTAGAGGTAGGACATGTCCTGTGTCCCAGGAAGAGGCTTATGTTACTGAGAACATGAGCGACAGATTCCAAAGTTACCCACCCCTAGTGAGCAAGTCTTCCTGGATCGTGCAGTCCTATGACTCCACCATCACTGTGCCTACTTAGAACCTTCCACAGCTTACCCCCTGAGGCCTTCAGGGTCCACAGCATTGATATCCTCCTCCCTCTGCAGTCTTCTTTCCTGCCAGTCTGCCCTCCCCACAGCCAACTGCTTCCAGACCTTTCGGCTTTTGCTCATGTTGACCCCTTTACCTAGAAAGACTCTGTAATGATCCAGTGAGGTATGGCTTATTACTTCCATTCTATCCAACAGAAAAATGAGGCTTTGAGAGTTAAGTGACTTGTTAGGGTGACACAATGGTAGAGATAAGGTTTTAAGTCAGGCCTGTTGGACAAAAAACCCTTATAATGCAGTCATATTTTATGTGAATTTGAATCATGTAGAGGTGAGATGGTGCAACAGAAAATGCTAACGACACATTAATTTATACAAATAGTTCAAAATAATGGACATTGGCACACATCTTAGCAGTCCAAAGATGGCAGCTGAAGAAGGTATCATCTGTGATACATTACAACCATGTCACGGGGCCATGGCAACATGTAATTGTTCATTAAGTGGTTTGGCTTGAGGTCATGCTAAGAAATGCAACCTTAAACCAATAACTTGGGAATGGAAGGTGTAAAGAAGGATATATAGCTAAAAAATCTATGGAAAGGGCTGTCCTTCCTCAGGTATGTCAGGCTATTAATTGAGAGCATTTTACAAAATACTATCAATGTTCTGAGAGAAGAAAAAGCTGCTTTAAAGCAGGCACAGTTTTACATCTTCAGAGAATGAAAGGGTGGGAGATATCATGGCTGTAAGATCAACACTCCTTCCTGCTCCCTAATATCCTTCTAAACAATAACCATTATGCATGCATACACCCTGACCTGGAGCCCTTTACTCTGCACTTATTCACTGTGAAAACATAAAGATGCAAGTTTTGAATTGCGTGAGATCCTCAGGCAGGTAGCTGGTTGGACTGGATCTTTTTCCAGCCATGATCACTAGGCTGGGCTGCTTCCCCAAGAGCCTTGATTACTCATTAAGAAGCTGGAGATCTTAGAGAATCACAGAAGGTTTTGAGTACTGGAGCGGTAGGAGACAAACTTAGGTCTGCAAAACTTGATAACATTGACACGAAAAAGTTTTGTAAAGGTAGAAGGAAATAACATCAGAAGGCATGCTACAGGGGCTTAAAGGTTAAGCCAGTTATTTGTTACTATTATCATTAACAACTTCTTACGTTCACTGTTCTCTTTCCCCTCTTCATTAACACATGGGTTGCATTGTTGGACGTTACCTTCATCGTCAACCTCATCATTTCACCATGGAATTATCTTGGGGGGCAAACTCATCATGGAATTTTCTCTGGGGACACAGACACATTTAGCATGTGGAAGAGCAGGCTCCCAACCCACACACCCTGTGGGTGCCTCAGCCTCAGGCCCCCTTGCAGGCAGGCCCTTTGGTGAGATGGGCCATGGGGGTTTGCAGCTGCCCTCCTGTAGACCGTGCCCCAGCCATCCCTTGTGATGAAGTTGGCCAAACACTGATCCTTATTCCCTTTCCTGCTGTGCTCTGTGGCAGGTGCCACCTCTCTAAACCTCTGATATTTTACCTGTAAAACGGGGGGGAGTGGGGACAAAAGAGTCACCTTGAGACTTTCCAGATCAAAGGACGAGGACCCCAGTCATTCTGTCCATTCCCTTGATGACAGTTATTGATGCTGATAGAAAGACAGCTAAGGTGCAGAGTGTGACTAAGGGTGTAGCGGGTTTTGGTAGAAGTTGCATAGGGTCATTAGAGGACAAGGGTTTTTCAGTCAGGAAAGGTAGGAAAGAGGCAAAAGCAAGGACTTAATACTGTGAAAATGTGCGGTGTATTTGGGGGACCACAGTGGGTTAGTGCAGCTGGGACCATGACTGCCTTAGTCTCTATACTCCAACCATCCCGAATTGCTCTCAGTTCCTTCTGTGTATCCTGGGTCCTGGGCCTTTACAATGGTTTTCCATTTATGAATAAAAGCTTGCTTTAAAAGACAAATACATTTACCCTTTTTAAAGTGAGGTGGCTTATTTAAAACAATTTTTCCCACTGACATATTTGAAAGTTTTTCTTTTCAATTCTGTCAAATTTAGCTTAGTCTGTCCATGCTGTTATAACAAAATCCCACAGACTGGGTAATTTATAAAGAACAGAATTTCACTTCTAACAGTTTTGGAGGCAGGAAAGTCTCAGATCGAGGCACCAGATGATTCAGTGTCTGGTGAGGGCCTTCTCGTTTTATCTTCACATGGCAGAAGGGATGAGTGCTATGTCCTCACATGAAAGAAGTGCACAAGGGCAAATGGACCTAGCTATTTCCCTCCAGTCTTTTTAGAAGGATACTGATCTCATGTATGAATGCAAAGCCTCAAGATCTAATCACCTCCCAAAGGTCCTGATTTCTAATAACATCACCTTGAGGTTTAAGTACTAAGATATAAATTTTGGAGGAACACACACATTCAAACCATAGCAGGGTACATTGATGATAGTGGATAATGCATAGATGACCATTTTATAATCCTAATTTTTAAATGTTTACTGTTTTACAATTTTTATAACTTATTTTTGTTCATTCTAGTCAGCACTTTACCATAGTTTCCCATTTACAAATGAAAGTTTCCTTTAAAAGTAAAAATACTTACCTTTTTAGAAGCAATGTGGCTTATTTTTTTTTAAATCTCCCACTGACAGATTTAAAATGGTCTTTTCAATTATGTCAAATTTAGCTTTATATATTTTGGATCATGTTATTATGTGCATACAAACTTAGGGTCACTGGAACTCCCAGGTGAAACAAACTTTTTATAATTGGACAGTAAATAAAATTACCCTGTAATAAAACAAAAAAAAAGTGAGTTGACTTAAAATGTTGCATTAAGAAATGTTATTATGTGCATACAAATTTAAAGTCACTGTAACTCCCAGATGAAACAAACTTTTTTATAATTGAAAAGTAAATCAAATTTTCCTTTAATAAAAAAGAAGTGAGCTGACTTAAAAATACGCATTAAGAAGTAATAGTAGAGGCAATATGCTAGTGACTGAAGTTTGAGGAACCTTGTGGGATGGTATATTGGTAGTGCCAGTCCTGGTACTGATGGCAAGGACAAGCACCCACTGTTGTTATTCCTCTCACCAGTGGTGGTTTTGTCTCCGCTAGGAAGGACTTGGCGAGCCTCAGTGACTCTCTCAGTTATGTGTTGTGGAAAATCCAAGGGAATGAGTTTTATCAGAAGAAAGTGTGTATGGAAGGGTTTCCTGCTGGTATCTGTGGCTAGAGGCCAGGGATCTTGCTAAATATACAGCATAGAACAATCTTGCTAAATATCAATGCACAGGACAATCCCTAGCAACAGAAAATTTCACAACCCAAAATATCAACAATGTGAAGCTGAGAAACCTGCTCTAAGCCAAGCAAGGCCAACTCAGACACCACCTGGGGGCATCTTCCTGAACAGATGTAGTCTAACATGCTTCTGTGAGGGATGGCCCTTTGTGACTTTCAGATTGATAGGGCTTCTACACAGTGTCAGACGGACAGTGCTGACTCCATAACTCTCCACTTGACGAAGAAAGACAAAACTCTTTTGACGATTTCCAACTACTTACAAGCTTTATATTGCTGGAGAAAGAAAAATATGAGCAGGAAGAAGTCTATAAGCTCTCCGAGCTTTTAGGGAGCAAATCTGTGTTGAACCTGGGATTCCAACTCCCATATATTTGTCCCATTGGCCCAGGCTGCATCTTCACATCCCCAGCATGATGAAGTCTTGGCTGAAGGTGGTGGGTGTATTTGGGTACTGGTAGTACTAGGACACTATTGTTATTATACTGTTAAGCAACAATTCTCAAGGTGAGGTTTCAAGACCATCAGCTTCAAAACTAGTTGGGGAGCTTGCAAAAATTTCTTCTTTCTGAGTCCCAGTCCAGACTAGCTGAATCAAACTTGAGTGAGAGCATAGGAATCGGAATGTTTATGGAGTCTGCATCCCAGGTGATTCTGATGCTGATAGTCTGGGGAAAAACCTTATCCTCTATTATTATATAAACTCCTTGGGGGTTGGGCTCTTTTTCATGTATTTGCCTCTTTCCACCAATGCTTTAAGTCAAGAAAGTCCGAAACAAAACTGCAATCTAAATAAAACAGGATGCTTCATACACAAAGACAGCTTCAAGATAAGTCTCCAAACCTCTCCATCCCCAACCAGAATGCCACTGTTAAGGCTTACCAATATAAGACATCAGGGCTACCCCAGCCATCCCCTTATTTCCTTCAGGAACTACCTCCCAAATCTGGTGCATAGCAGGCTCTAGGAAATATGCATGGAATTGAATTTATGTGAATTTCCATTGTTTGTCTGGCTGTCGCCTTCTGGACTTAGTCCAGCAAGTGAATGGTATCAGTGTTTGTGCTTACCCTACTTTCTCTTCCTTATTTATAGGGGGCCATCCTCTGGACACCCCACATTTTCCACAGGAGCTGCCTCCAGGACTCCCAAACAATATCAGTAAGGATTCTTAGAACTTTTCTTAGGAGCAGAGTAGAAAGTTGTCTAGGATATTGGCAGAGAAAATGACCCCTTCTGAATACACCCTAGAGCCACACACTGCTGTGGCATTTGTAAGTAAAGGGATTGAAGTGGGACTCAAAAGCATATCCCCAACAATCTCCCCTGGTGTCTGGCCCAACCTTTGTCTCTCAACTGAGACAAAGTCTAAAAATTTCTGTCAAAGACAAAGGTCAGCTGAAAAGGGAAACCAGGAGAAGGCAGGAAATGGGCTGACGTGAAGGTTATATATTAATTGTATCTTACTTCAGATTGAGCTCTGAGCTTCCAAGAAGGCAAGACCAAGAGTGATAAATGATATATTGCTTGCTCTGGTTGTAAAAAAGGAGGATCCATATTTGTTTCCCGGGAAAGCGAAAATTTTCTCAGCCATAGTTTATAAACACTTCTCAGGTGAGTCCCTGAAGGTGGGCATGGCTGAAGACCATAATGCATAGTGAATTCACTGGTGATGTCAGCCCTGAATCAAGCATTCATTTCCAACCTTTCAGAGGAGTGAGTTGGGTCACCAAATTATTCATGCGTGCGTCCATACATGCAAACTAAGCAGTCCCATTCAGATGCAAATGACAAGTGGCCTCTCTCCAAATGGCATAACTTCTAGAGGAAGTGCAATGCCCACCAGGCGGCCTTCTTTAATTAGACATTAAGACTCACAGGCCACACTTGGCATTCAGAAGAATCAAAGCTAAGGAACACAGCATGCCAGCAGACCACACGGCAGCCACTCCTCTTCAACAAGAGTAGCCCTCACGGCAATCTACACAGCATTCCTGGGGATCCCAGATAACAAACAGCTCAGGTACAAGAGAATGGGACTTATGTGGAGCAGATGTATGACCAGCCCTGGCTTAGAAGCTTCATTCTCCATAGGAATCAGTATCTCTAGTAATGACCTCATGGGTATAATTTCTAGGACACCCAGTAGGATGACCGTTTATAAGAGTCATCACACTGAATGAGACCCAAGATGATGATTTCCTACCAGGTATTTATAGTTCACCCATAATTCCTGCCAGTTCAGATATACCTTACCACCCAGGGGTCATTTGTACCATTGTGCAATGCTGCCCAGTAATGGAATTCACATTTCATCTCTATCAGGTTTCCATGGTAACCTGTGTTAGTAGAAAGCTAGCTTAGCCCAAGGTCAATTTTGTCTTTGGAGAATGGGTGGACAGGGAGGTGAAAAAAAGAGAAAAACCAAGACTCTCATTTATTTTCTTTCTTACACTTAGATATCACATTCTTCAGTGGGATGTTTAAAAATGTGGAAAGCGTGGCTGAAATTTTTGGTAAGTTAAGTCTAAAATTGCTTTTATCCACCAGAGGTCAGGGCATGTGTGGAAAAATCTAAGGAAATTGCAAGGGCCTTGGTCTCAACCCTCAGAGCTCCCATGGCCTCCACAGCTACCACCAAACAAGGAGACCCAAGTTCCAATGAAAGTAGTGGTGTCTTTTATTGCAGGGTGAGCCACTGAGCTACCATGTGCCTTCCTATTCCTTGCTTCATTAGTCCTGACTCACAACCCTCCAGGAAGGGAATGGTATCCCCATTTTATAGAAAAGGAAACTCAACCTAAGGGAGTTATGTGACTTGCCCAAGACCACCCAGCTAGAAGGGAGGAGCTCTTCTTGGAGTCTAGAGCTTAGTCCTGTACACAAAAGTAGTTTTATTTTTCTTCCCTGACTAGTAAATATAAAGTTTAAGAATGTCAAAGTGTGTCAAGAATCCCATTTATCAACTGAAAATCTATTATGTGACTATCAGGACACTATGATGGTTCCTATCATCAGCTACTAAAAGTACCAAAAAAATAAGACTATAATATGATTGATATGAACAAAGACACTCAGAATTACTTTTGGGTTGGGCCATGCTGGGCATAAGGCTGCACTTAAACTGTTTGTATAACTAAGTGCAGGTGCCTTGTAAGTTTCTGAATGAAAATGCATATTTACATAAATACACACATGCATAAAGCTTAGTGTTGCTTTTTCAATCAGCATAGAATTCTGTCTTTATTTTTTTCATTAGGCCTTGTGGGTACAAAACATGGGAAAGGAAGTTTGAATGAGGTGAATAGTATGAGGTGGAACTGGTCCTCACAAACTACTCCTGATCCCATTAAGCTCTGTCTTGTGACCCTGTGCATGTTAAATCAGTAGTGAGGGGTAACCCATGCAGCACTCAACGATCCTCTAGTCAGAAAGGTAGAGAATGGGGAGGAGAATGTGAGATTTAGAGTCGGAAACAGTTGATATATGGTTTTCTTGCCGATTTTGTTTGCTGTATACTTTAGGGCAAATCATTATCCCTGGATGATGCCTTGGGCATGTCTTTGGCCTTCAGTTTATTTACTGTGAAATGTAAAGCAACTTTATTTACTATGAATTGGCAATGACAGAAAACATCTGCCTTGCAGGGTTAACAGGAGGCCCATGGGACAACAGACAAAGCAAATGCTTTCCAATGCATTACGCACTCCGCCAGGCTGAACTATTGTGCTAGTGAAAGCACCTAGTGCAGTTTCTGACACCTAATGGGTGCTCAAAAGTTGTGAATGTCTGTACCACATTTCTTCCCGTACTGGCTTATAGTTTTATAGTGTTATCACCATATCATTTGGGATCCATTCAGCGAACTAATAGTGACTCAAATAATAAAGACATTTGTACCACATTTTCTTTATCCAATCCACTGTTGATGAGAACCTAGGTTGATTCCATGTCTTTGCTATTGTGAATGGTGCTGCAATGAACATACAGATACATGTGTCTTTTTGACAGAATGAATTATTTTCCTTTGGGTATATACGCAGTAGCGGAATTCCTGGGTCAAATAGTAGTTCTATTTTAGGTTATTTGAGAAATCTCCAAATTGCTTTTCACAGTAGCTGAACTAGTTTGCATTCCCACCAACCAGTGTATAAGCAATCCCTTTTCTTTGCAGCCTCACTGTCTGTTGTTTCTTGATTTTTTAATAATCACCATTTTGACTGGTGTGAGATGGTGTCTCATTACGGTTTGGATTTGCATTTAGCATGGAGGGAGTTTGAGGCCATTATCCTAAGTGATTTAATGCAAGAACAGAAATACAAATACCACATATTTTCACTTATACATGGGAGCTACGCATTAAATACACGTGAACGTAAAGACGGGAACAATGGATGCTGGGGACCACTAGTCAGGGAGGGAGGGAGGCCGTCATAGGCTGAAAAAAACCCTGGTTGGGTACTGTGCTTGCTGCGTGGGTGAGGGGATCACTGGGAGCCTGAGCCTCGGTATCAATTTACCCACATGTGACAAACCTTCCTGTGTACCCTTTAATCTGTAATAAAAGTTGATTTTTTTAAAAAAAATAACAACAAGAATAAAGACATTTCATTATCTCAAGTGGTGTGAAGGCACCAGGATGCATGTAGTAGCTCAACACAGGTGTCAAAGAGCCAGCAGGCTCCGTCTATCTTGCTCCACTGCTATCCTGAGCATATTGGTTTTTCAACTTCAGACTTGGGGCCTCCTGATAATAATGTGGTTGCTGCAGCTCCAGCTAGCACATCCTCATCCACATTCAAGGTAGAAAAAAGGTGTAGATCAAAGGGATCGTCTCACATGCCTTTTTTCTTTGTTAGAAAAGAAATATTCCTCAGAAGACACTTAAAGACTTTCCCTTAAGGTTTTTTGGCCAAATCTGGGTCACATGCACAGCCATAGACCAATCAGTTGGTAACATTGGATTACCATGACCAGCTGAGAATGATTATGAAATACCCTCAGGAACTTAGGGAGAAGGCTCACCTTCCTTAAGAACTTTCTAGGTTTGTTAGTAAGGAAGAAGTTTTAAGTGGTTGTTAGGCAGAAAACCAGCAGGGATGACAGTCTTATTACACAGTAGGTGTTTACTAGGTTGATAAGGCACCATCAGCCTGAGGTATAGGAAGTCCAGGGGACAGGGACTCCCTCCTAGTCCTAGTTCCCAGTGTTCATCAGGCCCTGCCCCCCACCCCCACAGATTGCCTGGGCCCCCACTTCACCTGGCTGCAGGCTGTCTTCACCAATTTCCCTGTGCTGATCCAGTTTGTCAATGGTATGAAGTGTGTGGCTGGTCTCTGCCCCCGAGACTTTGAAGACTATGGTTGCGCCTGCAGGTTTGAGATGGAAGGGTTGCCTGTGGATGAATCTGACAGGTAAGCGAGTTCCACAGGTGAGCAAGACCAAAAAAGGTGAGCTCATGGGAGGCCTGGTTGATACCTTGGCAAGAGCACAAATACGGAAAAGCTCCTGGACTTGGGATTCAGGACAGGGTTTAATTCCACTACCTACTAGTTGGGTGACTCATCTTTACATGGCAATGTCATCTGTGATCAGCTCTCACTCTAAAAAGTTATTAAGATCCTATGTTATGTCTGTTATGCAAAACTTCATTTTAGTGCACTGAATATTTAAAACAGACCACTGCCAGGATCCATCCAGAGACACAGAAAGATCATGAGCTGCCTACTCTCCCTCACTCTAACCCACACCCTCACCCTGCCTCCTCCCGGCCTTCCTGCAGCTGCTGCTTCCAGCACCGCAGGTGCTATGAGGAGGCCGCTGAGATGGACTGTCTCCAAGACCCTGCCAAGCTTAGCACAGAGGTCGATTGTGTCGGCAAGAAGATCATATGTGGTAAGCATCTCCAGGTGTCCCAGGGGCCTAGGCCCAGAAATGACAGTCCAGGGACCCCAAGCCTGGACCAGGCTGAGAGCATTGTGATCCTCTCACATCATCGTCACCATTGGCAGCATCATTGGCAGCACTTAGAACCCCCACGAGGGCTGGATCAATGGCATCTGTATCTTTCACAGAGTAGATGCACAATAAATGTTTTTGAGTTGAAATAGCTGATCAGCAAGTTATCTGATTTACAATTTCATACTTGTACAACCCTGAGACCTTGGGAAGGGCAAATTGTTTGCTACTTACACATTGTGTAACATTGCAGAATTATTTAACTCCTCTGACCCTCAAAAAGGGGAGGAGAAACCTACTTCAGAGATTAGTTGTGAAAATCAAATTACACAATGCTTGTGAAATGGTTAGCACAGGGACGGACATATGTTAAGAACTCAGAGATGGACGTGGAGGTGGAAGTAGTGATATGTGAATAAGGCTTGCGGTGGTGGTTGCCAGTAAGAATCAGAAACATAGGTTCAAATCTTAGCTCCCACCTTATTTGCTATGTGACTCCAGGAATTTTATTTCATGTCTCTAGGCAACCCTGGCAGAGGTAGAATACGCAAAGGCATGGAGGGAAGACAGAACACAGCATGTAGGGGGTCCTATATTAGAGCCATACTTTATGTGTGTTTATTATGTGCTGTAGGCTTATACACAGAAACTCTGATCTTCCTTACAACCCTATTTAGAAAGGGGCCATTGTTTGCAGCTTAAATAACTTGCCCAAAGCCACACAGCTGCAAAGGGGCAAAGCCAGGGTTTGAACCCTGATCTGACTAACACTCAAGTCTGTATAACATGGACTGGCTGGAGTATGGAGCATCAAGGAGGAATTGAGGGGAGGAGGTGGGTGTGAACCACTAGGTGGGAGGCACAGTGAACCCAGAAAACATGATTCATTCATCCACCCAACATATATGTATTGTGTACCTACACCAAGGCAAGACAGTCTTCTGTGTTGGGCATAGCCTGACCTTCTGGAATGTCCTCACCATTGTCAGACACTGAAGCTATCCAAAACAAATTGTATAGTATGTTAGAGAGGGACAAGAGCTGTGGAGGAAAATGAATCGGGAAAGGCCTGTGGAGGGAAAGGGGGGGTTTTCTTTAAATGGGAAGGTCAAGAAAAGCCTCCCTGAGATGATGAGAGTTGAGGATGACTTAAAGAATGGGCAGGAAGCTGTCCTTGCAGATATATGGGAGAGGAGCAAAGCAGACAGAGGAACAGCTCATGGACTGGCCCTGAGGCTTGAGATGCCTGTTGTGGTTGAGAAATAAGGGAGCAGTGAGACACAAATGGGTTGATGAGGAGGGAGTGGAAGAGGATGTGGCCTGAGAAGGAATAGGGGCCGTGGGTGGGGGGAGCAATCATGTGACGTTTCCTAGGTGACAGTGAGACTTGTAGGTTGAGGTGGGAAGACGCTGGAAAGTTCCGAACATAATAAAGGCATGGTTGGACCTGAGTTTCTGAAGGATTGTTCTGACTCCTGGATGAGAGTAGATTGAGCAGAAGGGTAGAAGCAGGCGGCATAGTTAGGAGGCCACTACCATGACCAGGCACGAGACAACAGGGCCTCGGCCCAGTGTGGTAGAGTGGAGGTGCGGAGATGTGGTCAGACTCCATGTTGACAGTGGAGCCAATAGTGCTTCCCTGGGTGCAAGTGTGAGAGAAGAGGAGTGGGTATGGACCTCGTTTGGGTCTACACCCCAAAGAGATAAGAGCTGACATGAGTGAGATGGAGATTGCAAGGGGAGTGGGTTTTTGGCAGGGGAGATGGGGAACTCAGTCTTGGAGCTTGCATTACCTCTTGGGATTCCAGCTGAGATCTTTCCAACTGGCTATGTTCTTGCTGTGTGCAGAGTCCAAGGACAACTGTGAGCACCTGCTGTGTACCTGTGATAAGGCTGCCATAGAGTGCTTGGCTCGGTCCAACCTCAACTCTTCCCTGAACTATCTGGACACCTCCTTCTGCCTGGCTCAGACTCCAGGTAGGTAGAACCTGGCTGCATCAGCCGTGGGGCTGAGGATCTGGACAGCAGCTGGTTTGGGATCAATCATTGCTGCATGTCTCTAGATGCCAAGTCCAGCATCTTTAAAACTTCCCTCAAACCCACTGCTCTCAACAGACTTTCCAATGTATTTTCTTTTCAGAGACAACCATCAAGGAAGAGTTGACAACACTTCTGCCCAGAGGTAAGGCCTTCCAGGGATGCTGGCTCTTGAACCACAAGGGCCCAGATTTTGATGGGAGCCAGTGAATATACCTCCTCCACCAGGCCTGCCTCACTGGAGCTGGAGTGACTATGACACTGGAAGTGGTCCTGCCTTCCCTGGCTAGGAGATGTGTTACTTCTGATAAACCCAATTCAAATGCCCAACATCAAATGGCCCTAGTGCAAACTCAGCCTCATGCTGTGTGGACGGGTGTGAATTTAATCCAGTGTGGATGTAGACCCCAAGTTCATTCTCTACCCTTTCTCACTCTAGTCAGAGCCCTGGTATGTCATGTGACTGGGACAGGACGTAGTGCTCAGGTGGAGTCAGGTCCCTCCTAGCTAAGTAAGCTCCTGGCTGCCACAGCCTCCCAGGAGCAGACCCGCTACCTCCTCCTCTCCCTTCCTCCCCTTTCTCCACGCACTCTCCAGAGCCTGCAGCAAAAGGGGCAGCCTGCGTCCAACAGAGGCTTTTTGATGGGGAGACTGCTTTTCACATGTCTCTTTTCAGAACAGGGTAGGCTCTTAATAACTGTTCACTGAACTAAGCAAGTGATGATTCCTAATCTAAAATATAGATCCTGCCAAAAATGGGAACACTCCTTGTTCACCAGTTTCCATGATCTCTCGGTCCCAACACCTTTAGGCATCTGGGGATGAGAAGTCCAAGGTACACCTTGGCACAGCATCCCTCTCCTGGAGTTGGAGTCTCTCTCCCAGAACTAGTCATGCAGTGTTTGGTGTTTGTAAAGAGAAAGCAGGTGTGTGTGTGCATGCATGAGTGTGTATGGATGTGTGCATGGGCATGTATGGGGTATGCATGTGTGTATGTGAGTGTGAGTGTGAGTGCATGTGTATGGCTGTGTATGGGTGTGTGCATATGTGCATGTCATATCTCTAAGTATCTTCTGAGTCCAGCACTCTTTATCCTCAACCCCCCTGACTCCCTTTGGAACAGAGGTCTCCTCAAGTTGGGATATCTTTGGGGTTTTCAGTTCTTTTGTTGCCTTCAGCCAGGATCTGAACCTGAACCCAGCCATGGCTGTGCTCCCTCCTGAGCTGGGATCTTGCAGGGCACCCCGTGCTCTGGGAGGAGTAACAGGGGAAGGAACTCCTAAGACAGGATGAACAGCTCTTCTTAGCAACCCCTTTCTCAGCCCCTTTCCTCCCTTGGGCCAGCAACCAGCCTGTTCTCCTTTGAGACCCTGTGCTTGGTTTTGACACTGTGTTGCATGAGTCACTGCTATTGGGAACTCTCTTTTTCCAGTGGTTCCTGTGGAGCCCACAGACACCAGCCTGACAGCCCTTTCAGGAGAAGGTGAGCCAAAAGGGGCTAGTGTGGAACCCAAAGACACACAATGAAAGTGGGGAGGTGCTATACACTTTTAAACAACCAGATCTCACAAGAACTCACTATCATGAGAACAGCACCAAAGGGATGGTGTTAAACTATTCATGAGAAATCCACCCCCATGATCCAATCACCTCCCACCAGGCCCCACCTCCAACATTGAGGATTACATTTCAACATGAGATTTGGGTGGGGACACATATCCAAACTATCTCAGTTAATATTTTAGGCTTTGTGAGTCACAGGGTCTCTATCACAGTTGCTCAGCTCTGCTACTGTAGCACAAAGCAGGCACAGACAACCCCTAAATTAGTGCAAGTGGCTGTGTTCCAATAAAACTTTATTTACAAAACTGGCTGAGAGCTGGTCTATCATTCACTAATCCCTGAAAGGGGATGATTACACCTATCCTTTAGCGTGGCATAAGAACTAAATGAGAGTGAGCATGGGGAGATTCTAGATCAGTATCTTCTCCCAGGTGTGGCTATAAAAAACAGCACACACTATCAAATCATAGGCTGGATACTGGGCAGCTTGCTTAAAATACATAATCTAATTTAATGCTTATACACCTCTATGGAACAATTGCTACAGCCTCCATTTTAAGACAGGTGATTGAGATTCAGAGATGAATTGTCTAAGACACAGAGCTGAGTGGCAAAGCTGCGATTAGAGACTTTTTCCTTCTAAACTCTCTTAGGCTGCCTTCCCACAGGGACCTGTTCCAAACCTCAGGGAAATAATGGCCCTTCACCCCTGAAGATGGCATTTGCTGGTATTTGTGCCTAAACACAGGCCTAGCTGTAGTCTGGCCCCTTTCTTACTGAATTGAGACCTTGCTGAACACTACTGTGCAGACATATGCCCTGATCAGATTACCCTAAGCTTCCTCTCTTCCATCCTTAGCCCCCAAATCGGTTTCCTCTGTTTGGCTTTGGCAACTAGCTGAACCGATCGTTAAAGTTGGGTGATTTCTTTTCACAGTGGCTGCAGAGACTAAGGCTGACAGACTGACCACCGTCTCAAAGACAAGTAAGCAGAGGGGAATTTTGAAAAGGACAGCCTGGAATCCAGTGGAGAAATATTTCAAATATTTCTGTGACCACTTCTTAATGGAACCTGAAATAAATATTATTATACCCATTTTACAGAATATGTAGGAAACTGAGGCTCAGGAAGAATAAAAGTTGCGACTCACTCAGCAAGTAACTTTTTGGGCTGTTCTCCAAGCCCAGACTTTAGGCCGTAAGACTGTTTCCTTTCTTTTATACAATAGTGGCTCATAGAGAACACTGTCTTTCCTAAAAATATCTAGGCCAAAATTTCATCAGCAGAGTTAACCTAACCATTTACTCTGCTTGTGTAAATAACTATGGATCCTTTATTAATAAGCATAAATCAATGATAATTATTTGCCAGTTACTTAGAATGAATAAGTAAGTCAATGGGTTCTCTGGTTAACGAGCGGTGATCTTGTTGAGGGCCTCCGATGTGCCAGCATATCATTCCCAAGCCCCTTACAAACATCCTCTGAATTAGTCTTCCCTGGTCCTTGGAGGCCTATCCTCATTTTACAGACAAGAAGCTCTGAGAAGTACAGTCATTTGCCCAGGGTAGTTCAGCTTGGTAGTCCTTTCGTTCTGAGTCTATAGGTTTTGCTTTTGAATAGAACAGTCTGCCCCAGTTTAGAATGGTCCAGAATCTCCCTCTTTCATGGAGCATTTGTGTCCGTATCAGTCAACTTCAAAGCCTGGTTTTCATAGAACACTAGCATAGTCTTGATTTTCGAACACATTAAACCTAAGGTAGTTTCTGTCTTTCCAAAGAACTCTTTAGCCACCATCTCTAACATTTTTTCATGTGGCACAGCCAGAAGTGAAATAGTCTTCCTAGTGGTTAAGCATACCAACTTCAACCAGGCTGCCTGGGTTTGCAGCCGCCTCCTAGCTCTGTGACCTTGGAAAAGGGACCTAACTTTTCTGTGTGTCTCCTTTCTCATCTCTGAATGAGGGTGAGCATAGAACCAACTCAAGGGGTTGTGGTAAGTTAATACAAGAAGCCCTCGCTGCCATACCTAGCATGTAGTAGGAACTTAATAACTGTCAAATAACAATAACAACAAATTCGGTTTACAGAGAAACTGAGGCTCAGTGGTTTTCCTGGAGTCACATAGCAAACAACTTCAACCACGCAATTCTGCTGTCTCTGTACTGCAATGCTCCTCTGTTCCAAAGTGTACTTTTCTTTTAATTTTTCTCCAAATTCTAAAGAAGCTTTCATTCCCAAAGTATTTGCACAAACTCACTTGCTTCCAGCCTGACAAGGTGCAGCTGCATTTGCCAGCAAGCCTGTATCTTGGGGGTTCTCTTTGGCTCAGCAGCAGTCCTGGTCTCACCAGCTCTCCTAGGAAATCTCATGGTGGGAAGTGGGCGAGGGGCAGAGTGAAGAGCACACGGCTGCCTGTGTGCAGTGGGTGGGAAGAGCCTCTGGAAACCCAGGTGGGACAGGCTGGGGTGGATGCTCATGCTGTCTCTCTTCTTTGGGGAACAGAAGCAGGCCAAGATCAGGAAGGAGTGGGAGCTGCTAGGGCTACGTCCCCTCCAGGTAAGCATACTGGGCTCCACCTGCCTATGTTCATGACACATTTATGTCCTTTGTCCTTGACACATTTATGACATCAACTGGATTCCAAATGAAATGCACTGTGACCTTGTCAGCATGGGAGGTGACGGGGCAAGAATCGGAGGCATTTATTCCCCAAATGGGGCAGCTGGCCCAGGCAGGGTGATTAACACCAAACACCCTGATCTAAAGAGAGTGAGGGGATCTCAAATTAGCTTAGCACCAATAATCCAGAAAGTTCTTCCTCAGGCTATTCAGACTCAGCAGAGAGCAGACACTGGGCTCTGGGACCTCCTTTGGCTTGTAGAATGTTCTAGCTGGAGAGTCTTAATCCCGGATTAGATGTATGACTATTTTCTCATTCACTGAGCAGTTCTGATAGCTACTACTGACTATTTCCTAATTGCTAGGCATTTAGCTAGAAGGATTATTCAAACACCAAAAGAGGTATTATTAATATAATTTTACAAATGGAGAAATTAAGATTTAGAGAGGTGAAGTGATTTGCCCAGGGTTATACATCTAGTACATAGCTAAGCTAAAACTCAAACTCAGATTTCCTTAACACTAACTCATGAACTCTTTCTACTCTACTACACTGACTAGGTGAGTTTCCAGCAGTGGAGAACATGATAGAAAGAAATTAGATAACATGCTTCTATTTGTGGGATTGGAGAACTGGGCAGGATGCTAAACCTAGGAGACTGAGATTACAACAGGGCTTTAGTCTCATAGGAACTGGAGTTGAGTAAGGGGAAGTAGATGACCAGATGCACGAAGCAATCCAATATGGTGGATTTGGGGAAAGACTGCAATCCAGCAGGCACAAATATGCCAGACCTTACCCAATACTCCAGGAACTGAGCCTGGGTCAGCAGATGGGTGGGGCTGAGTCTGCTGCTGTTCTCTTTCCCTGTACTGGGAAGGCTGGAGATTTGGCCTGCGCATGGGAGACTTTGCTGCCTCCAGCTAAGAGGGCAGGTGAGACTGACACATCAGAGCAAAGGGAGATCCAGAGAGAGTGCCAGGCAGGCGGTAAGAGATGTGATGGCGAGGAAGGTAGGGCCAGGTCACAGGCAATCCTTGCAGACCACAGGAAGGAACTTGCACTGGATTCTGTAAATAATGAGAAGCTGTTACTGCACTTGAAAAAGGAAATAAGGGCTTCCAGCAGTTGTTTTGCTTGTGTACCTTGTTGTGTACCATGAGTCGCCTTAATTTCTCCACCAGTTTCTTTACCTCTTCACTCACTGTGAGCACCATAATGCCCCTTCACTGGGCAGGCATGTGATATTCAACATGACACAAACACAAGCCTGGGAGCCTCTGCAGTCCTCATCCCTGGGATGTCATCCAGGTGGTCTAGCACAGGCTCCCGACAGTGTTAAGGTTATCATAGAAAATACGGAAATTCTCAGGTAGAATTCATGGATCCCTAAGACTCTGCCTGGATATCTGCAAACCCAGTTTGAGGAACATTCTCCTAACACTATGTTGTTCTATCTGTTTGCATTTGGCTTTCATGTGTCCATCTGCAAATCTTTCCTTGAGCCACTTTTTGAGTCCGAATCATGAAGTTTTTCATTTTCAGGATCTGCAGAGATAGTTGTAACAAGGGTTACAGCTGAAGTTGTAACCCTTGTCCCTGCTGGCATTAAATCTCTGGGGCTGGCAGTGTCATCTGTTGAAAATGGTCCTGAGGAGACAACTGAAAAAGGTGAGCAGAAGCAGTGTCTGTCCTCTCCACTGCTGGGATCTTTTGGTGAGGCTGTGAACAATCACTGTAGGCCACCTTTTCACACTGTGACCTTCTCATGGGGGTGTATCTAGAAGACATCATCCCCCTGACTGAATGAGCACCTTGAGGCTCAGAGGAGATGTAAGCTGCCTGTAGCCACTCAGCCACTGGGAGGCTGAGCCTGGGGGGAGGAGCCACAGTCTTCTGAGCCCCTGACCTTGTGCTGCCACCACTTACTGGCCCAGAGCGAAAGAGCTTGGCATCGTCCACACCGTGCTTTATTGGAAAGAATGAAGCAATTGGGTTTTGATCACCTTCCTCCTTTGTCTCTCCTCCCTCTGATGCCTTAAAAAAGCCCCTGCACCTGCAAGGAGGCCACGGCCTGTTGGGCATACAGAGGAGGGGCTTTGTTAGTATCTGGGTGTGCCTTCCATGGTGTCCAAAGTGGAGCTATGGAGAAAGCTGCATTTGAGATTTGTGGACAGAGGATGAAGGATAGAAGGAAGAGAAATAGAGACAGAGAGGGGAGTGGGGAGACGGAGAGGCAGAGGAGAGAAAGGCAAGCCCAGCCAGGTGTGCTAATGTGATGCCACCAGAAAGCATAAGAGTTCAGCTGGGATGCTCCCAGGATGCCAGGTCTACTCAGTAATAAGACGTGGCCCCAAACAGCATCTTGGGTCCTGACAAGTCTCCATCCCTTAGGGGGATTTAATAAAGAGTCTTATAGAGCATTAGAAGCCTAGGGAGAAAAGACTTGCCCTCTGAAAGACAATGCATCCCAAGCAGGGGATGAGCCATAATAGCTTTCCCAGAAGAATGGCGAGCCAAGGAGTAGGACATGGGGTTCCTTCGCATGCCTAGAGTTGTCCACATACAACCCAGAAGCTCACATGGCCTTCCTCTTGCGACGGCTGCCCCGACAGTCCTTGCTCTCCTGACAATTCCTGTTCCTTTCAGCCTGTGACAGATTCACTTTCCTGCACCTGGGAAGTGGGGACAACATGCAGGTGATGCCACAGCTTGGAGAGATGCTCTTTTGTCTGACATCCCGGTGCCCAGAGGAATTTGAGTCTTATGGCTGTTACTGTGGACAAGAAGGAAGAGGCGAGCCAAGGGATGACCTGGACAGGTATGGAGAGCCAGCGGTGACAGCTCTGGTGTAGTAGTGCTGATGCTGTCTGAACCAGAGGGTGGTGACAGCCCTCCTGAACACCAGGCTGCACCTTGGGCCTCACTAAAAGCTTGGTGCACACAGTAGCTCACTCAGGTGGCTCTTCAGCATTATAGGCCCATTTTCCTGGTGAGCAGCTGAGGCTCAGGGACTGACTTGTTTGAGGTCATTCACCTTGGAAAAGGCACAGCCAGAAAGATCCACGTCTTTTGATCTGGGGGCCTAGAGCCCTTTCAGTACTTTGACAAATACTGCCCAGCTACCCTAAGAGGGCCAATCTGCAAATACCCTTCAAATGACCCCAAGTCCACCTATTTTGCAATAACCAACAAGTAGAATTGAGGTCTCCACTTGGTTTTTCCTGCAGAAGGCCACATTAAAATTAGCCTTTTAAGTATAACTTTTCTTAACACCTTTTAAATATAACTGCTAATTTTCATATGTGCCACTCTTGAAAGAATTTTCATTGACCGCATGCACTCATTAATGTATTCATTCATTTAAATATGCATCCAACCCATACCGCTTGAGCTTTTGCTCTGTGCCAGCCACTATGTTAGGTGGTAGAGATACAACAATGATTCAACCTTCACAAAGCAACATAAAACAAACACTTTTGCCCAAAAGAAGCTTATTTGGTGAAAGAGATGGACAATTAAACAAAAGTACTACCCAATATAATAAATAGAGTAGGGTAAACAGAGGAAACCATGGAGGACTCAACCTGAGTTTGAGGAATTTTCTCAAAGTAGCATTGATCAAGCTTAAAGATTGCACGTGGGGACAGCCCCTGACCACGGCCAATGGAGAGACCTGCATTCAAAAGGCACATGTCCTTCTCAGATGGTATGGTTGCCAAAGCAAAATCAGCAACTATCAATGAATTTTAGAAACACAAAAAGACAAAGCTTGTCATAGCTAACACAAAGGACACAGTAATGGCAGGAATATGGAGCATGTCAACTGCAGGTTGGATGTGTGGTTGGCTGTATTTTTTACCCATCCACTTTCTTTCCCCTGCCTCTACCTCTCAGCCATCCCAGCTTCATTATCTACCTCTGAGATTTTCAGTGAAGGAAATCCAGGCTCTGCTGCACAGACAACCTTCAAAACTTACCTCACACCAGGGGACCCTAAAGAAGTTTTTACTCTAGCAAAGGTGATGTCACACTGTGGAGTCATAAGCATGTTTACATTGTGAGGTTCAACCGTATGCCCGCTGCTCTCCATGACAGAGGACAATTTAAATAGTGTCAAGGTTTTTGAGTACATAGCCCTCAAGGAGACAAGGCAACAGATAGAAACAGCCAGTAGCAGTTTCTGTATTCTTTTGAACCCCTTGGGATAAAGTGGGGATGATTTTGAAGGTGTTTCCTGATAACTGACCATATTTCACAAAAATATAAAATTTGACCGGTTGGGCAGGTAAGTTATGATATGGCTACTTCACGTCTGTAGAAAGAAATTGAAAAACTCGAAGCCAACAAGAGGAAACCCTTGACTAAGGAAAAATTAGTCAAACTGATATAATTTTTTATAAGAATGTATTTTTAAGACCACATATACTGTACATGATGGACAAGTTCAGTGACTTTGTATTTTGATTTATATATGATTTCTGATTCACTCACTGACTTTAGATTTTAACTATTATATCAAGTATCCACCCCCACCCATCCCTGCCAAATACACACACAAGATTGTGTGGCTGTTTTGTGCTAATAGCTGGAGGAAGCAGACGCTGAACTCTAGCCGGTGGCTATGTGAGCATACGAGGGGGATTGTTCCTCTGATTGCTAGCAATGTGGAAAAGTTAATAAGCAGATAATTGGTTGAGAAGAGGTGCAATAAAAAAGCCACAAGAGTCTACGACTTATCCCTGCTGGAGCTGTGGCCTCCCAGACAGAGTGAGAGTTATTAAAAGAAAGGGAAGAGTTGAAAAGGGAGTATTTGGGGAGCAACTGTAGCTCCCTATTGGCTGAAGTCATCACAAGTTTCTTAAGGATGTCCACCTGGCAAGGGGAGACACTGGCTTTTGTGAGGCCGTATCAGCCAAGATGGGTGGATATACAAAGAAGACATTGGTTCATTTTCATGTATTTACGAGGTCCTGATCTATGCTGGACACTTTTCTACATGCAGTTCTTTATGCTCAGCATGGTTACTCTGCTCTTTTTTAAGGCTAGGGACAAATGACAGTGCACTGTGGATGTGAGATTAACTCCTCTGTGTCAAAGATTGGAGGGAGTAAGGTTACTGCTAGCCTGTATGGTACCTTTGCATAAATTTAAAAAGGTACCCCTTCCTTAAGACTCCATTTCCATCTGTTAGAAAATCATTTAAATAAATATGTAAATAACCTATCTTTGCCATGAAGTTACAATAAAAATCAAAAATGTTTTATAATAATAAGATGCATACAGTATAAGCGATGCCACCTTAGACGTGGCCTTTGTGTAGTATACAACCTGAATAACCATACACGATGGCCCTTGGTGTGTATATGAGTCAGCCTTGTGTGCACCGGAAAGGAGGCACTGGCTTCCCTCACTACTATAGGGCATGCGCTTGAGAGGGTTCCTAGGGAAGCCAAGAGCTCTGAGAAGTAAAGGGTTTTCCTTGGTCTTAGGTGCTGCTTCTCCCATCACTGCTGCCTAGAGCAAGTGAGAAGGCTGGGCTGCCTGCTCGAGAGGCTTCCTCGGTCACCAGTGGTGTGTGTGGATCATACGCCCAAGTGTAAGTGCTGTTGGTTGCACAGTGAGTTATTTCATTGGGGTCAGCATCGTGACTGTAGTTCAGACTTGTGGATGTTCCCAAGCACTTAACTGTGACTTAATACTCTTTTCTTCTTCCTTCCTTCCTTCCTTCCTTCCTTCCTTCCTTCCTTCCTTCCCTCTCTCCCTCCCTCCTTCCCTCCCTCTCTCTCTCTTTCCTTCCTCCCTTCCTTCCTTCCTTCCTTCCTTCCTTCCCTCCCTCCTTCCCTCCCTCTCTCTCTCTTTCTCTCTTTCCTTCCTTCCTTCCTTCCTTCCTTCCTTCCTTCCTTCCTTCCTTCCTTCCTTCTTTCTCCTTCCTTCCTTCTTTCTCCTTCCTTCCTTCTTTCCTTCTTTCTCCTTCCTTCCTTCTTTCTCCTTCCTTCCTTCTTTCCTTCTTTCTCCTTCCTTCCTTCTTTCTCCTTCCTTCCTTGCTTGCTTCCTTCCTTCCTTCCTTCCTTCCTTCCTTCCTTCTTTCTCCTTCCTTCCTTCCTTCTTTCTCCTTCCTTCCTTCTTTCTCCTTCCTTTCTTTCTTTCTTTCTTTCTTTCTTTCTTTCTTTCTTTCTTTCTTTCTTTCTTTCTTTCTTTCTTTTCTTTCTCTTTCTTTCATGGCGTTTCACTCGGCCACCAGGCTGGAGTACAGCAGTACAATCTAGGCTCACTGCAACCTCTAACTCCCTGATTCTAGTGATTCTCCTCCCTCAGCCTCCTGAGTAGCTGGGATTGCAGGCACGTGACACCATGTCCAGCTAATTTTTGCATTTTTAGTAGAGACGGGGTTTCACTGTGTTGGCCAGGATGGTCTCTATCTCCTGACCTTGTGATCTGCCCACCTCGGCCTCCCAAAGTGCTGTGATTACAGGCATGAGCCACCGTGCCCGACCAATAACCTTCTTAATGTTGAGGCACGTATTATCACACCTCTTCCACTGATGAGGAGATTCACTGTCAAGGGGGTGAGCTGCCTAAGTCACAGAGCCGGTGATGAGCAGGCTGGGACTAATTTAATAGCCCAAGCTTACTGATTCTCAGCTCTTAATGTGTGTTAACAGAATTAATCCTCAAGACAATACAATGAGGTAGCACTATTATTCTTCCCATTTAGCAGATAAGGAAACTGAGGCCCAAGATCACACAGATAGAAATAAGTGGGAGAATTGAGATTTGAACTGTAAAACCATATCACTTCAGAACTAAAGCTGATTCTTCACCATACCAGTGAGTTTCTAAGTAACTTTTTTCCTTTTTCTAAGAAGCAGAGTCCTTTTCCCAAGGGAGATTTGAGGAATACTATTTTAAAATGGGGGACTGGCCCTGGCTGAAGAGCGAGGCTTGCCTGCAGCTCCACTCCTCCCTATGGTGGAAGCCAGAGGCTCCTCTGTATCCCTTCAGGGCCTCAGGCAGGGACCACTCTGAAAACTGCAATCCCCATGAGCAGGCCCCTGACAGCAAATGGAGACTTGCTGTAGAATTGACTTTATCTGCATTCTCCAGCTCCATTTCCTCATTCATATCAGTGGATGCATTTCCCTTATGCTTTGCAGTTTAAAAGGAAACACTTGCCCTAGAATTTCACAGGGGACCTATAAGAGTTTGTTCTCATTTTCATTTTCGTTTGGGGAAGCCCACTGGCTGGACCTTCCATCCCTCCTTCTTCCTCCACACAACCTTAGCAAAGTACATGGAATGCCATATTATCTTGCCTTGTACGATCAGGTATGTCTGTCACATCCCAGGAGCTTTGTGTTTACATATCACTCTCTCATTCATTCACTCATTCATTCGTTCATTCTATTATCCGCATAACCAACAAATCTTCACCAGGAACCAGGAAAACAATGAACTTTCATGATCCTTGCCTCAAATTGCTCACAGCTTGGAAGGAAGAGACGTAGGCAAGCAATTATTCTAATCTCACGTAGTATGTGCTAACAGGTAGCATAGGGGCCCTGGGAATGCGGGTAAAGGTATTTGAGTCTATAGTGTTATAGTGAGAGCAGGATAATTTGGGAAAATTCAGGAGAGGTGTGAGGTGAGATTTACCACATTCCCAGATGGCCATACTGGGCATGGATATTCCAAGCAAAGGGAAAAAGGAAAAATAGTGGTGTTTGGGGAATGCTGGGCAGCGCAGGGACAACTGAGCTGTGGTTCTGTATTGCTGGAACAGAAAGTGGAAGTGGGAGGCCCGGTTGTAGCGCAAGGTAAGGTTGGGGAGACAGACAGGTGCCAGATCATGAGCTCAAGAAACCCATTTGCAAGACTGAAGCATTTCCATTTTTTCCTATAGGGGATGAGGAGCCAGGGGAGGGTTTAGAGCCCATGAATTGTCACATGATGCAATCATGCCAGGAGGTCTCACCTGCTGGGCTGAAGCCTTGCTCTCCCTTCCTCCAATATCACAGAATCCAGGAACACTGCATCTGAAGATTGAACTGATTCACAGCTTCAGTAAACCATTTCTGACCCTCTGTGAGATTTAAGGATAGCCTCCTGTACCAGATGCCAGGTATTAGTTGATGAGAAATGAGGGCGTCTCAAATCCTGGCCTGTGCTGTCATAAGACAAATGCAGGGAGGAAGGACAGAGTGGCTCTGGGGAACAGGACTTCTGCATGTCTCCACCGTGCTCTCACACTTGGTACATTTTCCTCCTCTTCTTGTCACTTCCTGCTGCTGAAATGCAACTGGCATGTCTGGGGCTGACGTGGAGACCAAGTTAGGAGGCTTGGAAGTCCTCTGTGGTATATGATAGGAAAAAATCTGGTTGATGAACATTTCAAAGTAGGATTAGATGCAAAAAAAATCCCTTAGCTTAACTGAAAACCACAGATAACAAGGATAATATTTGTAGAAAGCTTATGTATGTCTAGAACCTTCAAAGATATTATTTCATTTGAGTCACACCATTCCCACTGCATACAACTCATACACTGAAAAAAATAGGGTTGGTTTGCCAGATCTAGCAAATAAAAATACATGATGCCCAGTTAAATCTGAATTTCAGATAATTGATGAACTTTTTTTTTGTATAAGTATGTCCTAAATGGATGTACATTCAAACGTATTGACTGAAATTAAAATTTAACTGATCATCTGTATTTTATCTGGCAATATGAATGATGAATAGGGAAATTCTGGCCCACAGAAGGAAGAAGTAACCGTCAAATCTAACACATATTTCCTTAGCACTAACTTGGGAAATATTTGTCAAGGTTTGAGTTAGGCGCTTGGACTCTGCTCTGTCAGCAAGGTTCTCTGTCCAGCAGTGTTACTGGCAGCAAGTCTGACAGGTTCTGCAGTCCTTGATCCTTCTTTTCTTGGGAGAAAGAATTCAGCCAAGAGACAGAAGTACATCTAAGGCAGAAACAAGAGTTTACTGAAGCAAAGTAAAGTATACTTGGAAGGGGCCAAGTAGGCAACTTGAAAGATTTGAGTGTCCTGCCTGATGGCTGGCTGAGGACTCTTATAGATTTACTATTTCCTGTCTTTTCCCCTCAATCTCTTCCTCTCTTCCCTCCCCCTGGGCAGGCTGTTAGCTAATCACTGCATGCACAATGACTTGCCAGTATCTAGGAAGGGTCACAGGCACCCTTTGCTGGTTGAAGTTTTGTGCATACTCTCTTAGGGCAATTTCTCCTTACTGGTCTAGCACCCTCAGAAGGCGGCCATAGATGGGTCAAATGCTGCCACTTTTCCCCTTACTGTGCATGCCTGGACATGTCCCCAGAGGAAGGTCAAACTTGCCATTTTAAGTTTTTATTGGGAAGTTGCCTGCAAGCTCAAGGTATCTCCTGTTTGTTAGGAAATTTTCTCATCCCTGTTGCCAGCTGCCTTACAATTGCCTGACAGTCACCTGACAGTTGCCTGATACTCTTTGGGGCCCTATCCTGCCCTGCTCATATCTACCTATCTACCTACTCTAACACCAGGAGTAAAAAATGGATACATAAACAGACAATGACTATACAATGTGATTAACACATAACATGCAGTGATAGAAAAAAACACGAAGTGGGATTCCATGGGAGCCCGCAGGAAAGACACTTCCCTTAGCCTGGCAGCTCAGGCAAACTTTCTGGAGGAGGGGAAGCCAGCCTAGTGTTGACAGACACCAGTTGAGAGCACTGAGAGCATTCCTGGCAGAGGGATCATTCCCAGCAGGAGGAGAAAGTTGGAAAGTTACCAGCCATATAAGGTGGACACCCTGAGGGTGTGTGGAAGATGGGGAGGAAGGAGAAGGGCTGAGGGGTGGCCAGGGCTGTTGGGGCCTCCCAGTGCCATCCTCAGAGGTCTCATGTTTCCTACTCTGCTCTTTCCTTCTAAGGTGGGGGCCAAAGCCTGTGTGAGAAGTTGCTCTGTGCCTGTGACCAGACAGCAGCTGAGTGCATGGCCTCTGCCTCCTTTAACCAAAGCCTCAAGTCCCCAAGCAGACTCGGGTGCCCTGGGCAGCCAGCAGCCTGTGAAGACAGCCTGCACCCTGTGCCCGCAGCCCCCACCCTGGGCTCCAGCTCTGAGGAGGACAGCGAGGAGGACCCTCCACAGGAGGACCTCGGCAGAGTCAAGAGGTTTCTGCGGAAGTCACTGAGTCCCTTGGGGATCGGGCCCCTTCATGGAAGATAAGATGCCCAGAGAAAATGGCAAACATCCTCAGTAGCACGGCTCCTGCTTCACCTTCAGCTCTTTATCTCTCAGCCTCCTCTGTCCCTTGGAGCTTTCTTCCTTTCCTTTAACCCAAAGGCCGGGAGGGAACAGAGGCCGTGAGCCCTGCCCATGCATCATCAGCTGTGGTCACCTCACAAGCCAATGTACATTTGGAGAAGGCAGACCATGGTACCTCCATGCTCCTTTAGTGCACTGTGGAAGCTCAATAAATACTCCAATCAACATGCTCTGATTGTTTTACTTTTAAGACATGTTTAGATACTGTCTCATGAGTAGATTATAAAAGTGAGATAGAGACAATGGAGGAAAAAATATCTCAACTTCCTAATCACTGAAAGCTACTTCTCCTTTTCTTAAAAAAAAAAGAAATAGAAGAGAGCATATTTTATCAATCTTATGAGATTGCCCGTGGGCCACCAATAACCCACCAATGCTGAGGACTGAGACTGCAGCTTTTCTGGTGTGTGCCCTAAAAAATACACTTGGCACCCTAACAGAGTGACCCTGTGTCACAGCCACCACCACGAGAAATCGCTGATCGCCCTGTCCTGGGTCCTAGACTTCATTTTTTTGAAAATAGGGTTTATCTCAGTGGTTAGAAGTTCCAGGGATGCAGGTGCCCATTCTGACATAGGCAGTTTAATATTATGGTAATTAAAAAAAAACTTAAACGCCATTCATCCATCCATGTATCCACTCACCCACCCAATAGTTATTGAGCTTGTATGGTGTACCTGGCAAAAGGCAACGTTCTACCAGAACTGCCCTTAATATTCTATGAGGACACAAACTCTTTGGTTCCTATCACATCTGTGGTTCTCAACCCCCATACATCAGGTGTCCTGTAGTGAGAGGATATTTCCTTTTCTCCCTCTCCTCCGACAGGAAAGCAGAACTTCTAAAGAGCTCAGTGTTTGCTGACTTTCATGGCATGAAAATATCCCAAGGTTGGCAACACCTTAAGTAATCAAAAGGTCATGGTGCCAAACCAACAGTTGATACCCTTCCCTATCTTCTAGGGAAACCATGTGATAATAATTTTTTTGATGAATACAACACATTGATATCTTTTCAACAACATGACCTTAACTACTAGCCTAAGTTTGGGTTGTCCCAGAAGTAGACCGTTAGACGAGGACTTGAGGGCAGGTAGTTTATTTGGAAACTGAAGAAAACACTGTGAGGAGAGTGAAGAAGTAAGAAAGGAAAGGAAAGGCAGCCAATGAATGTGCTTTATCAAGCCAAATACCACTGTGGGGGCCTAGACCACTTCCCATTAGAAGTGCCATCCAAGACTTTGGGAGCCAGGATAGGATGCACATTTCAAAGTCATCTCATCCAAGGGAAAAAAGTGGAATACACACACACACACACACACACACACAGGCACACACACACACACACACACAGAGAGAGAGAGAGAGACAAGCAGAGACAGTGAGAGAGAGGGCTGGAGGGAGACAAACTTCCATCAGTCATTGCTCCTGAGGAGGGTGCTATTTCCTCCTGGCCTGCTGCACAGTTGGGGGCAAAGTGGGCTCCGGTGGCCAGAGAAGTCTTTAGGCAAAGAAATGCAGGTGTCAGCAGCTGGCAATCAGCCAGCATGCACTAAGATGGCAAGGATGGAGGCATGTCCCCATGGCATTTGCTGCAAGTAATAAATTGCTTGTTGGCTGGCTCCTTCTTCCCTCCCTTTAATCCAGGAGGAATTGACTAAGGGTCTACTCACTATGGCTATCACTGTGTTAGGTCACCCACAGTATGATGACCATCTGCCTTCTCCACATCTTCACTAGAGGCAGCTGAATGTGACTGGAGGAAAAAAATGAAACTGAGCTGAGCCATTTCACTTCAAGTTTATGACCATGAAACCTCAAATGGATGCTCAGCCTTTTCCTAATCAGTTGACTCTTCTGCTCTCCAGGACAACTGTTTGGTATCTTCTCTTCTGTCCTCAAACTCCCCTTGCCTCCCCCTCACTCTCAACTGATGACTCAAGAACAAGAATTTGAAATTTTACCTTACTTACAACCTTACAAGTTTGTGTTTCATGGATGCTGGCAAAAGGCCTGAGATGCTTCGGTCAGAGACAAAGGACTTTCTTACAGCAATGACAGTAACCTGAGTCCCAGCATTTATGTTGCTTTCCTGAAACCTGAAGCAGTGTAGAGAGAGCCAGGGGACACCTACACATGCAGTGCTTTTAATTACACAGGAGAATTCTGAATTTAGAGAACCTGGATGTTTTAAAATGGGCTTTAAGACTGCCTGTCTTATATCCCAGAAGGAGACATTATCTTTATAATACAGGAAAATAAGTATGTCTGCCTATGGAGCCAAAGGGAAACATTATCCCTATCTTCCCAGTCTGTTTGCTATACCGCATCCTTGAAAAGTTAGTCCAGAATAAAGGTAGTTAATGTCTCAGCTCACAAGACATGCAGAAATGCAAGACACACATGGAGAATTGTTCAGTACAATTCTCATCTAATATTCATCTAATTAGATCTCATCTAATACTCTATTGAGATAATTGAAACTTTCCAGGGGGAATACCTTCATCTTCCTGCCATCAAAACTACAAAATTCCCCACATAGTCTTTCTCTTCCTTCTTGTTACAATGAAGTAAGTGTTCCTTTTCCTTATCAAAAGTCAAATTCTCCACCTATCATCTAGTACAATGCCCTCTTGCCTTCTCTAGGGTTTGATTCCTGCAAGTATCTCCTTTGTTCTATATCAATTTCTCTCTCTCTTCTGTATCACTCTAATCTGTGTAAAAACACAGCCTAAAGTCTCCCATCTATAAAAATCCCTCCCTTGACTCTACATTCTGCTCCAGATATCACCCCCCATTTATTTATTTGTTCTCATAAGACAACTTCTCAAAAAATGTTTACATTCCCCATCATCTTTTCAATCAGGCACATAACATCATTCAACAGAAGCTGTTCCTGTCAAAGTCACAAATGACCTCCATATTGCTGCTTGAACCATTGGACACACCTCTGTTCTCATCTTAATCTTCCAGCGTAATTCCACACTGACCACTGCTTCCTTCTTCAACATTTTCCTCTTATCAGTAATGACTACACATTCTACTAGTTTTCATTCTACCTTTTTGGTTACTTTCCCTCAGTCTTCTTTGCTTATTCCTCTTTCTTTAGCAACCCTCTAAATGTTAGTGTACTTTAGGGCTCAGTCCTAGGCATTATAAAAGAAAAATTTTGCACTAGACACTTGTTAAAATGGCAAGGCATATTTTATTCAGTACTACTGCAGTAGAGGGGAGACCTCTGTGCAACTTGAACTCAACTCAGCCAAAACAAAAGGTGAGAGGCCTTTTTTCAGGTATACAATATTGTAAATTATTGTCCCCATGCTGTACATTAGATCTCTAGAACTTATGTTGCACAATTGAGACTTTGTATCCTTTGAACCAACATCACACCATTCTTTCTTCCCTTAAGTCCCTCTTCTCTGCTTCTACAGGTTTGAGAATTTTAGATTTTACATATAAGTGAGATTGTGCAGAATTTTTCTGTCTGGCTTAATTTACTCAGCATAATGACTTCTAGCTCCATCCATGCTGTCACAAATGGCAGGATTTTCTTTTTGTGGATGTAGCTGAATATTTCATTGTGCATATGTACACCACATTTTCTTTAATCATTCATCTGACAAAAAATATTTAGGTTGTTTCCATATGTTGACTATTGTGAATAATGCTGCAATGAACACAGGAGTGCAGATACCTCTTTGAAGCCTATTTTTAATGCTTTTGGATATCTATTATCTATCTATATCATGGAGAGGAGTGGGATTGCTGGATCGTATAGCAGTTCTATTTTTAATATTTTGAGGAATCCCTATACTGTTTTCCATAATGGCTGTGCCAATTTAAATTCTCACCAAAAGTATAAAAGAGTTCACTTTTCTACACACATCACCAACACTTTTTTGTATATTTGATACTAACCACCGTAACAGATTTGAGGTGATATTTCATTGTGGTTTTGATTTGCATTTCCCTGATGATTACGAATGTTGCACACTGTTTTATATGCTTTGTTGGCCATATGAATGTCTTCTTTTGAGAACTATTTAGGTCCTTAGCCCATTTTTAAACTAGATTATTTGTATTTTTAGTGTTGAGTTATATGAATTCCTTATATATTTTGGATACAAACCAAAATATCTAAGAATATATTTTTTCTCATACTTTGTAGGTTGTCTTTTTACTCTGTTGTTTACTTTGGTACGCAGAAGAGTTTTCATTTGATGTAGTCCACTTGATTATTTCTGCTTTTGTTGCCTTTGTTTTTTGGGTCATCTCCAAAAAAATTATTGCCAAGATCAATGTCAAGAAGGTTTTTCATATATTTTCTTCTAGGATAGTGTCAAGTTTTATGTCTAAGTCTTTAACTCATTTTGGGTTGATTTTTGTGTATGGTGTGAGACATGGCTCTAATTTCTTTATTTTTTCAATGTGTATATCCAGTTTTCCAAACACCATTTGTTTCCTTTCCCCACTGCATGTTCTTAGTACTCTTGTATAAGATCAGCTGACCATTAGTTTGTGCATTTATTTCTGCGCTTTCTATTCTGTTCCATTGGTTTGTGTCTGTTTTTATGCCAACACCATACTTGTTTATTATAGCTTTGTAATATACTTTGTAGCCAGGAAGTGTGATGCCTCCAACTTTGTTCTTCTCAAGATTGCTTTGGCTATCCAGGATCTTTTGTGGTTCCATATGAATTTTAGGATTGTTTTTTCTATCTCTGTAAAAAAAAAAATGCCATAAGGATTTGCATAGGGATTGCATTGAATCTGTAGATCACTTTGTGTATTACGGACATCTTAATAATATTAATTATTTCAATTCTTGAAGAATGTTTCTCCATTCATTTGATTCTTTTTTAGTTTCCTTCATCAAGGTCTCATAATTTTTATTAAATAGGTCTTTTACATCTCTGGTTAATTCCTAAGTATTTTATTTTCTGTTACAGATGTAAATCCGATTGTTTTCTTAATTTCCCTTTAGCATAGTTTGTTGGCTGGGGTGTGCTAAAGGAAATGTACTGAAGGATACAAGGGGGACTGGTCTACGTGATTAGCCATCTGTGTTTGTTAATTGCTGGTTATCTGAAGGCAAAACAAATTTCTCATATGTTAAGGACAGGTGGCAGTTTTGCAAATGAGAGCAAGGTGGGAGATAGCTCTTTTGTAAACTGGAGCAACGTTGAGGGAGCTAGCTCTGCTGTCTCAGTTCCTGAGCCTACCCACCCTCAGGAACTGAGACAGGAGAGCTCGCTCCCTCAACGTTGGCCTATCAAAGAGAGGGCTCCTAGGTCTGTGAGGAGACATTTCTGAGTGGTAGAAGATTTATATCTCAAAGGGCCAGGGAAAAGATTTATAGTTGCTAGTTCTGTAAAGTAAATGCTCTAAGAAAATGGAGGTTGGGGCCTAAACTCAGGTTTTCGCTGGCATGAAGAGTAAATTATTTTGTCAGCATTGAGCTTTCTCAGACAAGGACTTAAGTGGGGCTGGGGTCCTTATCCTAAGGGTGTGGCCTTGAGCTATTAGGAGCTATACTGGTGTTTGCTCAAGCCTCCTAGTGTGGGGAGTGGACAAAATTGTTTGTGGTGAGAGTGGAAGTTCGCAAAGGCCTAGTCTGAGGCCTACTTGAGAAGAGGACTCAGAGCAGCCTGACTTGATCTCCTTGGTCAAGGAGAGTCTTTGTCAGTACTCTCTTCTTCTCTCTTCATGCAACCTACTGATGATTTCCATATTTACGGCTCAAATGCTGGCCTTTTCCATGACTCCAAACTCGCTTATTTGAATAGTCACTTGGATTTTTGCTTGATAGTCTGTAAGCATCTGAAACTTAACTTGGCCAAAACAAACCCGTTGATTCCTAGCCTGATGCATCCTCTCCCACCATGAACTTGCTCTTGCCCCACTCTTCCTGCCTTAGTGAATGACACAGCCAATCATCAAACTTAATCTGGACTAAAACCTTGGAAACTTTTCCTGTATCTTCCCAATTCAACCCATCAGTACACTCTCCTGGCTCTACCTCCCTTGGTCTACATCTCACCAGCAACAACCAGCTGCTTAGGTACTGAGAATGAAGTAGGTCTAGATTCCTGAAAAGTCCTGCCAGGGAGAGCGGTATTTGGACTACAAAGCCTTTATGGAGAGTTTTTTTTTTTTTTTTTTTTTTTGAGACGGAGTCTTGCTGTGTCACCCAGGCTGGAGTGCAGTGGCGCGATCTCGGCTCACTGCAAGCTCCGCCTCCCGGGTTCAGGCCATTCTCCTGCCTCAGCCTCCCGAGGAGCTGGGACTATAGGCGCCCGCCAACACGCCCGGCTAATTTTTTGTATTTTTAGTAGAGACAGGGTTTCACCGTGTTAGCCAGGATGGTCTCGATCTCCTGACCTCGTGATCCGCCCGCCTCGGCCTCCCAAAGTGCTGGGATTACAGGCTTGAGCCACCGCGCCCGGCCGAGTTTTTTTTTTTTTTTTTGAGACGGAGTCTCGCTCTTTCACCCAGGCCAGAGTGCAGTGGCGTGATCTCGGCTCACTGCAAGCTCTGCCTCCTGGGTTCAGGCCATTCTCCTGCCTCAGCCTTCTGAGGAGCTGGGACCACAGGCACCCACCACCGCGCTCGGCGAATTTTTTGTATTTTTAGTAGAGACGGGGTTTCACCATGTTAGCCAGGATGGTCTTGATCTCCTGACCTAGTGATCTGCCCACCTCGGCCTCCCAATATGGAGAGCTTTTTACAGGGATGTCTTGCACTGTCTGTCAGGTACAGCTTAAAGTGGTAGTTTGCTTTCTATTTACAGTAGTCCCCCGCTTATCTGCAGTTTTGCTTTTTGTGGTTTTAGTTACCTGTGGACAATTCAGGTCTGAAAATATTAAATGGAAAACTCTAGAAACAAACAATTCAGAGTTTTTAAACTGTGCACTCTTCTAAGTAGTGTGACAAAATCTCTCACCACCAAATTCATCCCACCTAGGATGTGAATCACCCCTTTGCCTAGCCTATCTGTGCTGTAGACACTATATGCCCATTAGTCACTTAGAAACTATCTGTTATCAGATTGACTGTTGCAGTATGGCAGTGCTTGTGTTAAAGTCACCCTTATTTTATGTCTATAGAAGTATATTGTTATAATTTTTCTATGAGCTTATTGTTGTTAGTCTCTTACTGTGCCTAATTTATAAATTAAACTTTATCATAGGTATGTATGATAGGAAAAAACATAGTGGTATATAGAGTTTGGTAGTATCCACGGTCTCAGGCATCCACTAGGGGTCTTGGAATATATCACCTGCAGATAATGGGGGAATAAAGTACATTTGTTTTATCTTAACAGCTTATCAAGAATTTCACCTTGGTTGGCTGACTGGTAAAGGCAGGATTCAGGCATCCCAGATCCCTGGTAAAAATACCATCTTATAAAAAATTCTGGGTTTATGCTTAACAATCTGCAGGGTAGGTTTAGATTGTGAAGGGCCTTGAGTGTCTGGCTAAGAAGTGAGCATATTGGTTCTTTTAAAACACATCAAGTTCACTACTTCTGCTTAACAATCTTTAATGGTTCTCCCTATAAATACTGTTAAGCAGAAGTAGTGAACTTATGTTTTAAGAGATGATTCTGACAGTGCTTAACTGAACTAGAACTTAAAAGTCCCGCCATGTCCCATTCCCCGCTGTGTGTCTTGGAGTAAGCACCAACTTCTATCCTGTTTAGTTTCCTAAATCACTTTTCCTTTCATGTCTTTTCCCTTGGGCCCGTCTTGCTGGCTGCATAGCGGAGGGAGGGGACAGTCCCATTCTGCTCCAGAAGGCCAGAGTGAGGGCATTAGATTTGATGACTTCTAAGGATTATTCCAGGTCTGACAGTGAAAATAGTCTTCATAGCACTACACTGTAGACTGAATTACAAAAAGCTAGAGCTGAAAGGGAATTTAAAGGTGATACTTTCCCTGAGATTATAGAATTCTGATGGTAACTTCTCCCCCCGCAGTATAAATCAATAATGGGTGGAGAGAAAGACTTTTTACCCCACTTTGAGTTTATATGGTTTCTAGGCTATTTTTAGATTTCAAATCCTAATAGTTTGAACAAGGGAACAGGCAAACACATGAACAAGCAGCTCTTCTAACTTCTTGGTATCTTTCTCTTGGTCCCTTTTGCAGCCCCTCTTTCTAAAGCTATGTGTCCCCAGGTGTCTATGTGGGGCCAGCAGCTTTTCACAAGTCACAAACCCTCTCTTCCTTGGGACACGCTCATTCATTTTCAGTTTTAATTATTGTCAATATGCTTTTGACTTCTGAATCACTACCAAATCTCTGAATTCCAGGCCTGAATATTCAACCTCATGCTAGTATATGTTACTTGGATGCTCCCCAGGCACCTTAAATGTAACACATCCAAAACAGGACTCATGTTAGAGTCACGTCCTCAGGAAGCAGAAAGGCTGTTGTAACGATGATGGAAGCCCTATAATGTTGGGCAAGGAAATTTGGGTCCTATTGTGTATAGGAAAGTCTGAGAAGTATTTTAAGTAGTGCTTCCTACACTTCAGAAAGATGTATCTGGCAGCAAAATAAAAAATTGGAAAGACTGCAGACTAGGCACAAGAGGCTACAGCCATAAGAAGACAACCCCATAAAAAATAAAGATTCAGAATATGTATTTCTCCAAAGAAGATATACAAATGGCCAGTGAGCACATGGAAAGATGTTCAATATCATTAGTTTCTAGAGAAATGCAGTTGCCAAGGCCTGGGGGGAAGGGGAAATGAGTGACTGGTAAGGAGTACGTGGTTTCTTGGGTGATTTAAGTGTTCTGGGATTAGATAGTGGTGATTAGTGCTTCACTTGGTGAATATATTAAAAGCCACTGAACTGTACACTTTAAAATGTGAATTTTATGGTATGTGAATTATATTTCAGTAAAGCATTTTTTTTAAAAGGAGCCTACTGTGCATTGAGTTGAATGCCCTGGATCCCTAATTTCTTTATTCATTTAGATGACTTATAATTATCATATTTGAGATGATTACTTTTTACATTTTCTTGCCATATTAGGGAATGGAATGGTATTTCTATTTTCAGATATACTAAAGTTGATGTCACAATCAGAAGTTTACTAGTTTAAAGTTAGTTTGTGAATGACTACTGTCAGCTTTAAGTCTGAATGTCAATGTTCTCATCTGTAAAACATAAGCTTTGAATGAACCTGACTCTAAGATTCTTTCAGCCCTTAAGTCTCTTGAATCAGGAATTCTACAAGTGTACAGCTTTAACCTTTATGCAGGTGAAGTAGGATAAGAAAAGCAAAGGGTCAGCAAATACAATGGTGCAAGAGGTATTATGGCCAAAACCAGTGAGCAAGATGGGGGAACATATGAAATTGTAAAGCAAATGCTCCCAGATTTAGTCTTGTTCTTAAATACCAGACTAGATGGTGCTATCTTGGACATCTTTTGCTCGACTTCACATCCTCTAATCCTCACATATCCCTTCAGACCCTGCTGTGATAACAATTTCCACATGGACTCTGACTGCCTCATGGAAGTGGAATGGCAATGCCCGCCTGCTTGCCGTACTGCTGTACTTCCTGCCTTCTGGCACAGGACTTCCCTGAGAATGAGGTATGGGAAACTTGGGGTAACAGCTCAGCACTCAAGCACAAACAGTCCAAAAATGTGAGGGAGTTAATAACCACAGGGCTACCTTCAACCATGAACAGAAGCCAAATAATAAATGCTTTCCCAATTTTTCATCCCCTGGGAAGTTTTGAGATTATTTTTATGAGACTCCTTAGAATGTCCAGTGGAATGGTTATCCAGGCACCTCAAGTGATAGACAATCAAGAAATCCTCTTAATCAGCTTTTTCTGCTTCCATGTTAGATCAATTCCCAAAGTAGTACCTCCAGATACACCTTGTCTCAGGCTCTGCCTTAGAGAAACCTAGGCTAAGACAGTGCCTTTGTAAGAGTCTGCCTCTGATTCAACGTACAGGTAAAAGGCTGAATACAGCAAAACTAAGAGGCAGAGATTGATGTTCCACCTTGCCTCTGCTTTTTCATTCATTTGAACTTGGCACTTGAGATCAATAATTTTATCAGATGAGAGAACAGGTAACAGGATCACAGCAAGTTAAGAGTTGGAAGGAAAGTATATGGGCTAGCACAGCAAACACAGTGCTCATTTTATACCCATGCAAACAGGTTCAGAAATGTGGAATGGCTGGCCTAAGACTGCAGGGCTGAGAGCTACCCAGTTGCTTACGTCCCAGTGTAGTGAACTCAGAGATGATTATTAATCATTTATTGAATGCTTACTCTGTGTCACGTAGATGTGGCACAGTGAACCTCTTCTAAGTGGTTCACTTACTTCTCACAGCTAACCTCGGAGGGCAGAACTTACCATACTCACTTTACAGATGAGAACTTCACGGATCAAAGTTCAGTCATTGGCCTAAGGTCACTTAGGTAGTGGTGTGCTGAATTTGTGAACAAGAGCCTGAGCTCCTCACTGCTATGCTACACTGCCTAACCAAGGAGGTTCCTGAACCACATTCAGGCTATGATGCACATCTTTGTAAGTAGTAGAATAAGCAAACCGGGGGGAATAGGGTACTGAGAGAGAGAGAGAGAGAGAGAGAGAGAGAGAGTGTGTGTGTGTGTGTGTGTGTGTGTGTGTGTGTATAAAATTTTTTTTAAGAGCTGCTTTGTGTAATTTATAGGACAAGGAGGTAAGGTTGAAAAGACAATCATTAAGACTGACACAGAGATGGCAACTACACTTTCACAAGCACACACTGTGAACTTTACCTTACTACATCTTGTCATGACTAGCAGTTATCATTCTGATACTTCCAATGTACATGGGAATGAACTCACTTGGCAAATTGATTTTTACTAAAGCTCTTCATTTTTCGTTTTTGAGATGGGATCATGCTTTGTCACCCAGTCTGGAGTATAGTGGCATGATCCTAGCTCACTGCAGCCTTGAACTATTGGGCTCAAAAGAAGCATTTCATTTTTAATTTAAGCAAGTATTGAATAAATTTAATTAAATGTAACAATAGCTATAAAAAATGAACTTATATACAAGTAATCTGTTTTATTGCTCATATATGAATTGCACAGTGAATTTTTACATTTCAAAAACTAACTTTATTACATTTAATGCAGATATAAGCATGAATAAGACAAATTAGTTCCATTTTCAGACAGGAAGAAAAACATTTTGGGTAGGGAGAAGTTAATTGCTGGTAAAGTGTAGTATTATTATTCTAAAAGATAATGAGTTCAGAAGTATTAAGGAAGTATGTGTGTGTGTGTGCGCGCATAGGTATTTAGGTAAACTCCAATAACAATAAAACTCTGTAAGTGGTCACAGACAACACAAGTATAGGAGGAACATTTAAATGTTAACTGTTCAATGTCATGAAAGAAAGGGTGATATAAGCAACTCTATGCAGCAAAAAGAGAATGATTAACAATTTATTGAGTTTTATTTATCTACAAAAATATAGCAATACAGTGAACTTCACCAAATCCTAAATATTCAGTACCTGAACTGGCTACAACACGGTGTGCACACCCAGTTCCTGCCGAATCTCCTGCAGATATGGGAGAGTCTGCCAGTGAAAAGATCCGTTTCTTGGGAATCCTTGTCAACAAGACCAGTTCAGAAATCCAGGATATATAGAAGCCTACTGTAATTTAAAAACAGTAACAAAAACCCCAACAAAACCCAAATCAACAAAGACCAAGATAAAGGTGTAATAAACATTAATTGTAATGGTTTTCCTTTACATGCAATACATGCATTTTAAAATCACTAAGAAACACGAAATTCTGTAGAGCAAAGTTTGTGTTTCACATAAGTGCAAATGAATATATATTTTATTTTTTATACTATTAAATTATATATTTTTCCATACAAAAGCACACAGTGTTAATCTATAAAATGACATCCAAGTGGATGATGATTATTTTTGCATGTCCCCCTGCTTAGATTTTTTTAAAATATATAGTCAAAAATTAACATCCCTCTTTAAAAATACAGAAGAAAAAAAGGGCAATAAAAAAAATACAACTTGGCTTTACTGACTGGTGAAGCATTTTACCTGATCAAGAGGCAAAGTTCCAGGGACAACTGCCACAGGGCCCTTCAGTCCTCCAGTGGTAACGACTCCACTGTCAGTCTGAAACAAGTCTTGTTGATCTACATTTAAGAAGCAGCCCAGGATCTTCCAGTGTCATTTTATAGGTTTCAATGACTAGACTGGTTTTCAAGATGTTGCGCTTTTGTTTAAGTATTCAGAAATTTTCAAGTATGCTTGTCCTATTATCATTTCCTTACTTTTTTCTGTTTCTACTAAAGGTGCCCAAATAGCCATAAACACAAACATCCCATTCTTCACTGCAATTTTTTAAACAAAAACAAAAGCCAAAAATTAAACTGTCTTCTAGGCTACAGTTTTTGATATGTATGCTGTTTTATGTAAAAAGAAATGGAATCTGAAAAGATAGAACTATAAACAGGTGACTTTATAAAAATGTCCTAAGAGAATTTTATGAGTTACAAAGAAAGCTGTTCATTTTACCATGTGATAGAATTCACTAAGATGTATGTAATGTTATGGGTCTGTCAGTGTATGTGTAGAGTGCACCTGTGATCTTGGTAGCTGAAATCAAAAGCAGCTTAAATTGACAAACTTTAGCACACTTGTTGTTAAAACACAGGCAGCTTTTCAAATATAATATAATTGATTCTAAACAGATGTGTACAAGTCACAGCTCAAACCTTACAAATTAAAAGTCCATCTGGAGAATTTTTTGACTATGAGGATTTAAAACAATATACAAATGTAAATAAATGTACTCAATGGAAATCAAAATGTACAGACTCTTCACAGGTGAATTAATAGCTGTTTTAAATGTCTTTTTTCTGCACTAAATATATTATCTCATTTAATTAATGGAGCCACAGCAAAATACTACTATAATTTCAAAGCACAGCCTGTAAACTAATATATCTTACGATGTAAAAATATTGCACAGTTTGGTACTCCAAGAGTAAGCTCTACACTTCTCAAGCAGAATGATCAAACTCTTGGCAGGAAACACAGTATTACAAGAACCAGACAATTTAAAGTATGGCATTTTAAGGGTCATAGTCGAGGAATGCTATTCAACAGATGTCCTATTATTGTGAAGAAGATGAGGAATGCCTATCACATATTATTACAGTAACTGAATAGCAGGGTGCCTATCCCAGCTTATCTAAAGCATGGGGACAAAAAGCCACCGAACAGTTTTGCAGCCCCAGGACTAGGAATATATTTAAATGTATCTGCCTTTGCAGAAAACAACAACAAAAATTCTACATCTAAGCGGCTGTGTAGGTGTTTAAGAGATAAACAATTTATACAGTTTCAATCCTCTGAAGGCTTACTTTTTAAAAAACATTACATTTGTGAAAAGTTTAAAATATACTACTTAACAGTAGAATAAAGTGAAACCAAAACATGTTCAACTTAAAAAGGCAACAAGAACCTCAAAGCAAATTAACATGGCATAAATCTATCTTCGAAAGTACTCAAAATTATATATAGCTCCAAAACTTCTAATATGGTATGCCAAGCATTTGGTTTAAGATATGTTCCATCATTATTTTCAAGAAGTATGTTAATACACATTAAGTAAACCCTGAAACCTCAGCTTGGCCTTAATTTTTAGGCTTTACAGATCCTATGCTGAGGTCTTCATGAGCCAATCAGTACACACACAGATCTGGAAACTTCATCTCATAGACTGGGACAGATTGGTATTGGGCATGCCCAGAAGTAATGGTCAGTGTTCCTGATGGACTGGGAGGAGGACTATAAAAGAACAAAAAAACATTGTCAGCAGGTGTACTTACAAGCTGTTCATTTCACCGAGTATTCTATCTACTATCTGCGAATATCAAAGTCAGACTCCTTAATTGCAGAGATCAATGCCATTGTAGTTACTGGCCAGCTACAAGGCTGCATGGGAAACAGACCACAGTAGTGTCAAACTGTTTTTAAGTCCAAAGCAGACATTTTCCTTGGAAAATATGTATATACAATTTTAAATGCGATTATACTCTACCCATTCTTGTGAGCTTTGTTTCATTAATAAAAAATTATTTCATGTATACAGATATTATCTTTTTTGATGACAGAATGGTATTTCATTATATATGTATATATCATACTTGATTTAATCCAGAGAACAAATGCAGGTTCATTTTCATTTTTTCATCATGATAAATAATGTTAACAAGTCTGCTCTTACACACACATAATTTTATTCCGACTGGTTGTCACCTTGGTTTACAGTCTTGCAAGTAGAATTTCTGCATCAAAGTGTACTCAAAATTTTGACTTTGGTACATATATATTGCCGGAATACCAGCAATTTACACTTTCAGCATTTCAGTATACCTTTTACGTTGTTACAAATATTAGATATAGTCAGTCTTTTGAAAACAGCTTTGCCAATCTGAGAGGCAGGAGGTAATTCATTCTTATTTTCATTTCTAATTTTTATGTTACTATTAATGGTAAGTATCTTTGTAGTATCCATTTTACGTTTCTTTGAAAATGTAAACTGCCTATTTAAGTCCACTGCCTCTAATCCTACTCAGATATTTTTCTCTTATCAATTTAAGAAACTAACCTTTTGTCATATGATACAAATGCTTTCCTCCGATTCATTATTTAATTCTCAAGTTTTTTTGTTGCCAAATGCTTAAAAACCTTACCAAAAAAATCAATTATTTCCTTTTAATTTTTAGTTTTTTGGTTGTGCTAAGAAAAACTTTCCTTCTACATCAAGATTACAAGAAATACTCCTGTATTAATTCTAGTGTTTTTATGTATTTTTCTAAACAATGAGTGAAGTTGTCTATCTCGGTAAAAGAAGTGAAGTGGAAATCTGCCCCCCTACCTCCCTCGCTGGTCGGTAGTGTTTAGCAGTTGTCCAAACGAGATTAACTCAACAGTTGCTCTTTTCCTTGAAAATCTGAAATCTTATCTTTACCACAGGTACCTTCTACACTTGAATTTTCCTCTCTTCCACTTACTCATATGCAGGTCCAATCTGATGTAAGTACCAAAGATCTGTCTTACGTTTTTCTACCAAGCAAGGCAAATGCTTCCTTGTTTCTTTCTACAGCATTTTCCTGACTGCTCTTGCATGTGGATTCTTTCACATTGCCCTTAGCATCATTTGTTCAAATACTTAAAAAAAATTACCTTGCTAAAATGATAGCTTAATCTACAGAAAACTGATGTCTATATTAACTTCCTATTCAAGAATAAGATATTTCCATTTATATAAATATTCTTAAGCACATTTCAGAGATATATAGTTTCTTCATCTAAGTCTTATATACTTCTTTGAATTTATTAGCTCATGGTTAAGAATGTTTTCATTTTAATTAATAAATGCACAGATATTAATTTCATATAATTATTTTTAACTGCAAACTGTCCTCAATTATTAAGTTATTCAGTTGGTTTTCTTATATTTTCCTGATATATCTATTTTTGGTAACTAACAATAATTTTGCAATTGTTCCAGTATTTATAATACACTTAAATTTTTTATTAAGGGATAATTTTCACAGAATAAACTGATCTTAAGTGTACTGTTTGACAAAAATTGACAAATGTATACACTCATGTAAATCACACCCATGTAAATCATAGTCCAATAGAGATAATGAACGCTTCCTTTTTTTTTTTTTTTTTTTTTTTTTTGAGATGGAGTTTTACTCTTGTCACCCAGGCTGGAGTGCAATGGCGTGATCTTGGCTCATTGCAACCTCCGCCTCCTGGGTTCGAGAGATACTGAACACTTTCAGTCACCCCCAAAATGTTTCATGTCCCTAACCAGTCAATTTCTCCCCACTCTGACATACCCATACACATATATCCACATGCAACAACTATGTTCTGATCTCCATCACTGAAGATTAGTGGTGCTTGTTCTTAAACTTCCCATAAATGGTCTATGAATAGTCCAACAAACTGTCTTCTTTTATGTCTGATTTCTGTTACTTAATATGTTTTTTAGATTTATCCCAAAAATTGTGTTCCTTTTTATTGCTGAATAGTATTTCATTATATTATCACCATTTGTCTGTTTTCATGCTAATGGACATTTGGCAACTATGAATAAAGCTGTCCTAAACATTCACATATGTCTTTTTGTGAATATACTCAATTCTCTCATTTTATTGGGCACAAAATGTATCTTATTTAAATTTGCATTTCCTTGTTAACTAATGATTTTAAACACTTTTACACATGCTTACTGGCAATTCAAACATTCCTTTTGTAAAACATCTACTGTCTTGGCCATCGAAAATTGTCTTTTTATTTTTCAGTTGTAGGGATTATCAGATATCGGTATTGTGTATACTGTATTTTCTCAGTTTGCAGTCTGCTTTTCATTTTCTTACTGGAGTCTTTTAAAGGTAAATTTTTAATTTGGATGAAGACCAATTTACCAATTTTGTTTAGTACTTTGTGCGTCCTAAGAAATCTTTTTGCTCATTTTAAGACTGAGAGGACTCTTTCCTATGTTTTCTTTTAGATATTTTGGTTTTGGCTTTTACATAGACATTGATTACCCAACTTAATAATTAATGTTTGTGTTTGGTGGAAGGTAGGGATTGAGATTAGTATCTTTCTCTTAGGTTATCTAGTTGTTCCAGGATATTTGTTGAAAATATTTTCTTTTCCCCATTAAATTGTTTTGATTCCTTTATCAAAAATCACTTAAGTTTTTGATAGGACTCTCCATTCTGTTATCTTGATCTCTTTGTGTACTCTTATACCAATAATGTCTTGACTACTCTGGCTTTATAAATCAAGTATTGAAATTAGGCAGCATAAATTCTTCAACTTTATTTGTCCTTTTCAAAACAGTTTAGCTACTCCAGGTCCTTTGTACTTTCATCTGGATTTTAAAATCAATTTATACGTTTTTACAAAAAAAAAGGTCTGTTGGGGTTTTGACTGAGATTTTATTGAAGCTATAGATCAACTTGAAAGAAACAGCATATAAACAATATTTAATCCTTCAGTCCATGAACATGGTATATCTCTCCTTTGTTTAGGTGTTCTTTAATTCTCTCATTCATGTTTTATATTCGTAACAGAAATCTTACATACTGTTCAATTATGGCTAATATTTTTAATGCTATGTTTAAAAATTTACTCTTGCAATTGTTTATTGTTAACATATAGATATACAACTGAATTCTGAATACTGACCTTGAATACCCTGAATCCTGTGACCTTACTAAAATTCATTTAATTCACGTATTAACTCTAGTAGGGTTTTTTTTTCTTGATTACTTAAGATTTTCCACATACACAACCATGTCATCTGTGAAAAGATAGTTTTATTTCTTCCTTTCTCATCTTTATATTTTTCCTTTTTTTACTTTACTTACCTAAGACTTCCAATACAATGTTGACATGGTGAGAGTAGACATCCTTGACCCAGTTTTAGGTGAAAGGCATCAGACTTTCACCATTATACATAACATCAGCAATAGATTTTTTATAATTACTCTTTATCAGATTAAGTTCCCTTCTATTCCAAATTTTCTGACAATTTTTGTCTTAAATGAGCTTTTTCAAATGCTTTTTCTTCTGCTACTGGTGTGATCATGCAACTTTGCTTTCTTACTATGTTAATGTGGTGAATTTTGCTGACTGATCAATTTTCTAATGTAAAACTGATCTTGCTTTCCTCATAGTAACCCCATTGATTTAGGCCATATCATCAGTTTTATACATTTGCCAACATTTTGATAAAGATTTCTGTGACTATATTCATGAGGGGTACTTGTCTATTTCATTTTTCTTAAAATATCCTTGTCTCATTTTAGTGTTGAAGTTATGCTGGCCTCATGAGTTAGAAAATGTTTCTACCTCCTTTTTTTCCTGAATATATATGAAACTGGTATTATTTCTTACCTAAATGTATGATAAAAGCAGTGAATGCTTTTTCTTGTAGGATGCTTTTAAACTGCAAATCTATTTCAACAGTTATAGGGTTATTTGGATGTTTTACTACTTTTTGTGTCAATTTTAGTTAGTTTTGACTTTCAATAATTTTTGCCCATTTCATCTAAATTGTTGAATTTATTGTCATAAAATTGTTTATAACATTCCTTTATTATCTGTAATTCTTTTTTATTTGTAATATTGGTAATCTGTGTTTTCTCTCTTTTTCTTCCTTAACACTGACTAGAGGTTTACCAATTTTATCAACCATTTCAAAGAACAAACTTTTCGGTTTGTTAATATTTTCTATTGTTTGCCTATTTTCTGTTTCATTGACTTCTGATATACTTAGTTTAGCTTATGTTGTTCTTTCCCTAATGTCTCACCAAAAGTCATTAATTCACTGCTTTCAGATCTCTCTTCTTTGCAAGCAAAAGCATCTAAAGATATAAAACTGCTCCTGAGCACGATTTTAGCTTCATCTTACAAAACTTCAAAATGTTTTCTAATTCGTCCTGTCATTTCTTCTTTGAGGTATGGGTGTCTTTTAATTTCCAGATATTTGAAATTTTCTAGATATGCGTTAATGCATTATAATTTTTTTGTGGCAAGAGAACATACTCAACATGATGTCTTAACATGTCAGTTTCCTGACATTTACTTAACACTTGTTATAGTCCCACATTTGTCTATTTTGTGAATGTTGTATGTGCACTTCAAAAGAATCTATATTCTGTATTTGCCTAGCATTGTGTTTTCTAAAGGCCACTTAAATTGACTGAAATGGTTCAAACCTTATACCCTTTCTGCATTTTTGTCTTCTTGTTAGTTATGTTTTAGTACTCTTATGAGAGGAACATTAAAATTTGCAATTATAATGCAAAGAAACAGGAAACTATCATGAGAATAAGCAGTGTCACATACATTTCTCTCCAAACTATATGTATCTTGCCCTTTAAATTCTTTGATGTGTGTGTGTGGGGCCTGGGTGGGGGGTGTGGGTGTGTGGTGTTCTAAGGGCCTTTTCTACTAATTCCAATAACTGGGTTATCCGTGAGGCTGCTTATTCTCACTGTATTTTACTGCTTCTTTGCCTTTCTTGTTTTTTTTTAGCCATATTCAGGTACGGTTAAAATGTAAATGAAAGAACAGTGGGGGCGAAGTATAATATTGTGTGTTCTGTTTCTTTTATGGAAAATACAAACTGTTTCCACTGTCTGATGGTTAGGGTGAGGCAAGTTAACAAGAGGAAATGTATCAGACAGGACCTAAAAACTCTGAAGACATATTTCTATAAAGTCTATTTAGTTTCTCCATAAGCTATTCCAGAGCTACTGCTTCCCAAATAGATGACCCTGTATAAGTTACTTAACTTCCATGTATCTCTGTTTATAAACATGTAAAATGAGAATAATCACTATCTGTTTGTTAGGGTCTGTTGCAGATATTAAATAAAATAATACATTTAGCACAGTGCTTAGAACAACATAGGTGTTTAAAAATGTTAATTATTAGCAGTAACTGTTCAATGAATGTAAGTATTAGTAGTAGTTGTGGTACCAATGAAACAGAATTAGTTATAATACTTATTCTAAAATATTAAATTCATATGTTAGTTTGACTAAATGTAATATGGTGATCTCTAGCAACATTCCTTTTAAGAACATCAGTTATGGATTTGAATTTTGACTTTGCCACTCACTAGCTGTATGACCTTCAGCAAGTTATTTTACTTTTCTCTAAGCCTTGGTGTCTTCACCTGAAAAATGAAAAAAATAGTGTCTACCTACCTTTCAGGGCTATGGTAAGGATTAGCAGAAATAATAGATATAAACCATGTAGCATAAGATCAAGTACACAGTAGACATTTACTATTAAATGTTTGACATTTAGTCATCAAAGAAGTAAATGCCCATACCCAGCAATTTTAATTGAATCCTAAGTCTAGCACAACAGTCCCCGATCTTTTTGGCACCAGGGACCAGTTTTGTGGAAGACAGTTTTTCCATGGATGGGGACTGGGGAGATGATTTCAGGATGAAACTGATCTGTCTCAGATCATCAGGCATTAGATTCCCATAAGGAGCATGCAACCTAGATCCCTTGCATGAGCAGTTCACAATAGGGTTCCTGCTCCTATGAGAATCTAATGCCGCGCTGATCTGATACGAAGCGGAGCTCAGACAGTAAAGTTCGCTTGCCCGCCGCTCACCTCCTGCTGTGGAGCCTGGTTCCTAATAGGCCATGGGCCAGTACAGGTCTCTGGACTGAGGGTTGGGGACCCCTTGTCTAGCACATATTGAATATTTTAGTCTGATTTTCTGTTCTTCAATTTTGTAAATGGGTGATTCTCAACTTAGAGAGTGTAGCAGGAATGGGAGGGAAATGTCTAGAGTAAAATATATAATGACAAAAATGTGCCTTGCTTATGAAAGCAGAAAAAAGACAGAAATAAAAAAGCAAGTGGCCTAGAGCATTTACCTGTCTCTAATATTAATATAATACAGGGTTGAAGCAAAACAGACTTAATTAATCAAGTTAAAAATATAAAAGATACAGCAGATATAGAAAAAATTTCCAGAAGCATAGACATCTCTACTGCCCACTTCTCATAAAGGCAGGTTTCCACAATGAAGTCAATTTAAGACTATGTGGAAGTTCCTTCTTTAGATGAAACCTAGAGTTTGCCTCTCCTTCCTTCAGGTGCTACATTTCTTACTAATGTATAGACATAGGATAATCAAAGAGCACAGTAATTCACGACAGAACTCAAATGAATATGATGTAAAAAAGCTAAAGGAAAGTTCAATAATTCAAATGAGCCATCTGCATAAGTAGACTTATTACTGCCCTGAAAAGAACCACGAGGCTGACATATTAAAATGCAGTTTCTGCAGGACAAAACGATTCAACATGAGCAATTTCCTAATTAAGCATAATATTAGAATATGGGTCTTTCAAATTACCCAGATGTCCTTAAGAGATCATCAGGAAGGAATGAATAATCTAAAAAAGAAGCTAAAAAGCTAGAGGACAACTAGTCAAGAAAGGGTATCAGACTCTGCCTAAAAAACAGAATCACTATTAAGCAAAGGATCACCTATATGATCTTATGTTAATCCTAAATGAAAAGCATTACTTTAACATCATAATAAACATAATGAACCACAAATTCATAGGGATCTGACAGTTTCTATTCGTGTGTGTGTGTTATTGCTATTGTGATAACAAAACCCTTACCGTATGGTGAGTTCCAATATTTGGGCAAGTCTATCATGAAGCAAATTTGCCTGCAAAAAAGAAAAAAATGTTAAGAATGGTTTATTTTCTAAGTATCTATATATAATAATATCAATGTAATTTAAGAGACAAAGTATAATGGTGACTATTAAACTGATTAATTATTAAGTATACAATGCTTTAACGTTTTGGTTTGATCAGTCTTACCTATTAGAATTTAATGTAAGGGTTGTCTTTTTTTCCCTTTCCTAGTCTCAATGTTAAAAACAAATCAACAAACACATAAAACAAAATGCCTGCAGCAAAATCATGGAAAACCACTGAAAAAAACTATCAAAACAATAACAATCACTAATACTTAATTTGGGAAAACAGTTCCACCATTTCCATTAGCTTACATCACACAAAGAAATTATTTAGGCCTCATAGATATGCCTTCACAGTTTTCAGTCCTTATCTGATATATTTTCCTGTGTTCTGTTGATTCGACTAAAGCTTGGAACTTATCAACCAATCACCAAGTAAGAGTTTCCATAAAACAACAGTCCACCCACAATCCCTTCACTGTTTGTTCACTTACTTTGGATTCACACTGTGCTGCTATTTCTTCAAAAGGTGCTTTCTGAAATTTCTCTATCACAAGACGCCTCTTTTCCTTTTCCTGTTCTTCCGTTCCACTGGTATCTATACAAATATTTATAAAGACTCATTAAAGGGAATACATAATTTCACAGAACCCAGTCAATGACTGTTAAGAGCTAATGATATATCATCCAAAATTAAGGGCAATTTACAGGGCTACTTTTATAAGAAAAAAATAAAAAGGCCTAACATCCATGAAATGTCTTGTTTAAGGCTAGAAAGCACACATACACACACAAAAAACCCCAAAAATCTAAGGGTTAAAACTACGCAGCACAAGATTCTCTTTCATAGAATGCCTTTGTCTCTCTTACCAAAAAATGGCAAGGGAATGGGAACTTCCTACAAGTCGAACTACTTCATGGCCCTTCCTGAAGGAAGATTCTTTTATGTAACTATGTTCTTGCACATATGAGGTACTACATAAAATATTTGCTAAATTGAATCTTGGTACTGAGTGGAATAACTGAAATAAGAATGAGGTCATTTGGAACCATGTTGTTGTAGCATTTTCCATTTATTTACCACAGTTTGGAAAGGAATTTTCTTGGTCTCATGATGATGTATGGTCTGGCCAAAGTTTTTGAGAAAGTAAATTAATAAATGTCTTCTTTTATATCACTGCCATAATTGTGTCTGTTTGTTCAGGAATATGACCCTGATGGGACAAGACAATTCTGAAGCCTAAAACATGTAGCTAAATACATGATACATTTCTATAGAAGCCAACAAGTTTCTTTGGTTTTGTTTTTGTAATGTCCCCTCTATGTATTCTGTCACTGAAAAAAGCAGCAGATAAAGATAAGTTAAATATTGGTAGTACTAACAAGTGCAAAGTATCTCACCAATTGCTTTCTTCAATACTTCAAAAGTGATTTCTTCAGTGTTACTAACCTAGAGAAAAATGATAAGTGAAATCAAGAGTTAAAAAGGGTCAATATAAATAATACCTTTACCTAGTTACAAGTCATCTAAGAAGTTTTTCAGATTTGTTTTCTTCTTTGTGTTGGGTCTGAGCTGTGAGCTGTGATTATACTCCACAGTACCAAATAATCTCCACTTTTTCATTGGTTCTAACAATGGCCTATTGCAGTGGTTCCCCAAAACAAGTCTATAGATTAGCATTAGACTGCAATAATTAACATACCCTAGGCAACAAAACCACCCTTGAATTACAGAACTCAGTCTCCAGTACTGTGATGTACAAGAAGATTTGAGTCCCACTGACTGAACACTGTGTTGTAAGTAAACAATGCTCTGAGACAGTGAAGGCTGAGATTATATATAAATACATTTGTAGCCATGTGATAAAAAACAACTAAGTACTCTACAGCCTCTATGATTTCGGTACCACACACAGTTTACAAATCAAAAGTAAAACTAAGATTTTAAATGATTTAAAAGTAAGAACCGCTACTTTGGGAAGTATTTCTCAAAGTTAACCACCAATTTATAATCTCTGAAACTATCCTTTTAACTTATATCTTTCAAGTCTCTCTGGCTTTGAGATATGTAAAAAGGTATGAAATCAACTGCTTTATGATAAAAAAGTCAGTAATACATTTTATGGCATCAGCACATTTTTAGGAGAAATAATATATCCAGTTCCTATAGTATCTCTGAATAAAAATTAAGAAACGATACATGAGTACTTGCCTGGGAATCTGGTCATCCCTAATTTTAGCTCATGAGCTTCTTTTGCTAAGTCTAAGGCAGCAAGACTAATGAAAGCAAAAGACTTCATTCTCTGCACCTTAGCTTCTCTGTAATACAAAGGCTTTAGCTGGAAATCAAGCAGCAAGAGTTTCACTCCCTCAGTTTTGCTACTGAGCTTCATATTTCTAGTTGAAGTCAGATTAAACTTGGGAATCTTCAGTTGTTTTCTTCTAGATATTTGGAGCAGACATATAAGATTAGGCTCTGGCTGGTCAATTATTTGTACTTATAAGCATTCTAGTACTTCAGTGAAAAAAAGAAATTGCTTTTGTTCTTAGAACTGGCTGAGAGCTTCTGACTTTTGAGACACAACTACAGTACAGGAAAAAGAACATGGGAGAAGTTAGAAGGCCAGCATTCTTGATACATATAATTTTTACTTATTACCTGTCAATCGCAGATAAGAGCTAAAATACCTTACCCTACCAACTCTTCTCTTTTTGTCCCTTTTGCTTTAATTCAGATAATTATGATGCAGCTTCCTAGCATCAAGAACCCCCAAGTAGGCCAGGCGCAGTGGCTCACACCTGTAATCCCAGCACTTTGGGAGGCTGAGGCAGGTGGATCACGAGGTCAGGAGATCGAGACCATCCTGGTTAACACGGTGAAACCCATCTCTACTAAAAATACTAAAAATACAAAAAATTAGCCGGGCATGGTGGCGGGTGCCTGTAGTCCCAGCTACTCTGGAGGCTGAGGCAGGAAAATGGCCTGAACCTGGGAGGCGGAGCTTGCAGTGAGCCGAGATCGTGCCACTACACTCCAGCCTGGGTGACAGAGCAAGACTCCGTCTCAAAAAACAAACAAACAAAAGAACCCCCAAGTCATGCCATCAGTTTCCACTTTTTTTCTTTTTTTTTAACATCTCCTTTCTTTAAATCGCTTTAAGTCATTTGCTGGTCCTATTCATCCTACTTTAGAGTACTCCTGCCCTCCTGTCCCTCTGTTACCTCCAGCCTGGCTACTCTAGATCCTTGTTCCATCAACTGTGGATTACTACAAGGATCTCCTAACTGGCCTTTACCTCCAGTCTCTTCTTTCTAATTTAGCCTTGTCACACTTGAGAGATTCTTTTTATGAAAGCACAACTTTAATAATGACACTGACTAAATTTCAGTGTTTACCTACTTCCTATGAAGTTACATACAAAGCCCTCAGCCTGGTATACAACTTTTTATAATTTTGCTTCAATCTTATCTCCCGCTCGTCCCTTTTGTGGATCTTTTTTTTTTTTTTTTAAGACTAACTGCTTTATACTAGCATTTAATGATTCATATTTTTATATACCATAGCTGGTAAATACAAGCTACGTACTTTATTTGGTGATCTACTAAACTACAATCTGTTCCAACTCTAGAGAAAAAACTGGTTATGTTGGAGTTATAGAAAAGTGGTGCAAAGGCACCATCCTAAAGGAATTTCAACATTCCCTTTATAATCTATGATTTTTGCTTCATCTATGATCTACAACACTAACCTAGACTATATAATGCCCTTGGGCCTACATTACATCTGCCACTCATCTTTTTCTAATTATAGTAGTTGCTATGTCACTTCTACTAATATCATAGTAATTTGATAGCATCTAGCACCACAGAGTGTGACTAATATTGACTAGATGCTAGCCATACACACAAGTTTCTCCAGTTGTATTTGGGGAAAAAAGGCAGGAGTACATGGATATAAAACAAAGATCTGTTATTTGTACTAGAAAAAACAACAATCTTTTTCAGTCAACCAGTGACTTAATTTTGTATCAGAAAATGTAACATATACTCAAATTTTAATAAATATAACATCCTACCCATGCCCTTAAATAATCAAGCACTTACTATACGCTTTTAGAGAGAAAAGTAGTGTGGTGATTTCAGGTTTTACTCATATCAATTATGCATATATAAGGAAGCAAAAAATCATGCCTATAGTGCTTTATTCTATTAGTCAAGCTGATAATTTCATCTCGGGAGACAGAGATGCCTCTGTTCTATTTTAGTCATTTATCTTCTTGAATACATTAATTTAAATTAGGTTTCGTTATAAAAATGTGTGTGTATACATATATATGCATATATATGTGTGGTGTGCATATATATGCATTGGGAAGCATTCCTCTAAAGTCAGTCACCAATTTATACTCTCTAAAAATACCTTTTACCTCGAGTCTCTCAAATCTCCCTCTCGCTTTGAGATATGTAAAAGGTATAAAATCAACTACTTTATGATAAAAATATCAATAATACATTTTATGGCATCAGCACATTTTTAGAAGATATAATGTATTATTTAGAAGAAATAATAATATACATTTTTTTATATATGGCAACTTTTAGAAAAAGTTCACCAAATGATTCTCAGTAGGCCAAGGTCGGAATTGCAAATGTCAGAACTGGCACATCTCAAGTGGACCAGGTATTTCAATAGACTAGAGTAACAATTTGAGTTTAGGGAAAAAGAAGTTTGTTATGGTCTCCATCTAAACAACCTTCTGACTCTCTTTTTTTAAATTATAAGTTTAAAAAGCAAAAGCAAATACATCTGAGGATAAACCAGGATTATACACAGAAAACTATAAATAATTTTGATCAAATAAAAAAGTTATTTTTTATGAGCAATGTTCTTATCTGATTCATTTTAAGAAAATAGTTTGGTATTTTGCTGCACCATTAACTGGTAAATATCTATCTGATGTGAATTTCTTCTGTCCATTATATGAGTATAAATTGGTGGTTAACTTTAGAGGAATGCTTCCCAATGCATATATAAACTAATAATAATTAGTTTTAGCCTAGAAGATAGTATTATTCTGTCTTCTGGTATTTGAACAAACATCTCTAATATCCAAAAGCAGAAGCCACAATGGTAAATGAGTCTGAAACTCAAATGTGCTCAAGTAAATGTGACACTAAACTGTACTTAACTTTTCAGATGTTTGGTGTGAGGCATATTTGACTTAGGACTTACAGTAAATGAAAAACAACAGGATCTTGTAAAAGTTAATAAAAATATTATCGGACTTTTAATGTAAGATTTGTATCAAGAATCTTTCCCCTACATTGAGTCTTTATGCAAATGTTTTTTCAGTTGATTTTAACAAAATAGACTGACTCTTTCCAACAGTTTCAAGTGTTCTCTATATATTTTTGAAAGAAATAAGAATAGTTAACAAAAGGAGAAAGGTGAAGAAAATACCAGTCAATAACACATAGTGTACTCTTAACAAAATTAAGTTTATAAACTAAGACTTTGGATGAATTTCTTCCCTAGAAAGGTAATAGCGGCAAATTCATAATCATTAAAAGACAAAACTAGCAAGATACTCTTCTTACTAGTAAGGAGTGTATAAATTAAATAGCTCTGAAGAAAGAGGTGAATTTGGGAAAGGTTGTTATTAAGCCTTAAATTGCTAAGAAACTTTAGCCTTAATGCGTGGAGTTTCAAAATGAACACTAAGTGCTTCTTCAACTACTCTTGATGCCATGCTGGTAAGTTCTTAATAAAACTGGTAACTTCTATGTAATGGGGAGTTGAATGGCGTAGAAAACATAAGTCAGTTGGCTGTACTCTGGCCACCAAATAGGTTTAGTACCTGAAGACAAATAAATCAACCGGAATTGGAAGGGGGTAGGAGGGAGGCTTGAGAAAGCATAAATTCAGATAACTTCCGTTCCCTTTCCCTATATGGATATTCTTTTAATTATGCATATTGTACCAATGAGAAATAATAAAATACTTAGGAAGGCAAACAATGGATAAACCACAAGGTGGAGGCTGACTTGACATACTGGCATTTCGGCATTTTTACTTGACTATGAAAAAATTCTCTGGCGATTTGTGTGGAATAAGTCCTGGAGAATACTGGCTGCTTTTTCCCCTATAACTCAGGAGGGTACACTCTTGTGCTCTTTTGAAACGGGAGGAGAGCATGAAATCTATGATGTTTTAAATAAGCCACAGTCCTTACAGGGTACATAGTTCACTGACACAGCTTAAACTACATCCTTACTATCCAAAACAATTAAAACATTTTCTGTTATAGATGAAGTTTTAGAACTTTTCAAAGGTAGTGAGCATTTGGCTTCACATGAGGATGTATAGTTCTATTTATTTCTGTAATTTGCATTTCCTAGATTTTTAAAAATAAGTAGGACCTAGAGGGCCCACTATTTTAATGACAGGCTTTGTATAAAGTTGCTTACAAAAAAAAAACTTATACTTTACAGTTCCTTTTATTACACTAAATTATAATGTGAAATCTGACAATGTCATAACATATACTGTTAGGTTTATATCTTTACAGACAGCTGAAATGAGTTCAGTAAAATAAATTATAAATAAATTCAAAGCTAAATCAGATTAATTTCTACTAATAATTTAGTTGATCTGAGGATAATTTAGAGTTGTATTTTCTCCTGTTTGAAAGTGTGCAAGGCAAAAAATTATTTTAAATGATGTCTATCAAGACAGTACTCTACCATAAACTTTCAGTAACTTACCACATCATCAGAAGGAACGTTGTTGGATAAAATATCCACCTGAATGGATACGGTGTCCACAATGCTTTTTCTTCTAGAAAGTCGATCTTCATCTAAAATAAAATTGTTTTCCTCCCATTATTTGTTAGACATGTTATGTTGGTTTTCATTTATAAACTCTACTTATTTCAGATTTCAAAAACTGTCAAAAAATTAAGACAGTTTGTCTTTTTTGTTCCTTCTAAATACATAAAGCAGTGTGTTCTCAGACTTTTACATTTCGTGAAGCAGATTAAAAAGTAAAATTGATGGGGTGAACGGAAATAAGGTTATTGGATTTTTATTTTTCAAAAAGGGGCATTTAGGACACCAACATCAACAACCACTACCGAATAGTTTAATTAAAAAAAAGCAAGTCAATGTAACAGCAAACGAAGGAAGTACATAATCTAAACTTAATACATTTAGCCTACCTGAAAACTGACAATATTGCCCTCATATCTCTAATATTTTCACGAAACAGTGAAAGCTGTCAACTAAATATGGTTCTAGGATGACAGTTTGAGAAGCAATGTCTAAAGGTGTTTACAGTGCATTACAATTTGCGGACTGAGATAATTTGCTGTTTCAATTAATATCTCCTTCTCCAGCATTGTCCATTCAGTCATCTCATCAGCTGTTGTTATTTTGCTTTATAATCTGACCACTTCTCCAGAAAGACGTTGTCTTTACCTCAGTGCTCTAGCTAATCTACTTTTCTGCCCCCAATTCATTTGTACAGTCTGAACAAATTGCTCTGATTTTTCACTACTGACTATGCTTAAGTCCTGTAATTATAATCCCAACCCCAACCACTCTTCTGACAGTGCTTTTAAATAAAATTCCACGGTCTTCCAAATCACTAAATTCAAAAGCTATTCCTAGCCCATTTTCTGCTTAACCACTTCATGAACATTTGAATTTGCTGATCATAATGTCCTTACATACATTCTTTTCTACATCTGTTTTTCTACTTTAGCATTCAATACTCAACAAATCTAGGAAGTGATTAGAGACCCTGTTAGGTGTTAGGGACAGTCTGCTGAATAGACATTACACATTCCATGCAGCTTACAGTTTAACAGGAAAAATATATAATAAAATCACACACCCAGCCATCCCATTACTGGGTATATACCCAAAGGACTATAAATCATGCTGCTATAAAGACACATGCACACGTATGTTTATTGCGGCACTATTCACAATAGCAAAGAGTTGGAACCAACCCAAATGTCCAACAACGATAGACTGGATTAAGAAAATGTGGCACATATACACCATGGAATACTATGCAGCCATAAAAAATGATGAGTTCGTGTCCTTTGTAGGGACATGGATGAAACTGGAAAACATCATTCTCAGTAAACTATCGCAAGGACAAAAAACCAAACACCGCATGTTCTCACTCATAGGTGGGAATTGAACAATGAGAACTCATGGACACAGGAAGGGGAACATCACACTCCGGGGACTGTTGTGGGGTGGGGGGAGGGGGGAGGGACAGCATTAGGAGATACACCTAATGCTAAATGACGAGTTAATGGGTGCAGGAAATCAACATGGCACATGGATACATATGTAACAAAACTGCACATTGTGCACATGTACCCTAAAACCCTAAAGTATAATAAAAAAAAAAAGAAAAAAAAAAAAAAAAAAAAAAATAAAATCACACAAATTATTAAAGTGTGATGGAGAGAACAGGATGCTAGGAAAATATCAAATAATCATGATTATAACCAAAGAAAGGAAGTCACTTTGTGTATTCCAATATAAGAATTAGAGGCTTATTCAACCCTTGGAAAGCCAAGTGAGTAAAAGGCTACCCATCGGATAGTCTCAGTCTGCAGCATGGAGACGGTAATTCTCAACAAGCTTCTGGAAGCTTCTAGTCTGATCTCCACCCATTTGAATGCTACACTGCCTTTCAAAGATAATAGTTTCTCCTCTTCTACTTGCAAATTTTTCTGAGTGCTTTTCATTGCCAGTCTCTGATTCTGAAAAAAAACATAGTTCCCAATTTTTCCTTTACGATACAGAAGAGAATTCAGGAAGGGTGATAATGATGCCAAGTTGGCTACTGTTCTACTCCCAGTCCTAAAAGGAATGTACTCACCCAGGTCACATCCCAGGACCTCTAACTCTCTCAGAGAGTTCCCAGGTACTATTAGGGTTACAGCTGGCACCTAGTAAGTGCTCTATAAATACTTGAGTGACTGAGCAGGATTCTGTCGCCTCCTTTTCTGAGTTCAACATTTCTAATTTCTTACTAATCAATTCTATTTGACATGTTCTAAATCCAATTCCGCATCTCTAAATAAGCCATCTTTATCTCCACATCGTCCTATTTATTTTCAAGAGTGCCATCATTCAAAATCTTCATCTTTTCTTACCTAAACTCTTAGGATAGCTTTCAAGTGGGTCTTCCTAGTATGTTTCTCCCTTCTATACTACCAATAGAGTTGTTTCTAAAACAGATCATTTTCCGTCCTAATTATAATTGTTAAACAAATGCAGCCCACTGCTTAATGCAGAGTTCCCAAGGTTTTCTACCTCACTGCACATATTAAATTATAATGCATGCATGGTACACAGAGATAAATGGAAGGGCCGGCTCATATTGCAGGCTCAGACTGCCCCAGGCCCTCTCCAGCTACCTGAAGAGATAAGGAGAACAATACCCAGACACACCTATAATGTTCCCCCAAAACAGTAGGGAAGCTCAGGTCTAGAATCAGCATAACAGCAGAATTACTGTATCATCTGGCAACACTTCACCTTTCTCTCTCTCTCTCTTTTTTTTCTTCCTGAGACAGTGTCTCTTCTCTGTCACCCTGGCTGGAGTACAGTGGTGTGATCAAAGCTCATTGCAGCCTCAATCTCCTGGGCTCAGGTGATTCTCCCACTTTAGCCTCCCGAGCAGTCAGGACTACAGGCACGTGCCACCATGCGCGGTTAATTTTTTTAACTTTTAAGTTCAGGGGTACATGCACAGGTTTGTTATACACGTAAATTTGTGTTATGGGGGTTTGTTGTACAGATTATTTCATCACCCATATATTAAGTCTAGTATCCATTACTTATTTTCTGGATGCTCTCCTTTCTCCCACCCTCCACCATCCAACAGGTCCCAGTGTGTATTGTTCCCCTCCATGTGTCTGTGTGTTCTCATCATTTAGCTCCCACTTACAAGTGAGAACATGTGGTATTTGGTTTTCTGTTCCTGTGTTGGTTTTTGCACACGTGTATGTTCACTGCAGCACTACTCACAACAGCAAAGACATGGAATCAACCAGCTAAATTTTTTGTTTTAACTTTTTGTAGAGACAGGGTATCTTTTTTTTTTTTTTCTCAAGCTGGTCTTGAACTCTTGGCTTCAAGCAATCCTCCTACCTCAGCCTCCCAAAGTGCCAGGATTACAGGTGTTAGCCACTGTGCCCAGCCTATGCTCCATCTTTCTAAACCCATTCTGTATATACTGTGATTTTACTTTACTGAAGGGGCAAAGATTGAAGAATTAAAAGCAATCAGCAAGAAACTGGTTTCTCTCTTACTGACTACTCCTCTACTCCCAGGTAGACTTCCATGGTTGTAACTAATGCTGTTAGTCAATATTATAGTTTGCCTCTTTCTGGGGATGTGACAGGATTGCAATTCCTGTCCTCTCTGTGGTTAGGAGGGGTTCTGTAACAAGTCCTGGCCAAATACAGTATGAGTAATGTGCCAGACAGTGGTAGCTCCATTAGCTTGGATTCCAGAATGTGGATGATGAACAGTTATGTACAGCGAGTCTGAGCAATAAATAAATCTTTACTGTTTCAAACCATTAAGAACTTGGGATTGTTTGCTACTATAGCATAATCTAGCTAGGGTTTCTTAACCTTGACACTATGGACATTTTTGGCCAGATAACTCCTGTTGTGGGGAGCTGTCCCTTATATTATAAGATGTTCAGCAGCATCCCTAGCTTCTAAGCACTAGATGCCAATAGGCCTATCCCCTCTCTCTGTCCTAGCTGTGACAACTAAAAATTTCCCCAAGACTGCAAAATTCACGCTTGGTTGAGAACCAGTAACTCAGTCCATCCTAATGAGAGACCTTTCTACAATTTTACCTGTATGTCACCATCATATTAACTAAGCTTCTTAAAACACTAACCACATAACTCCCCAAGCTATGCCCCCCAAACTGCTTGTGAATTAAAAGGACATCCTAGGCTCTCTCTTCTTACCAACAGTAACTTCAACCTTCCCTAATTAATCTAGTCTTCAACTCAAAGATGCCTATTTTCTAACCTCTGTGCATGCTGTGGGATATCTGCTTTCTAGAATCATGTCATTACCTGCCCTTCTTTGCCATCCTCCTCACTATAGAGATTCTTATCTTTCAAGGCCTATTCGAACATCACATCGCTTCCTTAAAGTGTTAAACATTACTCCAATTATTTCTACGTGTCCCTCTTTCTTCTGAGCTACAAAAACTTACTACTGGTTATTAATGAACTTCCCTTCCATCATCCTTCAGCCTTGTACTACCGTCACGTACACTGATGTCTGACCTATATATCCATGCACAAAATTCAGTGAGACTCTGGGTTTTGTATCTCCCATACAAAAGTCGCTCAGGTTCTACTGCATGAAGGCTGAAGGTACAGAATCAGTACATACTCAACTGCAACAAAACAGGACACATTGTTTTGCAAGAATTTTCAGGATGAGAATATTTTATATCCTGCATGTGGCTACTGCTGAGTTAACCTAGACCCTGTATTTTTTGCTTTTCCTCCATAATTGTATGCTTTGATACAAATAACTGGACATAAAGACATCAATGGAATTGCCACAAGGCAGTATGTGGTCATCCCTGCTGATCTGCTTACAGCATCTAGGCAGATTAACTTTCAAGGTCTCACTGGAAGTGAAAATAAGGGCTTCTCTCAAAGGAGGCTATAAAATAATTTCTGGGTTAATTTATGAAAGCTGAGGGGTTGCAGAAAGAGAGTCATGTTGAAGCCAATAATAAAAAAGAAAAGAGAAGTATGGGGGCAGGAAAGGGGTCACTGAGCAGCAAAATCATTGGGAACAAAAAGGAAATATAGTGTTGTCTCAAAGGTGATTAATAATCACCTTCCAGGAAAATCCAAAGAAAGGTCTTAATTTTCTACTTCTCTGAAGCTTCAGCAATTTGTGCCAAGTTACCTTTCCCTCTCTGGAAGCTCCTCTACCTGCCTTCTCAGCCCCCAACCTCCTAGCACCCACATTCCAACATTACCTTACTTTCCTTTCACATTCTGGAGACTTTCAGCTTTGGAGCTTTACGTTCCTTCCCAACATGGCCTCTCCTCAGGAAAAGAGAACTGTCTAAAGCCATTCCATCCTCTTTCTCTCCATGCCTTCACTGTGAGAAGTCATCCTCCCTGAAGGCTTTAGCAAAATCCCCTATGTTGCTGTTTTCAAAATTTTCATTATAACCTTCTAACCCTCACACAAAACCCAGTCCTATCTCCTAACTGGCTACAAGCTACTTTACTTGCATGCTCCACTGTCAAAGATACTCAACAAGAGGCTTATCTCTAAAACCAGCCACTTTTTCCTATTCATTTCTGTTAATAAAAACTCTATCCTTCTACCACCCCAGATTCAAAACTACTTATAGAGAGTTTCAGCTGAAATATGTGCTTCTTTCCTTCTTCACTTGAACCCAGCTGATATGGTTTGGCTGCGTCCTCACCCAAGTCTCAACTTGAATTGCATCTCAAGAATTCCCCACCTGTTGTGGGAGGGACCCAGTGGGAGGTAACTGAATCATGAGGGTTGGTCTTTCCCACATTATTCTCGTGATAGTAAGTCTCATGAGATCTGATCGGTTTATCAGGGGTTTCTGCTTTTGTTTCTTCCTCATTCTTTCTTGCCACTGCCATGTAAGAATTGTCTTTCACCCTCTGCCATGATTGTGAGACCTTCCCCAGCCACGTGGAACTGTAAGTCTAATTAAACCTCTTTCTTTTGTAAATTGCCCAGTAGCTCGTATGTCTCTATCAGCAGCGTGAAAACAGACTAATACACCAGTCATGTCTGTCACCCTCCCAGAAAAACAAAACATACACAAAAAGACAAGCAAATGAAATGGTAAGTAAATCCTATGCGTCCCCTCAGTTTTACACCATTCACTCCAGTGCCCAAGCCAGAAACCTGGACAAAAATCCCTGGCTTTCTCCTTGTCTCTCCATACCAATCAAACGCCTATAAATTCTCTCTCATAAATTTTTCTAGAATCTACGTACTCTGTATTCTCACTGATGCCTCTTTATTATGGGCCACTGTCATTTCTCCTAAGGATGACTAACGATGCCATCAAAATAAATAGTCACCCCATCTCCAGTTTGCAAAATTACAACCAAAGTACTACTTCTAAAATGCAACTCTGATCATGTTATCCTCTGATTAAAATCACGCATGCTTCTCCATTGCCTTCAGAACAGAGTTCAAACTAGTTCACCTTGCTTTACAATTCCTAACTCCACTCCCTGAAGTCTGTCGTCACTCTATATTAATTAACGGAACAAATCCTGTTCTTGCCTACCTCATTCCTTCACACATGTTGTTACTACCTACCATATGAAGCACAGTTCACTTGCCTAACACCTGTTTCAAGCTCATCTTAGAGGCTTTTTCCTATGGAAGATATCCCTGGCCCGCCAAACCTGGATTAAATATTTGTACGTGGTATTGGAGGACCCTAAATGTCCCTAATCATAGCTGTATAGTCATATTACAATTGCCTGGTTATTTATCTTCTTAGAGAAAAATTATATAACGAAATTAACTTATTTCCTATGCACCTAGAATAATACCAAATCATCTGCTGTGCTTTGTGGTTCAAGTGAACAATACATTTAACAGAGACTGTGAGCTTTGTGAAAGCGGGGACCTACCCGTCTTGTTCATTCTGGCTTTTGCTTGCACAGCAGCTGGCACACTGGAGGTGCTCACTTAATACTTAAATGACTGTATGAGTTGACTGAAGCCACTGGTACCTCTGAACGATTCAGATGGGGGACACTACTGTTTTCCCCTCATAAAGCAGTACTTGGCACAGGCCTAAACACACACTATTCATTCGAATTCTAGGTTGATTAGAGATAAGTAAAATACAATAATCGGCTAATATTTATCAACCACATTATTATGATGCCAGGCATCAACAGTTCAATAAACTTTAGGTAGATCATCATTCTTTCTCTAGATCTAGTTATCATTGTGTCTCAATCATTCATCTGCTTTTCCCACTAGATTGTATTCCTTGAGGATAAGAATTGCATCTTAACATCTTTCTACCCTATGAAAGTCATAACAGTGCCTAATATATATTAAATTGTAGGCAGTCAGTAGAAGTTAGAGAAATAAATGATAAAAATCAATCTGGATCTTTCTGGATGCCTGAACAATAATTGAGCCCCTGAAAAATAGTGAAATCAAATAATTTATTAAGCAACTAACTGGAGAGGCTGTTAGTGGTGTCACCTAATCATTTAATTCAATTTTAGCCTCACTATCCTCATTTGTAAACAAAGATAATGCTACCTTCCTCACCAAACCATTATGAGAATTACATAAGAAAATGAATACAAAGCACTTATCACAGTGCCTAGCACATAGTGCATAATAAATGGTAGCTACCATTGTGATGATGATGGGTACTGCATGATACACAATAAACTAAATATGTTCTGCTTTTTATTTTAATACATTGTTCTTAAGTCCCTTGAATTTTTAAATGAATATCTGATGGTTACACAGCAAAAGGAAAGTTAATTACAGATTCAGTAACCCATAAAATATCACTGTTTATTCTGTTTCTGCATTAAGGTATGATACTCATGCCACAGACAAGTTCTAAACTATCAGTCTTTACAAATCAGAAAAATCTAGTAGGATTTCTGGTAGTGCAGTTATACAATTAAGTAGACACTAAAATATTCAGAATTCTTCTAGTCATTGGTAGAGATGCATTATGAGAGAATACATCTTTTTTAGCGGTGGGAGGAATCAGGGAGGTGCAGACCATTTGTTAAAAATTTTAGAAGTACCAGAGCTTTCATTAAAAATTGTTAAGAGTTAAAGGAACAGGGTAAAAAGAAATAACAGGGGTAAAAATAAACTAGGGCTGTAAGGAAGATATAGGAAAATAATAATTAAACTAATTATAGAAAATATGCAGGCCACTGGCCCCGTTTTCTAAAAGGCACATTTTATTAAGCTATTTTCCTAGAGGACAGGTGAGGGAAAGGGCAGGCCAAACTGACAACTGGATTTACCTTTGTGCTTGTGCCTGGGTTTAAGAGGTTTTTTGCTTGAAGGAAAGAGAGCTAAATTCAAATTATAAGAGTAAAATATTTTAAATTTTTTTTAAATATTTTAAATTATAAAGCTCTAATAATGTTTTATTCTTAGCACTTTTATTTCCTCAAGGAATTCCTGAGGAACACAATCTTTTATAGCACAAAATTTAAAAGAAAATGCAAAAGCACTCATTAACATCTCAGACTGTTATGAACAACTATTACTGTACTAAATGTATATATTTTGGATCCATGTTATTAAAAAAAAGCCATTTACAAAGACTGTGCTACTTGTAGTGACTAATCCAGAAATCTTTCTAAGTGAAATCAAATGGTTCTCTTGTAGAACAGAGGTATCCCCAAAGAACAAATTCGCTTACAAAATTTAATATTTATATAGTCACCAAATTAAAATGAAAGCATAAGACATAAATTCTTTGATTTTAATTTTTACAGTAAAAGTTGAATACAAGACATCATGCAATTTTGCCTTCAAACAGAATTATTTCAGGCAATGGGAAAAATAGAAGGAAATACATAGTTCACAGAGAAAAAAAAATCCCTAACTCAAAAAGTTTGTAGTTTTATTTATATAACAACAGTCTGTACTCTTTCAAATAACAAAAGTTGCCTAATTCATTAACCTGAATAATCACTTATCATTATACAATTTTCATCAATTTCCATAACTTAAATAGAATATCATTTAGTGAGAAAAGATCTCACTTTAAAATATACTATTAAATAAAATATTAAGTATTATAACAATAAATAGTCAAGGACTTGATTTGCTCGTGGTAAAATCGTATCTATGTCGTTAGAAATTTACTGAAGCTTTTCAATAGCAAAATTAAAAAACAGAAGTAAATACTCTTAAGCATTTGAAAATGGCTGGGCTATAGTAAGGACACACACCAGAATTAATTTTCATTGCTAACTGGGTAATGAAAAAATTACCATAACATAAGCAATCACCAGAGTGAGAGTTCTAATTATCCTCCTCTTACCTGTTACTTGTGGTACATACGGAACTGACAATCTCTCAACACTATATCCACTTCCACCTAGCGACTCTGCAATCTTGTTGGTCAGAAAGTACAAATCTTTTTCATGCTTCTCTAAAGATTTTGGAAGCCTGCGAAGTTCATCAAAACAACCATCATTCAGTATTAAATTACTGAGCAAAAATAAGTTACTACGCAAAACATTCCAGAGCAAAAGCCTCAATATTCTAAATATAAACACAATGTAAACTGCAGTAACAGAAAAATCAGTACATTTTAGGCAACTAATTTGAGCTCTTTAAAAACGACACAGTATGTGGTCCCATATATTAAGCATTCTGCAGTGATTCTTCTCCCAGTAACATTCCAATAGTGAATTCAGCCTTATATTACTCTGTTGATCTTTACTTGTTAAGTAATAAAGAACATTAAGTGTAGCTTGTCATGTTAATTAAAAAGTGTACTGAGAGACAAAATAAAAAATCAGTAGCCCACTGATTGTTAATGAAAACCACATTAGCCAGCTAAGTGTTAGGAAGTACTTGCCCACCCACATAAGGTTTCACTTTCCTTGCAAACTGCTTGATATTATCTTCCGCTGATGCTTTCAATATAAACTGCTTTTATAGCCCAAAAGTTCAAACAAAGTATTATTCACATATATACTTTTCTTCAGAGAACAAGAAATAATGCAGGAAATAACACTGATTTTCCTTAATACATTCTTTCTTCCACAATATTTTGAGTATTGTTACCTATTACTGAACGTCTTCAACAGGATACTGTACTCTTAAAGGTTTGATGATTTACATATGAGAACATAAAATATGCTATATTTAAGAGACATATCCAACATTTTTTAAAAAGTGGGGTAAGTTTTCTTCTTCTTTTTTTTTTTTTTTTTGAGATGGAGTCTCGCTCTGTCGCCCAGGCTGGAGTGCAGTGGTGTCATCTCGGCTCACTGCAACCTCTGCCTCCTGGGATCAAGCGATTCTCCAGCCTCAGCCTCCTGAGTAGCTGGGACTACAGGCACATTCCACCATACCCAGCTAATTTTTGTATTTTTTAGTAGAGACGGGGTTTCGCCATGTTGGCCAGGCTGGTCTAAAACTCCTGACCTCAGGTGATCCACCCGCCTCGGCCTCCCAAAGTGCTGGGATTACAGGCGTGAGCCACTGCACCCGGCCAAGTCTTATTCTTAAAAAATTTTTTCAAGATGGACTCCATGTTGTGCATGAGTCAACATCCATAATGTGCAGGCCCTTTTATAACAAGGGAAATAATTAAATGAATTAAATGACAGACACAAAATGATGATTAGTATAAAGCACCAGGAATTATTGTAACAATATTTACTCCTTTATAATTATTACTGATTGGTTTATCAAGTCAGTACCCCATCCTTAAAATGTAAAGAATTAACATACATGCATTTATCTCTGAAGATATGCTCTGGTAGAAAATAAGGGGCTTCCATAGTTCGAATTTCAATAACCTAAAAAATATTCAAAAACAGAACAAAAATCAAAAACCCCACCCCTCAGGACCTTGCTATAAAAATTTGGAATAACAGCTTAAAAACAAAACAATTTTAAACATTTACAAGAAATAACATCACTTTGTTTTTGAATTTATGCTAAGTTTACAGCCCAAATGTAAAGTTTGTTTTGTTTTCACATCTATTATTTTTAAAATTTAGCAGATAAAACCGTGACAACGAAATAATCTATAAAGCAAAAAATGATGACACATTACATTTGATTAAGCCTAGTATAATAAAGCAAGAATATCTATTTTCTCAAATGCACTATTTTGGAAATCGCTTTACAAATCACCATCCTCCATCTGCCGCATTACCTTCTGCAGCCTGTGTACAAGGTCTCCAGGCACTTGTGTGGTCTGGCTCCTCCAATGAACTGTGAGCCAAGAGGTACTCTGCTTTTGTAGTGTCTACTTCTCTAGTGGTGGGCATTAAATATTCACTCAAATGTCTGATTAATGAATGGATGAGTTTTGTTTCTTAGAGTACACTAAAAGCCTACACTTTAGCAAGGACTAAACGATGTGCTTCCAATTTAAGAAAAATAAAGTTCTTTCTTACAGACGTCTTTAAAAGTGGACTTTTTCTGCTAGGTAACTTGGGGGCACTGAAATGTTTATTAAGTCATGCAAATAACGATGTAAGAGTTACTGCTAAAGAAAACTAAATATATTTGAAAGACACAGGACAATTCTCTGAGATACACATTAATTATTCAACTTTTGAGATCTGCCTCAAGTAGTTTAGAATAAACAACAAGAGTATAATTTAAGAAAATTTAGATACTAAGAGTCACAAGGGTTCAAAGGAAAAAAGCCATAGAATAAATCACATAAGGTATTCTAGAAGAAAACTATATATTCCATTCAACCACTACATTAAACTATTATAATAAAACAACATGCATCTAAGAAAATATAAAAACAGTAGCTACAGTTTTAGCTGTAGTTTCAGTTTACTGGCTGTATATTTTTATAGAATTAACTTGATACATAATCACCAAAGTTAAAAATAATCATCGTTGGAATAAAATTAGCAATTTTGTACAAAATTCAAGTTTAAGGACTTTTCTAAATACATTACCTTGCTAACATGCTGGCAAAATGCAGGGACAGCTATCATCTGACTTACAAAGTTGAGGTATGCTGCAACCAGTGCCATGATTCCACAACGATGGAACATTGGCAAATTATCCTCATTGATAATTGCACTGTCCTTTAATAAGAAACAAACACATCAGAGAGATCAAGTTCTTACACTTCACCAGCATTTTCTCTGATTACACTGGAAAACTGCAGGTAGTTTGGAAAGCTAACAAAAATGCCACTTTATCAGAAGTTATTTTCTAAAACAATTCTGAAAGGAAAATAAATGTTCTTTTACAAGAGAGTTAATTTTTTCAACTTAAACTCTCTTCCCTAGGAAAGCCTTTCCTGTTCTCATATAAATATATATACATACACATGCATATATAGCCATTGCATACTGTCCTTCTATCACATAACACTTTTGCAACTCTAATTAAACAACTGCATGTATGTCATTCTTATTTAATGACTATCCCCCCCGCCAGCGTAGGAAGTGTGGGTACAGGGACTGTGTTTGTCTTCTTCATCACACTATATCCCTATGGCCTTGAAGGATATTTAGCACACAAGTTGATGCTATGCAACATATGTAAAAGGAATAAATGAAGAATGTAATCATAGTCTCGAGTATTTTAGATTTACAACTAGATACCTCCCTTTTAAAATTCATGTCCTTGGATAAAGGCAACATTTCGAAGATAGTGTCTGCTTTATAAAAAATGTTTTCTGCAGTGAATGGTTATGAAAGCATACCTGTAAAGCAATGGCCAATCGAATGAGATCAATAACTACTTCTTCATTAGCCAGTTCAATAGTTATAAGAGCAAGAGAAGTATAAAGTAGTTCATAGTTTTTCTGAACATTGTCTTCCTCTTTACAACCCAAATATATGTGCCGATATAGCTGTTGCCCATTCTGAGGAAAAAAGAAAGGAAAAAGGTAACTTTGCTTACAATGTAGAAAAGGCAGATTTCACATACATACACTTTTACAGTGTAGCTATGTTATTACATAGCTTCACATGGAAATGAAATTTAAGTTGATGATCAGATGGTTAAATTCCAATTATTAATATCAATCAACATGCTAATATACAACTACAAACTAATGTTAAAGTTGAAGACAAACCTTAAATAAAAATAACCAGTAAAAAATAGTTCCTGTGCTAACAATGAAAATGTTTTTTAATAGTAATTTGAAAAAAAACAAAAGCAAATTATGGACTGACTTGAGAAAAAAAGTGAAATGGATGGCAGAATCCTGAGAGATACTTTGGCAATACAGCCTCAGCAATGATAAAGAATATTATACTGAGAGGAAATGTACTGAGGCTCTCTTGACTGGGGAACAATCCCTGTGCTGTGGGTTAGCCGTACAGAGAAGAGCATCTGCAGGTTCTGTTATATTTTGGCATGGAGTCTCTGAAGGCAAGTCTAATGCCTATTAACAGGGAAGAGGTTACAGAAACTCCCCTGTTTCCCCTAAACTAGACTGATCTAAGTAAAGATTATTGCTTAGAGGTTTCCCCTAAACTAGACTGATCTAAGTAAAGATTATTATAATAAAGATTATTAAAGCCTTTCCTTTCCAAAGCATTCCTGGTTATAGGTGCAATGCCATTTCCAGTCACAATGGTGACATTAACTCAATTAGTTCTTAACCCTAACTGTCCACTGGAATCACTGGACAACTGGAATGACCACCATGCTCTTGCCCTCCCCACTTCTCACCACTGTCCACTCTCCTCCAATATGATGTAACTGGTCAGTGGCAAAGCACAAGCATCATTATTTTTCAAGTATAAAGCTCCCCACGTGGTTATAATGTGCAGGCAGGGTTAAGAACACTCATTTTTCCCATGTGGAGAGACTTTAGGCTTAATTCCAAGCCTGTTTCTCAGAAGGTTCTTCTGATCATTTTAGGAAAACAAACTGGGCAAGAACAGCACAGACTCTTCTGAAGCCAGCCTGTCTGTAACAAGTATGCATTCTGCTCTGTTCTCTAATATGCACTAAGGTCCCATCCCAGTAAGGAGGCCTGTAGTTCTCCAGCTGTGACAATGACTGACTTGTTAAGTCTGCATAAATCTGTGGTACAGTGTTAGCAAGCCTTTTTTGGCTACAGATATGAAGCTACCCACCAGATTCCTTTATTTCTGAAGTTGTTATTTTGGTTTCCACCTTTCTGAATCTAGAGTTTGTCTCTCTCGTTCCTTCTCTCTCTCAAACACATATAGTTTCTATACTTGGGTGGGGAAAAAAAAAACTTTATGTATTGGGTCCCCTCAAAACCTAAGAATATTCTTGAATCCTATGGTTCTAAACATCATTAACAAACATTAAAGTGGTGCATACATATGTGAGAATTTAGACTTCAGGTTCCTTAAGTAATTCAAGTTTGTCTTTAAAAATTACCTACTACATACTCACCATATTAGATGAAATAAAAAATTTGTAATATGTAATGTAAAAATACAAATAGGTATAATGACTTTACAAATTGGTATGGCATTATCTAGTGAATTTGAAGAATACATAACCTATTACTCAGCAATTCCTCTCCTACAGGCCTTGGAGAAATGGGAGTTACATACAGCATAACACATGTACGAGCATGTTAGGAGCACAGTTCATAACACTCAGTAACTGGAAACAATTCAAATGTCTGCCAACAAAAGAAAATTAGTGGTATATTCATATCATGGAATACTATTAAAGCCACACATGGAGGAATTTTACCAAAATAGAGCTGAATAAAAAAAACTAAACTTAAAAGAATATATAATATACAGTTCCTTTTACCCAAATTACAAAAACTGGCAAAACTAAACAATATAGTTCAAGGACATAATGTATATTTAGGTTACCAAACTGTAAAAAAAAACTCGAAGGAGTCAATTTCCATCAAAGTCAGAGCAATGATAGTGATTACCTGTAGGGGAGAGGATGGAGTTATGAAGAAGACAGAACATGTGGGATGCTTTTGCTTATACTGTTGTTCACCTTAAAATAATTAAAGTAATAATTCCCATATATTATATATTTCATAATAAAAAGTACTCTTTTCTACATAATTCCTTGATTTGGTGAAACATTAACAAGAGCTCTTTCACATGGTGAGAAACTACATACTATATACTCAGTCACAGACTCAGTGGTGGCAGCTGCTTTCTCTGGAAGAATACGCTTCACTAGGAAATTACAGGTGAAGTGATACCTCCCAATGTATAAGGGATTCCAGCCCTGGAACTGTTTTTCAAACAGACTCCGTATATAAGATGTCCCTACAACATTCAGATGCAGTCGTTTTAGGCTGGGTAGTAATCTAAGACACAGTTGCCTGAACAATGTTAACACAGAAAATATACTGTCTATGCTAAACTAGGATTCTCTTAACTAAAGGCCAGTCCATCATCCTGTGGCTACAGAACCCAATTTTTTTTCTTTAGTTCTCTGCAGGAACTTCTCTGAGTTGCAAGTTAAGGTTTCATATGAAAATCAAACAACATTTTTACTGATAAAACAAATTGCAAGGTAAATGAAAAATAGTGTTAAATTATAAAAATAAAATTTTGACAAAGGAAAAAAAGTGTGAACGCATTGCTTCTAAAGAGAAAGACCCAAAAAGGAATGGTTTACATTAATGATAACAAACGCTTAGCAAGAAAAGTTATTTTGAATTATAAAACAGAGGAATAACTAATTCAGAGAACAGTTTAACGATTCAAAATCTAACATGAAATAATAGTCTAATCTTGCCGTTAAACTACAACCTTTCAAATTGGTTGACTAGCAAAATAAACAGCAGAAGTATTATTTCTATAACTCACAACGGATAAAATGAAATCCAGTCTCAATGTTCATGACTGTTTAATGTCATTGTATAAAGTCAAAAACTCAAAAATCAGTTATCAATTGAGTTTTCAAAATTCATTATATCAGTAATGATTAAAAATTCCTCAGTATGGAATCAGCCTAAGTGTCCATCAACAGATGAATGGATAAAGAAAATGTAGTGTATATATATATATATATATATATATATATATATATATATAATGAAATACTATTCAGCCTTACACTAGAAGAAAATTATTTCATTTGTGACAATATGGATGAACCTGGAGGACGTTATGCTAAGTCAAACAAGTCAGTCACAAGAAATACTGCATAATCTCACTTACATGTGGAATCTAAAAAAGTTGAACTCACAGAAGTAGAGAATGGTGGTTAGCAAGAGCTGGGGCCTGAGAGCGAGGAGGAGGGTATGGAGAGATTATTGATCAAAAGTTACAAGGTTTCAGACAGATAGAAGGAGTTAAGTTTTGAGATCTATTGCACAGCAGTGACTATAGTCAATAATAGTGTATTGTATATTTCAAAATAACTAAGAGAGTAAATTTCAAATATGTCACCATAAAAAAAGATAGGTAAGCAAGAAAATGAATATGTTAATTAGCTGGATTTAAACTTTCCACATTATACACATATAATCAAAACATCATATTGTATCCCATAAATGTATACTTATAATTTGTCAATAAAAAATATTTTAAAAAATTGTTTGAAGTTCCTTGTTATGTAGAATAACTTCTTTCATTAGGTGATATAAAGAAATAAAAAATAAAAATTGAGAAGAATTAATGTAACTGTCCTATTTAGTAACCAGTTTTTTGATATACAGTATAGCCTCACTTAAAATTTTTTTTTTTTTTTTTTTTTGAGACAGAGTCTCGCTCTGTTGCCCAGGCTGGAGTACAGTGGCGCGATCTCGGCTCACTTGCAAGCTCTGCCTCCCGGATTCACGCCATTCTCCTGTCTCAGCCTCCAGAGCAGCTAGGACTACAGGAACCCACCACCACACCCAGCTAATTTTTATTTTTTATTTTTAGTAGAGACGAGGTTTCACTGTGTTAGCCAGTATGGTCCCGATCTCCTGACCTCGTGATCCACCCGCCTCAGCCTCCCAAAGTGCTGGGATTACAGGCATGAGCCACCGTGCCCGGCCGACCTCACTTAAATATTTTATTCAAGGAATCACATTAATTTAGGAAGGGTGATATTTTGTAAATTATTTTTCAAATGAAGTTTTAAAATGGAGTTAACTTGAAACACAGCAATCAATAGTAATGGTAGAGATAGCAACATTAAAGACAGTGTCAGGGAGAAAGCATGGTCTAGTAAAGAGGCAAAAAAGAACATGGATTACAGGTCTCTGCACCTAGTTTCCTACGGGGCTCCTCGCACCTCTAAAAACAGGCTCCCTTAGCTGGCAATACTGTGTTAGTTATAAGAGCAGCTGGCAGTGTCATGGTTATCGTATCTCTCAATGTTGACACAGTGTCTGGCAAATATTAGGTGCCCAAGCTTTGGACGAATAATAACTGCACAGAAAGTTTACTCAATATGCAAATAACCATAAATATCATAATTTTCTAAATTCAGCCATTTGCCAGTAGACCTACAGAATTAAAATTATCATCATGAAAATCCAGCTAAAACCATTATTAGGGGAAGAGATCCTGCCCAACTCATCTTTATATCCCAAATAGTGTAGAAAACAATGCCTGATAGACAGTAAAAATTCACCATAGTTAATTTATTCGATGGTGATAGCTATTTTCAGAAACTTGAAGCTGTGTATGAAAGAGCTGCTAAAAGAGGAATCAGTATGTGTGATTTTTAGTGGGAGAGGATTGCCAGGGCAAGAATTATAGGAAGACGTTTTACTCAGAGAAGAAATTTAGAACTACTACAGCAGCCCAGCAATACAATGTTCAAACACAGGCTGGAGGAGACACTGCCAGGAATGTTAGACTTGAGGGAGGCTGAAGATGGCGTCTTGAGGTCTTTCAAATTCAAATTCTATGGCTTCATTTCAAGGTCGCAGATCAATACAAAACCACCTAACAATTCAAATGGCTGTAATTTACACTATGCATTTATTTTTTTAGAAGATGTCTTACCTTTTTCATGAAACTTGTGTCTTGTCTACAAATTTTTTCTCTTTTTATCTTTAGGTCAGCTACATCTGGTATTATTCTAGAGACAATCAATATATCATTTTTAATCAATAGTACATTTATTTACAATATCACATCTTATATGGAAAACTGTATTTATACTTAAGAGTTTGATAAGCTTGTATGTAATGATACTACTGAATTGCTTCTGAAGAGTACATATGTGCCCTCCAAAAATCTGCTATCTTAAAATATATTGATTAAATTATCTCAATACCAATTAAATAAAATTCTGGATTAATAAAACCTGAACATGCTAGATTTTTAAAAATCACAATACTTAAATACACTAATTTAGCAATTTAAAAACATTATCATTAGGTCCATTTCAAAATGGCATATTACCTGATCCCTCGAAGCTTTGCCCTATTGTCATGGCGATCCATGAGATTATGCATTACTTCCAAGACCAACTGTCTCAGTTCATAATCTTCCATGAGAGATGGTGATAACAAAGGATCCAGGAAAGACCCTGGCAGTGCAGTAACAATCGTTTTTGCTTTGTATCCAGAGGTCACCTGATTATCGAGAAGAAAACAAACAACCTTTTGTCATGAGTTCTTTTTTTGTAAAATTCTCATATCGTTTTATAAGAACCATAAACTTAGGAAAGAAAATATGGACAGAAGCCTGGAGAAAAGACATAAAGGAAATGTGCAAACTAATGAAGGATTTTGCTGAATTTACAAAAACATCATTCATGAGGAGAATAAAGTTAATAATAGCACATACATTTACCATGTGTTAGGCATGATTCTAAGCACTGCATATGTATTAACTTTGTCCTCACCATATCCCTGTAAGGTAGACACTAGTGAATCTCCATTCATAAGGAGAAACTGAGGCTCAGAGAGGTTAAGGTTAGTACAAAACATATAAGGAGCTTAGGTGACAAACAGTAAAAGTAAGACCTGCAAATTTTAAATTTAAGTTTGCAAATTATTCTTTCATTTTAAAGTAGGCAGTTGGTTAACAGGAATATATTTTCATTTTGGAAAGCTGTACTTAGTTACTTGATTTGACATTTAAGAGTATATTGATATCTTCTAAATATAGAACTTTAAAAGAGAATATACTTAAATGCTATTTAATTTTTTTCTTTTTTTGAGACGGAGTCTCTCTCTGTCACCCAGGCTGGAGTGCAGTGGCATGTGGTCTCCGCTCACTGCAAGCTCCGCCTCCCGGGTTCACACCATGCTCCTGCCTCAGCCTCCCGAGTAGCTGGGACTACAGGCGCCTGCCACCATGCCTGGCTAATTTTTTGTATTTTTAGTAAAGACAGAGTTTCACCGTGTTAGCCAGAATGATCTCAATCTCCTGACCTCGTGATCCACCTGCTCGGCCTCCTGAAGTGCTGGGACTACAGGCGTTAGCCACCGTGCCCGGCAGCTATTAAACATTTGAAGCATACCATGTAGATATTCATTCAGTTGATTATATGGTATAATCAGGATGGCAAGGCAAAATAATTTACTTAGGGAATTTATCTAATATCAATAAAGGCTTAGGATCAAATTAAATTGCAGGTGGGAGATCTCAACATATTTTCAGGATTATAAACATATATGGAATACTTAACATTTACACTTGGGGATTTATTATAGGATGGAGGTAGTTTTCTAAGTCAGCTGGGAAACTGGTGGGACAACTGTCTACCCATCCAGGAAAATCATACCACATATAAACATAAACTTCAGATTAAAATTCTAAATATAAAGAGCTAAAATTTTAAAACTGCTATAAGAAAATACAAACAAATATATTTATATCATTAGAGGAGGAATGGAGTTCTTATATAAGATATAAATGAAAAAGTACAAAACATATAGAAAAAGCTGATAAATCTGGCTATATTAGAATTCAAAACTTCTATATGATAAGCGCCATAAACAAAATTAAAAAGAATTAAAAATAAAACCATACAAGGTATTTCTGCACTGAGGTATGAGAGAGTCCGTTTAAAAAATGAGATCACGTATAGTAAACATTTCTAGGATAAATCTAAAAGATACTGATTTCCAAAGGACACATATGTGTCAATGGTTGAATGAAACGTGAGTACAATTGCTAGAAAATAGGCCGGGCGCGGTGGCTCACGCTTGTAATCCCAGCACTTTGGGAGGCCGAGGCGGGCGGATCACGAGGTCAGGAGCTCGAGACCACGGTGAAACTCCGTCTCTACTAAAAATACAAAAAAATTAGCCGGGCGTGGTGGCGGGCGCCTGTAGTCCCAGCTACTCGGAGAGGCTGAGGCAGGAGAATGGCGTGAACCCGGGAGGCAGAGCTTGCAGTGAGCCGCGATTGCGCCACTGCACTCCAGCCTGGGTGACAGAGCGAGACTCCGTCTCAAAAAAAAAAAAAAAGAAAATAACCAGAGGACCTTTCATTCTGGGTATACTTTTCCTTTTCAGCTATTTATAGCCACTTCAAATTTTAAATGGCAAATGTTCATTTTAATGAATTATTTTCCCAGTCGGAAGCAATTATTTGGTCAGTATGAGAAAGAATTAGCATAATATGTTGAAAGAACTTTGGATTTCAAGTCTGAGTTCTGTTTTTTAGCCCAGCGACTTTGGCGGACCTCATCAACTCCTTCCACTCACAATCTCTGAGCCCAGGTATATTCATCTATAAGACAGCAATAGTTTCTGCCCTCTGTATGTTTCATCACTATGAAGATCAAACACAATGACAGAAGAAGTGAGAAATAAATGGTAAAAAATATAGGAGAATCTTTACAATGAAGAACATAATAAAATACTAACCATAAACAGTAACTTAAGAAAAGAAAGGTTGTAACATGAAGCTATTCAATTAATGTTTTCAGTAATTTAAGGTTAAGTGTGTCCTTTTATTTTTTAAGTGTGTCCTTTATTGTCTTAAATGCCTTACCATAAGCAAAGATCTCAGCAACATTATCTGAATCCTCCTGGTTCCCAAATCCCTAAAATATACAAAAGGCTGGAATTATTATACTAATTAGCATTTATATTACTTCATTTACTTCAATTACTGATTTTAAAATTCTATTCTTATTGGCTAAATAGATTTTATTTTTATAACAGTTTAAGTAACGGCTCACTTTACATGCCAAAGTAAATTTCATGTGAATTAAAACTATTATATTTAAAAATATCAAACAAAGAAATTTGTTATTGGCTCTCAAAACAGTCCTATGCATGTGATGACAAGAAAATTAAATCATATAAACAGACAACTAAACAACCCAAATTAAAAGACACCTTACATTGGAGAAAATAATTACTACAAACATAGTTGATGAGTATAATCTCTCTTTAAGAAATATGAATAAACAGGTAAGAACAATTTTAAAAAATAAATTAATGGTCAAAGAAATGTAAGTCGAACAAGATTCTATTACTTCCTTATTAAATTAACAAAACAAAAACATTCACAAACAAAAACTTTAGCATGTTATAAAATCAAATTAAATGTATAAAATAAGGGGGTCAAAAATAAGGGGGTCAGAGCACATAATCTTTAAAATCACTTTTGTTCTAGGAATAAGCCACTATTTCTGATATACTGATATTAATTTTTAAAATGTATACAGGAAACTTGAAGCTTTACCCTGAATATGTAGGCACACAGACAATGTCCAGGCCAAATAAACAATTTCTAAAGATGGAAAAATCTGGGAGTTTATAAGCTGAAAATGACCCAAAGGCCTAAAAATGTTAATTCAATTGCTTAGCAATCTGCTGTCATAATAATACTAACGGCTTTCCATAGGAATGTTATTACCAATGATTTAAAAAAAACAAAACTTTAACATTTTCTAGATTTCGTTAGTATAAAATGTAACTCAAAATTAAGTTCAAATTTACAGTCTGAGAACATACCCTAGTTGACTGATATCCAAAGTATGGGTAGATGTTCCAAAGACAGGTACTTTCCCCATAATGAACATCATGATTTCTGATCTCTGATAATCTGGTAGGTTACTTCCAAAAAATCCTATGAAAGTATTAAGATAAATTTTAGAAATTGAAAAAGTCTACTTTTCCATATAATACAAAATTATTTTTAGCCAAAGTTTTCAGTATGTGGTAAAACAATCACTGACAAGTCTGTAAGCTACATGTAACATTAAAGGATATTACAATTTCATTTGTACAAAATGATTTAGTTATGTACAATATAAACTGTGTATAATGGACTGATAGATAAAATGATAAACACATCAAAGTCTTTTTTTATACAATTGTAACAGTGACAAACCAGCATTGACTTGAGCTGACTGGAGTTTTAGAAAAAGGAAAAATATTGGCTGGGCGTGGTGGCTCACGCCCGTAATCCCAACACTTTGGGAGGCCGAAATGGGCAGATCACCTGAGGTTGGGAGTTCGAGACCAGCCTGACCAACATGGTGAAACCCCGTCTCTACTAAAAATACAAAATTAGCCAGGCGTGGTGGTGCATGCTTGTAATCCCAGCTACTCAGGAGGTTGAGGCAGGAGAATCGCTTGAACCTGGGAGGTGGAGGTTGCGGTGAGCCGAGATCGTGCCACTGCACTCCAGCCTGGGCAACAAGAGCTAAACTTGTCTCAAAAAAAAAAAAAAAAAAAAAAAGAAAAAAAAAAGGAAAAATATTTTGGTAGTATTTCTGATGAAACTCTAGTTCACACATTGTAAGCCTAAATTTTTGTTCTGGTAATCAGGCCACACATTGTCTGGTAAAGAAGTCAATAATTAGTCACTACTCTGGTTTTCCAGGATTGCTCAAATATTTGAATGTCATTACAATAAGCCAAGTTTATAGTTTACCGCTGTGAATTAATTCAACATACATAATTCAACTGATGTAAAAAATAAGTAAATAACTTACTTGTCATTTTTCTTATGCAGTCTAGTTTCTGAGAATATTTTAAATTTATCTGCTGTAGCTTTTGATACTTCCTGGTCACAAAAGATTTATAACCTTTAATTATCATTTACACACACTTTAAAAGTTTCTTATTTCTTTGAAAGATTGGAACAGACTATCAAATCATGGCCGTTATGTTCCTTTCTTAAAATTCAATGTAGTCATTACAGAAACTTTCTGCATTTTTAGTATTTTTTAAGAATAAGCTGACTTTTCAATGTAACTGTTCAGCTTCTATTACTGGAGTTAATGATGTGTTTATACAAACTCAAACTGTTCTATTCATCATTTTGATTGGACTTCGGGGTAAAAGTCATTTTCCACAATCACGTACATTAGCAGTCAAAAATCTCATAACCTTAACATGACTCCATCTCCATAAAGTATATTGTTGTTAACACTTATGGAATGCATATTTACGGAATAAGAAACTATTTTGTATTTGGATCTGCAAAATAACCTTATGAGTCTAGGTTCTATTATTTGTCTCAGTTTCCTCTTATGGAAATGAGGGTAAGAGAAGTTAAGAACTCTTACCAAAAAATTACACAGCTAACATTAGGGCCTGAGGTAAGGGTTATTTCTTTCCAAAGCTTATGCTATTATTATTCTATACTTCTTCCATACAACTAGATACGTTCCTAGTCTTGCAGAAAACTAGACAATGACCTTCTGTTTCAAACAAGTTAGTTATTACCACAAGGACATAAAGTACCCTGCACTTCTCTTTACCACAGCACCTAACTACAGTAAAAGTTTGGAGTTAGCAAGCACTATCATACTTCCCTGTATTCAACATTTGTATCTCTGATTCAAGGTCATTCTTCATGCTTTTCAAATGTGTGGAATACTGTCCTCTAATCCAGTGGTTCCCAAGCTTTGCTGCATATTAGAATTACTTAGGGGAGCTTTTAACATGCTGATGCATAGGTTACATACCAAAGTAATTAAGTCAGAATATCTGGGGGTGGGAGTCCAAGCATCAGTATTTTTCTAAGATCCTGAGGTAATTTCAATGTGCAACAAAGTTAAGAACCACTGTCCTAAGGAAAAACTCTTATTTCTGTCTCCCAAGTATATGGTCAACTGAGTCCACTATATCTGATGTTAATTAGACAACAGACTATTAAAGACCTAAAAATAATAATAGTAGGAAAGAAATGCAACTAATACATGCTTTAGAATTGCTTTGATTTTTTTTTAACTTAAAATTGGGTAGGAGTCTTCAATATGATTAACTCCAAGGACAGAGTCACCAAAAGCATCTCAGTCACTATACCTACTGTTTGTATTTGAACTACTGAACAGAAATGAGCCTAGAAGAAAAGAACACAGCAGGTAGCTATGTTCTCCACTATTTTAAAAGAAAGAGGAGTTGGCCAACAGCCTGATAACTTAAAGTGCAAAAGCTACAGCAGCCCTGTTCCATGGCCCACTGACAGGAATAACCACATGATCTGACAACTGCTGGAATACTGAGAAATTAAAAAGGAAACTATTAAGGAAACCAGATTTTTTTTTTAAGTTTGATTTTAAAAGAGAAATCTTACTGTGCCACACTGCATTTCTTTCCTCTCATTTTTAAATTCTTACATGTTATTCTGAATGTGTTGTATCACAGAAATACGGCTTGAGTCTGCTGTATATACATTTTATAATAAAATACTTAAGAAACAATACATTAAATATTCTAGAGTGAAAGAGTAACACTGAATTAATTAGAAGTCATTAAAGCAATTTAAATCAATTCTGTGAAAACAAGATGAGCTGATTTAACATCCTTGAATATCGCAAAAAATCTATAAATAACCCAAATAAATGTAAAAGTCACCACAGAAGCGAGGTTCACTATACATTAATACCAACTATTTTAAGCAATAACTAGAATGTCTATGCTTTATTATGACTCCATGGTAATGTTGGAGTTTATGACATTTTGTCTTTTCAGTCAATCTCAAAATCTTAAGTGCCTATTTTGTGTTAGTGTGTTGAATGAGACACTCCTGGGTATTTCACTTAATGAGGACAATTTCTAGACATGTGATGAGACTGCAACTAGATGAAATAGAGGTACCACTCCAAGCCTCTACAAGGTGAGAGCCCCATGTATCATGAGGCCCTAGTACAAGAACTGGCGTATGCATATGTCCAATAAATAAATAGGTGGTGTCAATGGAGATGCACAATGCATGTATGCAGATCCATAAAACTTTAAAAACAAGATAACCAAGAGAAACTCTGTATTAAGTATCCCAAAGGATTATTGTAAATAAGTAGCCCACAAGTGAAAAAATACCCAGATAAAAGGCATAAGCCCAGTTTCAGAAGAAATTTATATACGACGCTACTATTAATTGAAACTATTATTAGGTTAGAAATTAGGTACTAAACCCCAGGAATACAATCCAATTGTGAAATTACCATAGCAACCAGGTGGTTATATTAAAATATGATCTGGCTATCCTGAAGAAAATATTGAAAGAAAAAAGTTAAAAATAGCTTGCTTGCTTGAATCTGTATTTATACACAGTCAGATTATTTCATTTACAAAATTGTAAATTCTCATGGCTGTTTTCTTAAGGAAGCTCTTCACTGTTTGTACTTTGACCATCGACAGGGAAAAAAAAAAAGAAAATTTAAAAAAGAAAGAAAAGCATATGATATTAAAGTCCAAGATATTAGCATCCAGATCTTAGTCTCTAATACCATTACCCACTAAAAACCACCACAGCTCCTTTGGAGAAATGACTGATTGCAGGGCTGGGGCAGAAAGTACAGAATTCGTCTGGAACAGCTTACTCAAGTAAGGCAGTGCTTTAAATAAAAAAAAAAAAAAGGTTCAGGGGGGTGGGGGGATGTCTTGAAGGAGCTCCCATGAGCCAAATCAGGGACAGTCTGAGCACCAAAATGATTAACTACAGAAATGAATTATAAGCCATTAAAATATAAATCCATTGAGTTCATACCAATAAACAAATACATGCATTACTACATACATAGAAAGGTAGAAAAGGGGGCTCCTGTTTACAATAGAACATTGAGAGGCAACTGATAGTTTTGGAAGGAGTGCTAGAGTTTAAAAACCATCATTTTGCAGCCATCATGGTAAAGACTAATTCAGACAAGAATTATGAATGAATGCTAAATCTAACCTTAAGTCTGGATGAAAAGCAGAATATCCGCATGATCTGAAAGTGTCTTCTCAGAGGTTGCTTATTGTTTACAATGGAAAAAACTAAAACTATACAGTGGAGGAATATAATAATGCCTTAAGTGATCAAAATTAATATAATGAAAAAGGAGCAAGTTACGGTGTGTACCTCTGGATGTGCTAATCTGAGAAGAACATATCACATATATAGTATTCCAGCCAGGAATATCTAACTTGAATTTAATCACAAGGAAACACCATACAAAACCAAATGAAGAACTTCCTATTTTTAAAAAACTGGGAGGGGGACTTTACTCATAAGAAATGCCCATGTCATAATGGATATGTTCCTGACTAATGGACCTAAAGAAATATTACAACTAAATGCAATATATGATCCTAGACTGAATCTTGGACTCAAGGAAAAAAGTCAATATAGTACATTATTGGGTCAACTGATAAAACTGAAATATGAAAGATTGATTCAAGTACTGGATCAATGTTAAATTTAGTGATGTTGACAATTTTACTCTGGTTATATTAAAAAATACATTTATTTTTTGGAAAAATACATCGAAGTATTTAGTGGTAATAGGCCATGATGTATGCAACTTCCTGTATCTTGTGGTTTAGAAAAAAATATGCATGTGTATGTGTGTATTCCCACATATATATACACACACAAAGAGACACACATAGGGAGAGAAAGAAACAGAGAGGGAGAGAGAGAAGGCAGGAAGAGATGCAGGAAAGACAGAGTAAAAGCAAATGAAGAAGTAAATGCCATAAAATGTCAACAATAGATGAATTTGTGTCCTGCAGATTTAAAGGAAAAACATAGTATTCTTTGTTCCATTCTCATGCTTGCTTATTTTCGAAAATAAAGTTTTGAGAAGTTTAAGCTATGATTCATCTTTGACAAATGTACTATAATAGTCCAGGACCTTATGTGAGAGCTTTGTAAACCACTGTTTTACATGATAGTTTTGAAAAGTGAAATGTACTCACCTATTGTTTGGATGATAGCATTCTGCACAATCTTCTCATCATTGTCTTTGGAACTTGTGTTTAAGTTGACACTGCCTACAGATCCCCCCTGTAAATCATTTGCTTCGAATTCAACACTGAGACGCAAATGTTTCAAAAGGGTATTGAAGACTTCCAGCACTGTCGGACCTATAAAGGATCACTTATGTAAGAAGATACATGTTTCTAGTATTGCATATTTGAAGTCAATTATCTTATTTCTCCACAGATTGTTTTTGTAATTTTCTAAATAGTCAAAAATCCATAGTAATTTATAAACTTTCATTTTTTAAAAAAAGAGTAAATGAGAAATAATTAAGAAAGCCCCTCATTATACCAACAACCATTTACTGGGCATTTATGAGCAACTCACCGTTTGAATCTCTGGTTCCACCCTTAAAAAATGTGTATATACATACAAGAATTACCAAAAACTTTCTACCTATTTAATCTTATCTGTTTCACAATAATGTGTACTAGGACAATATTTAACTTAACTGCTGGGTAAGAATCTACAAAATTATATAATATAGCTCACAGACGCATCAAATATTTATTTTGTATCTTTTGAGACTGAAGAAGGGAGAACACGCCTCAATTATGAGACAGAAACTACCAAATTTATTAGATTCAGGTTAACTGCATTTGTTCTCACTTTTTGTTCTATAAATTCTCCGCATGTGTTTCTATCACTGCTTCTGTCCATTTTATTTTAATTAGTGGGTTTCATTTCTGCCTTTTACTCTTGATTTAAGCTTCTTCAGGAAAGGCAGCCATGTTTAAATGCCTCTTCGAACATATAGAGCCTAGCACAGAGTACCTAACACACAATAGACATTAATCGACGTGATGATTCAATGTATCATCTATGTTTTATTTCATATTTCCAATTAAATAACTTTCCAATTAAATAACCAGTTTTATCTCTTCAAGTTACAAGATAAAACAGAAAATTCATATCCAAGATGCCCACCTTTATTTGACAATAAAAGAACAACAGAATATGTTGGTCCTCCATATCTGCAGTTCTGGATTCACAGATTCAACCAACTATGGGTTGAAAATATTCAGGAAAAAAAAAAAAACCCACGACAAAAAAAAAAAAAAAACACAAATAAAAAAGCAATACAGTGTAACAACTAATCACAGAGCACTTACACTGCATTAGGTATTGTAAGTAATCTAAAGATGATGTGAAGTATATGGGAGGGTGTGCATAGGTTATATGCAAACACTACACCATTTTATATACAGAATTTGAGTACCCACAGAGTTAAGTATTCTCAGGGGTCCTCAAACCAATCCCCTGCAGATACTGAGGGATGACTATACCATTAGATAATATATTTCCACTTTGAATTTCAAGCAAAGAAACCATAACCAGATTCTCCTTCAAACTTCTGTATTTCTAATATGCACTATTCCATTTTTGTAGTTACATGCAGGTAAAATATCATAATTTTTGAACTATCCCTTCTTCTCATTAACCCATTATCAAATCCTATCAACTTGACATTGTCATTCCTACTGCTTCCATGCAAGGGCAAGTTCTTTCCCTCATGGATACAACGACACTGACTCGTTATTTCTAATGTGCCCCACATTTTGTTGCCAGAAAAATTATCCTATAGCACATTTCTAATAAAGATTACAGTAAATCTTTAGGGAATATTAATCAGCTAAAGAACTATGTCCACAATTTGGCTACAACTTAATTTTAAAGCCACTTCTCTGACTTCTAAACTAACACCATACATTCTACCCAAAATGGGCCACATAAAATTTTGCTCGTGCAAATCCATTTTCCCTACCTTCTATAAACCCTGGCTTTTTTAATGATATGTGATCAAAGCTTGCCACATATTACAGTATTAAGTGGAGCTGTCTAATCACAAGTACACTATCAGTTTCTTGTATGTGCATTCTCCCAATGTTCAGTATATAATCAATACTCAAAAGTCTTTATTAGAAGAAGGAAAGGGAGGAGGAATTGATGTGGAGGAAAATACTTAACTGTGCACTAAAGAAGCCTGAAAATAATTGCATGAACCCAAATTTCAAAAAAAAAATTATTGTACACCAAAAAATGTGTAGAAATATTCTTAAAGAGTTCTTCATATACTGCTATACCTACTGAAAGGACACTTTGAACCAGATTAATGCACTATTTTATTTATTGGCACTCACCTATGGAACCTTTAGCAGCAATGGCAACAGCCTCTAACAGAACCTGAATAATACCTGCCCGAACCCGGGGAGCATCTTTTTTACGAGCATCAAGGTGTCCTAGAATCTCCTGGATCACATGGTGAGAATACTGAGCCTGAAGGAGACAAAATAGTACAAAGATGTATAAACAAGTACATGTACCTTGGCAGAATTCCTAAGAATAAAAAAACCACCCAACACATAAATGTCCAATTAGTGACTGATGGTCATGTTATGAGACAATAAATAACCACAATACAAAAGCCATTCTTTTGAAGAATAAACAGAGATGCTGGAAAATACTTATGATACTCTGAATGAAAAAAAGCATATTGCACAATTCTATGTTTAATAAAATTCAATCTAGTTTTTAAAAAGTAAATTAGAATTATATATAAAAAGATTAACACTGGCCACCTCTGAGAAAGAGATTAATGAGAAAATTTTATTATGTTTATATTTCTCTGTAATTTCACAAAGTGCATTTATACACTTTTATAATTTGATAATAGGACAAAATTTTGTAAAAAACATAAATTATGACATTCACAGTATTTTCCCATACCCAAACTAGATAAACACTATTTAACATGGACACCTAACAATGCTAAAGTCAAAACTCTCATCTAATCAAGAGCTAGGGTCAAAATGAAAATATTATCAATGTGTACCTGACAAAATTTAAATCAAGGAGGTATCAAAAGATGTGCAATTAACAAAGGTAATTTTACTACATATAAATACATTTGATCAACCATAGTGAATGATGTTGGGGCCTAAACCAAAAAAAGGATAGCCTAAAATATTTTTAACTCCAGCGAAGAGGTTTTTTTTTTTTGAATATCAAAGTTTTGTTTTTTTAAAACCTACACTTACACCCATGAGTCACCATCGGTCTACTATCATGCAACAAGCTGTAAAAAGCGCCTGTGGCTCTCAATCTCCCTGTCTGTATTTGCCTTCAGACAGGTCCCCTCTGCCCTGTTTTCAGGCTGGTTACCTTTCTTTCCTTTGGAATGTGTGGTTTGATAAGAAGCAGGAGTGCCCTATGCATAATGGCCACTCTGCTCAAAAGCAAAAAGTTCCCCTCCTTCTCTATCAAGTCACAGATTTCATCTCTAGGTATTTCTCAAATTTTTGTCATAATACACACCTACTTTCAAAATCACCCAAGGTAAAAACTAAATTTGTGTTTTCATCTTTACTTCGTTTCATTTAAAGCCATGTTAAAATAGATGAATGTTAGGCAGGAAGACACACACAAAACCTGAAACTGAACTTCTTGTCCAGGAAGCTGCATGCTTCTGATATATGAACCTTGTGCAATTATTAGTCTGCCTTTATAGGTAAGGTAGCCATTTGATTTGTTGTCCAAATGAGGACACTGCAGAGAGTGAAGGAGGTATTATCGATAAAGTACGACTATACTAAGCAAACCAGAGCATGTGTTCTTTCTACTTAAAAAGAACTCAAGAATGATATCATGTATTAAACAAAAGAATATGGAGTGAAAGGAAGGAAAGTGTGAAGATGTAATACAGTATGTAGAAGTCACGTGTACTGAGTTTTCACTTACCTATGGTAAAATTTGCCCTTACACTGAAGTTTAAGGCAATGTTAACAGATGAATCGCTTTAAGATGCAACATAATACAGTGGTGGTGAAGTACATAAGCCCTGGAGTCAAACTCGCCGAAGTTTGAATTCTGACTCTATCATTTAATAGCTAAACAGCTCTCAGATTAAGACTAAGTTCCTCTCATCTACGAAATTTAAACAATAACAATTATTCATAGGATTCTTGGGGCAATTAAATGAGTTAATTTGTATAAAGCACCCAAATTGTGTCTATTGTACGAAAAATGCTTAATACGTATTAGTTATTATTACTACTTTTCAATTTGTAACTCATGAGCTAATATATGACTATAACATTGAACATAACAACAATGATGACAAAAGAGCATTTCATTCAGAAGTGACCAGAAGCAGGCACTCATATTCTAAGTACTTATATGTATTATATACACAAACAGTTCTAGGAGATAGGTTCACCTCAATTACTCCATGCCCTTCACAGTATAAATAAGGCAAGTGTTAGTAACTTGTCTAAGGTCATGCAGAAACTCTTTTTTACTTTTTATTTATTTTATGATACTTTAAGTTTTAGGGTACATGTGCACAACGTGCAGGTTTGTTACATACGTATACATGTGCCAGGTTGGTGTGCTGCACCCATTAACTTGTCATTTACTTTAGGTATATCTCCTAATGCTATCCCGCCCCCCCCGCCCCACCCCACAACAGGCCCCAGTGTGTGATGTTCCCCATCCTGTTTCCATGTGTTCTCACTGTTCAATTCCCACTTACGAGTGAGAACATGCGGTGTTTGATTTTTTGTCCTTGCGATAGTTTGCTGAGAATGATGGTTTCCAGCTTCATCCATGGCCCTAAAAAAGGACATGAACTCATCCTTTTTTATGGCTGCATAGTATTCCATGGTGTATATGTGCCACATTTTCTTAATCCAGTCTATCGTTGTTGGACATTTGGGTTGGTTCCAAGTCTTTGCTATTGTGAATAGTGCTGTAATAAACATATGTGTGCATATGTCTTTATAGCAGCATGATTTATAATCCTTTGGGTATATACCCAGTAATTGTATGGCTGGGTCAAATGGTATTTCTAGTTCTAGATCCCTGAGGAATCACCACACTGACTTCCACAATGGTTGAACTAGTTTACAGTCCCACCAACGGTGTAAAAGTGTTCCTATTTCTCCACATCCTCTCCAGCACCTGTTGTTTCCTGACTTTTTAATAATCGCCATTTTAACTGGTGTGAGATGGATTTCTCTGATGGCCAGTGATGATAAGAATTTTTTCATGTGTCTTTTGGCTGCATAAATGTATTCTTTTGAGAAGTGTCTGCTCATATCCTTCGCCCACTTGTTGATGGGGTTGTTTTTTTCTTATAAATTTGTTTGAGTTCATTGTAGATTCTGGATATTAGCCCTTTGTCAGATGACTAGGTTGTGAAAATTTTCTCCCATTCTGTAGGTTGCCTATTCACTCTGATGGTAGTTTCTTTTGCTGTGCAGTAGCTCTTTAGTTTAATTACATCCCATTTGTCAATTTTGGCTTCTGTTGCCATTGCTTTTGGTGTTTTAGACATGAAGTCCTTGCCCATGCCTATGTCCTGAATGGTATTGCCTAGGTTTTCTTCTAGGGTTTTTATGGTTTTAGGTCTAACATGTAAGTCTTTAATCCATCTTGAATTAATTTTTGTATAAGGTGTAAGGCAGGGATCCAGTTTCGGCTTTCTACATATGGCTAGCCAGTTTTCCCAGCACCATTTATTAAATAGGGAATCCTTTTCCCATTTCTTGTTCTTTTCAGGTTTGTCAAAGATCAGATAGTTGTAGATATGTGGCATTATTTCTGAGGGCTCTGTTCTGTTGCATTGGTCTATATCTCTGTTTTGGTACCAGGAGCATGCTGTTTAGGTTACTGTAGCCTTGTAGTATACTTTGAAGTCAGATAGTGTGATGCCTCCAGCTTTGTTCTTTTGGCTTAGGATTGACTTGGCGATGCGGGCTCTTTTTTGGTTCCATATGAACTTTAAAGTAGTTTTTTCCCATTCTGTGAAGAAAGTCATTGGTAGCTTGATGGGGATGGCATTGAATCTATAAATTACCTTGGGCAGTATGGCCATTTTCACAATATTGATTCTTCCTACCCATGAGCATGGAATGTTCTTCCATTTGTTTGTATCCTCTTTTAATTCGTTGAGCAGTGGTTTGTAGTTCTCCTTGAAGAGGTCCTTCACATCCGTTGTAAGTTGGATTCCTAGGTATTTTATTCTCTTTGAAGCGATTGTGAATGGGAGTTCACTCATGATTTGGCTCTCTGTTTGTCTGTTATTGGTGTATAAGAATGTCTGTGATTTTTGCACATTGATTTTGTATCCTGAGACTTTGCTGAAGTTGTTCTCAGCTTAAGGAGATTTTGGGCTGAGACAGATGATGGGGTTTTCTAGATATACAATCATGTCATCTGCCAACAGGGACAATTTGACTTCCTCTTTTTCTAATTGAATACCCTTTATTTCCTTCTCCTGCCTGATTGCCCTGGCCAGAACTTCCAACACTATGTTGAATAGGAGTGGTGAGAGAGGGCATCCCTGTCTTGTGCCAGTTTTCAAAGGGAATGCTTCCAGTTTTTGCCCATTCAGTATGATATTGGCTGTGGGTTTGTCATAGATAGCTCTTATTATTTTGAGATACGTCCCATCAATACCTAATTTATTGAGAGTTTTTAGCATGAAGCGTTGTTGAACTTTGTCAAAAGCCTTTTCTGCATCTATTGAGATAATCATGTGGTTTTTGTCATTGGTTCTGTTTATAAGCTGGATTATGTTTATTGATTTGCGTATGTTGAACCAGGCTTGCATCCCAGGGATGAAGCCCACTTGATCATGGTGGATAAGCTTTTTGATGTGCTGATGGATTTGGTTTGCCAGCATTTTATTGAGGATTTTTACATCAATGTTCATCAGGGGTATTGGTCTAAGATTCTCTTTTTTGGTTATGTCTCTGCCAGGCTTTGGTATCAGGATGATGCTGGCCTCATAAAATGACTTAGGGAGGATTCCCTCTTTTTCTATTGATTGGAAGAGTTTCAGAAGGAATGGTACCAGCTCCTCCGTGTACCTCTGGTAGAATGCGGCTGTGAATCCGTCTGGTCCTGGACTTTTTTTTGCTTGGTAAGCTGTTAATTATTGCCTCAATTTCAGAGCCTATTATTGGGCTATTCAGAGATTCAACTTTTTCCTGGTTTAGTCTTGGGAGGGTGTATGTGTCCAGGAATTTATCCATTTCTTCTAGATTTTCAAGTTTATTTGCATAGAGGTGTTTATAGTATTCTCTGATGGTAGTTTGTATTTCTGTGGGATCGGTGGAGATATCCCCTTTTTCATTTTTTATTGTGTCTATTTGATTCTTCTCTCTTTTCTTCTGTATTAGTCTTGCTAGCAGTCTGTCAATTTTGTTGATCGTTTCAAAAAACCAGCTCCTGGATTCACTGATTTTTTGAAGAGTTTTTTGTGTCTCTATCTCCTTCAGTTCTGCTCTGATCTTAGTTATTTCTTGCCTTCTGCTAGCTTTTGAATGTGATTGCTCTTGATTTTCTAGTTCTTTTAATTGTGATGTTAGGGTGTCAATTTTAGATCTTTCCTGCTTTCTCTTGTGGGCATTTAGTGCTATAAATTTCCCTCTACACACGCTTTAAATGTGTCCCAGAGATTCTGGTATGTTGTGTCTTTGTTCTCATTGCTTTCAAAGAACATCTTTAATTCTGCCTTCATTTCGTTATGTACCCAGTAGTCATTCAGGAGCAGGTTGTTCAGTTTCCATGTAGTTGAGTGGTTTTGGGTGAGTTTCTTAATCCTGAGTTCTACTTTGATTGCACTGTGGTCTGAGAGACAGTTTGTTATTAATTTCTGTTCTTTTACATTTGCTGATGAGTGCGCTTTACTTCCAACTATGTGGTCAATTTTGGAATAAGTGCAGTGTGGTGCTGAGAAGAATGTATATTCTGTCGATTTGGGGTGGAGAGTTCTGTAGATGTCTATTAGGTCTGCTTGGTGCAGAGCTGAGTTCAATTCCTGGATATCCTTGTTAACTTTCTGACTTGTTGATCTGTCTAATGTTGACAGTGGGGTGTTAAAGTCTCCCATTATTATTGTGTGGGAGTCTAAGTCTCTTTGTAGGTCTCTGAGGACTTGCTTTATGAATCTGAGTGCTCCTGTATTGGGTGCATGTGTATTTAGGATAGTTAGCTCTTCTTGTTGAATTGATCCCTTTACCATTATGTAATGGCCTTCTTTGTCTCTTTTCATCTTTGTTGGTTTAGAGTCTGTTTTATCAGAGACTAGGATTGCAACCCCTGCCTTTTTTGTTTTCCATTTGCTTGGTAGATCTTCCTCCAACCCTTGATTTTGAGCCTATATGTGTCTCTGCACGTGAGATGGGTTTCCTGAATACAGCACACTGATGGGTCTTGACTCTTTATCCAATTTGCCAGTCTGTGTCTTTTTTTTTTTTTTTTTTTTTGAGACGGAGTCTCGCTCTGTTGCCCAGGCTGGAGTGCAGTGGCGCAATCTCGGCTCACTGCAAGCTCCGCCTCCCGGGTTCACGCCATTCTCCTGCCTCAGCCTCTCCAAGTAGCTGGGACTACAGGCGCCCGCCACCAGGCCCGGCTAATTTTTTGTATTTTTAGTAGAGACGGGGTTTCACTGTGGTCTTGATCTCCTGACCTCATGATCCGCCCACCTAGGCCTCCCAAAGTGCTGGGATTACAAGCGTGAGCCACCTCGCCTGGCCCAGTCTGTGTCTTTTAATTGGAGCATTTAGCCCATTTACATTTAAGGTTAATATTGTTATGTGTGAATCCGATCCTGTTATTATGATGTTAGCTGGTTATTTTGCTCGTTAGTTGATGCAGTTTCTTCCTAGCCTTAATGGTCTTTACAATTTGGCATGTTTTTGCAGTGGCTGGTACCAGTTGTTCCTTTCCATGTTTAATGCTTCCTTCAGGAGCTCTTGGAAGGCAGGCCTGGTGGTGACAAAATCTCTCAGCATTTGCTTTTCTGTAAAGGATTTTATTTCTCCTTCACTTATGAAGCTTAGTTTGGCTGGATATGAAATTCTGGGTTGAAAATTCTTTTCTTTAAGAATGTTGAATATTGGTCCCCACTCTCTTCTGGCTTGTAGAGTTTCTGCCAAGAGATCCGCTGTTAGTCTGATGGGCTTCCCTTTGTGGGTAACCCGACCTTTCTCTCTGGCTGCCCTTAACATTTTTTCCTTCATTTCAACTTTGGTGAATCTGATAATTATGTGTCTTGAGTTGCTCTTCTCCAGGAGTATCTTTGTGGCGTTCTCTGTATTTCCTGAATTTGAATGTTGGCCTGCCTTGCTAGATTGGGGAAGTTCTCCTGGATAATATCCTGCAGAGTGTTTTCCAACTTGGTTCCATTCTCCCCGTCACTTTCAGGTACACCAATCAAACGTAGATTTGGTCTTTTCACATAGTCCCATATTTCTTGGAGGCTTTGTTCGTTTCTTTTTATTCTTTTTTCTCTAAACTTATCTTCTCGCTTCATTTCATTCATTTGTTCTTCCATCACTGATAACCTTTCTTCCAGTTGATTGAATCGGTTGCTGAAGCTTGTGCATTCGTCACGTAGTTCTCGTGCCGTGGTTTTCAGCTCCATCATGTCCTTTAAGGACTTCTCTGCGTTGGTTATTCTAGTTAGCCATTTGTCTAATCTTTTTTCAAGGTTTTTAACTTCTTTGCCATGGGTTCAAACTTCCTCCTTTAGCTCGGAGAAGTTTGATCGTCCGAAGCCTTCTCTCAACTCGTCAAAGTCACTCTCCGTCCAGCTTTGTTCCATTGCTGGTGAGGAGCTGCGTTCCTTTGAAGGAGGAGAGGTGCTCTGATTTTTAGAATTTTCAGTTTTTCTGCTCTTTTTTTCCCCATCTTTGTGGTTTTATCTACCTTTGGTCTTTGATGATGGTGACATACAGACGGGGTTTTGGTGCGGATGTCCTTTCTGTTTGTTAGTTTTCCTTCTAACAGTCAGGACCCTCAGCTGCAGGTCTGTTGGAGTTCGTCGGAGGTGCACTCCAGACCCTGTTTGCCTGAGTATCAGCAGTGGAGGCTTCAGAACAGTGAATATTGGTGAACAGCAAATGTTGCTGCCTGCAGAGACTCTTAAGGAAGAGCCTAAAAGTGAACTCTGTCTGATCCCAGAGTACAACTCTTAATCACATCTTGTTACCCTCAAGAAATAAATTTGGCACAAAAGATAGGCGTTAAGTAAAATATTTTCCCTTTACCACAAATGCCTTACTATATTTGAAACTATGTCTATGTAAACCTTTAAGGATATAAATCCTGGTCAAGACTAGCTAGTTTGTTTTATGGAGAGAGGGTGAAATATTACCTAAGAATGATGGCTACACCAATTTTATTGTAAATGGCAACTAAAACAATCAAAACTATCCAAAGTTTTAACTGTACAATGATAATAAACATAAATTCCTATTCTAGTATATACTACCATTTCAAGAAATGTTATACATGTTTTCCCAAATTGCCAAATCCTGTCATAAAACAATAGTAAAATACTAGACTATAGCTATCCCTTGATATACTTGGGGATAGGTTCCAGCCCCACCCCATACCAAAATCTGCACATACTCAAGTCCTGCAGTTGGCCCTGCAAGGAAAGAAATCAGCCCCCATATACGTGGGGTTTTGAATCCAACAAATAATAGATTTTCAATCTGCATTTTGTTGGGAAAAAAAAAAAAAACTATAAGTGGACCTGCACAGTTGAAATTCATGTTATTCAAGGGTCAGCTATATATAAGACTTTCTGATATCCAGATAAAGTGACAAGAAAGGAAAGTCCCTTAGTCTAAACTCCACAAGAAGGTAAGCATCTGGAAAGGCAAGTGCACGCTGAGGCCAGCAGCAGTCCCAGGCAAATCTTCAGCTCTCCAGTGCCCAAAGCTACTCATTTAAATAGTTGTATACATAGGAGACTAGATACAAAGCTTAGGGCCCATCCAGCAAAGGAAGGCTATGAGATCAGAAATCCCTGTGACAATTTGGAATCCCTAAAAGACAACACCCTCAATGAATCAGGGGATAGCAGAAGACTGTCAAGAAGCTTGTCTGTGTTGGCCTTGGCTCTGAGGGGAACCATGATAACATGATTTAGCTGTTTTTTATTAGATCTATCTTTTCATCTTGGCAAAGAAGAAAATATGTAGCAAATGAAAATGAATGAGACAAAAGAGCTAAATTAAGAGCAATGATTTATATTCTACAGCTTCCCACATCTGTTTCATAATGTGCTTATCCATACAGAACCAAAATTACTTATATAAATACAGTAAATAGTTAATCAAACCTTACCTGAATGGAATACATTATAATTTTAAAGCAGTGAACAGCAAATTCATTGGGATCCCACAGTTTATGATGATCTAAATGCCTGCAAATAACAAAAATTACTTTAAAATTCTCTATTTTATTATACTTTCTTCCTCTAGAAACCTCAATAGGAAAAGCTTAATAGTGAGAATATTACCTAAAAGAAAAGCAAGATTTCAATTTAATTCTTAATTAATGAACTTCGTGAAATATATGTTGCAATTAAAGCTATTTCTAAAGCAATGCTGTGGACTAGAAGTAGTTTCGTGAACATTTAATCAACAAATATTTATTGATTCCCTGTTTAATGTTGTGATTTATTAATTTACTTCTCTCAAAGGGTAATTTTAACTAACAAATAAATCTGAATGAAAGAGGGTGAATGAAGGACAAATACAAGGCTGGAAAACACCAGGGGATCAGCTTTAGATTATATTCACAGATGGCCAGATCTACTTCTCACCTACTGTATCAAAATTAAATTTAAAAAATTGTCCTTCCATATCAAAACTAACTTTATTATAACTATAATTTGTTGAAAATATACTTTATGCTAGGCATATATTATCAACATTCTTAATGGTTAATCTAGACCATAGGTTCAGGAATAAAATGATCAGAATTTGAATTCTGACTTCATTTTCTACCTATATGTCCTTGTCCATGAGTGAGTTACTTGACTTCTCTAAGGGTCAGTTCTCTGACCTGGAAAATGGGGATAACAACAACATCCATTTCACAAGGTAAAAGGATTAAGTAAGATAAAGTATATAAGGTTATTAGCATAGTCACAGGGTGCAGCCAGTACTTGATAAGTGGTAGCTTCTATTTTAATATATAAATAAACCATTTAATGCATTCATTCAAAACTCTTCAAAGGTGAAAAAATTGGAGCTCAGAGAGGTTGAATGAGTTTTTCAGGTTCATACAACTAATAAACAGCACATCCTGATATGACCTATATTAACATCTGTGCTGCTTCTTATAACTTTCATTTCCTTGAAAGTAATAATTATTTTTTGGGTCATTAAAAATGGAAATGGTACAAAAAAAAAAGACCTGAAATCCCTCTTGAATCATCACAGTTATTAAGGTCCACTATGTGTTACATGCTATGCTCTAGGCTCTATGCATTCGAAGAAGCATTTGAACTTGCCTACCTCTTCTAAAGAAGCCTGAATGAAGAGTAGAAGGCAGAAATGAAACCCACTAATTAGAATAAAGTGGACAGAAGCAGTGATAGAAACACATTCAGAGAATTTATAGAACAAAATGCAGAAAACAAATGCACAGTTAACCTGAATCTGATAAACTGGGTAGTTTGTCTTATAATTGAGGCAAATTCTTCCATCTTCACTCTCAGAAGATATAAAATAAATTTTTAATGCTAATATGACCTGTATTATCATAATCTTATGGATTCTTAGCCAATAGTCAAGTTAAATATCGTCCAATACAATATTTATCTGCTAAGAGGCAGAAAAAGAAACTTTATTTACCGCTTCAAGCATGCTACCAATTACTTATAGTTCGCATATGTACTTGTCAAGAATTTTATTACAGTAACCTGCTAACATATTGGCCGTGGCTCAAATTTGTCCTATATAGCCCTATCTGATTAACTTTCTCAAAGGGAAATTCTAGCCACTTTATACTTTTGAGCTAAGGTCTCCACTAATTATCTATAAACTTAAATATAAAATTTTAAGATCTCCACAGTATAGCCTAAACGTTTTCCCTCTTATCTCACTGTAACCCCTAAACTATATCCAGCACTCCAGCCAACAATATCAGTGTCTTGTGCTGTTGATTAAAAATACGATATTCAAAATTTCTTTTAAATCATCTATTTTCTTTACTCAATCAAATAATAATTGAAATTAAAAACCTACTTCAATGTCAAACAAAAGCATTCTTTACAAATAAAATACAATTTCCAGAGCAGTTTTTGATAACTACATTCATCTGCATTAAAAGATACTGGCCCTGGCAGGCTGCTGTGGCTCACGCCTGTAATCCCAGCACTATGGGAGGCCAAGGCAGGCAGATCACCTGAGGTTGGGAGTTCGAGACCAGCCTGAACAACATGGCGAAACCCCATCTCTACTAAAAATACAAAATTAGCCAGGCATGGTGATGCGTGCCTATAATCCGAGCTACTTCGGGAGGCTGAGGCAGGAAAATCGCTGGAACCCAGGAGGCGGAGGTTGTGGTGAGCCAAGATCATGCCATTGCACTCCAGCCTAGGCAATAAGAGCAAACTCTGTCTCAAAAAAAAAAAAAAAAAAAAAGACACTGGCCCTAAATTCTCAAATTAGACATGAATTATTTGTTTTGGACTGCTAGAGCACTTTTTGTCCTTTTCTCATAATCCATATATTATTTTATAAATATTATACATGTCAATCACCCATCAAATTTGTTATTCATGCATATATTCCCAAAATATCTGGCACCTCACTTGTAGAGGTCATTTAATATTTAATTAACTAAATGGGTAAATGGGTAATGTGTAATCACATATTTACTTAAGATTAATTTAATTAATTAATATATGATCAGAAATTTTAAGTTCTATGTAGAAAAGAATATAACTCAGTTCAAGTTATTCAACTCAAGTACAACTTATTTGGTAAATTCTTTCTTCCAAGCTAGCTCTCTAGATTTTTAAGGCCTTATAGATTAGTTCTAAGAGTATTAAGATAAAAAATGGAATTCTGACGTTGTCAGCATGTCTAGATATTAAAAAAATAAATTTGCTCTTAGTATATTTGGTGTAATTCTGTAATTTTTAGTAGCATTTCCATAACCTTACAGAGCCTTTAAACAGTAGATCTCAATATTTTGGAGGTGGGAGGAAACACAGATCCCTTCAAAAATCTACTGATTCTCTAATTTTTAATACAATTTTGTGATTTATAGATTCTTGTAACTAAGACTCAACTTTGAACCCTAGGCTAAGAACATCCATCTGTCCTAAATAAAGAATTCTGGATGTTACATTTAGAATATCGTACATATTCTACAAAGCCACTATTGTAGTCAGAAGGAGAAAAGGACAAGGTGAATTTTAACAAAAGACAGACTAGCAAAAATGTCTAGAAATTACATACAATATTATATAGTAGATCTGTCATCTGGTGATTGAGTTAGAAACACAAAGGCTTGACAAGGCTTGAGAGACCATATCTATGTGGAGAAACTCAAAGCTCATTAATGTATTTTGCCTGGAGGAGAGCATGAAAGTACCAACGAGATATTTAATATTCTTGCTCTGATTAATCACTATGTAAAAGATGAATTCACTCAGAGATGTGAATGTGATCTAAGGCAGCCCAGCCACAGCAAAAAGACAGCCAATAAATAGAAGCCAGGGACCAGGAAAAACTGACCATGAAAGTTGGTAGAACAAGATACATCATACTTAGACACTGTTTAAACATTTCACTGCACATATGCATTTCAAGGTCTGTAAGCAGATATTCAAGTTAAACAATGCACATGATATTAAACACATTATTACACGTCATACTTAAAGGGAAAAAGCTAATTAAGTAATTGAACCACTGTTCAAACATATCATGCATGACTCAGTCCTGTACTACTTCCACAATGTTACACTGATTCCATTAATAACTCACTCATGCAAGTAAAAAAGTAGTTGTCCTCTGTAAATAAGTTAACACAGAATTAATACAGCAAAGTCACAAATAACCAGGAAAACACCAACTACTTACGCAAAAACTGGTCTAACAGCATTATTCATATTCCCAAAAGTTGCTCGACCCAGCAGTTCTCTGAGACAGTTTTCAGCCAGAACAGCAGGATTCTCTTCTTTGTCAGTTGCAGAAGGAGAAGAAGGAGGGCCTATGCGACTAAAAAAGAATGAGAAATAAAGAAAAACACAAGAATTTTAATATTAGTTCTAATAAACAGAATATACTTTACTTTTTAGAAATGTTAAACTGGCATTTTCTTTTTATCCTCCAGTAAATATAAAGCTTAATTCTAATTTCATGAATTTAACACCACCAAAATGAATCATACGCTCTTTCAAATTGAAGAAATAAACTTGGCTGTGCAAATTGTTTCTAGCTAACAGAATGTCTTTTATATATAACTAAAATACTCAGCAGCTTGCTATTCACTTTCATTCAACTTTTCTGTATTTATAGCAAAATCTTAGTAGGAACACAGGGCCCAGAGACCATCTTTAGGTATCCTTAATTTAACTGTGAATGGGCAAAAATAAAGTGAAAAACTATGACCTAGCCTGTAAATAAAAAATAAAATTTAAAAGCTAATTAGAATATCTGTATACATAGCTGTCTTCAGCAGATAATATTCTGTTCATATCCTGAAACATTATTTTAGGCTAATGAATTTAAGAATAATAAGTCTAAAAATGTATATGTGGCACGGGGATATCATGAAAAAATGTAATTTCTTAAGAACTGACAACCAATCAGCTCTGTTTCTTGTATATTACTTATGCTAATCCTGGACGTCAAGAGCCATAATTATGGAAAATGGGTTCCCAACTAGCTAGTGATCCTTTAAATAGTAAATATTTTAGATAAGGAAACTTTCACCTCAGCTACAGTGCCAAGAATAGGAAAAATACAGATAGTGCTAAAATACAACAAGTTTCACACTTTAGGAAAGGTTCCCAAAGCTGGAGACAGTCACATCTAAGGAATCAAGCATGAATCCTTTCTGTAATTACTGTAAATTAACATGAACGTGTGTTACCATAGAGTTATCAATTACATCTCATTTCTAGACTACTTTTATGTTGCTATTACACATATAATCACTAAAATCATAAAATTTAAATTTAGAACTGTAAGTGAATGTTGTAGAGGAAAAAGAAAAAACAAGCATATATCCCAAAACAATATTCAATTCCAAAATATCTAAGGACAAATCAAATATGAACAGTGTCTAACCATTTGTTGAAAAAATAAAATACAGTGTGGGTAGCTATTATTACCATTATTATTATTATTTTGGTTAGTTCTAACACCCTGCACAAAAGTATGCTGGATCTTTTAGATTAACAAAAGTAGAGCTATAATTTCTGTTTCTCACATTTGCAACTTTAAGTAGTATTCATTAAAACAGCAATTTGGATATTCAATAATTAGTGGCAAATAAACTGTAAACTTACTCTAAAGAAAATAAAGGCTTAAGTGTATGAATAATAATCTGTAGTCTACTAAGCCTAATACGATCACTACAGACTAAAAATTTTTTTAGAAAGGTACATATTTTTAAACTCACTTAACTTTATGAGACTACTGTTTACAGAGTACTAAAGATAAAACATTCTTATCTAGCAAACACACATACATATATATAAAAGTAATACAGTCTCAACACTAATATGTTTTTAAATACCTGTCAACTTCTTCTATCTTTTGCATGTTAAACAGGAGGGATGGAACAATCTTATCCATATGCTGAGGTTCCCAAATGGTGGCCCGAAGTTCATCGTTAACTGTTTTGCGAACCACACCTTGAATACCTCTAATGCCAGCAATTCGTATCCTATAAAAAAAAGAGGAAGAAAATGAGCCATAAAAAAATTATTTAAACAAGTCTGTTTGCCTAGCTAAGAGAACGGATATCAATACTGTTATCTTATTAATAAAATATCTTAAAATAGCACACAAGTCTAAGAAAGTAAATTTCAAAAATTTAAGAGACAGAGATACGCCCCAAAAAGGCTTACTTTAAATATCATGTTCTTAAAATCAGCATTTAAAAAGTTAAAAGGACAATAAGATACAGAAATACCTATTTTTCAATTTTAAAAAATCAACAGCATAGGTTTTCTTAAAATGATAATGATACTCCATTTCTTACCTAGAAGTCTCAAGAGCTGAGTGAAAACATGATTTCACTGTTCTGAACACCCTTCATGCTTCTTCAGACTTCTCTCACTGTTCCTCCCTAACAGCCCTTCAACTCCCTTTGACCACCTAGATAGAAGACTAAGCTGGTTCTTTTAAAAGGTATTACAAATAAGAACTATCGAAATGGAGCACAGATAACCTCAGCAATATATATACAAATGTGTCTATAAACACATATACATTATCATATAATAATCTGATAATGTGACTTAAAATGTATCAATATAGTAGTGACAGAATGCTGCCTTATCCTCCCATCCCAGATCACAGCACCAAACCTCCTCAAGCTCCTCCTTACACTTCTTTAAAAAAGCAAAAGAAAATAAAAATCTATAGGTTCAAGAATGAGAAGAAAAGTGACTAGAAAACAGTTTCTAAAAACTGCAAAAGAACAAAGTCTCAAGCAGAGCTAACTTGGTGGCCCAATTAGTCTCAAAACATTTTCCTTCTGGTCAAATATGATGGCTATTTACTTTCTTTCTTTCTACTATTTAAAATACTCACCAATTTGTTGTTTATTCAGTTTACCTAGCATTGTCTTCTAAAAACTGTAAACGGGTTTAAACAATAGAAGATATGGGGAGGGAGGTGACATTGCTTTGCATCCCTATGGCAAAATAATGCAGGCATTCAGGAGTAGCAGATGGAGAATGGGAGGTGGCAGTAATATGCTACTGAACAGCTGAGAAAAATGAATTGGAAGACATAAAGGCAACTTTTGCCTATTTCAAAGTCGTGTCTATACATGCTGCTTTTTAAAACATAAAGAAGTCTTGAGAGATTCTCGTGCAGCTATCACAGTGGGCAAGCCTACATTCCTACAAAAGGTGCCTGCTTTACATACCTCCTGCTACACCTTGGGTGATGAGAAGGCCAAGCACAAGGTGGCATGGAGCACATTAACAAACAAGATGATGTGAGACTGCAGCCTAAATGGTGCAGCAGCAGATAGTGGTGCCCTTGTTCAAGGTTAAAGGGCAGTGTTGGTGGTAACTACCAATAGCTACTATAGCTACACAGCTTCATCCAATCCAGATCTAAAATCTAGACTAATCAGCACATTCTAGCCATGACCCCCCAAAACGAATTCTACAGTTTCCCCATCAGTAAAATAGAACAACTGTCACATCTACAGCATAGAAATGTTGAAGAATTTAAATGAGCTAATTCACGTAAAGTGGTTAAACAATAATTGGTACACAGTAAGCACTCAGTGTTAGCTGTTCCTGTTTGTTGCTAACCATGATGAGGACGATGACAATGATGGTGGTGGTGGTGGTAATTTCTACCACAGCTGAAGTTTCTTCAGAAAATTAGAGTTAAAAGATTGTGATGCATAACTCTACAAGTGGGAGCCAGTTCTTCAAGGAAAATAAGAAAATCCTAACATTTACCAGCCTCATCTCCTACTGTCCATGTCTCCTGGAGTTCTACTTGGTAAGAGCTTGGTAAAAAAATAAAGGGACTGATGATTTATCTAAGTTAGAACTTAAAAGAGAATATAAATATACTTAAAGAAAATCAAAAGGGCTTTTAAGTTAAAGCAGAAATAATCAAACTAAGTATTTTATATTAAATAGCATTTTAATTTACTCATTTGTTTTACAGGAATTCAAATAAAATGTTGGCATTATGGAACTTCAAATATAATATTGGAAAGACCTAGAGTTAGCAAATTGTACTATAAGTCCTTTCATTGGTTTATAGAAAATGTCAGAGTTTCTTTTTGAAAGCAGTAATGAAAAACAGGTAAAAACACATTCAAAAGACAAGATATTTCACTAGGGGATGATAAATACTTAGAAAAACATACTTTTGAAAGAAAGCAAAAATGTTAAAATCTTGAAAAAATTGCCAATTTCTTTAGCTAATCTTTGTATCTTTTTGCCCCATTAAAAACTTATTATCAGCCTCTGAAGAGAGAGAACAGTCTCATAAACATTTAAAAGATATACTTTAGAGAGAGAAAAAAGAATTTTCCTGGTGATGGAGACAAATAGAAAACTAATTATTGTAAGGTAATTATAGTATTTTTTTTTTACCTCTGAGAAGGCTTTACACTTCATAATAAAAGAATAATAGCAGGACTCTAAATAGCCTATACTCTATGGAGCAAAAATCATACCAGCAGCATCACAGACAAAAACAAATCTTAGACCTGAAAATAACTATTTAATCACCTTTAAGCTTTCTTTCTCCAAGTTAAAATAAATTTACACTTGTTTTTGTTTCATGTAAACCAGCACTGTAGCTTGCATACTTTAACTGAAATCTAGTTATATTTCTGTACATTCCTTTATTTTAAAATAAAAGTAAAAATTATAAAGCATGCTATATCTTGATTATCAACTGCTCACAGGAACTCTAAATCCTGGTTGATTTCTTGTTTTTTAGGTGTAAGATAGTAATGCTCAAATTACTTTCTATATTTCCTAAAGTCATTTTGGCTTTAATTCTTAACTTTAAAGTTTCTCATTTCTGTATTTCTCATTCTATCAACCTACAGATTGAGTTCATAAAATATTTGATTCCAGATTTTTAGTAGGATATATCTAGAAGAAATGTTTAAAAATGTCCAAGACAGTTGTCATGACAACCTCAGATGGATAGTGATTCAGTAATATACATTCATTCAATTTATCTACTTATTCACTCAAAAAGTACTAACTGAGAGCCTACTATGGACCAGGCACTATTCAAAGTATTGGCGATACTGCAGTCCTCAAACCAAAGTCCTCACCCTCCTGGAATTTATATTCCATAGAGGAGCAAGAAATAAGGAGATACATGATAAGAAGATAAAGATAACTAGGGGTAGAATGAGATGGGTGACATTTAATAAAGGGTGGCTGGGGAGGGTTCTTGTGATAAGGTGTCATTTGAGCAGAAATCTGAACTAAGTGAGGTAACAAGCCATGTGGGCATCCAGGGAACTGTTCTGTGCACAAAGACCAATGTGTCCAAAGGGCCTGAGGAGAGGTGTGACTAAAGTGTTCAAGAAATGGCAAGGAGATCCACATGGCAGGATTAGAGTGAAAGCAGGAAGAAATGATAGAAGGACAGGATCTGACAGAGTAAGCAGAGCATGAAGAGACATTCTAGGCTACAGTAAAGACTGCATTTTAGTGAGCTGGAAAACCATTCTCATTTTGCTACTTCAGTCCGTAATTATAGCTTCTAACAGCAACGGAAAGCCATATTTCAGCCATATTCTTGTTTCCTCTGGTAATCATTACGTAACATATAAACACAATATTCATCTCTAAATTACTTACTATAGATCATAAAGTAAAATAATACATACTCTGTTCGTATTTCTGGATCACTATGACAGGAATGGCACATGGCACTGAATCGAGACACAAAAAAGTCATAACGTCTGTGATAGGATGGTGTGTCTTCTTCAATATTTGCAAATTTGACAAACTAAAAAACACAAATAATATATCTCACCTTCTTGAAGGTGTGGACCAAATACATTTAATTTCATACATTGTCATATTAACAAGCAATATAAAAATAAATAACAAACAAAATATCAAATATGACATTAATACAGAAGAAACTTTCTTTTCTTGAGATAGGGTCTTGCTCTGTTGCCCAGGCTGCAGTGCAGTGGTGCGATCATAGCTCACTGAGCTTTGAATTCCTAGGCTCAAGTGATCCTCCTGCCTCAGCCTCCCAAGGCGTCAGGGCTACAGGCACACACCACCAAACCTGTCTAATTTTTTTATTTAATTTTATTTTTGTAACAATGGGGGTCTTGCTATGTTGCCCAGGCTGCTCTTGAACTCCTGGCCTCAAATGATCATCCTGCCTTGGTCTCCCAAAGCACCCAGAATACAGGCATGAACCTCTGCACCAACCCAAAAGAAACTTTTTAATAATAAACTTTTAGAAAACAAGAGGAAGAAAAAAGAAGAAACATAATATATGCTTTCCCTAAATCTTAATCCATAATAATGACAGTGTATTTATCATTGTACAAAGAACACAAGCTTTGAACTAAGAAAGGCACAAGACTGAATCCTCCTATTATATACAGCTTTACTTCACTGTATCTTTGGACAAGTTATTTAGCTGTAATTCCTCATCTATAAAATGAAAATAATATTTCTAAGCTTGAAGGGTTGAGAATCATGACATAATTAATATATGTAAAATATCTAGCATATACTGTATTATTTCTTTTAAAAAACATGAACCAATGTTGCATAGTATTAACATGTATTACCATTATGTATTATTTATGACAAAAATTATGTATTATCATTTATTGATATTATTTAATATTTTTCTTTCTTGAATCAGCTATGCTATATTATGCTCCACACTTTTCTATATTTGAAACAGTTTACAACAAAAAAGAGGTAAAAATAAAAAGTATCTAGCACAATTTCTGAAACAAAGGAGAACCGAAATACATTCCATCTATTACTGTCATATTGGGTTGGCATTAGCATGAAGAGGAACATGTCGACAAATTAAACCGTACGAAGACCATTAATAAATTTTAAATTAGTACTGGTCATGTGTGACAACATAAGGCACTCACCACCACTAAGAAAATTAGACCACCAGGAAATACTAGGTAATTAATGTTGCTCAAGATAATATGGCATTTCATTTAATAAAACTCACTCAAATTAAGGTAAGTAACTGGGGAATCTGGTCTTTTGCCCAATTGACTTACTAAAATAATCTAATGGCACTGCTGGGTGAAAGTAAGGAAATTTCTGGAAATGTACACTAAAATTATCCCCCTAGCTAGTAAGCCACTTCCCCAAAATGTTCCTCACCTAATGTAAACAAAACAGGAGAAGCCTAAGTAGCTACCTTGCCTGAAACTAAGCTTGTCACATCATCTAAATACATTTGGAAATACCCAATATATTCCTGTTGAAGTAAGTGATAAAAATCATATTAAGAGTTTTGAATGAGGGTTTATTTAACGCTCTTGCTACCAGTAATAACTAACAGTGCCATGCACTCTTCCAAGAGCATCATATATATCAACTCATGTCACGCAACAATCCTGCGAGACTGGTATTCTCATTCTCCTCATTTCACAGATGAAAAACCGAGGCAAGGAGAGAATAAATAACTTCCTCAAGGTATACAGCTAGAAAGTGATATAGGCGAAGTTCAAACTGGGGTAGACAGACTGTGGAATCCACACTGTCAGCACCTCGTATACTTCCTCTTCCTATACCAGAAAATAAATATCCATAAACAATAGCAGGTAATATATGATTTTTTTTTTTTTATTAAAACTTTGAATGGAAACATACAGTATTCATGTAGGTTGAATGCCTTAAAGCTTCTCAGAGAAGAAGTTGGAACTGAAAGACTGAAGGTGATACAATGAAACTAAAGACAAGGGAAGAAATATTATCACTGTATTTTCTTTTTAAAGTAGGTATGCTTTCCCCAAACTTATCTTAAGGAACAGTGGTTCAAGGCAGAAGAAAATGAATGTGGTGAGCAGAAATAGTTCAGAAGTAGTCTAAAAAAGAATAAACATACAAACCCTTAACTTTTATGGTAAACTTATTTTTAAAAGACCGCCAAGACCATTCAAAGGGAAAGAATAGCCTTTTCGACGGATAGTAATGGCATAGTTAAATATCCACGTGCAAAATGTGGATAAAGCTGAATGCTGAATTCACATCACATACAAAAGCTAATTCAAAATGGATTATTAAATACAAACTTAAACTGTAAAACTCTTAGAAGAAACTATAGGAGTAAACCTTTGTGATCTTGGATTAGGCAATAGTTTCTTAGAGATGAAACTGAAAGCATACCCATCCACCACCCCCCAAACACACATACACACCCACACACACCAACAACAAAAGGAAAAAAAAAGCAACTGGACTTCATCAAAATCAAAACTTTAGTGACTCAAAGCATACCATGAAGAAAGTGAAAAGACAAAACCACAGAAGGAGAAGATGTCTGCAAATCACATATCTGATAAAGTACTCTTATCAAGAATATATAAAGAACTTTTACAACTCAACAATAAAAAGACAATTGAAAAAAGGAGGGAAAGGATTTGAATAGACATTTCTCCAAAGAAAATATACCTAATAGTCAAAGAGCACATGCAGAGTTTTACCATTAATCATTAGGGAAATTAAAATCAAAACCACAATGATACCCCTTCAGACCCTCTAGGATGGTTAAAATAAAAAAAGAGACAATAACAAGTACTTAACAAGTACTGATGAGGATGTGGAGAAACAACACTCATATGTTGGTGGTGGGAATGTAAAATAACACAACCACTTTGGAAAACAATTAAACACAGTTACTACATAACTCAACCACTTTGGAAAACAATTAAACACAGTTACTACATGACTCAGCAATTACACTACTAAGTATATACCCAAGAGAATGAAAAACATACATCCACACAAAAACCTGTACACAAATCTTCATAGCAGCATTATTCATACTAGCCATAAAAATGGAAACAACCTTAATTAATGAAAAGGCATGAAACTCAACAGGAATGTAGGACACAAAGTTAGTGTTGCAACAAAAGACCAAGAGAAAATAAAAATGACAAGTATGCATTCATTTACAGGCAGATATTCTATTATGATTAGTTAATACCACAGATTTCACAAGAAACAGCAGAAAAAGTGAAAGGCAAAGTATTCTAATTATCTTAATTTGTGTTGACTGTTCAAATGCCCTTTTCAGGGAATTTACCTTTACCAGGTAAAGTCATTCTAGGAAGCAATTAATTCTAGATACGCTAATTAAGCATAAATTTAGTAAACAGAATAGTTTTACTCACAGAATTTGTTCCAAGAACTTGAAGCTTTGGTTCCCCCGATTCCAGCAGCTTTGCCACCATATGAAGAAAGCTTTCTACAAATGGCTTAATGCTTTGAGAATGGCAAGCCATGAGAAGTTGGTCCAGTGCCTCCATAGCAATCAAAACATACCTACATGTAGGAGAAAAAGAACGTCAAAGCATTTCTACCTCTCTTAATTCTCCTAAGTGCTTTCCATTGGAAGAAATGAAATAGTCTATTGAAATACACTGAAGAAAGAAATGCAAATTTATTAACTCCTAAGTAAAATCTTAATTCTCACACAGCACTAATATCTTGTAGGTTATAAAATAATCCTTTTATCGAAGCATACAGAAAATATACACTGTATTCCTCCATTTTCTCCTTAACTATCTGAGCTTCTTTAACATTAACTTTGTGTATATTTTTCTTTGTAAATACGGACATTTTCTATTTTCCAGACTTTCAACCATATTTACTTGTATCTGACCCAAAATAATTATTAAAGTAATGTGACAATTTCCAATATCATCTACTTATATGTCTAAATATGAGTAGATAAAACACTATCAGCAACATAATATTATTTTAAAAATCTCATAAATGTTACTTTACAATTCATCAGATTTTACATCTTGTACTTAAAATTCAGACAGATGCCAGAGGCTAGGAAGGGCATATAAGTGTGGGTGCGGGGGCGGGGTGTGGAGGGATGAAGAGACGTTGGTTAATGAATACAAACTTACAAAATTAGATAAAAGAAGTAAGTTCTAATGTTCAACAGCACAGTAGGGTGACTGAAGTTAGCAACAATGTACTGTATATCTCAGAGTAGCTAGAAAAGGACTTGAAATGTTCCCAACACACAAAAATGATAAACTGAGGTGATGGATAGCCCAAATACCCTGACTTGATCTTTACACATTCTGTACATGTAACAAATACTCACAGGTACTCCATAAATATGTAAAATATTATGTATCAATTTTTAAAGGGTAAATCGAAAACAAAATTAAAATTCAGTCCTTAGATACTTTGCCTTCAACAATCAACCATAAAGCTATGTGTGCCATGACTTACTAAAATGTTCTAAGTGGTAACAATGCAAAGGTACAGAAAGCTAATATATCACTTGGAGAATAGAATACTCCAATAAACTTGGATCATAAAATGACAGAATGAAAAAGTATTTATAATCCAAATTGAAAAGTTATTATTGTTTGAGCACAGAGAATATAGTAGGATGGTAGACTTCTATTTATCAGTAGGAGTATAGCTAGCACAGCTCCAAATCAGCATGCTTGAATTTCCTGGGCCTTGATATCTAAGCCTAACACGGTTCTCTCTTAATACTCCTCCAACAGGTAAAACTGAAGCTGTGTGAAAAAAAAAAAAAAATTGGCTGGTTAACAGGATCTTTCTGTTTGTTTTCAACTTAGAGACTGATCTTTAAATTACAGTATTGCACTGATAGACTAAGCGAGTCAATTTCTACTATTTCCCATTAGAAAAGTCTCAAAAATCAATAGACACAAGCTAAAGGTAACTCAGTTAACTAACGCAGTCCACTCACAAAACCTGACCACCAGCAAAGTAATAAAAGCCACGGCATCTATCGGAGTATTACATATTTCTTTGTATAATATTACAATGTTTTATCCTCTACATATAATCTTTGTCTCACTAAATGGCAAAATAATCTATAGAATGATTTGAAAGTCTAGAAAGAATTTTCCAAAGATACTATGTTAGCAGCCATTAGTTTCCTTACCCAGAACGATGTCTGACAACATCCCTGCTCAACCTTTCTGCCAGGTAAGAACCAATTCGATCCAGTTTCTCTGGAGCAGATACTGCATAAAATGTCAATTTCTCCATATCAGCTTTCACAAGGCCATCCTAAAAATAATAACAAAATAAATAGATTATCTATATTTTCATGCTTATATTTTTAAGTGTTGTCTGCTTTATAATTTCCCTTTTTGGATTGGAGATTAAACGATATTTATGTAGAACCCTTCTGTACATAACCTCCTTAGTGATAATATTCAACATGATGGATACATAGAACTTTCAAAAAATTTTTTACAATGCCCTATTTATGCAAAGCACAAACAGTAAATTAGACTCTAACATCTTCCTTTATAGAGACATAGCTCAATTATCTGTAGTATATAGGGAATGGGATATAGATGTAAAAAGATTTCAAACAAAATTTGTTTCATTTAAAAAATGTCAAATGTTATTAAACCTGTTTTACTCATTTACTTATACAATAGTCAACATATGGCTTTTTTAATGATTCAGAAGTCAGTGATATTATTATAAGTTTTTGTTGTAATTAATAAATGAGAAAGTATTCAGAGCTGTAGAATCTATACTTATTCAACATATTTAAAAAGCAACAACAGGTCCCTGATATGGAATTAAAAAACGGTCATTTGTCTCTGCCTTTTAAAAGATGATGTGCAACTGGTGCATAAGTTCTCCCCAATTACCACGTAAGTTTCTTGGCCATATATAACCCAAGTAAGTGTTGCTTAGGAACACTGGAATAGGTGAGAAGGGAGAAAGGGAAACTATGTTAGACGGTGAATCTACAACAAAAATTGTGTAGATGTGTGTTTTCACCTTCAACTGGTCCCTCAATGTTCTTTGGCTATTTTGCTGTTTCCCTAGTTGAGTCACTCCCTCATATTTTGTACCTACTTCGTTTTCCTCAGACTTGCTACTTTGGTGCCTCTCTCCTCTCTCAGACAGCAAATGAGCTCTTCTCTTTCCCGGAGAAGGTGGAGGCCATCAGATTAGTATTTACTGGCAAAACATCCCTGCTTTCTCAGTGCCTGCTAGGCCAGTAGATCTTAACTAGGGGTAACTGAGCCCCTCCGGGCAATGTCTAAAGGCATTATGGGTTGTCATAGATGGGTGAAGGTGGGTACTGGGATCTAGTAGGTAGAGGCCAGGGATGTTTCTAAATATCTCACAATGCACAAAATAGCCCCCAAAAGTAAGTAATCACCTGGACCAAGATGTCAGCTGAACCTAAGTTAAGAAACCCTGCCCTAGGCAAAGTGAAGCAATCTAGTTTTCCTGTCTAGGAGGAATTGGTTTGCCTCTGCTCTAGCTGTCTTCCACACACAGTTCCATGATCTGGCTCCATCAGTTAGCCTCTCTTATTCCTGGTTCTTTGACCTCTCCCCCTGTATCAGTTCCTCCACATCATCATTTAAATATAATTGTGTCTCTCCTATATTTTTAATCTCTTACTAATTTTATTAAGGAATAATCTATATATGAATAACTGCATTGACTTACGGTATATAATTGGAAATGACAGTTGTATACATCTGTGAAGACACTGCTAAAAATAAGATACAGGTTGAGGATACCTCATCCAAAATGCTTGCGATCAGAAGTGTTTCAACTTTGGCTATTTTTTCAGATTTTGAAATATTTGCAGATACTTAACTACTTAGATATCCCTAATCCAAAAATTCAAAATCCAAAATGCTCCAGTGAGCATTTCCTTTGAGTATCATGTCAGTGCTCAAAAAATTTTGGATTTCGGAGCATTTCAGATTTCAGGTTTTTGGATTAGGGATGTTCAACATGTACAGAACATTTTCATCATTTACAAAAGATTCCCCATGTCCTTTGCAGGCCATCTCTCCCTCTTCAGGCAACCACTGCTCTGCTTTTTATCACTATGAATCAGCATGCGTCTGACATAAATAGAATCATACAGTTTACAAACCGTATCTTTTGTGCAAGACTTCTTTCACTCAACTCATCTCTTTGCCCAGGAACCCTTCTCCAGTTCACCTGGATAATTCCTACTCATCCTTTAGGTCTTAGCTTCCTCCAAAAATGTGTTGCACTCTCCCAGCAGCCCCTGCTCCAAGTTTGGGTGAGATGTTCCAACTATATGTTCTTTTAGCTCATGGTACTTATCTCCACTATTTTATTTTATCAGATTATCTTTTCATTCATTAAACAAATATTGAGTGCCAACTATGTGCCAGGCACAATAATAGACATTAGGAAAGCAATAGTGAGTAAAGAGCTGCATTAACTCATTTAGTCCTCATGAGAACCTTACGAGATTGGTACTATTTATTACTTCCATTACATGATGAGAAAACAAGGGACTTGCCCAAGATCATCTGGCTACTAATTTTAAGAAACTGTTTATCTGTCCCCCTTACTAGATTTCTCTTTCAAGGCAGGGACTATGACATGTTTGCTTCTGCATTTGGGTACCTACTATCTGACCCATTATGGATGTATCACAAGATCTGTTTGTTTTAATAAATTAAAAATATGAAATATGGCAAATTGAGTAATGTTTGTCACATGTATTCAAGGTTCATGTAGATCTTTTCCTTTTTTAAAATCTTATTTTAAAGATTGCTATTTAAACAAATCTTATATAAATCCTTGGCAAAAATAAGGATTCTTTCTCTAATTTACCTGTGGTCATTTCAATGATCAAGTGTCCAAAGCTCCCTCACTGCCTACGAGTTAAAGTGACTAAAGTAGAGGCCTTGCTTGTCATTCACGATCCTCTAAAACCTGGCCTCCACCTTACCTTCAGTAACCATATGTCCCAGACTTCTCAGGAAAATAATTATTTGTATATTCAGTCTACTAACTGATAACATCTGAAATTTCAAATGAGAAATCATGGTCAACATGATTACCACCCTTACACTCTACAATTAGGTTATATAAACCTTCGCTTGAAGTCTGATGGATAACTTGCTCTAGGCTTCAAATATATGCCTTGCTTTCCCATGTCTTTTCTCTTTCCCCTCACTTGCAATAAAGAGACTAATCTTGTCTACCTCTCCAGATGGTATACATCCTTCAAAGCTCAGCAAATCTCATTTCCTCTGTGAATGCTTCCCGGAGGTTCCCAACCCATAGTGATACCTCCCTGCTTTAGAGGCAAAAACCTTCCACCTGATTTACTTAGCATTTTACTTACTGATTTATGCATTGTAATTTCATATTCAGTATGTTTCTGCTTTATGTCAGTTACTGGATGGAAAGGTCCTTCAAGGCAGTACCGTATCTTAGGGTTTTTAATATGCCAGATATCCTGGATAATTTGTGGCATATTAATATTTAATTGATATGTGGCCAATAATATTTAATTGATTAACCTCCTCTACATAACTGAATGTTTAAACAGATTTGGTTAAAAAGAAGATATACCAACATTAAGTTAATGTTAAGATAACCAAAAGTTTTATACAATTTGTTACATTTTCAAATAAAGCAAATTTTGGAAGTCAAAAGCCATGTAACTTTTTTTTTGTTCATATTCATTTAACATGAGACTACAGAAGTCTTAGAAAAGTTGAGGCAATGTGAAACAAAATCACCCCAACCAGTTGCTTTGAAACCAGTAATCTTCACAAATAAAATAATTGTTATAAAAAAATTAAATAGTATTTAAGTAAAAAGAAAAACTCTGCCTGAAACAATCTTTCTTTACCTCTCAGTTCTCTTCTAAAAACTGTGTGGTCAATCCCTATTTATTCTTTGGATCTTAGCTTAGATTTTATTTCCTCCAGGCTTTCTTCTCCTCAACCCAAATTGGGTACCACTCCTATCTACTCCAGGAACAGCCCATACTTCATTTGTCTAGGACAACATTTCTTTTTACAACAAATTGTAATTACCAGTTTACTTACATATGTGCATAATGAGAGCAAAAAACCTTCTCTCTGTTCACAGTGGTACCGTGAGCACTTAGTTTAAATAATATGGCACTGGTTCATAAATTAATGAACATAAATTAATGAGACAGTGTTACTTAGACACTATATAAACTATAAAAGAACATCAACTGTCCATTTTTCCAGATTTGTGCCTAATCTACTAAAAGGATCTGAAAACTAGACAAGCATGCATGGGTCATTTAAGAGTTAAAAAAAGTATAAAAAAGTAGTATAAATGATGAGATGTAAGGGTAAAAGTAGAGAAATGAAATTAGGGAAACCTTAGGGAGGTCAGCGGGGGGCAGAATGGGTCAGCAAAGAGAAGGATCAGTAGATGTAGATCAAATTACTTTTGGATCTTCAGGGAATATGTTGTCCACCAGGCGTTTGTAGCGAGGACGCAAAGCGGAACAGCAGCAGCATACTCCTGTTTAAAAAAGAAAACAAGAAATATAGAGATTATTAATATTGTAAACTGACCTGGAAATTAAAGTTTCTGAATATTAATAGGCTATATAAAATACAAAGTTCAAACTGTCACAAATAAAGACATACAAATGTAATCAATGACTAAGAAAAGACAAAGTTAAATCTTATCCTTACTCCAAAGACACGCAGCTTCTAAGAATTTTTACGTAACATGCATACACATCCTGCCACATTCATCTGACAAAGTGAAAACATCATCCGTGCCCCCTTTACCTCCTTTCTGATGTCATCTCCCCACAACTCCGGCATACGCCCACCCACCTGTCGCAATCCACTCTACTCCAGCCACAGTGGTCTCCCGGCTAATTCTAACCAGCTAGGCCCCCTCCTTTGGATCTTAGCTCTCACTGTTCCCTCTGCCTGAGGCACGCCCAAGTATCTACTAACAGCTCTAATAACTCTGTCACCTTCTTCAATTCTTCATCTATGCCTCTCTGACCACCCTTACTCTGCTCTACCTTCTTTTTCCCATGGCACTTATCACCTAACACATTAAATAAACTTTCTATTGTGTTTACTGGTCCTCATCTGTGCCCCCTCACCAGGACAAACTCAGATGAAGGCAGGGATTATTGTTTTGCTCACTGATGAATCCCAAACAACTGAAATAATCTAAAAATACTTCAGATCAACATTAATACTGACACTGAAATAAATTAAAATCAAATATGTATTAAGCACACAAGCACTGAGCCAGGTCCTGTATTGCAATGATGAAAGAAGCTTATAACCTGAAAAGAAGATTAAGTGAATATTTAGTGAACACTAATGCAAAGCCAAATATAGTAAATTCAAGTTGTTAGCATGGCACAGACTGGCCATACGTCTAAAAAACAAGTCCTAATACTTCAAGTTTACTATAAGAATGGGAAACTTTGTTATTTTCAATAAGAAAGATTCTTAATAAGCTATTAAGTTTCACTTACATTAATATTTCTGATGCTATACACTATACACTGCTTTTAGTTTAAAAGAGCTTGAAATATAAATGTAACCTTGGAATGCAAACAATGTCCAGTTCCCACTTTTGGGAAGCTTAGGTTTACCAGGAGAGACAGATAAGCAAATGGTGAAGTGTCTAGTGGACAGCCATGGGTTTAAAGAACATGGGCTTTGGAATAGACAGATCGGAAGTTAATCAGTCTCCCTGCGTCCAGCTGGGCTGGGTGGGTTACTTTGTCTTACTACACTCAAGTTTCCCCATCAGTAAAAATAGATGTAATAATGCCTTCTTCATAATAATGAGAATTAAATAAAATTGTATATAAAGCTCTTATTAAGCAAGCACTCAATAAAATGGTAGCTATTATTAGTAATGCAGTAAGAGGAGTATTACAATCAGGGTAAGCAGATGATGATCAAGGGCCCTTAAGATAGGATTTCCAATAGCATAAAAATCTTTGTTGTAAGCTCATAATTTAAAAATCACAATAAATTTTATATATGGTTCACAACCATAACTATATCAGTAGCAGGAGAGACAATTACCATTTTCTGAAGATGACGTGTGCAGCACTGTACTAAGGATGTTACAACATTATTCACTCACTCCTATAGCAACTCTCTGAGGGTTATGATCATCTCCATTGGATAAATGAGGAGACCAGCTTAGAGAGGCCAATTTTGTCCAGGAACACCCCAGCTGGGGAGGATCTGAAGAACTGCAATTCCAACCCAGACGTGGTAACTTCAAAGAGTAACTGCCATACGAAACTCAAGCACCAGCAAATTTCTAAATTACTTTAAATATTTTAACCTTCTATAAATCATGACCAATGAACATAATTGCAGAAATGTGTGTGCCTAACAGATGAGGGATGCAGTGCCATATAGGGAAATAAATGATCACAGTGAGTTTCTCAGAAGGCCCAACACAAAACAAAAACACCTTTTTGACCACTTACTAAAAATAAAAAACTACCCACCATAAAGAAGGCATATAGGTTAAAATTTTTCATTTACAATTTCAGGTTTTTATAAAATTATATCAAAGACAATGTAAGGTTGAAATAACTGGCAATAATAATCACAAAAGAAATTACTAGACGTTTAAATAAATAAGAATACTTATAAATATCACAAGAACAAGTAAAATAAAATCATTGGACCTACTCAAGTATAGAAATGTAGGTGACTCCCTTGTTGAAGTAAATTCATAAGGCTTTTCGAGTTCAGCCGCAGGTACCTGAACATAGTCCTTCATGTTGTATCAGACTATTTTCTAGTAGATCTTTCTGGCTCTAGATCCTTTTACCTACTGTTCAGGAAGTGCCTAGTTCACTTTACTTCTAATTAATTAGCAGAGGGCACAGAAGTACTGTAACTTATCTAATTTGTCATTGACATCAAATATAAAGCTATCAAGAACTTGATAATATCCATATCAAGTTCTGCTAGCAAAGCCAACTAGCTTAAATAAGATACTATTAAAGTACTTATATTGCTGGCTTAATAAAGGTAGGTTTTTCATACAGGTTAAATAAGAAAGCAAGCCTACTTATACCCCCTTTTCTTAAGGCATTCCTTTAGTTCCTCCTCATCCTAGCTTCTGATCCCTTCCAACAAACTCACTTGGGTCCCAAAACTAATATATTTTTGACCTCTTCCCAACTTCCTCTTTCCCAAAAGAAAAAAACAAAAAAGGGGGGGATAAGCATATCACAGAAAGTCTCTAACAACTGGCAAGTCTAAGCAATATAAATTCTTCCTTTAAATTTAATTCTATATTGCAGTTCTTTTCCCCAATTGTATGTCCAGTGTCTTTGCAGTGTTTGTCACCTAGGAAATATTCAATAAATACTACTATCAGAGTAAAAATAAATTAATTCCAGCACATAAAAGAGAAAACTATCCACTATTCTCCTCCTACAGCATGTGGAATTCAGAACTCTGATTATGATACACTAGAAGAATATGAAATAGGAAGGCTCAAGTGGGATAACTTTGGGAAAATAGAATTTAGACACAGTGGATAAATTATAACCAAAAAAGTGCCAGGCTGAATATTATAGTAGTGTACACATAGGCTCAGGAGTAATCTATTCAATACAGCTCTCTGAGCCTTAGTCAGTGAACAGGAAAATCCTACTACCTACTTCTCACAGTTAAGGGTATTAAATTAATAATACATAAAAAGTGCCTGGAGTGTAGAAGCCACCTAAACACACTTAGTAAGCTTTTTTTTAATGAGTAAATTTTACATACTCCTGAAGTAACATTTCTTTAAAGACATCTGTGATATTGTGAAATATATATTTGGTCTTCCCATTTCCTAACAAATAGCTTCTGATAGCCTTAGGTTCTCCAAAGTGCCAAGTGTCATTGTGTATACTAATGAGTTGACTGATGGTTGGGGGCTCAAGGATAGCTTCTGGTGTGGGTTAGTTACAGTAAAGACCAAGGCATGACCAGAGGATGGGGACTTTCAGCCACAACCCCTAACTTCTAAGGATGTGAGAGGCGCTGATAGTTAAGTTGGTTACGGGTGGCCAATGATTTAATTAATTGCACCTTTATAGTGAAGCCTCTATAAAAAAAGACCCAAAAAGACTGGGTGTGGGTGGGCTTCCAAGTGGCTGGATACATGGAAGTTCCCGGAGGGTGACTTACCTGGAGCAAATATATATAGAAGCTCCTCACTCCTTCTCCCATACTTGGACCTATGCATCTTTTCCATCTGTCTGTTCATCTGTCTCCTTCCTAATAGCCTTTATAATAAACTGGTAAATGTAAGTAAAGTATTTCCCTAAGTTCTGTGAGCCACCCTAGAAAATTAGCTGAGCCCAAGAAGGGAGTGTGGGAATCCTGATTTATAGCTGGCAGAAGCACAGGTAAAACAACCTGGGGCTTCCAACTGGCATCTTGAGAGACAGACAGAGACAGAGAGAGTGTGTGTGTGTGTGTATGTGAGTGTGTGTGTGTGCTGGGGAGGAGGGGGGCGGGGGGAGGCAGTCCTGTGGGACACAGCCCTCAACCTGTGGGCTGTGACACCACCTCCAGGTAAATATTGCTAAGAACTGAATTACGTTAGAGGACACCCAGCTGGGGAACCGCTGGCTTGGTGCTTAGGGAAAATCTCCCACACATTTGATCATAGAAGCGTTCAGTGTTGTGACAGTATAGTAGAAGCAGCAAGCAGTTTGTTTTTTCCACTCAACACCCCAAGAAAATTCTTCTCCTTTGCTCCCCTAACATCATTCTCATATAGATTCAGCAATGCCTCTTAGTCCCTAAACAGTAGTGATGCCAATTGACCTCTAGAAGAGGAAATATCCTCCTCCTTCAATAACGAGGTATTAGAGCTAATTTCCAATCCATCCTGTCTCAAAGAGGCATTCATAGAAGGACTTGAGCAGCTGCATAGAGAAACTCAAGGTGAAGCTGATAGTGTGGATTAGGCACACAGGCATTCAAAGGTACTAGGAGAATTCTGAATAGTGGGAACCAATATTGTAAGTGGCTGGTTGACCAGCGAGTACTTCTGGTTTGTGATAACATTTGCTTTCCTATGCAACTCTATAAATTTGGGGACTTGGATCATTAAAAAAAAAGACCCCTTTAAAAATAAGCAACTTCCACTTTCAAGGGACTATATTATTCAATGATAATTTGACTGGAAATATTGATGTCTCCACTACTAACTGCCACTATGCCACTGGCTACTTGGGATAAAGCTATCCCCCAAAACAAAAATGCTTAGTAACACTGTCACTGGAGATGAAGAATGCTTAGATTGTATTAATATAATATTATGGAAACTGTATGGCTTTGAATTAAGTTTGTTTCATAATCTATAAAAGCATACAATAAGAGTATCTACACGTTCTATGTAGCAATTCTCTCATTTAATTCTTACGTGTAACAATAGAAATTCACTGACTCACTAGATTTGTATGGCTCACTAGATTTCATACTTTTAAATGACAGTGCCTAAGATTACTGGATTTTGGTCCTTCATGCCCTCATTATATATTTCTATCATAGCACCTGTAACAATCTACTGCTCTTATTTACATATATGTGTCTGTCTTCACCACCAGAATATGAATCCCTCAAATGCAAAGCCCATATATCTTACTCATTGTTATACATGTCAGGCATAAAGCAGACATTTATAAAAATGCTTTTTCCTAAATAAATAAGGAAACAAAATATAAAGTGAGTTTAACATCTGCTCCTATATGCTATAAAAATCAATAAAGTACACTGTCCACCATAAAACACTAAATAAGTGCCAGAATGATATGATTTTTCCAACAAACAGATGACAATGTCAAATGAATCACTTTGAACAATTCATGCTTTATTTTTAGGTCTAGCAGAGGCCACCAGTAATCAAGGTGAAAAGAGACAGACTTTCTATTAGAAGATTTTAAAAATTAACCACTTCAAGAACTCTAGCTCTGTGGTGTCCAAAACCCTTTAAAAGAGTCTGCCTCACATATATTCCCTCCAAGGTTAAAACTAAAAGTCAAGTTACTCATTCAGTTGATGTCATAACAAGACATTTACTTCATACAATCAAAAATATTTAGCAATATTACAGTTCCACTCACACATATCCTTTCCAGGTACCAAAACAATTTACATATGTGTGTATGTATGTGTATATACACACACATGTAATATGCAGTAAAGCTAAATATGTATGTGTACTGCATATTATCATACTTATCAGAAAAAAATTAAATATTACTCAACAGAGCTACCCACAGAGCAATACACACACACACACACACACACAAATATATAATTCTGTATTTATATATATATATACACACATACACACATGTATTATCTATAAAGCCTGTAATATAGGTGTTATTTTAGCACACTATGCTACAAATGACAACTACAAGGACTTAGAAGGTGACTACATACTTTAAAAGACAAAGGTTTAAAAATTAAGTTTTAAAACAAAAGTTGGACATTTTAGGACAAAGGCTCTCCAATGTCAAATAGACTGCGTGGCCGTAAGCACCACAGAGGTTCAGAGGAGAGAGAAAACAACTTGTGGCTAAAGTGAAAAGAGGTTTTACCAAGGACATGGAACTTGAACTGGATACTGAGGACTACCGTGAAGAACGAGTAAGACTGAACTATAGGAATAAACTAGAGACAGTAAAGGACAACTGTAATCAAATGGAACAACACAATCAACACTAGGCAGGATGGCACATGGGAAAAACAAAATGCATATTCTAGTGTCCCAGAGCTTTGAAAGAAAAGTGGGAAAAAATGAAAAGAGTTTGGTGACTAATTAGATATGGGGTCAAAAGAAAGGGAACAAAATTATCCTCAGAAAAGTGTTCCTTTTAAAAGGATTTTAATCCATTAGAGGAGTATTTTATTACATGATTCTTTCCACATATAATCGTATACCTTCTCTCCTTTCAGTCTCAATTTCACTACTTGTTTTTAATTCCTAGGCACATAAACCTTATGGAAAAGAGGACAACAAAAAATAAATAGAATTAAAGCTCCAATTCTGTTTTAAAAGATGGTCTTCTCCTTACATTGCAATACTTTGCTCTATAACAGGCATAACACAGACCAAACTCTTGTACACTTCTCCAAACAATTGTGGGAAACTGTAGAAAAAAAAACAGCACCTTTTTTTCCTGAGGCAATTAACTGGTTTATACTTTATATCTGATTTTTTCCCACTATTACAATTTTTAATTTAAAAAGTTTTAATTTTAGACATTATCCTACTTATTAGTAATAATTGACTTACACATCAATTTAACTTTACTGTGTATTACCATATTTATTGGAAAAAAATTAAATATTACTCAGCAGAGTTATGCAAAGACAAGAGCAATAAAATACAGAATAATCCCGGCTTTTGGAAAATATTATTCTGAGAGATTTCATTCGAAAAGCTTCTAGAATCATCATTTGAAAAAAAATTAACACAAATATTAAAATCAGATAATATAATTCCCTTTTCATTTCATCTGATCCTGGCTTAGTTCGCAAAATAGGAAACAACCCAATGGATGAAAGAGAAACCAGAGCTGCAACCAGGAGAGAAAAGTACTCATAGCTCCGCCCCACCACTGTACAACACTGCATGGTTCATCCCTATTTTCAAGACCATCCCCCTGGACCCTGCATGTCACTGACCATCTTCAATGTGCTCAGGGGGAAGAGTCTTGACAAAAAGACTATACCGCCCCAGTGTCCCAATCTACAGAGGTAAGTAATCAAATGATGCAAAAATAAAAACTGAAACAGTAAGTGATTCCTTTTTTAATATATAAAAGATTGACTAATGTCTTCTACAATGTCAGTAGTACTCTTAGAATTAAAAAAAGAACATTTTCATTGTTGTAACTGTTTTTTTAAAAAGATGTAAGCAGTGACTTTCTTCTTTAATGCAAACCATGGTACTATCACATTGAAATTTACTTTGCATAATTAATATGTTTTAGAAGAGCGCAGTAGTTATGTAGTGGTCTAAGACAATGTTAGGGATCATGATGAAGAGGGAGAAAAACAGAGGAAAGGCGTAAGGCAAATCAGACTATCCACAATTTATAATGGAACTGAGAGTGAATTTATAATAGTACTAAGCACTAACATGTTCTAAGAGTCCTACTAAAATGCAGTCTAACAAAAGTAGTTGTTGGCAAAAATAAAGTGTTTCCCCATATTTGTAGGGAAACAGTTGGTAAAGTCATTATGGAGACAGTTTCCATTTATAGAGTACATTTCAACCAATCAATCAATATCTTTGGAGCTTGCTATAGGAACTTACTTCCATGTCTCAGAGAAAATCTTGGTAAATACACGAAGTAACAAAGCTAGCCAACACGTATAGGAGTATTTTACCTTAAAAACTGAGATCTGTGTTTCTGGTAACAGCTTCCTTTAATACTAAGAGGACAAAAAAAAATGAACTTACAGCTTCCCTTTTATTAGCCTATTTATAAGCTAAATATTTCCTGTAAAGGACTTTTAACAACCTGAATAAATATTCATGGAACACCAAGGAACATTGTTAAATGTCTTTTTGAAAACTGCTTTTGTTATATCAATGCTTGAACATAAGCTAATGACCCAGGAACTGTCTGTCACTGATTTCTAAACCATTTTAAAAGAAGAAATTATTTTGAGACAACTAAAACCTTCTATAGTTTAAAAATACTATTAAGGTAAATTAAAAATTCCACATACAAAACAGAAAAATTCTCATAAAAAATAATGACACCTCAAATTAGGGGGTCTCCAAAATACTCACAATTAGAAATCAAAATACAGAAAGAACCAATAACATTAGTACAACAAAAAATGGGATTGTGGCAAGAATATGTGAAGGCAAGAACTCAACTTGCAAATCACTTATTTACATGGTTTCAAGCTTCAGAGGAATTTATATAATTTGGCATTTTGAGAGTGGCTGGGGGGTGCTATCATTAATTATGCCAGGATCAGTGGCATAAACTTTGACCACCCCAGGCAAACCAGGAGCCAGGATAATCCTACTTATTCTCCTGCGTATTGGAACATGTCTAAAGGTATCAAATAGTCAATTTTCAGCTACAGCTGCAAAATGAAGAAAAGCAGCAACAATCCAGTCAGGGCAGATAAAGATAAAGACAGAAAGAAACATGGAAGACCAGTAAAACAAATGAAAAACCCTAAGATGTTACCTGGCTTTTTTTCATATATAATAACTATAACCATAATACTTACCATGTATCAAATAATGCAACAATTTTTATGGAAAGCTCATTTACTCAACATTTGTAATGAAAATGTTTTATAAAATTTCTACCACATATAAGGCATTGTGAAATTTGCAAATATTCATACAACTGGTTCCTGATATCAAGAAGTTTTATATCAAGATTATAAGAAATCAACATTACAGAAAACAAAATATATAGTTCCTTTACTAAAAACAAAGCTAGATGCAAACAAAATAATAATAATAGGAAATGACTGGATGTACCCTCAGTCTTTGGGTATAACTATATATACCTAATTATACTGATTTGCCTATCAAACGTTTAACATTAACACATCTCTAAGAAACAATTACCACAACTTCTAACTCTAACAAAATCAACATTCATAAAAATCTTCTCTGTTTGTATTTATTCTTTAATCATACAAGGTTGCCTTGGAATAAATACAATCAAAGCAAACTATGTTTCCATAGTACAATGCTTTTCTAAGGGTGGCCTATGAGCTCTCTGAAGAAGAATCTTCTAGAGTACTTTTAAAAGTGAATACTCTCTGCCCCCAACCCAGGACCTTCTGAATCAATCCCTGGGATGGGATACCAGAATTCCTCTTTCTAAAAATAAGCCTCCCCCTCCCACCATGGCCCTCATGCACACTCACATTCATTCAGGAGCCACTGCTCTAAAGAACCACTCCCCTTGTATAATGATATAGAGAATTTAGCATATGACTTTTTCTTATTGTGTACTTCAGGTATTCGGGAAACTGTCCTTATCTAAGTTATGCAATAGATAAGTTATAATATAGGCTGCACCTCATAAGATCATCTTTTATATTACAATAACTGAATCATAAATAGCACTACAAAGAAACAGGAGACGAAATGAGTAAGAAAAATAATGAATGTTATGACATTCAGAAAAGACTTCACAGGAGATGCTGATGTGATAAAGACCTATCACTGGCAACAGGGAGCTGGTATTTGTGGCTAAGACCACTAGAATTTCCCCATTATTTTCAAATGCTGCCACCAGACCTCATTAGGGAGTAGATTTTCTAAGTAACTTGTATAAATGAATACTTGGCAGACTCATGTCAGAAATAAATCAGGACTAAACCCTAAGCCAAATATTTCAAGTATAGTAAAGGAAAAGTGAAATTATCATGATCAAATTTTCCATGTTTTTCTAAAACATGACCAGACCTTTGAAATTTCTCTTAAGATTGTGCTGATATGTTTCTCCGCATTTCATTCCATCGTGTTCTTATCAGTCCTTGGGAATTATTTTACACGCAATGGCCACAGAACAGGTTATACCTTTGGATAAACTATTCTATTCATCTGTTCCTATCTTCCCTAGAGAAGACTTCTGCTATAAGAGGAAAAGTGACTTATTTTACTCATCAGTCTGGAAAAAGGAACCTAGTAGGCTCTAAAACATAAGCACCAAATCTGTATCTGTACCATCTGCACAATGTCCACCCAGCATATGGTAAGAGCTCAATATCTATTTGTTCAATGAATGAATAAACAACCTCTTAAGAGTTTCTCCTTCAGATCTGCAGTCTGCAATTCATTCTTCCTGCTTATAAGCATACCTGGGTCTGGAAGCGTGTATCTTTACACGATCTCCATGGAGTTATAGGGAAGTTTGAATCAATGTGCCTTCCTTGTAAAAGGCTTGGTCAATGTGTTTGCTCTGCTAACTTGGGGTGTCCCTCAGATACATCATTGGAAAGTTTAGATTTGGAGGAAAAGTAATAGAAAGACTGATAATGGACAAAGATCAAGATGCATTCTCCAACCCAGCTTTACTAGTAGTAAAACTGATATTTTGACTTGCTTCAGACTGACTCCTATATTTCTGTATTTCAGTTGGTTCTAAACTCAGAGAGGGACAAAGGTGAAACTGCCACCCTCTGAAAACCAAAAAACAGATGTGCCTCAGAAATATACATAATTGGGAAAAACAATACCCAATCTCATGTATTCTTTTAACAAGCATTTAGTGAAGCCTACCATGCCCTAGGCACTAAACTAAATGTAGGGAATACAAATACAGGCCACAATCCCTGGCCTTTTAGTGGCTCGTAATCTGGTGGGAAAAGATAATCACATACAGAAAGAATTATCTCTGTGATAACAACTATCACAGGTTGCTATGAGATGATAGCTAATGGGATAACAAACCTTTCTGCAAGAAGTAATGACTAAATTAAGTCTTGAAGAAAAAGTAGAAATTAGGCAAACAGGAGAGGATTATTATTCCCAGGCAAAAAGAGTCACATCTATTAAGGCTCTTTAGAGGTTTAAACAATGTGGTTTTAATTTGAAAGTAAGCATAAAGTTCTGCAACATGAGAAAAATGCCTAGGCAAACTTGCAGGAAGCTGACTTGGAAACAACTGAGTATAGAAGGTAAAGCGGAGGATAATCATGTGGTTTTTGTCTTTGGTTCTGCTTATATGCTGGATTACATTTATTGATTTGCGTATGTTGAACCAGCCTTGCATCCCAGGGATGAAGCCCACTTGATCATGGTGGATAAGCTTTTTGATGTGCTGCTGGATTCGGTTTGCCAGTATTTTATTGAGGATTTTTGCATCAATGTTCATCAAGGATATTGGTCTGAAATTCTCTTTTTTGGTTATGTCTCTGCCAGGTTTTGGTATCAGGACGATGCTGGCTTTGTAAAATGTGTTAGGGAGGATTCCCTCTTTTTCTATCGATTGGAATAGTTTCAGAAGGAATGGTACCAGTTCCTCCTTGTACCTCTGGTAGAATTCAGCTGTGAATCCATCAGGTCCTGGACTCTTTTTGGTTGGTAAGCTATTGATTATTGCCACAATTTCAGAACCTGTTATTGGTCTATTCAGAGATTCAACTTCTTCCTGGTTTAGTCTTGGGAGGGTGTATTTGTCGAGGAATTTATCCATTTCTTCTAGATTTTCTAGTTTATTTGCACAGAGGTGTTTGTAGTATTCTCTGATGGTAGATTGTATTTCTGTGGGATCGGTGGTGATATCCCCTTTTTCGTTTTTTATTGCATCTATTTGATTCTTCTCTCTTTTCTTCTTTATTAGTCTTGCTAGCGGTCCATCAATTTTGTTGATCTTTTCAAAAAACCAGCTACTGGATTCATTAATTTTTTGAAGGGTTTTTTGTGTCTCTATTTCCTTCAGTTCTGCTCTGATTTTAGTTATTTCTAGCCTTCTGCTAGCTTTTGAATGTGTTTGCTCTTGCTTTTCTAGTTCTTTTAATTGTGATGTTAGGGTGTCAATTTTGGATCTTTCCTGCTTTCTCTTGTGGGCATTTAGTGCTATAAATTTCCCTCTACACACTGCTTTGAACGTGTCCCAGAGATTCTGGTATGTTGTGTCTTTGTTCTCGTTGGTTTCAAAGAACATCTTTATTTCTGCCTTCATTTCATTATGTACCCAACAGTCATTCAGGAGCAGGTTGTTCAGTTTCCATGTAGTTGAGCGGTTTTGACTGAGTTTCTTGATCCTGAGTTCTAGTTTGATTGCACTGTGGTCTGAGAGACAGTTTGTTATAATCTCTGTTCTTTTACATTTGCTGAGAAGAGCTTTACTTCCAACTATGTGGTCAATTTTGGAATAGGTGTGGTGTGGTGCTGAAAAAAATGTATTATCTCAATAGATGCAGAAAAGGCCTTTGACAAAATTCAACAACCCTTCATGCTAAAAACTCTCAATAAATTAGGTATTGATGGGACGTATCTCAAAATAATAAGAGCTATCTACGACAAACCCACAGCCAATATCATACTGAATGGGCAAAAACTGGAAGCATTCCCTTTGAAAACTGGCACAAGACAGGGATGCCCTCTCTTACCACTCCTATTCAACATAGTGCTGGAAGTTCTGGCCAGAGCAATCAGGCAGGAGAAGGAAATAAACGGTATTCAATTAGGAAAAGAGGAAGTCAAATTGTCCCTGTTTGCAGATGACATGATTGTATATCTAGAAAACCCCATTGTCTCAGCCCAAAATCTCCTTAAGCTGATTAGCAACTTCAGCAAAGTCTCAGGATACAAAATTAATGTACAAAAATCACAAGCATTCTTGTACACCAATCACAGACAAACAGAGAGCCAAATCATGAGTGAACTCCCATTCACAATTGCTTCAAAGAGAATCAAATACCTAGGAATCCAACTTACAAGGGATGTGAAGGACCTCTTCAAGGAGAACTACAAACCACTGCTCAATGAAATAAAAGAGGATACAAACAAATGGAAGAACATTCCATGCTCATGGGTTGGAAGAATCAATATCGTGAAAATGGCCATACTGCCCAAGGTAATTTATAGATTCAATGCCATCCCCATCAAGCTACCAATGACTTTCTTCACAGAATTGGAAAAAACTACTTTAAAGTTCATATGGAACCAAAAAAGAGCCCGCATCGCCAAGTCAATCCTAAGCCAAAAGAACAAAGCTGGAGGCATCACGCTACCTGACTTGAAACTATACTACAAGGCTACAGTAACCAAAACAGCATGGTACTGGTACCACAACAGAGACATAGATCAATGGAACAGAACAGAGCCCTCAGAAATGATGCCGCATAGCTACAACTATCTGATCTTTGACAAACCTGACAAAAACAAGAAATGGGGAAAGGATTCCCTATTTAATAAATGGTGCTGGGAAAACTGGCTAGCCATATGTAGAAAGCTGCAACTGGATCCCTTCTTTACACCTTATACAAAAATTAATTCAAGATGGATTAAAGACTTATATGTTAGACCTAAAACCATTAAAATCCTACAAGAAAACCTAGGCAATACCATTCAGGACATAGGCGTGGGCAAGGACTTCATGTCTAAAACACCAAAAGCAATGGCAACAAAAGCCAAAATCGACAAATGGGATCTCATTAAACTAAAGAGCTTCTGCACAGCAAAATAAATTATCATCAGAGTGAACAGGCAACCTACACAATGGGAGAAAATTTTTGCAACCTACTCATCTGACAAAGGGCTAATATCCAGAATCTACAATGAACTCAAACAAATTTACAAGAAAAAAACAAACAATCCCATCAAAAAGTGGGCAGAGGACATGAACAGACACTTCTCAAAAGAAGACATTTATGCAGCCAAAAAACACATGAAGAAATGCTCCTCATCACTGGCCATCAGAGAAATGCAAATCAAAACCACAGTGAGATACCATCTCACACCAGTTAGAATGGCCATCATTAAAAAATCAGGAAACAACAGGTGCTGGAGAGGATGTGGAGAAATAGGAACACTTTTACACTGTTGGTGGGACTGTAAACTAGTTCAACCATTGTGGAAGTCAGTGTGGCGATTCCTCAGGGATCTCGAACTAGAAATACCATTTGACCCAGCCATCCCATTACTGGGTATATACCCAAAGGACTATAAATCATGCTGCTATAAAGACACATGCACACGTATGTTTATTGCGGCACTATTCACAATAGCAAAGAGTTGGAACCAACCCAAATGTCCAACAACGATAGACTGGATTAAGAAAATGTGGCACATATACACCATGGAATACTATGCAGCCATAAAAAATGATGAGTTCGTGTCCTTTGTAGGGACATGGATGAAACTGGAAAACATCATTCTCAGTAAACTATCGCAAGGACAAAAAACCAAACACCGCATGTTCTCACTCATAGGTGGGAATTGAACAATGAGAACTCATGGACACAGGAAGGGGAACATCACGCTCCGGGGACTGTTGTGGGGTGGGGGGAGGGGGGAGGGACAGCATTAGGAGATACACCTAATGCTAAATGACGAGTTAATGGGTGCAGGAAATCAACATGGCACATGGATACATATGTAACAAACCTGCACGTTGTGCACATGTACCCTAAAACCCTAAAGTATAATAAAAGTAGATATACATAAAATAAGAAAAAAACAAAAAAAAAAAAACAAATGAAAAAAAAAAAAAAAAAAAAGAAGGTAAAGCGGAGGAGATAGGAAAGTTTGGACAACTGGTTGGATGCTGGTGTCACTGACCAACAAGGAACACAAGAGGATACACGCTGGGGTAAAAGGAGGATATCAAGAAGAGAGAATGAGGCCGGGCGCGGTGGTTCACGCTTGTAATCCCAGCACTTTGGGAGGCCGAGGCGGGCGGATCACGAGGTCAGGAGATCGAGACCACGGTGAAACCCCGTCTCTACTAAAAAAATACAAAAAATTAGCCGGGCGTGGTGGCGGGCGCCTGTAGTCCCAGCTACTTGGAGAGGCTGAGGCAGGAGAATGGCGTGAACCCAGGAGGCGGAGCTTGCAGTGAGCCGAGATCGCGCCACTGCACTCCAGCCTGGGTGACAGAGCGAGACTCCGTCTCAAAAAAAAAAAAAAAAAAAAGAAGAGAGAATGAATTCTGTTTTGAACATATTAAATTTGAGGTAAACTTGAAGGTGGGATATCCTGTAGCAGACAATTGATCTAAACTAGAAACAAATTTAAAAACCAAAAGCATTTAAGTGATAGCAAAAGCAAATCTGCTGAGATCACTAAAGGCAAATAGGAGACTTAGAGAATCCTGAGGAAAGAAAACATTTAAGGGATGATCAGCACAATAAGAGCAGAAAGAGAAGACCTCTGAATAAATAGAAAGAAAATTATAAAAGGATCCTGTTAGAAAATGCGAAGAATAATTTTTCAAATACTGTACTTTTTACAAAGGTACCAATCATACAAATAAGACACATGGACCTCAAAAAATGCTCCAGTAATGAGGAAACATCAGAAAAAGAAATTAAGAACATTTTAAATGCAAGTAAAAAGGAAAACATGATTTTACAATAATGTAATTTAAAATTTCGAGATGGACTAAATATTGTGACCAAAATAAATCACAACAGTGGCAGTTTCAGAATACCCAGACTGAAAATCATTGTTCTATAGACATCTGACATGGAAAAAAGAGAAACTGATAACATAGTTTACAACAAGATTATAACTTATTATTTAGGTAATATAAAATTACCTTATGAGAATTTACTAATTTATTACTACTTAATCAGCTTTTGGCAAGATAAAAGTCTGCTATCTAAAATACAGAATTTAAGATTACATTTTATAATTTCTAGTAAATGTTGAAGGATAAAATGATTAGAATAACAACAAAAGGAAAGTTTGATGATAAATATCTGAAGAAAAAAACTGTATAATGTCTGCAGAAACCCCATCCTTCATTTAGCATTTAATGTCGAACATATGAGAAAAGCAGAGATTTCTTCTAACAGGATCAAGAACTGGGCAACTGTCTTATTCTTATAATACACACAGTAATAGAAGTTCCACATTTGAGGCATTCTTCCAGGGGAGACATTCAAAGAACATTTTAAGTATTTCATGACTAGTCAACCAATCAATTAGGTTTATAAGGTACTTAATTACATGCAAAGTGCCAGGAATGCAACATGTATGTCTTCAAGAAGTTTCCAAACTTTAGAAAGACTAAAATTCAAAAAATTCTAGTTGTCAGATTTCATTTTCCATTGTCAGAAGACAATTTTAAGATTATAGCTGAAGAATTACTATCAATGCTTGCAAAATCATGATGAACAGGAAGTTCTAAAAGGATGGGAATTTATAAGGCTTTCACAGTTCATCACATCTATATCTGTTCTTTAACTTGTTTCCAGGTAGTTTCATAAGGGAAGGGCTTTTCTCATTCATCTTTTTATACTCTCACTTTTTAACTTTTTGGTTTTGTTTTTTTTTCTAAAATAATAAATGATAATTCAATTTCCAGTAAGTGAAGAGACAAAAGAAGTTGTAAATTGTAAATGAATAAACTCAACGCCAAAAAATTAACTGATAGCTGGTAACTGATTGGCACACACGTTATGGTTCCTAAAAAAATGCCTTGCTAAAAACCATTTCATTTTGTATACGAGTATATGTATGACCACCTTATAACCATGTAATGCTATACCGATTTTGCTGCCCATGTTCACTTCTGTGTCTAAAATCATATTAGCACCAAATAATCACCTAAAATAACAATATTTAACTTTTCACGCAGCAATTTTTTGATGTAGGGTGTGACAACACTTTAATGGTCAGAGTTCTCAAGTTTGGGGAACAGTAACCTAGAGGAAGATTCTAGTCACTGCCACAAAGCTCTGCATTTAGTACTTTTGCTTAATAATCTGATAGCTTGGATACCGAGCAAATAGGCAATGTTGTCTGCCACATTACAAAAAAAGGCAGTGGCAAACTAACATGTATGAAGAATAGGCCAGGCTTCTGCTCATGTTGTCCCTGTCTTCAGCTAACTTACCTCCCAGCCTCAGCCCAGCATTATTCTTCAAGTTGTCCTTAACCATGACCTAAAGCTAGGCAGGTGCTACTCTCTCTGCTACCACGATCATTACCATTTGGGTTAATAACTTTTTGATCTATTTTTCTCAGAGGTCTATAAGGTCCTCAAGGGCAGAGCTGTGGTTTATTCATTTTTGAAAGACTCACAGGGTGAAATGTTACATTGAGAAGGAATCCAGAAATGACTGATAAGAAAGTCCACAGTTACAATGTACATCTTTCCCCTCCATGAAAGAAAAATGTAACCTTGGAAATGTGAAGTCCTCACTAATATATTAGACTAAAATATTAATCATTTTATAAGTTGCAATCAGTTATAGTCAAAATGCTATAACAAAAAATGAAAACAGCATTTGACTCCCACACTTAAAGTACATAGAAAGTTTAAACTGATTATCATAAAAACTAGCTGGACACGGTGGCACACACTCATAGCCCGTTACTCGGGAGGCTAAGGAGGGAGGATCACCTGAGCCCAGGAGATTGAGGTTGCAGTGAGCTACAATCATGCCACAGAGCTCCAGCCTGAGCAACAGAGCAAGATCCTCTCTCAAAAAAAAAAAAACCCTCCAAAATTAAAAAAAAAAACTTACAGGTGTGTTTCTTGAGCTATAAAGTAAATAAATTTTGGCAGTCAGTAGACATATATCTTAAAATGTAATTTTTAGTATCTAGCACCCACATATGCCATTATAGGTCATTTTGCATCACTGTGCCACAATAAACCTTTGACCACACAAAATAAGAAGATACAATTTTTTTTTATTTCTTCAATTTCGTCATTTTTGATATGGTTCTTGTGTTTAAAATGTGCTACTTTTACACCCAAAAAAGTAATAATTTCAGTCTGTTAATTTTAACTATATAGTACATCACAGACATTTACAAAGAAGTTAAATTTGAAATCATAGACAATACAAACGGTTTTTTAAAGTCACCATAATACATTCCGAAACTCTATGACTAATATACTGCATTTCTTGATCAATGAATTAGCCTGTGAGACAGCAATTCATTTAATATTTGAAGTATATTGTTTATAATTTTTATAACATGAAGCTAGTCTTCTCATCTTTTTTTTTTCTAGTCTTACAACACAATAAAGCTAATAATCAACTATAACCCTATAACAGATTTTAACTATTTTATTCACTGACTGATCTGGCTTTAGCCTTGATAATGTGATTACTAATCTTGTTGCATTTATTTTAAAACTCAAAAAAATATATAATAATATTAGAATAAAATAACCTAGCCACAATGAATACCAACATTAGCCTGGCATATTCATTATTGTATACACTACTGTTCTGTTTTAGGCCTTAGCAAAATTTGGGAGGGGGATAATTATTTTAACAACCTTCAAGGAAAACACAGGATCAGGGACAAAGTACAGGAAGGAGATCTTTCTACTAAAACCCAGTTTAAGGCAACTTTACCTAAAAGCACTCACTATACTTAATATAGCATAAAGAATTATCTTTTAAAAATTATAATCAGGTCTTCACAGAGAGAAGACCTTATTAAAAAAAAATTACTTCCCTCTACCACGGGAAACATATTACTAAGAACTTCCTCATTCAGATTTTTGCAGAAGCCAGTATATTTGTATCATTTTTATACTTTTGTGTTTTCACATTTAATGTCCTCAAATTAAATCAAGATAATTTCTTCATAATCATTTTTATATAATTCTCTGGATGCTCTTCATCACACATTATTGATTGGAAATGGAGTGCAATGCATTACCTGCCTGCAAGAGCTAAGTAGGTATCTTACTGATAATTGAAGGACGTTTTGCCCCACTTCATAGATTCTGCAAAAATGAACTGCTGTTGAATTTAACTAACTGCACAGATTGTGGTATATTTGGAGGCTACCAAGAACAATTTATAATGCATAACAAAAACCTTCATTATTTTAGTTACAAAATGCTTAGCACAGGATGTATCACATAGTAAATGTTAAAATATCAGATATTACTCAAATATTTAAAGGACATCATGTGAAAAAGGGACTAGTCTGTGATATCCTCAAAGGACCGAACCTGGATGTAAATATATTCCTGAGACTCAAACCAGAGGTTAGACTAAGGAACCTCTCTAAGGTTCATTCTATCAAGCACGTGACATTCCAACTCAAATGCAAACAAACATTAACTAATTTTTGTTGAAAGTAGTATATAAGGTACTGTGGAAGATAAAGAAAAAACCGTAATAGAAAATATTATCTAACAAGAACTTACATGCTTGAAAGGATAGAAGGACCCACCTATAAACAATATAAATAAAATATAAGAGAAATGAGAAAAATCGAAGTCTAGAAAAGCTTCTTAGAAGATGTAAAAGACGAGCTCAGCCAAGCATGAACACGAAATGAGTAGAACAGATTATTTCTTACAGACCAGAAGATGAAAAGACTTTTGAGTTGGATTGATTAGGACAAGTTTCTCCTTTCAAGAAATCTGAGCTTTGAGCTAGCCTTTGAAGAAAGGAAGAAAATGAACAGAGGGAACAGAGTATTCCAGAAAGGCTGAGAGAAACAGGATGTTCTGGAGTAATAAAATGACTAACCCAGATGAACTGCAGATTTAGCTCTGGGGCCTAGAGAAGAATCAGAAAGATAAATTAGCAGTAGCTGTACAAGTATATATGCCAATATATACTTCTCTCTCCTCAAAACTTTAGATAACCTTGTACATATACATGGTTGTTAAGCCTGGACTTTGTAAGCACTGTAAACAACTCAAAATGTTAAGAGTAGGGCAGTAGCATGATGAAAACACTGTAATTATGTGATTAGTCCTTTCACGTGTCAGAGGATAAAAAAATTACTTGGTGAAAAAATTAAAGATAATTATATTAATAACTATGAAGAAAAAATGCCGAGTCAAGGACAAATAATTAGATATTTATTAATGTTATTTCTGAGTATATAAAAATACTGAAGGGGGTATGCAGAAATAATTCCTTCGGCATAAAATGCTAATAATCATACTTTGGTAATAAATGATCTCTACACTGGTCCTTAGTTCTCATAAGAAACAATCTAATAAGCATTCATTTTATGATCTAAGAAGTAACTAAACAGCAGGTCTTAGCAAGATACAGCGATTACAGTAAGTATCAGGGACTTACTGATAAGTCCCTGATACTAAGTCTCTGATACTAAGTAGCACAAGCTAAACGTCAAAAATGCCAATCACAGTGCTGCGGGCTTTTAAATTTTAATTGCTTAAAAAAAGAAACTAAATCTACCAATGCCAATTTCAAACTGTTTCATTCATCTTCGCTTAGTTCTGTTACCACTTCTTTGTAAGCCAAAGGACACTGCTTCCTACCGAAAGCTGAAGAGACAGATGTTTTGGTAAGAAGCAGTTCTTCTGAGTGCGCACTGGCAAATAAGTTTAAGCGGGGGATTGTGACTCAGCTAATGCTGGTTCCTAACTTTTCTCATTTTAATATTTGGTACTTTCCTTCTGAATTAACTTGCCATTCAGGTGACAAGAAGGCCTACTGAAGTTCTTGGTAAATAAAACACTTTATACTAAAACGAGATGAATCTTTAAAGTTCAAACCTAGACTCAGAATAACAACATTTTATTCTTCCTAAGAAGTCATCTGAATGTGGCATTTCCAATTTGTCAAAAAAAAAAAAAAAAAAAACCAACCCTGACATTTTCCCAGATGCCTTTTTAAAGGCCGTGAAGTTTACACAGAGCAAAATGAACACATTAGAAAGAATGAGTACAAAACATTTTATTATATGTCACACAAACATTGAGAATAGAAAAGATAATTAATATAGTATCCACAATTAGACAATTTAAAAGATAGTTCCTTCAATGCATATCCACAAAAACTCAAATCACTTATTTTAAAAAGTGTACATGATCAATGGCTTATTTTAGCTTTATACTCACACATGCCAACATATTTTAAACAGTAAAGCCACATAATACTTTGCCAAAATAAGGATCTCCCCAATTTATTTATGCTTCATTGACAGGCCAGTCTTGGAGGTGAACCTATGCACAATCTCTACCTTTTCAGCATTACTTCCCAATAAAGCATAACATTTTTCACAGCAAAACCTGTGAATACAGCTTTCAAATCAAGTCTCAAACGTTTTCATTCCAATGCATGTGCTCATACCATTCATTCTGTGGAGAACATTGTTGTCTCAACAGAAAGTGTTATTAGTAATAAGCATTCAGTAGTAAGTCAATATGCATTCCAATTACAAAAAAGTTCCTGGAGATAAAATCTATTATAAGTTATAAAACAGAAAGTTCAACAATTTTAAATACAGCTTATGATACTGAGTTGGTAAAGAAAACAAGAAACCAAAAACAACCTAAGAATTTCCAACAAACTGCTGAAACAGAAGGACAAAGAGTGGAAACATGAAGCATGATTATTTACCTGGAAAACTAAGGCAATAGGTTAACATGCAGGAAAGTGGGAGAGTTCTCAGCTGTCACACTCAAGTACATTAATGTGTGGAAACAAGGCTGTCCATTTACTAGTCAGAATAACTGGAGAATTTAAGAGAGAAATTAACAGTAAATGGGATTTTAAGAAGCAATGGACAAGTGTTGTGGGTTGAATTACGTTCCCCAAAACAATATGTTTAAGTCCTAACCCCAGTAAAGGCTGAATTAACCTTATCAAAAATGCTTGAGACCAGAAGTGTTTCAGAATTTTTATTATTTTTTTTTATTTAATGGTACTTGCAGAATACATACTAGTTGAGTATCCCTAATAAAAAAATCTGATATTCAAATTGCTCCAAAGAGCATTTCTTTTGAGTGCTCAAAAAGGAACTCAAAAGTTTCAAATCTGGGGGCATCTTAGATTTTCAGGTTAGGAATATTCAACCTATACCTGCCATTGTGACTTTATTTGGAAATGGGGTCTTTCCAGATATAATCAAGATGAGGTCATACTGGATTAGGGTAAGCCCTAAATTCAATGACTGGTATCCTTATAAGAAAAAAGAAAGATATAGACACACACAAGAAGGCTGCATGAAGACAGCAGAAGAGATTGGAATTATTTTGCCACAAGCCAAGGAACTCCAAGGACTACAGTAAATACCAGAAGCTGGAAGAGGCAAAAAAGTATTCTTCCCTAGAGCCTTCAGAAGAATGATCCTGCCCAAACCTTGATTTTGGATTTCTGGACTCCAGAACTGTGAGAGAAAAAATATTCTGTTGTCTTAAGCCACCCAGTTTGTGCTACCTCGTTATGGTAGCCCTAGAAAACTAATACACGTAAGATTTCGTACAACATGTACACCAGCAAATTCTATATTTAGTAGATATGTACCATTCTGAAACCAGTTTAAATGCCAAAATGACTTTAGGTCAGCCTCCAGAGAATTTAACTCCTTCCTTGATATTTCAGTCACTCAAACTCAAACATTCCTCCCTCATCTCAGTAGTAACATACAAAGTAACTAAGACAAGGAAATAAGGAATTTTTGTTCAATTTTACCAATTTTTTTCAAGTGCTACATGCACTTCACTTAAGTTTAGGTAAATGAATGTCTGGTCTCAGTAAAAGCAAAAAGATTATACCATGAATTTACATCAAAGTTTAATAAATACGCACAATTAATAAAAAGGAAAATGCTGCAAGTAAAAGTCTGTTTCATTCTCATGTCTGATATATCTCTGTTATGGATTAAATTGTGTCCCTTCAAAATTCGTATGTTAAAGTCATAATTTCCAGTGCCTCGGAAAGTGACCAAATCTAGAGAGAGGGGAGTCTTTGTAGTAGTAATCAAGTTAGGATAGGGCCACTGGGGTAGGTCCTAATCCAGTATGACTAGTATTCTTATAAAAAGGAGAAATTTAGAGACAGACACACATAGAGTCACAACTCCAGGTAGATGGCTATCTAAAAGCCAGGGAGATCCCTGGAACAGATCCTTCCTTCACAGCCCTCACAAAGAACCCACCCTGCTAACACCTTGATTTCTGAGGTCTACCCTCCAGAATAGTGAGACAACAAATATCTGTTGTATAAATCATCCAGTTCGTTGCACTTTGTTACAGCAGCTCAGCAAACTAATACACCAAATTCTAATCCAAGTGTTTTTCAAAAGCACAAAATCTGGCTTCGTGGATATTGTGCAAATACAGTGGAAAATCAGAAGACTTAACCAAATGACAACAAGATCCAATCTATTCCAGGAATTCCCTGCTCCTATCTATCCCTCATCTACTAGTCTGATTCTTTCAAAATGTATTTAGCAAATATTTGAGTGTCCACTAAATTCTAGGTTTGGTCTTATTTAATGCTCAGAATGACCCTATGAGGTAGGTATTGACATTTACACTCTACAAATAGAGAATCAGAAAGACAAGAATATCCCCAAGACCATACAACAAGAAGTATGGAGCATGGATCTCGTTAAGGGCCTCTAAACCTGTACTCTCAACACTTTATACACTATACTGCCTTTCTGAGAAAGTTCTTTTTGGAAAAAAAAAAAAAAAAATCTGAACTGTCTACTTTGGAGACTAAAGCAACGTAGTCAAAATATTGCACAGCTGCCAAAAAATTATACAATTACTGCCACTGCTCTCCAGACGTACAAAACTTAAGTCAGATGGTAGAGAATGGGGAAGTGACACCCTGCTTGAGAATCTCTCATATTAAGAAACTTACCACTTCTAGAAGTTATCTTCTTTTCCTATCATAGGTTACTCTGAGCTAAAAAATGTCCCTAAGAATACAAGAACATGTGAGAAAGAAAAAAGAAGCCTTTTATGCTGTTAGAGGGTCTACATAAGAAGTTCCTGGTAAACTCCCTGCATACCAAGACCACAAGCAAGAGCTACAGGGAGGACTTTGCTGTCCTTGCTACATGCACATCTTAGGAAAACGGGACAGAACGTTTTTACTTTACAAACTCACAGCCAAATGGCCATTGCTGCTTAGGGTCTAGAATGTCTTAAAGTTTCCACCCACAGTGCACTGTGCACTGAAGTTTCAGCTTACAATAACAAAGCACTCTGGCACAAGTGTCCCAAAACTGACAAGGAAAATAATGGAAATATTTTTACATAATCTTTCACAAAATTCTAGCAGCAAATCCATCCCCAAGCAAAATCCAGTTTTGAAGCTAAGGCCCATTTTTATTTTGTAAAACTAAGGTGAGAATCCTCTGCCGTACTATAACTTCAGCATGCAGAAAAGCCCATTTACTCTTTCCTGCACATATTAAAATGCTTGTCACTATAGTAATCTGATACTGGAAGCTTTCAGGTTTTTAAACTTAAATATAATATAATATATATATAAAATCCAGAAATAAATGTATCTTCCTTACAATTAAAAGGTTAAAAAGAACTGGGATTTCAGAGTCTTTCGTTTTCACAAGTCTCCTAATACTTACTAAAGCGTGAGTCCTAATGAACCAAAATCTAGGGAGAAGAAAAGGTAGAGCATCTGAAAATTCACATTTGTTAAAAGTATCGGTTCAGGTGATTTCCCAGGGATTTTGTTTAATGTAAAAATTAAGTCTCTCCATATCGTTAAAACAGGTAAATTTTTTTTTTTTTAGACGGAGTCTTGCTCTGTCGCCCAGGCTGGAGTGCAGTGGTGAAATCTGGGCTCACTGCAAGCTCCGCCTCCTGAGTTCATGCCATTCTCCTGCCTCAGCCTCCTGAGTACCTGGGACTATAGGTGCCCGCCACCATACCCGGCTAATTTTTTGTATTTTTAGTAGAGACGGGGTTTCACTGTGTTAGCCAGGATGGTCTCTATTTCCTGACCTCGTGATCCGCCCACCTCGACTTCCCAAAGTGCTGGGATTACAGGCGTGAGCCACCGCACCCGGTCAAAACAGGTAAATTTTATGGTACGCAAATTATATCTCAATAAAGCTGTTTTAAAAATCAATCATTTGCTTTGGCATACTTACTCTGACCTTAATATGCATTAGTAATACTAAGGTCACAGTTTAAAATTCTACTAGCCTATTGTCCAAAATGAAAAGCTGAATATGGGGGGAAAAAAAGATAGGTTTAGGGCTTTCTGCAGATTTTTAGCTAAGCTTTTAAAAAAAAAAAATCACTGACAAAGGACAGTGTCTGCTTAAACAATGTAAGGCACCATAGTTTAGGAAAACCCCTAGATCAAAAAATATTAGTTTGTTACCATTATGAGCGTAAAGAATCTATCACAGGCAATGACTAGGATCTTTCTTAGCTAACCAAGTTGGTTTGAGTTACTTTAATTAAAAGTCCTCTAAATAATTCACAAATAGGATATGAGTTATCTCAGGCAAAATTAAAACAGCTTTAAAACCCTAACTACTTAAATTTTTTTAAAAAATTTATTTCATTAGTCACAGAGCAACAAAAGTGTTAAATCTGTAGGAGTGTTTGTAACTTCCAAAATTATTTTTAGAGGAAATACATTTAATATACCAACAGCATTGATTCTTCTTATAGATTCCATAACACCCACAGCATCTACGCCATATGTTAGAGATTTTCATTTGAACTGAGATGATTACATTTTCTGATTCAACAGTAACTGAAAAGATAAGTAGCAGTCTAATTACATATCTAAATAAAATATATATTTTAAGTGATTTCTCTATCCAACATTTGAAGATAGCAACATATAACACAGGATTTGCTGAGTAGGACTAGTTAAGTAAAATGTTCAATTAAAAAATTATTCTACTAATTTAAACATTCAAAGTTCAATGCCTGATATATTCTCTCCAATCTTCCAACTAAAACCAAGAAACCCTAAACATTTTATACTCACTCTATACATGAAATTATCGTAACACAAAGTCAAAAGCTTAAGACTTCTTTAAATTTTAACCTATTCTTTTTTTTTTTTTTGAGACAGAGTCTTGCTCTGTCACCCGGGCTGGAGTGCAGTGGTGTGATTCCGGCTCACTGCAACCTCCACCTTCCGGGTTCATGTGATTCTCCTGCTTCAGCCTCCTGAGTAGCTGGAATTGCAGGCATGCGCCACCACGTCCAGCTAGTTTTTGCATTTTTAGTAGAGACGGGGTTTCACCATGTTGGTCAGGCTGGTCTCAACCTCTTGACCTCATGATCCGCCCGCCTCTGCCTCCCAAAGTGCTGGGATTACAGGAGTGAGCCACTGTGCCAGGCCCCTATTCTTTTTATTTATCACAAACACACACTGTGGTCACAACATGAACAAGGTATTTTTATGTTAATCATATGCCTCTAAGAAGAAAATCAAATCTTTTCTAATCAATATTCTTAAATGGCTCATAAACCAAAATCTGATGCTACCCTAAGAATTCAATGTATTACCAACTGACAAAATTACCTCAAGTTCAAAGATAAGGGTTACTACTACTGATGCATGGAAAACAAACAAACCAACCAGTTGTTTTGTAGCATTATACACAAAGAACCTGGAAATCTGTATACATTTGTATAATTCATTTTATTACTGCAACTATAAAAATAAACTTAATTTACTCTTACAAATTAAAAGAATCAATAGAACATTATCTCACCTCTCTGCAAATACTTAAAAGTATTTAGCAGGATTGAATTACTGTGCAATTTTAGATGAAAATATTAAGAACGGTTGAAACAACTGCCATAAAACTGCTTTTGCCAAAAGCAAAGCACCCAAACCACACTTAATTATACTCAACCCTCTCTAATCTTCTCTGAACCACTGTACAAAATACTTTTAAAATTGTTAATCCCTTAATCAGCAGGTTGCTGTACTCTATCAGGACAGGCTGAACAATATTTCTGTGTTGCTGAAAAGAGAGAATAGAGCCTGTTTACTGTGTCAGACCAAGTAGATGCCGAGAAATCAATGGATGGGGAGGAAAGGAGAACAGTATTCACTGTATAAGGGGAAAGAAAGCTTACTGAAAACTCCAAGAGCTGACTGATACTCTCAGGTGACAGCTCAAGTCTCTAATGTCCCTCAGTTCCTTGTGTGAATAAAGCAGTTTCCCAGCAACTCTGCATAAACATTACATCTGCTGCCTGCAAATCATTCAATTGTTTCACAAATACACATTATTATGATTCTCAAGATGGCAAGGGGTTGATAAATTACTAACAGTTTAGTTCTATATTATTTATTTTAGCTTACATATGTGGAGCCACCCTAATTTCTACTTGCAAACTGCACAATTTACAGTTTACATCCTCTTACCCAATTATAACTTGACAATCACCTCCCCCAGCTAGAAAGCTGTGAAAAGACAGTTTAGGCCAGACTTATAGGACAGAACTGCCATGGCTGAGACACAACAATTGTTCTTAAGTCCTAAAGCTTAAAAAAAAGTGTTTCATAAATTACCCTTATTGTCATCATATCAGATCAAACTGTAAGAGATTGTCCAGCGTTTCTGCTTCTTGCTACATTGGAATATTCAAATGCTACTAAAAATAAGTGTGAGTCATTTGAGTCTTGCATAACTCTCATCCTGCAAACATTTGTTGCAATGGTATTTGTTTAAAAAATGACCCACCTGCTCCCTCTTCAGTTCCTGTGCCTCACTCCATCTTTAAATAAACATGTCCCTCAAGAGTTTGCCCTCAGCTTCTTTAGCCTCTACACAACCTATCCTTTAGTAATTTTATGCACTATTATTTCTACAAACATAACCTGAATGTCTTTAAGGCACTATACTCATCATATCCTAAAATGGACTCATCTTCCATCTCAATTTCCCCAAACTGCTCCTCCTCCAAAAAGTCCCTGTAGCAAACCAGAACCATTCACCCAAATGATAAAGCCAGAATCCTGAGTAAATCCTTACTCCCCTTTCTCCCTCAATCCTTTGATCCTATTAATCCTATCAATTGTATTTCCTCAAAAGTGTTCACATTTGTTCGCTGCAGTACTTCCTACAACCACCATCCAAGTCCAAAGCCCACCAATTAGACTACAGTATTTTAATAACCTCTAACTGCTCTCCCTCCAGCCTCACTTACATGTTTTCATAGCAACTTGTGTTTCTTTTTTTTAGTAACATCTATTACATTTCTTTGACTCACTCTATAAACAAACATTGAATGTGTGCCATGGTCCAGACACTACCAAAACTACAAACACAGCAGTAAAGGAAAGAAACCATAGGCCCTCTAAAGCTCCCTGTCTCATCAGTCTAACTACGTGCTGAGCACCTTTCTTCCCCATCAGACCAAGATCCATGAAGGCAGGGACGACGCCCCTGTTGGTGTCCATATGTCCTGTATGAGGATAGCGCTGTATCCTCAGTGTCTAGCATAATAAATGACACATAGCATTCAATAAATATGTGAATAAAAGACAAAATTACCATGCGCATGTGTACACACATACACAGCCTTAAATTCTTCACCTTCCCTAGCACTGTCTCACTTAAACTGCTTCATGGTTATTTCCATCTGCATAATTCATCTCAAACATTTTCCCCAATCCAGCATTTCTCCTTTAACCACTGTATCTGTACTATATTTTAAGGCACTCGGATTTAGAAAGCTGTCCTCCACTCATCTTCCCCTTGCTCTCTTCTTCCAATCAGAGGTGCAGTCTCTCCCCTGGGCCCCCAATAGCGCCATTCTAATCGTGCTTGCCATTCTCTGTGTTATAGCAATTTATGCCCTTCTATAAATAAGGTAAACTTTTTGAAGCTACTGACTGCTTTATTCACTTCTGTATTCTCCAGCCAGCAGTGCCTTACAAATGTAGGCCCAAAAATATTTGCTAAGAGAAATCCAACAGGAAAACAAGAAAAATTGAAAGAACATTTGTGATTCTAGGAACATATTGACAGTACCTATGACTGAAATGACTACAAGAAGAGATTATAAAATCTCCAATCTTGGAGATCATGAGAGCAAAACAGGTGAGGCACTATCAACTAAATAGCCTTTATTTTTGCCTCTAGGTTCCCGAGCTATTGATTATAAAACAGCTTAAATTCTTGTCAGAGGGCATATTCTAATATCTAATACTATAAACCTCAAACTTTTAAAAAGTAGCCAACATTATTTCCCTACTGAAACCAAATGCCGAATGTCACAAATAAGAGATAAAAATAGAGCTGCTCCACTATTCACAATAGCAAAGACATGGAATCAACCTAAATACCTATCAATGACAGACTGGATAAAGAAAATGTGGTGTATATATACCATGGAATACTATGCAGCCATAATAAAGAAGGAGATACTGTCTTTTGTGGGAACAGATGGAGCTGGAGGCTATTATCCTTAGCAAACTGACACAGGAACAGAAAACCAAACACCACGTTCTTATTTATAAGTGGAAGCCAAATGATGAGAACTCATGGACACAAAGAAGGGAACACTGGACACTGGGGCCCACTTGAGGATGGAGGGTCGGGAAAAGGGAGAGGAGCAGAAAAAAAAACTACTGGGTGCTAGGCTTAGTACCTGGGTGCAATAATATTACAACAATACAATAGTATTACAACAATCCCCTGTGACATGAGTTTGCTTATTTTTTATTTTATTTTTTTTGAGATGGAGTCTCGCTCTGTCGCCCAGGCTGGAGTGCAGTGGCGCAATCTCGGCTCACTGCAAGCTCCGCCTCCCGGGTTCACGCCATTCTCCTGCCTCAGCCTCTCCGAGTAGCTGGGACTGCAGGCGCCCGCCACCACGCCCGGCTAATTTTTTTTTTTTGTATTTTTAGTAGAGACGGGGTTTCACCGTGGTCTCGATCTCCTGACCTCGTGACCCGCCCGCCTCGGCCTCCCAAAGTGCTGGGATTACAAGCGTGAGCCACCGTGCCTGGCGAGTTTACTTATTAACTAACCTGTAAATGTACCCATCAACCTAAAATAAAAGTCAAAAAAAAAAACAGAACTGCTCTAGCTGAAGCTGGTCAGATAGAGAGGGCCACCTGCACAGTCTTGTCGGGATCCTTCCCATACAACAGTCCTTATTATACTCTGTGGAAGAAATTTTGAAAACTTGGCTCTAAAAGCTCAAGCTTCCCTTGGGCCACCCTCACTGATTGTATTCATCAATGCGGGTCAAGGGTAACATGGAATCCTCAGGAACCAACAATGAGGATGCTGTGCCAGGGGAAGAAGCTTCTGTATAGGTATTAGAAATAGAACTGTCCTGGGGCAGATACCCCCATCACTGGAAGACCGAAGAAGCAAGATGGAACCAAGGGAAAAGGGGTCATGACAAGTCACTTAAGTCTGCTTCCAATTTGAGTTGTGAAATGAAAAGTAATTGGACCTCTGAAATTCACATACTCCAGCCCAGCTAAGAAAACAGGAGAAGCCATAGGGACTTAGAGCCAGAATCTTAGGTGTTGTACATTTGGCCGGAGTGTCCTCCCTGCTGTAGATGCCCTTCTAGAGCCAGCTGCAGCAGACGGTGGGATGATAATGCAAGAACTGACAACCTGCTGATTCTAACAACATGTTCATAAAGCATTTCCACCTCTAAAGCACAGTTACGTAAATTCTATTGCATCTAAATATCCGTACGAGATATAATCTTCTCCAGTTAGTAGGTTAAAAAGGTAGTAAAATTATTTTTAACTAAGTTAATAAAATAAAACAATCCAAGTCAGATGTCATAAATGGGCCATTCCTTTAGCCTGGCACAGTACCTTCTGCAAAGTTTATGAGATTCCAGGAAATGACAACGCCAACCTTGGACACCTTACATTTCACTCGGCTCATCAGGAGTGAAATTCGTTTGAAGTTAACTGTAACCACAGCAAGGGAACTTGGTAGCTAATTGCCAAGACAGCTGTTCAAAAACACCAATTAAATAGCAGGGATGTGAAGAACACTTAGCATTACCCAGAAAACTACTGCAGCAGAAATACCCTGGAGTTCAGGTAATAACAATAAAAAGGTACAGCTGAATAACTCACCAACTAAGAATAAAAACAAAAATAGCATTTAGGAGGACAGAATTCCTCTTAAAGACTGTAAAGCAAACGGCTTAATGCCCAATTTAAGAATACAGAAAACTCTTGATTCAGAAGTAAAATTAAAAAAAAAAAAAACCTGACTAGTGTTTCCTTCTTCCATAAAAATTAGAATCACACTATCTAACAACACCTAAAGTCAGAGAGCAAGAAATACATATGCAAAAGAATATGATACCCTACATGGAAAGAAGAAAAACACTAGTTCCTGTTTGCTTTAGAATATACTTGAGAGCTGCCTCATTTCAAGAACTGAATAAACCTGGCAAATACACGTGATGGGAGAATTTTGACAAGTCTGACATATTAATCATAGGAGGAATTGCCAACATTCATTTTGTGATCATACTTCCCTAGAACTCTATTCAACTCTATAACACAAGATCATTCCAAAAAAAAAAAACGAAAAATACAAACCTGTCAGTTCCCAACAAACTGAACCCCCACATCATGACTCATCTCAACCTTTCAGGTTTTCATGATTTAAACCACCACTTAATAAGGCAGAAATTATTTCCTCCTCCTCCTCCTTTCAAAAAAAAAAAAAAAATACAAGTGATACGAAAAAAGCCCCATTCCTGTTCCTGAACAACATAATCCGCCAATGACTGCTCAAAGTCGTTCACAGATTTTTACATGATAGCAATCAGACAGCTAATGCACTGTTTTCCTAAGCCAGTATGGTCAAAACTACTTGACCGGTAACTCAAAGTTCTTTTCTACAGGCTAAAGAAAAACCAGTTAAATGCAGCATTTTAACATGTCATTTCAAGGTTTTGAAAAAAATTATAAAAATTTGTATAAAATGCTGAATTATAAAAATGTTGAAAAAATTATGTTGAGCTGTAAAAACATCTTAAGAATCTTCTTCTCTGATTGTAGAATGCTAACTGTAGAAGGAAAACACCAATTATAGAGAAGAAAAAGAATAGATCCCCAAAAGTGAAATTACTGTGTCAATGGTTTAAGAATTATTTGCGCATTTGATAATATATTGCTATACTGCTTTCCAAAAATGCTGTACCAATTTAAACTTCTGTCTTTTCTACTGTACTTCACTGCTTCTGCATGTTAAGTCTTTTGGTAATCTAAGAGACCAAAAATGTATTCTAACCACATAGGATTCATAGTTTTTTGCTTTCAGATTTGTACAAATGCTGTAAATAATAATTTTTTTCCTATTTGATATTAATTTTGAATCCTTCTTTATACTGTTAGCCATGCTTTCTATCATGCTTATCTCCCACCCCTTCCATGTGCCATGCAGGTCGTAGGAAGTATGTAGCTGTGAGCACACCCAACCAGGATTCAGATGAGCTGGGTTCTAGTACCACACCATTACCTAGCTGAATGGTGCAGTTAACCTATTGTTGGGCCTCAGAAAACATACTCCAAAATGAAGGCCTCAAAAGCAAAAGTTTTTCTCTGACCTTCTCCTGCCTTCCTGTCTCTCAGTCCCATTTTCCCCTAAGGCTAGCTATAGAAACCAGAATCGCTCTTCTCCAAGGTGGATTACAAAAATCAGAACCCTTTTTCCCCAAACCCAGTCATAAAACTGAAAATATTACTCTAACTTTCCCTCGGCCTTTCTGTGTAAAAACTGATCATAAAGAAATTACCTGACCTACCTTGTTTGACTGTGGGTCACAAGACCCCAAGCCAGACAGGGTCCTGCCCCATACCCAGAAGAAAGGAATGCGTGCACAGAGAATCCAAGAAAAATCTAGATGGGCCTTGCTGAGTTTCCCCACTCAGTCTGTTAACATTAGATCATTCATATTTTGGCCAATATTTCTATATAATGTCCATACTTTGTTGAAGCTAAGCATAAAAATGGGCATTTTCCCCTGTATCTTTGGGTCTTCATTCTGAAGGCTCCCGTGAGTATATACGTTACATCAATTTGTATGCCTTTTCTCCAATTAATCTGACTTTTATCAGTTGATTTTTCAGTGAACCTTCAGAGGGCAAAGGGGAACTTTTCCCTTGGCCCCAAAACTACTTTGGTTTCACTTTCCCCTTAATGATTGGATAAAACAGCCTTTTAAGTTCAAATTCTATTCAATTTCATTTTTCCCTCTCTTAAAGTTCCTTCTCTGGTGATCCTGCAATTCTTGAACTAACTCTCTTCATAGATACCAATTTTAGAAAAGCCTTACTGAATATCCATCTGTATATTAAATAATACCTTAAAGATTTCAGTAGGCTAACAGAGAAGGTAAGAAAAAACAAGATAATGTTAAAAGGTTATGGGGAAAACAGACAAAAAAGTAGAAAAAGACATACTTATATTGGCATCATATATTTGGCAAATGATATTCTTCCACAACCTCAGTTAGGGTGCTTTTCTCAGAGAACTGCCACTGTGATGATTCACTTCATTTTTCCATCTTAGTATGCCTTTGAATTGCTTCAAAGTTATGCAAAACTTTGGGTGAGAATCTGCATTTTTCTGTGGAAGAATAATCATGGCTTTCATCAGATTCTCAAAAGCGTTCATTTAGCAAAAAGATTGAAGACTCCTTAACCTAGACAAATGACTCATGTCCTATCTTCCGGTCCACTCTTTCTTCTCTGAAGCAGTTGGGGGCCATATTGCGATTTTCTGTGCCCTCCTCTTTATTTCTGAGACTGTCTGGGACCCCTTTCCTTCAATGGTACCAATAAAAACCTCTCTACATCCACTATAGAATGAAGATTCATTCACTGCAATCCATCCCACCACAACAGAAACACTGCAAACGATAACTGGATCATTCCACACCAGAGCTGAGCCATGTAATGAGTAAAATGTGGTTTCATCCTAAAAATCAGTATCTTATTTGACCCATGAAAAAAAGGGCCTCTGCCCTGCAAAACACAGAGGACTGTCTCTCCTTTTACAGCGGTGTGTGTGGGTGGGACAGTGCATGGAGTAGTGATAACTGAAAATCACTGCCCCAGAAAACCAGAGAAAGACTGGGCACAGTGGCTCACGCCTGTAATTCCAGCACTTTGCGAGGCCGAGGCAGGCAGATTGCCTGAGCTCAGGAGTTCGAGACCATGCTGGGCAACATGGTGAAACCCCATCTCTACTCAAATACAAAACAATTAGCCAGGCGTGGTGGCGCACACCTGTAGTCCCAGCTACTTGGGAGGCTGAGGTAGGAGAATAGCTTGAGTCCAGGAGGCGGAGGTTGCAGTGAGCCGAGATCACACCACTGCACTCCAGCTTGGGCTACAGAGTGAGACTCCATCTCAAATTACCAGAGAAAGATGGCTGCAGCTGTTTTTGCTTCAAGTCCCCCATTCCATGTCACCTAGAGTCAGAGTCTAAGCAGACTGAGTTCCCCAGAAAGCTAGGCTTCCACCTTCTATCTGTCCAGCTACTCAGCTAGTATAGTTCTGGGAGATGCTTACAACTATCTATCTAGAAATCTTGAGATGGAAAAGTACAGTATCAAAGGAGGGGAACCTGCCCACCCTGGCTCCCTGAAGGAAAATGACAGTCAATCCCAGGCCAGGGTCCTACTGACTGGATCAAGCCTGAAAGCTACTTAGACCTCTGCACTGAGAAGGCAATGCCTAGGGAGCAGGCTGGGTACCCTGCATGGGAAAGCAGGCCAGGCTGCGGGCATAGTATGGTCTACAACATTTAAATATTTGGGCCAGTGGTTCTCAACCAGGGACAATTTTGTCCCCCAGAGGACATTTGGCAATGTCTAGAGACACTTTGGGTTGTCAGAGGCTTGGGGCAGGAGGGTTACTCCTGGCTTCCAGTTTGTAGAGACCAAGGATGATGTTTAATGTCCTATAGTGCATAGGACAGCCCCTGTTACCCCAAACCTGTCCCAGACATCAATAAAGACTGAAAATCCCTGATTTAAACTATGATTTGCAGACCTCCATTTGTATTCGTCTCAGACCTCAAATATGGTACAGACAGGGCTGCAAAGAACACAATCATAAACTATATATATATTTTTTTTCCTTTTTAGAGACAGGTCTTACTCTGTTGCCCAGGCTGAAGTATAGTAGTAAGACCATAGCTCATTGCAGCCTCAGCCTCCTGGGCTCAAACAATCCTCCTGCCTCAGCTTCCAAGTAGCTAGGACTACAGGCATGTACCACCATACCTGGCTAATTTTTAATTTTTCTGTAGAGGCGGGGTCTATGTTGCCCAGGCTGGTCTAGAACTCTCGGCCAAAAGCGATCCTCTCTTCTTGGCCTCCCAAAGTGCTGGGGTCACAGGTGTGAGCCACTGCACCTGGCCAAATTATAAAACTTTTATAACACTATCTTCATGGGAAAAAAAAGTTCCGGTTATGGTATCCAAAGAATAACTTATCTGACTCCAGTTACAATTCAATCCATTCTGCATATAGGCCAGAAGCGTGTGGGGGAGCAAGGTGGATGAAAAGAGGTTGGTTAATAGGTAAATCATACAGTTAGACGGAGTAAGTTCTAATGTCTGATAACAGAGTAGGATGACTATAGTTAACAACAATGTACTGTATATTTCAAAGTAGCTAGAAGAGAGGACTGGAAATGTTCCCAACACACAGAAATGATAAACACTCAAAGTGATGGATACCCTAAATACTCTGACCTGATTGTTACACACTGTATGAATTTAACAAAATATCACATGTACCCTACTCCATAAATGTGAAAATATTATGTATCAATTTAAAAATTGTTTAAAGATTCAATTATTAATTTATTCAGCATTTACCAAGCACCTATTATATAACCAGGCACAGTGTTAAGCAAAAGTGACAGTGTTAAATTGATGGGAGCCTATTCAACTCCTGCCTGGCTCAGAGCACTATAGTATGAAAAATGAGCTGGGACTTAAGGGGTCAGACCCATCTAGTTGCAATACCAGCTCTACCACTTACTGTCATTAGGAATGTTAACTTTTCTGAACTTCAATCTCTCTATCTTCTAAAACAGGTCAAATAGGGCCTCTCTCAAAGTGGAAGAGTTAAATAAGATAATTCAGGTAAAGCACAAAGTATACTGCCTAGCACACAATCAGTATTCAATAATTACTTCTTATTACTACTAGTAAACTGTAAGTCTTCATAATCAGTAAGTTGGAAACTGCTACTAAGCCTATAAAAAAGCCACTGTAACTGTGATTGTGAGAGCATATAAAACCCCTCAAATGGCCAGGAGCGGTGGCTCACACCTGTAATCCCAGCACTTTGGGAGGCCAAGGCAAGTGAATCACGAGGTCAGGAGATTGAGACCATCCTGGCTAACACGGTGAAATCCCATCTCTACTAAAAATACAAAAAATTAGCTGGGCGTGGTGGCACATGCCTGTAGTCCCAGCTACTAGGGAGGCTGAGGCAGGAGAATTGCTTGAAACCGGGATTTGGAGGTTGCAGTGAGCAGAGATCTCACCACTGCACTACAGCCTGGGCGACAGAGCGAGACTCCCTCTCAAAAAAGAAAAGAAAAAAAAAAACCTCAAATTCTGGCTTTCTCTTTCTCCAGCATTATCTCCTACCACCTACATAATCTTTAACGTAGCCCCATGTCCCCATGAGTGGGGACAGAATGAAAGATGAGATCTGGGCAGCAAACAGGGCAGTGCCAAGCCAAAGGTCACTGCAAAAAAGAAAATTCATCAGCTACAACTCTGGCAGGACACATAGGTGGTGGGTAGAAGAAGGGAGGAAGGAGGGAGATGGGAGGGGAGGGGAGAAGGAAGCAAGGGGACAATGAGGAAAGGGGGGAAGAAGGGAAAAGGAGAGAGAAAGAATGAGAATATGAATGAACACAAAAGGCTAATAATCCAGTAATATGAAAGTGTAGGTCAAGTTTGCATGTAATGTGTCTCTGAAAGGAAAACACTTCAATCAGCACCCCTCTTTTACAATTAATTCTGCATTTCTTTCATAAAAATGAATTAAAAAATAAGTTAAATATAATTAGCCTCATCAAAAGAAAAACAAACACGGAGTAACCATATTATTACTACAGCCTAAGAAATTTGCCTAGACCTCAACGTCAGTACCTAAATGAGAAAAGAAAGGATTCAACACACATAATTACTCAAAGTATAGTTTAACAGCAAACAATATTTGAGAGTTTTGGTTTTCCCTAGAAAATATAGAATAACTTCTCATATAAAATAAAAGAGCACATTTTACTGGACCTGTTTTGAGACAAGTTATCTGCGAACTCAGGAGCCACTTTCACATAAGGAGTTTACTAAAAGTTTAAGTTTGTGTCTATATAAACAAGAATCTACTTAGCACACCAGTGGGATCCACAGCTTTTCCAAAGATTTCTGTGACAGGATGGAAGCAAACGCATTCCTGTAAGTTCACAGAACGATTTAAATTTTGACCAAGCTTGCATTTGTCTTAATGTAACTCAAGGGGAAAAAAAGGCTAAACTATTATCAATTTAGTGCTAGAGAAAAATTAATGTTACTATGCTCACTGTGGTTACTGATTATAAGGACCAGTTCTGTGTTCAAGTCATGGTTTTACTCCATGGAAAGTCACAGAAGGCTCAGCTTCCTGATACACAAAATAAAATGATTAAGAAGCTTTAACAGTCGTTCCAACTCAAATTCCGATTCAGAGTTTGAAAATCTTTAAAGTAAAATGCTTCTTAATGGTCCTTTGAATGGAGAATGAAATAAAGGCCTCTAGAAAAATGATGTGTCAAATTATACGTTTACAGGTTTGAAATAGCATTCAGTAGCATAGTCTTGAAATCTGTGCCTAAGGATTGTTTCAGACTACAGGCTTGTAACACAACAACAAAATTGTTTCTGTGTCCTGGCAGTTTCCTGTCAGGCATCCTTCCAGGTGGTTGCTTTCTCAGAGTCTATGGATCTCCAAAATAATTCCAGTGAAGTAGCTGTTAATATTCATGAGATATATCATTGCTTAGCCAGTGGGGTTACTGCATGCTTCACTGGATTCTAGTTACTAACAACAGTTTCAATGAGTACCAATATTCCAAATAAGCAATAAAATAGCAAGAGTAGAATAATTCTATGATTTACAGCAAGGATTGCTCTCAGAATTGTAGAGTCTGAGAGACCACAGTGATCGCCTCCAACCCTTTGATTTTAATTAAAACTCGTACGGATTAACTGGCTTGGGCTTATCACTGAGCCTCTCAACCATTTAACATTAAAACAACCAATCAAACAAAAACACTTAGCTTATCTGAGCACAGTTTTCCTCCTAAGAGCTGTGAACTTCCTCCTAAATTCCTACAGAGAATAACAATTTTGCTATCTCTGTGTTGGATATATATTCTACAAACAGAATTTCAAAGAAATATTATTGTCCACTGCACTATCCCAGCAATTTTGGCAGCTGTGACTGCCAAAGGAGAGAAAAGGCAAATATGAACACTACTCACCTCACACTGGTACTCCCATCAATCCACAGCACACTTTTATTCAGTCATAAAAAATGTACCATGACAGGCCGGGCGCGGTGGCTCACGCTTGTAATCCCAGCACTTTGGGAGGCCGAGGCGGGCGGATCACGAGGTCAGGAGATCGAGACCACGGTGAAACCCCGTCTCTACTAAAAATACAAAAAAATTAGCCGGGCGTGGTGGCGGGCGCCTGTAGTCCCAGCTACTCGGAGTGGCTGAGGCAGGAGAATAGCGTGAACCCGGGAGGCGGAGCTTGCAGTGAGCCGAGATTGCGCCACTGCACTCCAGCCTGGGCGACAGAGCGAGACTCTGTCTCAAAAAAAAAAAAAAAAAAAAGTACCATGACAAACATTAACAATGACAGATGAAACAATCATTTAACTTGTCTTCCAGTCAGGGTGTGAAATCTGCATTCTTAACTATGTAAACTCCACCATGGCCCATCCTAAAAACATTTTGCAGAATAAACTAAACATTTGAAAAGAAACGAGTTTACTGTATCCACTCTGTGAAGCTAGATAACCCTAGAACATAACTAAAAATTTTATTTCACAGGATAATTTTGGCATGTTACCAATAAATTGTACTTGAAGCCTCAACTTTCAATAGGTGCTTACCTCCTCCCCTTTGGTTTCTCAGAAAATAAAAGATTAGCATACTGCTAGTCTCAAATATTCACTGAATAACGTGAACATGAATTTAGAAGTAATAAACTGGCAATAATAATGAAGATGATTGTAAATGATATTTCTCCAGCCAAAAGGAATAAAACAGAAATTTAAACTGGACATATTTACTGGATGCGAAGTCCAAGAACGTGAGTTAAGGACACACAGTAGTGTGTAAAGAAAACAAAATCCACAGTACCCACACATGTATGAGGAGTTAAAAGTAATCTCTACATCAGGACTATGTAAAGATTTGCCACAGGAAAATCTTTAAATCTCGATATTTAAATATCTTTAATATCAATTTAAATTTAATATCCTTAAATATCAGGAAAATATCAATCTTTCGAATATCAAGAAATAACTCATCTTTTCCCACCACTAGACGAAACGTGCATTGGAGACTGACCTGGAAATTCAGCGTCCCAGATGGCTACAAAAACAAGGACAACTAGAAGTAGTTATGAATTCTAGGAAATATATTCACAAGCGTGTAAAGATTCTATGGTACTGAACACTTAGTCAAGAGTCCTACTTGAATTCTCACATCAATGCCAAGTTGCTTCCTCTCTACCCAAGATCAGGAGCTTCCCTAGTTTGCACATATCCATATTGACCAGTGGCTATAAAGTCACACTGCGATTATCTGGGTCATTTTAAAATAGGTCATTAGTAGTACTTGTAGTATCGCGTCTGTCTAAAAATCCTCCAATACCGAGTGACTTTTAAACTTTGGGGTGCCTTGGTAACCCCAGGAACGCTTATTAGACATGCAGACTCCGGGGCCCAAGCTCCAGACTCTAATTCCATGGGACTAGGGAAGGTCCCGAAACCGGCATTTTTAATCATCTGCCCGGGTGAATCCGAAGTGTGGTCCAAATGCCACAGTCGAGGTGCCTCTGCCTAACAAGCTCTACAGAAAGCGCCGACTCCAGCCGCCCCGGCCGCGATACGGACGCCGAGTTAGGCTGTCGGGGGTCTGTCTGGGGGCCGCGGGAAGGGACTCGGGGCCGGCGCGTCCACTAGCGACGTCCGGCCCCTGAGGTGAGAAGGGACTGACAATGGCACCGCAGTTATTTTCAGTATTTCCATAAGGTCCCACGAAGCCGTGTGGCCGTGGGAAAAGGGCTTTAACTTTGAAATCCCACGGGTCTAGGTTACCACCAGCTCTGCCGCCTCCTAACAGCGCGTCCCAGCAGTTCTCTTAACGTTCAGGCCTCAGTTTCCCGATCCGTGCAACGGGCTCACGCCATCCCCGGAAGGCTAAGCCGAAACGAAACTAACTCCGCCGCTCGCAGACACTTCCTGGCTCCGCTCAGCTCGGCCCAGCCTCCCCAGCCGCCCGGGAGGACTACCCGGCCCAAGCGCGTCGCGCAGGCAGCCGCCTCCCAACGCCCCCGGCCCTCGGCCGGCCACTCACGGGTAGGCATGGCGACCTCGACCGCGCTCGCCGCCGCACCGAGGCTCAGCGGGGCCGCGCAGGGAGCGCCGACCGCACCATTACGGCCGTTGCCGGGCCGCGGAGGCCGGGACGAGGCGAAGGGCGAAAGGCGAAGGGTGGAGGGAGCGGACGCGGACCCTGCGGTCACGCAACCAAGCGGGCGACAGCTACTGCTGCCAGCCCACTCCCCGCCGGGCGGCGCGACGGACGACCCACACCCGTTACGTCAGCGCGCCGCCGCCGTCCCGGCCCCGCCCCCGCGGATGGCCGGGCTCGGCCCAGGATCCCTTGCCGAGCGGGTGGAATGGGTGGCTGGGGACAGCCACGTAGAACAACTTCGGGTGCCTTCTATTTTCAAAGCCTGGTGACCTGCGTAGCATTCGTTTTCCTTGATCTCTATTTGGAGTGCATCACTTTACGTTTGTGAGGATGATGGCTTTGAGCGCACGGAGTACCTGTGGGCTTTTTCTTTTGCAATCGGTTTAACTTGCAGTGCGTTTTGCATACTCTGAAAGCATGGTTTATCTGAGATGTACTAAGGGCATTTGGAGTGATGGCTGTTCATTTTTTGAGAGGGCAGAAAATGTAATTTCCTTTTGCTCTTGTGACTTTCAGAGCGACCTTATCCCTCAGGAGTTAGTCTCCTCTGGAGAGGGCAGCTCTGTGCACTTGGCTGAGCTACACTTCTTGACTCTGGGTGTCATTAATAATTGAGGTATCTAATAGTCACCAAGCTGAGCAGACATCGGGAGCCAGAGAGCTGAGCAACGCACCTACACTAAGCTAGGCGCCGTGAGCTGCGGACAGCCCCTATGGAGATATAAAAGCCAACCACAGAGGTTTAACACAGCCCTCCTCGAAGTGGGTCAAAGTGGTCCAGGATCCTTTTGTGCTTGGATCCCCTGGGGACTTGTTGAAAAGCAGATTCCTAGGTGCTGAGCCAAACCTACGAACACATATACAGATGATTTAAATACAAAGTTAATATTGAGAACCTTTGTCCTAAAAAGTAGGGCTAACCTTCTGATTAAGAAATGATATTGTGCAGTACTGGGAGGAGAAGATGAAGACCATGAAGATCAGAGCCAGGAAGCGCTGAGGAGAAATTAGTCTTGGCTTGAGGTGGACTTGGAAGAAAGCAGAATTTGAATTAGCAAAGCCTAGGGGAGCCCTGAAAGAGGCTGGGGAGAGGATGAAGGGTAATTTAGAGTGAGTCATGGCAGCTGGGGAGAGGAGAGTGTGTACTGTACCTATAAAAGAGACTGTCCAGCCAGGCACGGTGGCTAACGCCTGTAATCCTAACACTTTGGGAGACCGAGGCGGGCGGTGGGCAGATCACCTGAGGTCAGGAGTTCGAGATCGGCCTGGCCAATATGGCGAAACCCTGTTTCTACTAAAAATACAAAAATTAGGCGGGCTTGGTGGCACATGCCTGTATTCTCACTCAGCTACTTGGGAAGCTGAGGCAGGAGAATCACTTGAACCCAGGAGACGGAGGTTGCAGTGAGCCGAGATCGGGCCACTGCACTGTAGCCTGAGCTACAGAGCAAGACTCCATCTCAAAAAAAAAAAAAAAAAAAAAAAAGAGACTGTCCCTTGCTACCAGTAAAGACCAAACTACCAAGTGCTTATTCATGTTTTAATGCCCTGTTGCATATTTTATCATCTATAAAATCTTTCCTGCTCCCAGTTTTCTCCCTAAGACTTTGGCAATATTTTGATTCCTCTCTGCTGCAGCACTTTTCCCACTGCATCCTAAATAAACTGTCATGAGTGCTTGTGTTTTACCATGGGCCTATTTGCTTTTCAGAAAATGGCAAAAGCCATATTCTGTTCATATTTATGTATCCTTGGCTGGCACACAGGTGGGGGCCAGAGTATATTAATTCAATATATAAATAAAAGATTTTATTCAAGAGTATGAAAACAAAAACAGGTAAATAAAACTGATAAACAACTTTACATTCAACCTTGGAATTTGTCTTTTAAGAAACTGTTCTGTGATTTTTACAAAAAGCATAACAGTAGCATTAAATTATCAGAAGCAGGGCCTTGCAGGGGGAATGGTGTGGTAGAGAAACCGTGGAGGTAGGCAGCCAAATCGGAAGGCCCCAATACAGGAGAGAGTGTTTGGTGCTCAGTCTTGGTGGTGGCTGTGGAAAAAGAACAAACTGAACCTTACTTTGGAAAAGAATCACTGGATTTGTTGGCTGCTGACTTGGGAGCAATAGAGAGGCATCTGTTAGTTATGTAACTCCAAGGTTGGAACAAGGAAAGTGGTGGTGCTGGAGAGCAGTAGACCAGTCAGAAAGAAATGCTGTTTTCGGGAAGGGGTATGAAGAAAGGTGTGAGTTTCTCCTTGACATTGAGCTTGAGGTGATGTCAGAGGGAGACATCCGAGTGAATGAATCTGAAGGCAGCTGGGCAAGCCAGGATGAAGGTGGGCTGAGGGACCTCAGGGTGGGAGATTTGGAAATCTTTGGTCCCGGGACAGGAGCTGAAGCTGGGTGTCAAAGAGAGCCCTTTTAGGGAGGATATGGAGGCAGTGAAGGCACAGAGAGACAAGATCTACAGGGTACAGTGCCCCAGGAGCCAAGGGAAGACATGACTCCAAAAGGCAGACATCTCTGCTTACATTACCTTGAAAAAGATGCAGATCCCAAAGGCCCTGAAATTGTCCTGCACATACTGTTTTTTTTTTTCATTTGTTTTTTGTTTCTTTCTGTTTTTAATCCTCTTGGTCTTTTGGTTTTGTATTGTTGCCAGAAATAAAAATCAGCAGCCAAAGATTCTGAGGAAGGACAGCTGAATGTCAGGAATAATAGCGTCATAATGTTTTGATTATACATACAGTACCTACGTGTTGTTTTTTTTTTTCCCTAGTGCACATTGGTAGCATTGTTACCATACCCTTTCCCCAACCTATCCTCTGGATCAGAGTTCTGCCGGTGTATCCCCCCCAGCCAGCCCCTGCTTCTTTTTTGATTTTTTTTTTTTTTTTTTTTTTTGAGACAGAGTTTCACTCTGTCTCCAGGCTGGAGTGCAGTGTTGTGATCTCAGCTCACTTCAGCCTCTGCCTCCCGGGTTCAAACAATTCTCCCACCTCAGCCTCCCAAGTAACTGGAACTACAGTTGCATGCAACCACGCCTGGCTAATTTTTGTATATTTAGTAGAGACGGGGTTTTGTCATGTTGGCCAGGCTGGTCTCAAACTCCCGGCCTCAAGTGATCTGCCTCCCTCGGCTTCTCAAAGTGCTGGGATGACAGGTGTGAGCCACCATGCCCGGCCCCCCACCCCCTACTTCTGAGAGCAGTGAGTCTGCCACCATCTTTGGTACTTGGTCTTAGCCCCTCTTGGGCCACTCCTTCTATCCCCTTTTGCAAACACCCTTCCCCTTTCTATCCCTTCTGTGTCAGTGCTCCTCTCTTGGAGCCCAGTCTGGGCTGGCAGGAACGAGGATTTAGCCATCTCCCTCGGTGCCCACACTGCCCAGCTCTTGTCCTGGACACTGTGTGTGGTAGACATGGAGATGAGCCACCAGATCCCTTTAAGAGAAGATGCACTGCCTTGGCATTTGAGCCACTTTAGTGTTTGAGCTTGGTATTTGAGGTGATGCTTTTGTCAGGGTGCAGGGCAGGCAGAGTGCCCTTTCTAACATGCAAATCTAATGATACCTCTGATATGGTTTGGATATTTGTTCCCTCCAAATCTCATATTGAAATTTGATCCCCCAAATTGGAGTTGGGGCCTAGGTGGAAGGTGTTTGGGTGATGGGGGTGGATCCCTCGTGAACAATTTGGTGCCTTCCTTAAGGTAATGAATAAGTTCTCTGTTGGTTCCTGCAGTATCTGATTGCTAAAAATTGCCTGGCACCTCCTTTCCCTCTCTCATGCCATGTGATGCCTGGCTCCCTTCCCCTTCCACCATGAGTAGAAACTCCCTGAAACCTTCACCAGAAGCAGATCACTGGCACCATGCTTCTTATACAGTCTGCAGAACTGTGGGCCAAATAAAGTTCCTTTCTTTACAAATTACCCAGCCTCAGGTGTTCCTTTATAGGAATGGAAATGGACTATGACCCCTCACCTGCTAACACTTGTCTATGGCTCAGTAGAGTGTTCAGTCTACAATTCAAACCCCTTAGCTTAGCACAGGAAGCCTTTCAAGGCCTGACATTGAGAGCTCTTCAGTTCCCCCACATCACAACTTACGTTCTGCTTCCCCTGGCTCTAATGAGTGCACAGTTCTCAGAAGCCACTCTGCTGTAGCACTCTTCCATTCTTTTGCCCATGCTCTTTGCCCTGCTGGAATGGGCTTTTCTGTCCCCTGCTCTAGCTAACTTCCAAAGTCCTTGTGAGTGTTTGGTGTAATTAAGTATGCCCTGTGACCTGGAGATCATCCTCCTGGGAATATATCCTGGAAAATTTCTCACCAAGGTCCACAAGGAACATGGATAAAAAGGTTCATTGAAGTGTTATTCATGGCAATGGGGAGTTGGAGGCCACCTAGGTGTGTGTGACTTGCAGAACATGGTGGATTCATACGTACTGTGGATGCACATCAGCAACATGGCTTGATCTTAAAAATGCAGAATTGGCCAGGCTCAGTGGCTCACGCCTGTAATCCCAGCACTTTGGGAAGCCAAGGCAGGTGGATCACTTGAGCTCAGGAGTTCGAAACCAGCCTGGCCAACATGGTGAAACTCCGTCTCTATTACAATTACAAAAATTAGCCGGGCATGGTGGTGGATACCTGTAATCCCAGCTACTTGGGAGGCTGAGGCAGGAGAATCACTTGAACCCAGGAGGCAGAAGTTGCAGTGAGCCAAGACTGCACCACTGCACTCCAGCCTGGGCAACAAGAGGGAAACTCCATCTCGAAAAACAAAAAAAAAGAATGCAGAATTAAGAAGCATCAGTATTTATAGCACAGTACTATTTGTGTCAATTTTTTAAAAGACATGCACATAGAAAACATGGATCTTAACAATGATATATAAGGAGGGGAAGGGAAAGAGAGTGAGAATAGGGAAATAAAATTACAAAAAAAGGGCTTTGAACAGAAAGACGACAATGTACAATGAAAAAGGAATGTGATTGCTGCAGTCTTTGCAACTGATTTTTTAAAAAAAGGAACATTATTTTCAAATATCACTATATACAAAAAGACCTTCCAAGACCTCTAAGTTGGCTTGAAGGTGTTTCTTTCAAGATCCAGAGCTAATTTGCATACCTCCATCCTGTCTCTGAAGGGCCCTAGTGCTTCTTATGGTACATAGCAGGTAGTGGGGACTCCCAGTAACTGGGGTGGATCCTAAGGAGGGTGCCGAGGCCTGCATGTGCAGGTGGGATAAAGAACCAAGGTAATGTGGGCATTAACTTGTCCTTATTTATACCTACAGGCTGGTCAGGACTGGAACATTTGTTACCTCATGACCTATATATTAATCATTACTAATAGTACCTATTTATTTTGTTTAAACTCTTCAAAAGCCAATGTTGAGTTCAAATCAAGAAAGACATTCACTAGCACTTAAATAGAAGAGTGCTTTCTTTTTTTATGTTTTCTGGCACATTTTCAGAATACATGCCATTAAAAATAGAAGTTCTTTGTCCCTTCTTTTATTCCTTCTCAGAAAATAAGAGGTCAAAATAATATTAGAAAGGTTGTTGTTGATATCCTATTAGAGCATTGGCTTTTAGCTCAAATTGTCCAAAACAGCTCTGTTTCCAGTTTAGTATAGTATTTGCTCCAATTTCTAAATCCTGCACTGAGATAATTCACTTTAAATTAGCATGCATTTTAGTGCTTCAAAGGTAATTGCCAGCAAATTTACAGTTTATAGGAAATAATAAGGCTATAGATTCACTCCTCCTAAAAGTTTATTCCAAAAAAGTCATAATGATGCAATTTGATGCTCTCATTGCTTAGTTTTTTCTCACTATATATATCAATAATATGCCCTTTTTGTTTCATTTCATTCCATTTCATTTTGCCATTGATTAATCATAACTTAAGGCTTTCCAGTTCTTAAGAGGCATAAAAAACACAGACTTTAGACATAGAAAACCTGAGTTTGAATTCTGCTTTCCCCACAAAGGAATTGGAAACACTTATGAAAACATATGAAAAAGATAAGTCTTGCTAAAGTAAAGTAAGATGCAGGCCAGGTCTAAAGAATCCCTGAGCAGATAAAACCAGTTAGGCCTCGTGAGTGAACTAAGCCTTGCTTGATTTGCAAACATAAGTAAAACTTAACTTGAGCTATTTCTTGCTGAAATTCAAGAAAAACAGAACTTAAGCTCAACCAATCAGAAGTTATCAACAAATTTATATAACTAGGGACTTTCTAACAGAGTAAACCAAGTATGGAGACTGTATAATTATAATCAATCAAATATTTTATTTGCTTTACTTCTATGTCCATCCTATAGAAACCTTCCCCTAGTATTCCCTCAGAAGATTCATGCATTGCTATTTGTGTAAATAAACTCCTTAAAATTTTATTATGCCTCAGTTTACTTTTTCTGTTTCTTTCTTTTTTTTTTTTTTGAGATGGAATTTTGCTCTTGTTGCCCAGGCTGGAGTGCAATGGCATGATCTCGGCTCACTGCAACCTCCGTCTCCCGGGTTCAAGCAATTATCTTGCCTCAGTCTCTTAATTAGCCGGGATTACAGGCATGTGCCACTGCACCCAGCTAATTTTGTATTTTTAGTAGAGACGGGGTTTCAGCACGTTGGTCAGGCTGGTTTTGAACTCCTGACCTCAGGTGATCTGCCCGCCTCGGCCTCTCAAAGTACTAGGATTACAGGCATGAGCCACCACGCCCAGCCAGCTTACCTTTTAACAGCCTCTAATCCAGAAGGTCATTACCCAAACTTTTCGGTGCCAACTAGGACACTGTGCAAGGCAGACACCCTCGATCATGTCATAGGCCAAATGTCTCAGTCATCTCTGTTTTATAAAGAGAATTGCAAATGGGTAGAGCAAAATCTTGAGATAATCAGGTTAAGAGTTCTTGATTAAATCAGACAAAACAGCTGGAAACTCTTCCTTAGAAACATTAACATTTTAAACAATTAGAGGAAAGCATTAACTCTCATTGTTATTTACTAAAATGTTAGCTAGCTTTAGCATTTAACACAGAGTGTAGTGGAGCTGCTAAAAGGAGAGAAAAAAATCTTCTAAATATGGTCTCATTCTAGGCAGTGAGTTTTTTTACAAGACTTATGACAATTGGAATCAAATCTTATTTATTGCTGTAACTCCTGCACCTGAAATATTTTATTTAATAAATATTTGAGGAAGTGTGGGAATTTGAGGAAGAGAGGGAGGGAGGAAGGGGAAGAACACAAAGAGCATCAAGACAAGCAGCACAGAGAGGTCAGTTGAAGTATTGAAAGGAGATCTTTGTGGTAGATAAGAAAAATGGCTTTAATTTTTTTACCTCTGGCTATATCTACACTCTTGCAGTTGATTTGGGGATACCTCCCCCGACGAGATAATTTTTTCCTCATCTCTGAGTCTGCATTGTCCTTGTAACTTGCTTTGACCAAAGAGACAATGACAAACATTATATGAGCAGAGACTTAAAAAGGGTGAAGAAGCCCGATCTTTCTATTTGAAGAGAGAGGCCCCAATCCTCCTAACCATCCCAGATGAGGCCACCATATATCAGCCAGCCCCTGCTGGTCACCCAGCTACACAAGGATTCAAAAGTCAGCCTAGCCAAAAGCCACATAAGCACCACCCAGCTGAGACCAGCCCAAATTGTCAACACACAGGAGCATGAGCTGAAGAACTAGCTATTACTTTAAGCCACTAAGTTTGGGAGTGGTTAGTTATGTATCCCCTAATCACTATTACTAGTTTTCACTATAACTGTCGCTAATAATCACTAGCATATAAAAGTAATCATAAGTGGTATAATTTATCAAGTTGTTAGTGTGTGCCAAATATGCTAAGTACCTTAAGTACATTTTCTGACATAATCCTCACAAAACTGAATGGATAAGCTTAAGTATACCTGTTGTTTTAGTATGAGGAAACTGAAGTATAGAGAGAATGAATAATTTCCCCAAAGTCACCCAAGTCAGTCATGACCCAGGAATTTGAACTCAGGCCTGTCTGCCCCCCGCAAACCCAAGATCTTCACCACAGACAGTATGCAAAGTCATCTGAAGAGCAAATTAGAAGGCCCAATAGGAGATGCATACTTACAATGCGTGGATTTAGAGGCAATTATTGCCTTTTTTCTAATCTGTTTTGCAGAAAGAATGTCAAACCCTCCAGAGGAAGAATCATGCTTTCCATCTGTTTCTAATTCCTTAAAAAATGCCAGTAGGTTTTGTATTGAGTCTCCTTTTAAAGGCTTGAAGCTGAATTACAATCACCATGTAATCGTTTGTTTTTCTCTCATTTGGGAAAAAGATAGAAATAAGAAATTGGGACTGTTGACTATTGGTTTCAAACTATAACTGTTGTTTCAAGCAAGTTCTAATTGTATCAACCTTCATCTTTCTCAGAAAATAAACTTTAAAATATTGCAATACTTGTACATTCAATACTTGTGCATTCCTATGAGAAATCTTTGTCCATACATTGTTCCATCTTGGTCTTTAATGTAGCTAGTAAGTGATGAGTGGGTGGAGGATAGTTATTAAATTTGCCTCAAATAAGGTAATAGAGTTATGACTAGCTATTATCGATACTAATTATATTTACCCTGAATCTTGAACTGGCTGAGGTAGTTGGGGGGTGGGGGTAGGAAGTAGTTAGAAGTAAAGCCAGAACAGTTTATACCTTTAAAGCAGAAACCCAGTTCAACCAAATCCTATTTATATCTAATGAAATAAGGGAGAGAGGTGGTAGACCTGCTTGGAAATATGAAAAAATACATCTCACAAACAGATTGCTGAAACTAGTGTGGATAATTCTGGTTGTTGTATCATGTTGTTTTTATTAGAGAATCAGGGGCATTGTTACGTTATAGACCACTTTGAGTGGTCTATAAGTCTCTTTGTGTCCTAGATTTTCAACAAAGTATTTGTTTTAAAAGAGCAAGAATTAGGCCCAACACAGCAAAATAAATTCTCAACATTTTTGACAAGTGCATGAATCGAACTGCCTTGCTGGATCTAGAAACATGCACTGAGGTAACAGGGAAGTGATGGAAGCATCCGAGAGCCAGTATCCTACTGTGGACGTATCTGATGTGAGCACAAGAGATGCTCAGAGCTCAAAGAGTTAAGTTGCAAAATCAAAACACCAGATTTGCCCAATTCTAAGATGTATTTTTTCCTCATTTAAATGTTTCTGGAATAAGAATACACCTGACATTTGATGTCAGCTGAAACTTGCCAGCTATGGAGGGAAAGGTATAAATTTCTGCACCCTAGCACTGTAGCTGTCACTGTCTGACTCAACCACGCCTAGATCCAGGCAATTGTCCCAACAGTTATTTTCACTAATGTCATCACACGTGATTGAATTTTAATGTAAATTTGAATTCAATCAAATCTAATTGTTCCTTAAATTGGTTCGAAAATACCACACTATAATGCAGCATTTAAACAAAAAGTTATTGTGTGTGCAGGCAATGAGCCTAGAGCCAGTAAAAACGACTCTCTCTAAATCACAGATCTGTTTAGATTACAGGTAATAGAGCATAATAATAGACAATTTTCAAAGCTAGGAGAGTTGGTGTGACTGAATCATGCAGCAAGCAATCATTCATCACCCAGCGTTCTATGGCTAAATACTTCCAATTGATATTGAGAGGCCAGGTGCAGTGACTCATGCCTGTAATTCCTGCACTTCGGGAGGCCGAGGCAGGCAGATCACTTGAGGTCCAGGAGTTCGAGAACAGCCTAGCCAATATGGCAAACCCTGTCTCTACTAATAATACAAAAATTAGCTGGGCTTGGTGGTGTGTGCTTGTAATTCCAGCTACTCAGGAGGCTGAAGCATGAGAATCGCTTGAACCTGGGAGGCAGAGGTTTCAGTGAGTGGAGACTGCACCACTGCACTCCAGCCTGGGCAACAGAGTGAGATTCCATCTCAAAAAAAAAAAAAAAAAAAAAAAAGAAAGAAAGAAAGAGAGAGAGAAAGAAAGAAAGAAAGAAAGATTGATTACTGGTAACCACAGAGTGAGTTTTTTAACTGAGTAACTCATAATAAATAAATGAAACAGAAACAAGGTAGGAAGGAAAGAAGGCTATAGAAATAGAAGTTAAGCAGCAAAGTGGAAAGGAATCTAATTTCCCAACAAAGGGGTTAGTTGACCCAAGGAAACCCTATGGACTCATAATATATGGCCAGTGGAATTTCCCACTTTGCTCTCAAACTTAGTTTTGAACTAATTGTCCAAAACCACAGTGAAGTTCGTACACTTTCAAATGGCACCACTACAGGCAGGCTTGGTAGGATGCAGAAGTCTGAACATAAGGGATCATTAGACAACTCAGATAAACAAGCACAGCATGAAGAATGAGCTATGGGGAGAGAGAAGAGAGAAAAATGTCATTGATTTCTGTTAATATGACTGTTCTCCCACCATGGAGGTAAAGTAATACAATTTTACATAACTAAGCAGGTGACAGAGCTTAGACATTTAATAAGTCAGTTCTAAAATTGTCTAATTTAATTGCAAATCTTTTAAGAGTAGTTTTTCTCCATGGTCATTTATTCCAATATTCAATAAAATTGTTCTTAATATAGTCTGGCCTGCTTTACTTGTTTTATAACAGTGTTAACAAGAAAATAAAGCATATCTTCTAAATCATATTAAGACATATTATGTTAACAAATTTAGTATAATCTCACATAGACCAACTACAGTTTCCAACTGCTATTATAATGATGCAGGCTAGTGAAAAGCAGTTTTTGATAGGATTAACTAAAAATCTTTGCAGGTTTCAATGATTCCAGCTGGAGAGTAAAGTCCAATCTGTCTAATGGAAATGTTTTAAGAAGACATGCATGCCAATTATAGAGAAACTGTAAAATGCAGAAAAGTATTTTAAAAGGTACTAATTATGTCTAATTCATCTCTCCCCTAGTCATGAATAACATTTTGCCTCTTTCCTTCTGATCGAAATAGTCTTGCTTTAATGCCAGGAGAAAGTAATGTCATGAACGTCAAGGAACTGTAAATGTGGAAAAGACAACAGGATTAATATCAAATGTATTTTTATTATTATTCTATTAATATCTCCATCTCTAGCCTATAAGTTCCATGTAGGCAGCAACCACATCTTCATTTGTTCAATATCGTATCCATGGCATCTGATAGCCCCTAGTGCCAGGCACATGATAAAAGTTCAATTAATCTTCATTAAATACATGGTGTGTATTAGTCAGAGTTCTAAATTTCAATCAATAGAAAGCAAGTCTGACGGATTTAAGCCAAAAAGGAATTCAGGACATGATAACTGGGTAACTCATAGAGTAGTCAGGAAAGCCTGAGGTTTCAGCCCAGTGGCTATAGACAAGTTACACGAGACTGACCTGTGGAGCACCGCTGGGCTGTTGCTTGTAACATGGATACACGATTGTCACTAGCACCGTTCACTGACACTGGACATTGCTTCTATTGCCTCTGGCTACTCAGGGTGCCTGCTGCTACTGCTGCTGCTTCCCACCACAAGCGGAGATTCAGAGAGGCCCTGCCCTTTTCTTCTTTTGCACCACTACCTTCTAATTCAAAGTTTGGTGTGGTTAAACCTGGTAGGTAATGTTGAGGTCAAGTACCTGCTGTAAGAATGGTGGGAAAGGACATAGATGGTATTTTATGATTCTAACAGGAGAGGAGGTCTGCCTTACCAGGGTAGATTTTCTGTACAAAGGAGGCTTTACACTCTGGACAGCAGAAAATCTTGACAAACGCACACCCGTTTGACTGCTCAACATCACCACATCCACTTCGTTTTCTCCACATTTTCACTGTCAACAAAAGAAAACCACAAAATAAACCAGTCAACAAACATATCACCTAATATAATGCAAACATGCCTTATAAACTTGACAATATTCTCATCTACTCCCATGAAAAAGCCAACACAATGCCATCTAAGTTGCTGAATTCAACTTCAAGTCTAGGGTGTCTGAAGGTTCTTTACTCTCATTCCAGTCCAGTCACAATCCTGTCTCAATATTCTGCCTTCCATGGAAGTAAATGCTGAAGTTAACTATCACTCATCCACCTTGTAAAACATAGCAGGACAGAGAAGAAAGAAGAAAATTAGTCAATATATTTGTGTATATGCAAGACAACGAGGAAAAAGTGTCAGTAGATGCTGAGAACTATTTACTGTAACTCTTTATAAGGTCGTGCTTGGTGTTTATGCATTTATGACTTCTCTGCTGCACATTTGCTATTGCTTTTGACTTCCCATTTCCCATTTTGGGGTAATTAGTGCCACCTTGCTTAGCTTGATAGAATTAATCACCCCCACCAACACCTTAACTCTCATTTCCCCCACTCCTCCAGTGAAGGAACCTGCATAGGGAGGTGGCAGCTCAGCTTCCCATTAAAGAAAATAGTGTTACGTGTCCTAGAGGGAACATTCTTCCCTTGGACATTAAATTTCCTAAACCATTGATGTCCAGAGTTGTGGCAATGGAATGCAATGTACTCTGACTATAGAAGAAACAGCCGATGTATTACTATCTGTCTCATATTCATATACTACATTTTATATGCATAACCATAACTCAGTCTTTTAAGGTAGTCCAAGAAGGTCAGGAGAGCCCAGGGAATAGGGTATGTGACAAGATTAGTGAATCCCATGGACTTAAATGTCTGTTTTTTTCACTGTAAAATATGATTCTTGTTCAGAAGCAATGTGGAGTGTAATGGTTTGAGGATGAATAGGCGTTTAGAAATTCTTTGGACCTGCTGGCAGAACATTTCTGGGCAGGGAAGACTTTTATTTCAGATTCTGGAGTGGAGAGGGCCATCTTGCTCCAGGGAAGGAAGGAAAAGCAAATTTTTGGCATTTCAGATTCCAGAGTGGAAGGTGGATTCTTTTTCATCTGTGGAGAGCTTAAATGTTGAATGGGTAAAGACCACAGATTATCCTCTCAGAATGAAGAGTCTAATCACTTCAAGCAGAAATAAGGTTAGAATTCAAAGGTAACATCCAGAAACCTCATGATCTCTCCCTCGCCCCCTGCAACTCTGCCCCCAGTTCTCTGCCCCAAGAAGGTGTATGGACCATTTAACAGGGCTGCATACAGGGCAAGGAGTAATTGTGGCCATTTTAGCAAATAATCTACCACACAGCCTTGCCCTTCTAGACACAGCTGGGGCTGGGAACCTGCAGTTTTGTTGTTGTTGTTATTGTTTTTTACTGAGGTAAGTTCCTTTTACCGTGTGACAGAGACAAAACAAAACGTATGCTTTCTGTAGGCAAATTAGCCCATAGCAGAAAAGGGAAGGCAAACGGGCTGGGCTGTGAATTTGCAAGTCTTTCTTCTTAACTCACCCAAATATACTCTTCCCTGAGAGAGTTAAGTGAAAGTTGGGAGAACCCAGGTGTGTTACTGTGATGGTGCTCCTTCCATCTGGAGGGAAACAACAGCTAAAGAGCAGAAATGTTCCCGTTTTAACAATAACAGTAAGCACCACCACCCCCTTTGTTTTCTTTTGAATTAATAGGCTAAAACTATCCAGAAGATGATGTGTCATTTGTCCTATGGCTTTGTCCAGCCAAATCCTTCCACACTTGAAAATGTGATTTGAGTCCACTTCAGCAAGAGTTAATCTATTCTTCCTCCATCAGGCAACAAGAACAGCAAGAAAAAGTGTAAAAGCTCTCAGAGACATTGGGGGAAATACGTTAGTATTGCTAAAATGAAGAGGGAGAAGGCAAGAAAAAGAGTAGTCAATTCAAAAGCCTGCAGGGAGGCCAGGCACGGTGGCTCATGCCTGTAATCCCGGCACTTTGGGAGGCCAAGATGAGCAGATCACTTGAGGCCAGGAGTTTGAGACCAGCCTGGCAACATGGTGAAAACCTGTCTCTACTAAAGACACAAAAATTAGCTGTGCGTGGTGATGCACACCTGTACTCCCAGCTACTCAGGAGGCTGAGGCAGGAGAATCACTTGAACCTGGAAGGCAGAGGGTGCAGTGAGCTGAGATCGCGCCAACGTACTCCGGCCTGGGCAACAGTGACAGTCTGTCTCAAAGCAAACAAACAAACACACAAACAAAAAGCCTGAAGGGCCAGACAGTAACAAATGAGAGTGAAATTAGAGCCCATTGCAAACTGAAGGTCCAAAACTGTGCCCAGAAGGTCATCTGTTACTCATTTGTAGCCGACTGTTAAACTGAGACTGTGAGAGCATTTGCTGGATTTTCCTATTTTCCATGATAAGCTGGAAATACAAATTTCTTGTGAAATTTCTCAATTTTTAAACATTATCACCTCATTTCCTTTTGAGTCACTGATTGCAGATGTCAGTGTATGTCAGTTAATCTGCCCAACAGGCCACCAGGTCGAGCTCCTTGCTGGACGATGGGAAATCATTAAGCACTTTGACTTATATTCAGTGTTACTTTGTCCCAGGAATATGTCTGCGAGACCTTGGACAAGTACCTGACTGATTTCTCCCTCAGTGAAATGTGGTCAGGGGCCCCTTCTCCAAGCTATTATGGGTATGAAGTACTGTGGAAGAGTACCTGCACCAAGTGGGCTGTAGTCATCTCATGAAGTGGCTGGCTGGGATTTACTGTGCCCACAGCAGAGGATGCTGTTGTCATTGGCAGTCCTCGTAGCTCCCTATGTGGCTTCACAGAGTCACCCTCATCAGCCACCCTTCTTCCTGTGGGGAATAGGTCACAGAAGCCACCAGATCAGATTCCATGCTTGCTGTATTAGCTTTCTCCAGAGAACAGAACCAACAGGATTCATTCATTCATTCATCAATTCATTCATTCATTCGTACTAATTAGCTCACACGTGGCTGAGAAGCTCCACAATCTGCAAAGAGTCAGCAAGCTAGAGACCGAGGAGAGTTGATGATGTCCAAGGGCAGGAGAAGACCAATATCCCAGCTCAAGCAGTCAGACAGGACATGCTCTTTCTTACTCAGCCTTTTTGCTCTATTCAGGTCTTCAGTTGATTGGTGAGGCCCACACAAACTGGAAAGGGCAATCTGCTTTACCTGTCTACTGATTCAAATGTTAAACTCATCCAAAAACATCTTCACAGGCATACCTAGAATAGTATTTGTCTAGATGTCTGGGCACCCTGTGGCCCAGTCAAGTTGACACATAAAATTAACCATCACACTCAATTTACCAGGATGTATCAGAGACCCATATGATAGGAAGCTAACACGGGATCCTGGGATACTAGAAATCTAATTATTAAAATATATTAAATGACTGCTCCCGACATATGGCTGTTCCTGGACCCATTTCCAGAAGGAAATGTCCTGCAAGGGAGTCTGTCGAGGCATCACTATCTAATTCTTAGCGCTCAGTATTCCTCCTTCCTATATGTTGCCAGCTGGGGAGATGTGGATGTTTGTCAGATATCTTTGGGAAGTGTGAGAATTGGTTATTATTTTCCACCTTTTTGCTTCTCTTTCCTTTTCTCTCTAGGATGTGTGCTGGTGTTTATGATTTTGCAACTAGCTCAACATGAAGTGTTCAACAAATGTTGGCTGTTACTAGGACTTAGTCATGATTTTTATTTATTTATTTATTTATTTTTTTGAGATGGAGTTTAATTCTTGTAGCCCAGGCTGGAGTGCAATGGTGTGATCTCAGCTCACTGCAACCTCCGCCTCCTGGGTTCAAGTGATTCTCCCACCTCAGCCTCCCAAGTAGCTGGGATTACAGGTGTGTGCCACCATACCCAGTTAATTTTTGTATTTTTGGTAGAGATGGGGTTTCACCATGTTGGCCAGGCTGGTCTCAAACTCCAGACCTCAAGTGATCCACCCACCTCAGCCTCCCAAAGTGCTGGGATTACAGGAGTGAGCCACCAGGCACCCGGCTGGGCTTATTTTCTAACACGATGTTTGCACCTGCCTGTAAGATTCTCTGGGTAGGGCTGGTGTCACGCCTCATGCTTCTGTGGATTTTCTGCTCCTTGGCCTCAGCCTGATCAAGAATAGAAATTCAGAAAGTATTGCTGGAGAGATGGGTGGTTTTCTAGTTAAATAGAGTAGTCAGGCTTCTCTCAGGGAAGGTGACATTTAAGCTGAGAACCAAATGAAGTGAAGACTGAATTCAGTGGCGATTTGGGGCAAGAGTGTTGGATACACAGGGAAACATAAATTTAAAGACTTTGTAGCAGGAACTTGCTTGTGCATTTGAGTAGCAGCCAAGGCCCAGGGCGATCAGAGAAGACAGGGTAAAGTAGAAAATGGGAGATAGGACTGAGACATTGGCAGGGGCAGTGTTTGGAGACCTGCTATTCTGCTTGCTCTGGTTGTAAGGTCTTCTCCCCATATTAATGACATTAAAATGAGAAAACTCCTTAATAATAAAGGAAGTAATAATTTAGAAAGGAGCAACAGTAGTCTAACAACTTCTACCTTGGAAGAAAGGCAGGCAGGAATTTGGGATAGATGTTGGCAGTGGACAAAGGAGAAATCCATGAGAGGAAAGACTTAGGATGTAGATAAAAGGGATTATTCTGAGCCTAAGAAAGCTAGAAGTTCCTGGGTATGGTACCCCTCTAGCACCAGCATCCTGGTGTAATTATCAGTGTGAATAGAGTGAAATTCAGGATCCATGGCTTTTGGGAGAGATTTTTTTTTTTTTTTTTTTTTTTTTTTGAGGCGGAGTCTTGCTCTTTCACCCAGGCTGGAGTGCAGTGGTGCGATCTCCGCTCACTGCAAGCTCCGCCTCCCGGGGTTCACGTCATTCTCCTGCCTCAGCCTTCCGCGTAGCTGGGACTACAGGCGCCCGCCACCTCGCCCGGCTAATTTTTTTGTATTTTTAGTAGAGACGGGGTTTCACCGTGTTAGCCAGGATGGTCTTGATCTCCTGACCTCGTGATCCGCCTGCCTCGGCCTCCCAAAGTGCTAGGATTACAGGCGTGAGCCACCGCGCCTGGCCTTTTGGGAGAGATTTTGGTAAGCAGCTGTTATGTGCCGATTTGTGTTCTCACAAAATTCACATGTTAAAGCTCTAACCCTCAGTACATCAAAATACAACTGTATTTGGGGAACGGAAGAAGTCATTAAATTAAAATGAGGTCATTGGGGTGGCCCTAATCCAATAGGACTGGTGTTCTTATCAAAAGAGGATGTCATGACACAGGTATATGCAGAGGGAGGAAGATGTGAAGACACAGTAAGAAGGTGGCGGTCTTTTAGCGCAGGAGAGAGGTCGTAAAAGACACCAACCCTGTTGACACCTTGATCTTGGACTTCTGCCCTCCAGAACTGTGAGATAATATATGTTTGTTAAGTCATCCTATCTGTGGTACTTTGTTATGGCAGCCCTTGCAAACAAATACACCAGGAAGTGTGGCAGTATAGTGTTCTTAAGGCATTCTCTGCCCTTTCTTGATTGCGCTGGGGTCATTTTAACAAAGGGGTTAGAATCAGTAGGAGGGGAGACTACAGTGGCCCATCAGCTGAAGTGGCCTTGTGCTTTGTTCTTGATTCCTGGCTCCCAGTTTTCATTCCTATTAGAAATGGCACCCTGGCATTGTTTTCTTCAGAAAGTTCATAAATCTAAATCTCCTGCCTTGGTGGCCTGATGCTGTCCCGCTCCTGTAATATTGTTTGCAGGGCTGTGATGTGCTAGATACTAGGTAAGTAATCTCATTAAATCGCCACAATAGTCTTATAATAAAGGCATCTAATTTATTAACCCCCATTTTATATCTCAAAAAACTGAGGCTTAGAAATATTAAGTAACCTGCACCAGGCCCTTTAGCTATTAAATATGGACTTGGGATTTGAACTTGGGTCTGTCTGACTCTAGTAATAGATCTCTGAATTACTGTTTGGGTATGAATTCACACTTGACTCATGCTAGAGTTAACTGTGCCACATTGGCATTGGTGACTGGGGCAAGTTCTTTTTTTGTTCAGTTGGTTTCCCCATCTTATGCCTGGACACACAATGCTGTGTGGATACTCCAGAATGATCAAATGGGGCAGTCTAGAGTCCTGAATGCTCTCCAAGGCTGTCTGCTTTTGTTCAGGAACAGAAACACATTCAGCTGTTTCTTAAAGATCTTTGTAGTTCAAAATCAGGCGTCTTTAAAATTTTACTAAACACCTGCTATGGGTGTTATAGATTGAATATTTCTGCCCTCTTTTCCAAATTTATTTGTTGAAACCCTAACCCCCAAGGTTATGGTATTGGGAAGTGAGACCTTTGGGAAGTGATTAGGTCATGAAGGTGGAGCCCTCACGAACAGAATGTGCGTCCTTGTAAAGGAGACCCCAGAGAGATTCCTCATCCCTTCTGTCAGGCGAAGACACAGTGAGAAAAGGACCATCCATGAACCAGGAAGTGGGCCCTTACCAGAGTCTGAATCTTCCAGTATCTTGATCTTGGACCTCCCAGCATCCAGAACGGTGAGAGAGAAATTTTGGTTGTTTATAAGCCACCTAATATGTGGTATGTTGTGAGGCAGCCCAGATGTATTCAGACAATGGGCTAGGCATAGTTCAACCAAGTGGGATGAATCTGGCAGCGGTGAGCACAGGGGCTCCTGGACACAGTGGAATGAGACTTCCCCCTCAACTCTGGCTTGTGAAGGGGGCCTGCCTGTCAGGAAGAGAGTTCTGGAGAAGTTTTAAAGTGTACAAAGTAGTTGTCCAGTGGCAACTATGGAAAAGACATTCCAGTTAAAGAGAGGAGCATGTGGGAGGAAGCTGAGCTGGGCCGGGATTCATGGCACGGGTGAGAGAATGGCAAAGCGAGGCTGCAGGCTGGGCCTTGCCCAGGCTGTGGCATATTGTACAGGTTGTCCCAGGAGCTGGATTTTCCTCTGAAAACCATAAGGAGCCGAGAAAGCATTTTTACCAGGGAGGCAGTCATGTTCAGGTGCACATTTGGGCAGTGTGGCTGATAGGGGACCGGTCAGAAGGCAGTTGGGGAAAATGTGGTGTCATAATGAGGGCTTCAGGGAACAAAGGTAGGGGCAGTGGGGATGGAGAAGATTGACTGGAGGGAGAGGCTGCCGGGGGACATGGAATTGTCCAGCTGATGGACTAGGCGTGGAAAAGGTGTATGTGGTGGATGGCGGCCCCATTCACTGGGGTGTTGACTGAGGTTAGAAGATGATAAAGGCAGAGGGTGGAATTGCCTGTTTCTCCCTGAATGGACCATCATGCAGTGAGGCACGTGTGTCTGGAGCTGAAGGAAAGATTTCTGAAGCTGCTGGAGGCCGAGAACACACAGTAGATAATAGGAGGAAAGAGGAAAATGTAGGTGGCTCTGAAGGACACTGACATTTGAAAGGCAGGCAGTGATTCTAAACAAATCGTTCATAACCCCGCATGCATGTTGGACTCACCTGGATAGCCTTTCCTTTTTGGAAAGTGGGGGTAGCTTTTAAATTATACCATGATCCAATATTTGAATTCGATTGGTCTGGGCTGAGGATTGAGTATTAGCATTTTAAAAAGCTCCCCAGGAAAACCTAAGGCATAGCCTATATAATAAATATACTGTGAATTATATTTTATTTTGGGGCCAGTCTACTTACATTATTGAGCAGAAATCTGACTCTCTGCCTTATAATAATGAGATGTAATCATATATTCTCATAATAATCACACATATCTCACAAAGACAATGTTCACGTCTTTGTTTCCTCTGCTACACTGTCAACTTTCCAGGGCTATAGGAGCTGGACAAACTCTTGCTGAACAAATGGAAGAAGAAATGAATGTTCCTATTATCTATGTTCTGGGGAACAGGTGACCATTTAGGAAAGGAGGGCTGTAGAGGAACCTGGAGTACTCTGTTTCTTCTCCCTCCCAAATGAAAATAATAGATTTACAATGTGGGACTCTGTCCTGTGGCAGCCACTGGTCAAAACACTTTATATAGGTGCTGTATTGATTCTTCACAACACCCCTGTGAGGCGGCAGGAACTGTTATTATTCTCATTTGACAGATGCACATCTGAGACTTAAAATGGTTAAGTAATTTCCCAGGTATCCTAGTCCTAGTGAGTGCCAGGGGGAAGCGTTTTTGGAAAACCCACACCTTCCCCTTCCCTCAAAACATTACTTCAATGCTCTGCTCCAGGACAGCCACCTATACTTCTACTGTCCCAGTACCATAACACATGGTATAGTAGTGACCTTTCAAATTACCTGTCTCCTCTGCTGTACTCTCACTTGCGTGAAGGCAGGGACCATGTTTGTATCCTCACTGCTTCATAGCACACTGGGCACAAAGTAAGCGTTACATTCGTAATTGCTAAATGAACAAAGTCTGTTCCCTTAACCACAAGGCATTTCAAGTCTCATGATCTCTGTGTTTTATATGCTCCAGGCATGATATCTAGTTTCCTGCAGACATTCTCATTTGGCTTTATGGAAAGGTCCTTCATCCTTCTGGTTATCTTCCTCTCCCTTCTTTTCCTTTCCCTTTTCTGTCTTCTCCTTATCCTTCCTCTGCACCTCTTTTTCCTCCTCTCTCTCCTCCCCTTTTCCTCTCTCTCTTGTAGTACTACACTTTGCAATATCCCCCTTAAAGCATAGTGCCCAGCTTCCATTCCAAGATGGCTGAATAGGAACAGCTCTGGTCTGTAGCTCCAAGCATGATTGACACAGAAGATGGGTGATTTCTGCATTTCCAACTGAGGTACCTTGTTCATCTCACTGGGACTGGTGGGACAGTGGGTGCAGCCCACAGAGGGCAAGCTGAAACAGGGTGGGGCATCGCCTCACCAGGGAAGTGCTAGAGGTCAGGGAATTTCCCTTTCCTAGCCAAGGGAAGCCGTGACAGACTGTACCTGGAAAATCGGGACACTCCTGCCCAAATACTGTGCTTTTCCAATGGTCTTAGCAAATGGCACACCAGGAGATTATATCCCGTGCCTGGCTCAGCAGGTCCCATGCCCACAGAGCCTTGCTCACTGCTAGCGCAGCAGTCTGAGATCGAACTGTGAGGTGGCAGCCTGGATGGGGGAGGGCTGTCTGCCATTGCTGAGGCATAAGTAGGTAAGTAAAGTGGCCAGGGAACCTCGAACTGGGCCGAGCCCACCACAGCTCAGCAAAGCCTGTTGCCTCTGTACATTCCACCTCTGGGGTCAGGGCATAGCTGAACAAAAGGCAGCAGAAACTTCTGTAGACTTAAACTTCCCTATCTGACAGCTCTGAAGAGAGCAGTGGTTCTGTCACCATGGTGTTTGAGCTTTGAGAATGGACAGACTGCCTACTTAAGTGGGTTCCTGACCCCCATGTAGCCTAACTGGGAGACACCTCCCAGTAGGGGCTGACTGACACCTCATACAGGCAGGTGCCCCTCTGGGACAAAGCTTCCAGAGGAAGGATCAGGCAGCAGCAATATTTGCTGTTCTGCAATATTTGCTGTCCTGCAGCATCTGCTGGTGGTACCCAGGCAAACAAAGTCTGGAGTGGACCTCCAGCAAACCCCAACAGACCTGCAGCTGAGGGACCTGACTGTTAAAAGGAAAACTAACAAACAGAAAGGAATAGCATCAACATCAACGAAAAGGACATCCACACCAAAACCCCATCTGTAGGTCAACAAAATCAAAGACCAAAGGTAGATAAAAACACAAAGATGGGGAGAAACCAGAGCAGAAAACCTGAAAATTCTAAAAACCAGAGTGCCTATTTTCTTCCAAAGGATCACACTCCTTGCCAGCAATGGAACAAAGCTGGACAGACAATGACTTTGACAAGCTGACAGAAGTAGGCTTCAGAAGGTTGGTAATAACAAACTTCTCTGAGCTAAAGGAGGATGTTTGAACCCATCGCGAGGAAGCTAAAAACCTTGAAAAAATATTACACAAATGGCTAACTAGAATAAAGAGTGTAGAGAAGACCTTAAATTACCTGATGGAGCTGAAAACCATTGCACGAGATCTACGTGATGCATGCACAAGCTTCAATAGCCAATTTGATTAAGTGGAAGAAAGCATATTTGTGATTGAAGATCAAATTAATGAAATGAAGTGAGAAGATAAGTTTAGAGAAAAAAGAGTAAAAAGAAATGAACAAAGCCTCCAAGAAATATGGGACTATGTGAAAAGACCAAATCTACATTTGATTGGTGTACCCAAAAGTGACGAGGAGAATGGAACCAAGGTGGAAAACTTGGATATTATCCAGGAGATTATCCAGGAGAACTTCCCCAACCTAGCAAGGCAGGCAAACATTCAAATTTAGGAAATAGAGACAACACCACAAAGATACTCCTGGAGAAGAGCAACCCCAAGATACATAATTGTCAGATTCACCAAGGTTGAAATGAAGGAAAAAATGTTAAGGGCAGCCAGAGAGAAAGGTCGGGTTACCCACAAAGGGAAGCCCATCAGACTAACAGTGGGTCTCTTGGCAGAAACTCTACAAGCCAGAAGAGAGTGGGGGCCAATATTCAACTTTCTTAAAGAAAAGAATTTTCAACCTAGAATTTCAATTCCAGCCAAACTAAGCTTCATAAGTGAAGGAGAAATAAAATCCTTTACAGACAAATAAATTCTCAGAGATTTTGTCACCACCAGGCCTGTCTTACAAGAGCTCCTGAAGAAAGCACTAAACATGGAAAGGAACAACCAGTACCAGCCACTGCAAAAACATGCCAAATTATAAACATCATTGATGCTAGGAAGAAACTGCATCAACTAATGGGCAAAATAACCAGCTAACATCATAATGACAGGATCAAATTCACACATAACAATATTAACCTTAAATGTAAATGGGCTAAATGCCCCAATTAAAAGACACAGACTGGCAAATTGGATAAAGAGTCAAGATCCATCAGTGTACTCTATTCAGGTGATCCATCTCACATGCAGAGACACACATAGGCTCAAAATAAAGGGATGGAGGAAAATCTACCAAGCAAATGGAAAGCAAAAAAAAAACCAGGGATTGCAATCCTGGTCTCTGATAAAACAGACTTTAAACCAACAAAGATCAAAAGAGACAAAGAATGCCATTACATAATGGTAAAGGAATCAATTCAACAAGAGGAGCTAACTATCCTAAATATATATGCACCCAATACAAGAGCACCCAGATTCATAAAGCAAGTCCTTAGAGACCTACAAAGAGACTTAGACTCCCACACAATAATAATGGGAGATTTTCACACCCCACTGTCAGTATTAGACAGATCAACGAGACAGAAGGTTAACAAGGATATCCAGGACTTGAACTCAGCTCTGCACCAAGCAGACCTAATAGACATCTACAGAACTCTCCACCCCTAATCAACAGAATATACATTCTTCTCATCACCACATCGCACTTATTCCAAAATTGACCACATAGTTGGGAGTAAAGCACTCCTCAGCAAATGTAAAAGACTGGAAATCACAACAAACTGTCTCTCAGACCACAGTGCAATCAAATTAGAACTCAGGATTAAGAAACTCACTCAAAACTGCACAACTACGTGCAAACTGAACAACCTGCTCCTGAATGACTACTGGGTACATAACAAAATGAAGACAGAAATAAAGATAGTCTTTGAAACCAACAAGAACAAAGACACAACATACCAGAATCTCTGGGATACATTTAAAGCAGTGTGTGGAGGGAAATTTATAGCACTAAATGCCCACAAGAGAAAGCAGGAAAGATCTAAAATTGACACCCTAACATCACAATTAAAAGAACTAGAGAAGCAAGAGCAAACAAATTCAAAAGGTAGGAGAAGGCAAGAAATAACTAAGATCAGAGCCGAACTGAAGGAGATAGAGACACAAAAAACCTTTAAAAAAAAATCAGTGAATCCAGAAGCTGATTTTTTGAAAAGATCAACACAACTGATAGACTGCTAGCAAGACTAATAAAGAAGAAAAGAGAGAAGAATCAAATAGATGCAATAAAAAATGATAAAGGGGATATTGCCACCAATCCCACAGAAATAAAAACTACCATCAGAGAATACTATAAAAACCTCTATACAAATAAACTAGAAAATCTAGAAGAAATAGATAAATTCCTGGACACATACACCCTCCCAAGACTAAACCAGGAAGAAATTGAATCTCTGAATAGACCAATAACAGGCTCTGAAATTGAGGCAATAATTAATAGCTTACCAACCAAAAAAAGTCTAGGACCAGATGGATTCACAGCTGAATTCTACAAGAGGTACAAAGAGGAGTTGGTACCTTTCCTTCTGAAACTATTCCAGTCAATAGAAAAAGAGGGAATCCTCCCTAACTCATTTTATGAGGCCAGTATCATCCTGATACCAAAGCCTGGCAGAGACACAACAAAAAAAGATAATTTTAGACCAATATCCCTGATGAACATTGATGTGAAAATCCTCAATAAAATACTGGCAAACCAAATCCAGCAGCACACCAAAAAGCTTATCCACCACAATCAAGTCTGCTTCATCCCTGGAATGCAAGGCTGGTTCAACATATGCAAATCAATAAATGTAATCCATCACTGAACTGTCGACAAAAACCACATGATTATCTCAATAGATGCAGAAAAGGCCTTTGAGAAAATTCAACAGCACTTCATGCTAAAAACTCTCAATAAACTAGGTATTGATGGAATGTATCTCAAAATAATAAGAGCTATTTATGACAAACCCACAGCCAATATCATACTGAATGGGCAAAAACTGGAAGCATTCCTTTTGAAAACTGACACAAGACAGGGATGCCCTCTCTTACCACTCCTATTCAACATAGTGTTGGAAGTTCTGGCCAGGGCAATCAGGCAAGGAAAGGAAATAAAGGGTATTCAATTAGGAAAAGAGGAAGTCAAATTGTCCCTTGTTGCTGATGACATGATTGTATATGTAGAAAACCCCATTGTCTCAGCCCAAAATCTCCTTGAGCTGATTAGCAACTTCAGCAAAGTCTCAGGATAGAAAATCAGTGTGCAAAAATCACAAGCATTCCTATACACCAATAACAGACAAACAGAGAGCCAAATCATGAGTGAACTCCCATTAACAATTCCTACAAAGAGAATAAAATACCCAGGAATCCAGCTTACAAGGGATATGAAGGACCCCTTCAAGGAGAACTACAAACCACTGCTCAATGAAATAAAAGAGGACACAAACATATGGAAGAAATTTCATGCTCATGGATAGGAAGAATCAATATCATGCAAATGGCCATACTGCCTAAGGTGATTTATAGATTCAACGCCATCCCCATCAAGCTACCAATGACTTTCTTCACTGAATTGGAAAAAACTACTTTAAAGTTCATATGGAACCAAAAAAGAGCCTGCATTGCCAAGTAAATCCTAAGGAAGAAGAACAAAGCTGGAGGTGTCAGGCTACCTGACTTCAAACTATACTACAAGGCTACAGTAACCAAAACAGTATGGCACTGGTACCAAAACAGAGATATAGACCAATGGAACAGAACAGAGTCCTCAGAAATAACACCACACATGTACAACTATCTGATCTTTGACAAACCTGACAGAAACAAGAAATGGGGAAAGGATTCCCTATTTAATAAATGGTGCTGGGAAAACTTGCTAGTCATATGTAGAAAGCTAAAACTGGATCCCTTCCTTACACCTTATACAAAAATTAATTCAAGATGGATTAAAGACTTAAATGTTAGACCTAAAACCATAAAAACCCTAGAAGAAAACCTAGGCAATACCATTCAGGACATAAGCATGGGCAAGGACTTCATGACTAAAACACCAAAAACAATGGCAACAAAAGCCAAAATTGACAAATGGGATCTAATTAAACTAAAGAGCTTCTGCACGGCAAAGACAACTGCCATCAGAATGAACAAGCAACCTAGAGAATGGGAGAAAATTTTTGCAATCTACCCATCTATCAAAGGGCTAATATCCAGAATCTACAAAGAATTTAAACAAATTTACAAGAAAAAACAACAAACAACCCCATCAAAAAGTGGGCAAAGTATATGAACAGACACTTCTCAAAAGAAGACATTTATGCAGCCAACAGACACATGAAAAAATACTCATCATCACTGGTCATGAGAAAAATGCAAATCAAAACCACAATGAGATACAATCTCACACCAGTTAGAATGGCAATTGTTAAAAAGTCAGGAAACAACAGATGCTGGAGAGGATGTGGAGAAATAGGAACACTTTTACACTGTTGGTGGGAGTGTAAACTAGTTTAACCATTGTGGAAGACAGTGTGGCGATTCCTCAAGGATCTAGAGCTAGAAATACCATCTGACCCAGCCCTCCCATTACTGGGTATATACCAAAAGGATTATAAATCATGCTACTATAAAGACAGATGCACATGTATGTTTATTGCGGCACTATTCACAATAGCAAAGACTTGGAACCAACCCAAATGTTCATCAATGATAGACTGGATTAAGAAAATGTGGCACATATACACCATGGAATACTATGCAGCCATTAAAAAGGATGAGTTCATGTCCTTTGCAGGGACATGGATGAAGCTGGAAACCATCATTCTGAGCAAACTATCACAAGGACAGACAACCAAATAATGCATGTTCTCACTCATATGTGGGAATTGAACAATGAGAACACTTGGTCACAGGGTGGGGAACATCACACACTGGGGCCTGTCATGGGGTGGGGGTTGGGGGGAGGGATAGCACTGGGAGAAATACCTAATGTATTTAGGGTTGATGGGTGCAGGGGGCCAGCATGGCACATGTATACTTATGTAACGAGCCTGCACGCTGTGCACATGTACTCTAGAACTTAAAGTATAATAAAAAAAAAAAAAAGCCTAGTGCCCAATGCAGAATGCATTGCTCCCATTTGTTATCCTGGACATGGCAATACTGAAAGGCAACATTGATTCAGCGCTTTACAAGGAGCCAGACACAATGCTAGGGCTATTACCTAAGTGCTTATCATTTTTAGGCTTTCTGCCAACTCTGGGAGATACATACTAACATTTTGTCTTGTTTCAGATAAGATTGCTGAGACTGTGAATGAATTCTCCCTGACCTCACTGCTCACCTTACTTTTCTAAATTGCTCAAGTACTTTTTACTCCCTGTCATGAGGTCATTTTCTGAGGCTCCATGGATGACAGAGCTAAGACAGAGATTTCAGCAAGCCAGCCATGAGGTAGTTGTCTGGAATAGACTTTGCAGTCTGGTTTTCATTCAATATATTTCCTTTACAACAATCTTTAATCTGTAAATGGCTGGTCTGCTGATTCCTGTCATGTGCAGCTTTTAAAAATGGTCGTGAGGAAGGATGGGAAATTGATGCTTCGAGCCCATGCTTCCAGAGCATCTCAGTTGAGGACTAATCACATTAGGAAAGATCCAGATCAGCTAAGGAAAGCAGCTTTAAGTTTCCAAAGTTCAATTTAAATCTCAACTAAAAGGCATCTGCCAATCCTGAAAAAAGCATGAAGACTATGTCTGAATTGCTTTCATCTTCAAACGTTTGGAGTCAGTAATCTGTCAGGGGAATGGGAAAGTCAAACCACAGGAGACAGTATGCATCTGCAGAAACATAATCCGATAATTGTTACATGCACAGGCTGACGCTCCAGAGAAAGGGAACAATGAATCCCTCCAGATAGCATTTTTTGTTTGTGCCTACTCATTTCGTTTCAGTCTTTACAGTGTTCAGCGGATGCTTATGAAAAAGGTCCCTATGGTGAACAAATAGGGAGCTTTTAATTATACCGTTAAAATGGAAGAAAGGTGGGTACAGAAGCCCAAAATCGTGTCACCTGAAATGAGCATAAGCGTGAAATGCCCAATAAACCAAGGGCAGAGCTTGAAAATGGTTTTGAAAATGCCTTGGCACTTTCTAAACATAATTTCCTGTGTATTGGCTTTAAACTGTAGGAAAATTATTTGCAGAGTGTGTAAACAAACAGAAGCAAATGCTTTGTAGAGGCAGTTGTTAGATAAAAATATTCTGTTCAACTGACAAGCATTGCATCCAACTTGTTGTTTTTATTTTGTTTAAATCCCCATCTGTCCAAAAAGAGATTTAAGCAAAAAAAAAAAAAAAAAAAATTATTAGCAACTACTCTGTGAAGAAAATAACACCAGTTTCAATGGGGAATTCAGAGGTGGAAAGCACTCTCATTTCTCAGGATACTTTTCACCAAGGAGAGGAAAGGTTATCTGTATCAGCCAGATTTCTTAATTGCAAGAACGAGTTATTTGTTTTGGTTATCTCTTGCTGTGTAATAAGTGACCTCAAAACATAGTGGCCTAAAACCATAATTGGTTGTTATCTTTCGTGGTTCTATGATTGACTGGATTCAGCTGGGCATTTCCTGCTTGCAGGGTCTCACATAGCTGCGGTCAGATGTGGGCTGGGGCTGCAGTCATCTGAGAGCTCAAGGGACTGGATGTCAGGACTGCTCACTCCATGGCTGACAGCTGATGCTGGCTGTCATCTGGGACCTCCACTGGGGCTGACACAGGCCATCTACTGTTGGGGAAACATAATTTAAAACAAATTTATTTTCCCAACCCAGAAAATCTGTCCACAAAGGTAGTAGATAAATAAAAGTTTTATTATTGAATAAACATTAAACCAGAATACAATGCACATCACAGGCAGTCCACTAAGACACTGCAAAGACTGAAAAAAAATCTCTCCCTTTTATATAGCCAAGCAAATATCACCCATTGCATACTTGTTTTCAAGATAAACAATAACTAGCCATCAAGTAAGATGACTTGACAGTACCATATGTCATATTTAGTTCATCCTGACTTTACCTGGTAATTGGGCGACCATTTGTGGTAGCTAACTTCTTATATCTCTGTAATAGGAGGTGTTTTGCAACTTGGATCAAGATACCCACCAAAGTTAGATTACTATTCTCTCACAGAAATTGGGAGATAGGGGTGCTGTCTCCCTTGATGTTCCATTTCAAAGAGATGGCTCCCAGTCCCTAGAGGAAGGCATTACTGGATCATACTGCTGAGAAAAGGCCTACCTGGTCTTTAAAACAATTTATCTAGAAAAAAGGACTTACCCCTCAAAGAAGGAGAAAGTATTTAAAATGACAGGTTTTTCCAAAATAAATGCTGTGAAAAGAAGGGGAGGGAAATTTATTCCCTTATTTTCAATAGGGAGAATTAAGCCTCTTACTTTTAATTTGCATTTGTCCTGACACTATACATAGTTTCTCCATGTGGCTTGTTTCTCTTTTTCATTAGTTTTATTTTATTTTAATTGATGAATAATAATTCCATGTATTTATAGAGTACAATGTGATGTTTTGATAAATGTATCAATTGTGGGATGATTACATCAAGTAAATTAGCATACACATCACCTCAAATATTTATCATTTCTTTGTGGTGAGAACATTTAAATCCTCTCTTTTAGCTATTTTGAATTATACATTATTACTATAGTCACCATGCTGTGTAGTGAAACACTAGAATTCCTCCTTTTGATCTGAAACTTTGTACTAGTTGAGTAACTTCTCCTTTCTCCCTGCTCACCTCACTTTCCCAGTTTTGATATCAAAAAGAGGAAAGATAACAAGTGATGCAGAGAAAAGGGATCCTTGTATGATGTTGATGATATTATAAATGAGTACAGCCATTTTGGAAAACAGTATGTAGATTCCTCAAAAAACTAAAACTAAAATTACCACATGATCCAGCAATCCCATTTCTGGGTCTCTACCCAAAGGGACTGAAATCCGTGTGTTGAAAATATTTCTGCATCCATGTTCATTGCAGCATTATTCACAATAGTCAAGATATGGAAACAACCTAAGTGTCCATCAATGGATGAGTGATTTTTTAAATGTAATATATATGCACAATAGAATACTATTCAGCCTTTAAAACAAGAAATTATGTCCTTTTTGACAACACAGATGAACCTAGAGGACATTACACTAGTGAAATAAGCCAGGCACAGAGAGACAGGTATCCTTTATGATCACACTTACATATGGAATCTAAAAAATTCCAACTCCTAGGAGGAGGGAGTAGGATGGTGGCTTAAGTTTCTGACAGCATGGCAGCTGGGTTCCAAATGAGAGCTTCCCAAGAGCCGTCATTTCAAGGAGCACAGGCGGAAGCTTAAGAATTCCTATGACTCAGTCGTGAAAGTCACAGCATCACTGCACTACATTCAGCTGTGAGTGCATTACAGGGCCAACCCAGATTCAAGAGGAGGGTTCAGCACAAGGTTGCGGATACTGGAAGGTAAGGCTCACAGGGGGCCATCTTTGGAGGTCAGTTATCATACCCTTCTAGTATCCTTGAGCAGGAAAGAAATGTATTACAGTAACAAGTAACTTAGGGACTCCCAAGGAAATCAAAAGAATCATGTTTGAAAACTTCATTTTCAAGAATTATTCCCTAAACCACAATGCAAGGCTGATACAGTAGACCTCACCGATGCCATGCCTGGACATGGACACAGGATACTAGCCTCTGTACACTTGAACCTCTGCTACTTCACTCCCAGACCTCTGGGAAAAGGAATTCTATGTCCTGGTGGCCGCCTCCCATTGTTCACTTTTGAATGGACATCTTGAACCAGTGCGTCTATTGGTAGAACCTATTGGTGGACTCACATAGCCAAGTATTCACTAAGAATAGTTTGTGAAAATGAGATTCTGATTTGTTTCTTGGGCTGATGGTGTTTACATAAGGTGCTTGCCCAGTTACCTACATCAGATTCTTGGGAATCTTCAGTCTCTATCTTCTGTCCCCACATCCAGTCTTATGATAAAATCGTATCAATTCTATTGAAAATAAAAGCTTTGATGTAGTCATAAACATAAAACATAAAATTAAATAAATAAAATAAAATAAATCTCTGGAAATCATCCATCTTGCTCATCCCAACTTCAAAAATCTTTGTGCCTACATAGATGAAATGAAACTACTAAGACAGTAGAATTTGATTTTTAATTTTTTTCATAATTTGCTAATTTGTTCTATTGTTTCAACAACTAAAAGTAGAAAAAAGCTATTTGCCTTCTCGTGGGTCTATTTCGTTTACTGAACTTTAGAAAACCCTTCTTTGATTCAACCCCATTGGTTGAAAAAGGGATGTAGGTCACATGGCCTCTGAAATTCTTTCCCACTGTATCAATGAGAGGATTTATTTATTTTTTAATACCAAAGAAGATGGGAAAAAAATGTCTGCATTCTTATAGACTGGAGTGAACATGAGCTCTTGCACACAGATTTAAGTGTGTTGGCCAAGCACCTAATCCCTTTTCACAGAGATTGCGACTGCATGCCCTTCCACTCCACCATCTGAGACCAGGCCTTCTTGTGCCTTGCAGTAAATCAGTATTGTCAGAATTTCTGATTATCATAATCTCCCAAAGTAGAAGTTCATTATTCTCTTCCCATTCCAGGCTTAACAAAGTTGGGTCTAATCGAAACCTTACAGGACTCTCCGTATTAGGGATTTGTTTTTAAATAAGTAGATTTTAGCTGCTCTTGTCACACAAAAAGAACTATGTGAGATGATAGATATGTTAATCAGCTTCATTATTGTCATCATTTTACTATCTTTATATATCCCATAACATCATTTTGGAAACCTCAAATATATACAGTAAAATTCTTTAAAAAAAATCCTTATAGGAAATAAAGGAAGGCTTTAGCAATTTTTATTTGTTCTTGCTTGTTACTGTTTTCCTTCTTTCAGTTTTTAGTACATATTAGAGCTTTTTTTGTATTCTTCAAAATACAGCTTGCATATTTTATAAGATCTGGTTAGACTATTAAAAAGATGTTGAAAATCTTTTACTGCCCTAGTGTACTGCAATAAGTTAGACAACAAAATGTCTTTCAGTGATTTGCTGAAAGTCACTGAACTCAATGGGAGCATCTTTGTAGAGTACAAAGGCCTAAGGGCATCTTTGTCATCAATATGTTCTCTCCTGTGTGGGAATAATAAGGAAGAAAACAACAACAATAAGGGTATAACTCCAGAGCATTTTTACTCTTAAGAATACCTCAAAGGATACTCTTGAAGACACCTCTCCAAGCCATGCACAAAAATATTTCTAGGCTGTTTACATATTTGTAGATCTCATTATAACACTGTTACACTATAAACAACACAAATGAAATTTCACCATGGTTTAACAATAAAAACCTCCAAGAATTTAGTAAAAAGAATAAAGAGAATCTGCTGAGTATATAGTTGGGATTTCAGGGATGGTTTTAAAAATGTTTCTTTCTGTTCTCCTAAGGAAGACTGGGTAGTGGGAGTAAAGTTGGCAGGAAGAAGGTGTACACATCATCCAGAAGTGGTATCAGTTGCTTATAGTACAAGTTAGGATTTTAAATATTCATAATAGTTGAGTAATTTTCCAGAAAACATGTTCAGGATTTTAACATATCAAGTAATACAACCAAGTAATCAAGTAATTTTTCAGAAAAGCATATTGCTGGGGATTCATGGATGGTTACTTCTGGTTCAGGCTAGTCAGTTCTTTTCAGGAAAATGTATTTTACGTTTTCTCTTTGACAAATATGTATTCAACACCAATTTTAGCTTGGTGCAAAAGCAATTGAGGCTTTTGCCATTAAAAGTAAACTTTAATTCACCAACCTAATATGTTCTAGACACTGATCTAGGCACTGGAGATGCAGGAGTAAAGAAAAACAGACATGGTCTCTCCCCTCAAGGAGCTCATAGTTTAGGAGAGAAAGATAATAAACATTTAAATAAGTGAATAAGGTAATTTCAAATACTAAGTGCCATAGTAAAAAAAAAAAAATCACATGGTGTACTCATCTGTAAATGGGTGTCTCACTACCTTCTTAAGTGAGGTAATATATATGAAACATTGAGACACAGTATATGAATAATTACACACAGTGAATGTGCCATCAATGCACACACACACATACTTTGTAATAATCAAATTACCTTAGCATGAAGTTGAAGCAAAAAGTGGATGAAGTATAACATTTGTACAATTCACTTTTTCTGACAAAATACAAATACTCTAATTTGTTAAGAAACTGCTACAAAGGAATAAATGGAAGCATCAGAAATGGCCATTGACCCCCTGCATGAGAATGCTGTCTTCATTACATTCTTCACTCACGAGGGGACCGCAAAAAGTTAGACAACAAAATGTCTTTCAATGATTCACTAAAAGTGGTTGAACTCAATGGGAGCATCTTTGTAGAGTACAAAAGCCTAAGGGCATCTTTGTCATCAATATGTTCTCACCTATGTGTTTAAGCCCTTGACTATGGGCCCAAGAAATTCACTGTTACTCTTGTCTGTCACCTCCTGAGGAAGATGGGGATCTTTTATTGCACATGTACTACTAAGTGCCAAGCACTATGCTAAGCGTTTTGTGTGCATGCTTTTAGTTAATCCTAGCAAGAATCTCCTGAGGTTGGAATATTAACCTTCTTTTACAGATGAGAACCTGGAGGCTCAGAAGAGGGAGGCAAATTGCTTCAGGCCACTCAGGTAGTGCACGCTGGGTCTGGGGCTGGCGCCCGAGTATGTCTAACTGCAAAGCCAATTGCTTTGCCAGGGCCAACGGTACAGCACTGCCAAAAAGAACATCTGGAGCAAGAGTACCGGGCTCTGGCAAGATGCATGAATGCCCTACAAATGGAATAGATGTTTATCATGTATTGATTTAAGCGTCTTAAACCTGGCATATGGTTATCAATATGGCTAGCAGGATTTTGAAAGGTACAATAGGCACTAGAATGTTCCCAGTCCCTCCACACCTTTGGAAAACATGTTTCATTAGGGTGGTTGTAGGGCAGCTGTAGTGGAAAGAAGATTGGCCTTGAAGCCTGATGTCTGTGGATTTGCAATCTAGTTTACTGTTTCTTGCTGAGTGACATTTTCACACTCTTAATTTGAGGTTCAGCTTTCTCTTCTGTAAATGGAATTTTGAATGCCTGCCTCCAGAAATGGCTATGAAAATGAACAGTATTGTCCATAAATCACCAATTTCTTCATTTTGCATATATCTATTCAGAACCTAGTATGTGACAGACATTTTTCAAGGGGCTGGGATACAAAAATGAAAACAAATTTCTGTCCTCAGGGAGCCAATGTTTTAGGGGGAAGGCAGATAATAAATGAATGAATGAAATGCATAGTGAGTTAGGTGGTGGGGAGTGCTATGGAGAAAAAGTAAGAAAGGGACAAGGTCCTGAGGTCAGGGGAGGTTTCGGTTTTAATTTGAAGGATGAGGGAAAGCCTCATAAGAAGCAGACATTTAAGCAAAGCCTTGGAGCTGAGAGTGTGAGCCAGGTGAATATCTGTGGGAAAATTCCAGAGCAGAGGAAATTGCAATAGAAAACCCTCAAGGCAGAGTGTCCATGTATACTCTGGAGTGGCAGAGAGGCCGGGTAGCTGGAGAAGAGTGAGCAAAGGGAGGAGTAGGAAGAGATGCAGTTAGAGGGTGACCAAGGGCCACGAGGCACAAGGCCTGGTAGGCCACTGTGATAACAGGTTGGTTATGAATGAGATTGGAGGCTAGTGTAGACATTAGGATGGAAGAGTGATGCGATCTGATCTGTTCTATCACAGTATCAGCCATCTAGCAGGTGCTTGGTGAATGGTCACTGTTTTATATTAAGCTCTTTTAAAAGAAGTATTGTTTGTGTTCAGTCAACCAGGTATTTTGAATCAGAGCCAAATGCTCATGACTGGAGAAGGGGTGAGCTGTAGGGATAATTTGGAGGTCAGAGTAGAGTTCACATATAAGGCAGAATGCAAAGGCAGGAATCAGAGTTAACAGAGGCAAAAGCCCTAGTATGGTGTCAGTCAATTCAGGTTGCTATAACAAAGTACCACAGACAGGGTGGCTACAAACAACAGGAATTTATTTCAGACACTTCTGGAGTCTAGACATCCCTGATGAGGGTGCCAGCATTGTCGGGTTCTCTGAGGGCCATCTTCCAGGTTGCAGAATACTGACTTTCTGTAGTCTCCTCATATGGTGTAAAGAGAGCAAAAGAGCCCCACTAGGGTCCCTTTTATACCATTCATGAAAACTCCACTCTCATGACCTAATTACCTCCAAAAGGGGTCTCCTCCTGATACCATCACACTAGGGGGTAGGATTTCAACATATGAATTTTAGAGGTACACAACCATCCAGTTCATTGCATATGGTCCCAGTTAGGAGGGCTGTGGGCTTGGAGGGAGGAAGGTGGTGAGCCAGGAGGGGAGGAAAACCTGGGGAGAGACCATTATTGAGAATGTGGTGAGGGCTGTGCCACATTTCCTCTGCTTTGCCTCCCAGCCTTCCTTCCTAGTTAAAAACAATTGCTATGTACATTTCTTGTAGAAAATTTGGAAAAAGAGTAAGGCATATGGGAAAGCTAGTCTATTTCTTTCCTCCTTGAATGTAGGTATGTTGTTTAATAGAATGCCACCCCCATTTCTGTTTTGCAATTTTAACCTTTTAAAAACTTAAACAAAAAGTAATGAATACATGCTCATAGAAAAATATAGATAAACAAAAAGAAAAATTAAATTATCTATTAGTCTATAGCCCTAAAGTAACCATTGTTAAAATTTATGTACATTCTTCCAGAATTTTCTTTATGTATGTGTGCACATGAGTATACTGACATTTTTCTCAGAGAGAATACGTTTTCTCTATGCATACTTTTTAAAAACCTCATGAATAGCTTTCTATGATAATAAAATACTTAAATGTCATAATTTATATTCACAGAGATAGAATTATGGGTCAAAAGTAGTCACATTTTTATTTACTTATTAATTGCCAAATTGCCTTTCAGGAAGCTTTAGTAATTTATACTTTGATCAACTGTGTATGACAATCCAGTTTCCCTACATACTTACCAACACTATATTTTTTATTTTGCTTTTTGATTGGCCAAAAAATATTTAGTTATGGTTTTGATTTGCATTTATTGCTTACTTTTAAAGCTGAACATTAATTTTTTTCATCTGTTTACAGGTCACCGGCATAGCCTGTGTGTATTCTTTACTTATAATCTCTTTTTGAAGAGATTGTATTTTTCCCACAGATTTGTAAAATGACCCATTTCTTAGATCCATGATATTTCTAGCATGTTTGAGTCTTGAGCATGTGCCTAAGCCAGAGGAAGAAGTGAAACCAGAGGCTCTGGAAAATAGAACAGCATGGTGGGGCACACACATGCCGATGACAGGCTGGTGTGTGGCATGAAACGGTGCGCGCTCAGCAACCACAGAGCTGTTTCCTAAACGTCAGGGATCTGGAGGCCACCCTGTGTGAAAGTCCACTGCTTTCTTCACAGCATTTCTCTGGATCTGGAGTCTCTCTAATCTATTTTGTCTTTGCCCTGCTGAAGATAGATCACCTTAAGCAAAGTAAGAAGATCAGGTTCATGTATACCAAAAGTGAAAATAAAAAATTAGCCAGGTGTGGTGGCACGGGCCTGTAGTCTCAGCTGCTCTGGAGGTTGAGGTCTGAAGATCATTTGAGCCCAGGAGTTTGAGGTTATACTAAGCTATAATCATGCCACTGTACTTTGTCCTGAGTGATAGAATAAAAGCCTGTCTCTAAAATAATAATAATAAGGTACAGAGAAAACTAGGCTAAAAGGACACACTTGAAATTTTTAATTTGATTTATCTTGGGTGTGAAGAAAGAGAAGGTGGGACAAGCCCAGAGAAAAATAAAATGAAAAGAAAAAAGCACCAAAAGAAACTCCCCAAACAAAAGAAAAAACCCACAAATCTCATAAAAACCCAAATACCTTCAAAACCTCAGCATGCATATGATTATGTTTATGTAAAATTATATTTATATATATGCATTATAAAATTAGAAAACAGATATAATTAGATTGGCTTAAATTGGTTTTTAGCAATTTCCATGCTTTTTTGACAAGAGAAAATTGCAGAATAATGAGTATAGTGTGACTCTATTTTGACAAAAACAAGCATAGAACTCTAATTATGTGTAGCTATATTGTAGGTATAGGGAAAAGCAAGGAAGAAGGGGTAGAAAAATACAAATCTGCTTAGTTTTCTAGGGCTGCCATTACAAAGTACCATGGACTGGATGGCTTAACACCTGAAATTTATTTCTCGTAATTCTGGAGGCTAGAAGTCCCAGATCAGGGTGCTAGCATGCTCAAGTTCTTGGTGAGGCTCCACTTCCTGGTTTGCAGACAGCTGTCTTCAGGATGCGTCCTCACATGGTGGAGAGAGAGAGAACTCTGGGCTATTATCGCATATGAAGGGCCCTAATCCCATCATGAGGGCCCTACCTTCATAACCTCAACTAAACCTAATTATCTCCCAAAGGCCCACCTCCAAATACCATCATATCGGAGATTAGGTTTCAACATACCTATTTTGGAGGATGAAAACCTTCAGTCTATAGCAGTGGTTTGAACAATGGAAGTTTATGTTCTTACAGGTTTGAGGCTCTAGCCTCCAAATCTAATCCTAGTTCGATCCTAGTGTTGGCAGGGTTGGTTTCTTCTCAGGCCTCTCTCCTTGATTTGTAATGGCCGTCTTCTCCCTGTGTCTTCACGTGGTCCTCCCTCTGTGTTTGTGCCCTAATCTCTTCTTGCAAGGATACCAGTCACATGGGATTAAAGACTACCCCCAATGATCTCATTTTAACCTAATTCCCTCTTTAAAGTCCCTACCTCCAAATACAATCATATCCTAAGGTATGAGGGGTTAGCACTTCAATATACGAATTTTTGTTAGGTGGTTGGGGGAATGAAATTCAGCCAGTAACAACATTCATCTGTTAGTATGAAATATTTCAGAGGGTGGGAAGGGAAGCCATATGGAAAAAAGGCTAGCTTTGTGTTGTAAGTCTTTTTATTGTCTGTCATGTTTCAACAAACATATATTGCTTTTATAGCTTGAAAGTTATAAAATGAATTTAATCCATAAAGGTAGTTGATTGCCTCATCGGATGAAAATGTCAGTGACATGGTTTGGTTCTGTATCCCCACCCAAATTTCATCTCCAATTGTGATCCCCATGTGTCAAGGGAGAGACCTGGTGGCAGGTAATTGGATCTTCAGGACAGATTTCCCCCTTGCTGTTCTCATCATAGTGAGTGAGTTCTCATGGGATCTGATGCTTTAAAAGTGATTGGCACTTCCCTGCTTGCCCCCTTTCTCTCCTGCTGCCTTGTGAAGAAGGTACTTGCTTCTTCTGTGCCTTCTGCAATGATTGTAAGTTTCCAGAGGCCTCCCAGCCATGTGGAACTGTGAGTCAATTAAATTTCCTTTCTTTATAAATTACCCAGACTCAGGTAGTATCTTTATAACAGTATGAAAATGGAGTAATACAGTCAGACATTGTGCTTCCGCGGTTCATGATTTTCATCAGGGCAGGTCTCTGGACTCTGTCATTCTCTGTACGTTGCTTTGACCTCCACATGTCACCTTATACTGTTAACCCTTTAATTTATGGTAACAATATTAGCTGCAACATTTGTAGAACACACAGTTGTCCACAGCAGGAGAGAAGTCTTTTCTTTCACCTTCCGTGGAAAACAGACACTTCCTTCCCTTAAACTCCAACAAATGTCTCCTCCTGTCTTCCTGGTTTAACTGAGTCATAGGCTTTTCTGAAAACCAGTGTCAGTGTCCAGAGGGTCACATGCTGATTGCTTAGGACAGCTAAGGCCAGCCCCCTAGAGCTGAAGGTCAGGTCGCTCATGTCCAGACTCTTGCTGAAAATGGAAGAAGGGTAATTCTTGAATCGTAAATCTGGATCCTGTGTCAGAGGTTGGAGGGAGATGATTTGGAAGCAACCAGTCAAAGCCTACAACTCACCAGGCCCCCTGAAGTGATTTCTAATTTTAGCTCCCATGTGAATCTTCAGGTCCAGCAGCACCTTCAGCGCAGGCTCCATCTGTTTCTCGTCTTTGAGTTCATTGAATTCATACTTAACAAAAATCTCCTACTAGAATGTAGATTCCAAAAGGGCACAAATTTCTCCAGCAACTGGAATAGTGGTTGGCATGTAATACGTGTTTGTGGAATAGATGAATACACATTTACTGAGTATCCACTATATATTAGACTACTCTAAACACTGAAGATACAGTGATAAAAGCGTGAAGTTCCTGTTCTGGGTTTGCATTCCAGTGAGAAGGCTAGACCATGAATAAATCAATATATATTAGGCTAGATGTACGTACTATGAAGAAAATAAAGTATGGATAGGCATAGAGTGTGATGGGGAGAGCAGCGTGCTATTTTAGATAAGGTGGTCAGAGAAGGGATCAATGTTGCAGTGATACTTATGCAGAGACCTAAGGGAAGAAACAAAGCAAGCCTTAAGGATACCTGGGAATGTAATGACAGACACAGCAAGTTTAGGGGCTGTCTTTCCATTGTATCAGTTAGCATTCAGCTTGAAAATCTATAAGAAACATGCACTAAAGCTGTTTTAAAACCTTAAGCCACAAGAGAAGAATTTCATAAAAGGATGCAGGAGTATTTCCCTGAATTCAGTGATGGGCATGTGTAGGGTTGGAAAGAGATCAAGATCAGGAGCTAGGAAGGCACTAGGGCCCACTCCATTCATTAATTAGTTAGGTAATTAATTAAAATAGCTTTCCTATATTCTAAAGAGAGTGGGGGTCACAATAGGGTCTAAGGCAGACAATAAGTAAAATAAATAATGAAAATATACAGTATGTTGGATAATGATAAATTCTATGGAGAAGGATACAGCAGGAATGGGGTAAGAAATGTTGTAGAGTTTTTTTTTTTTTTTGAGACGAAGTTTCACTCTTGTTACCCAGGCTGGAGTGCAATGGTGCGATCTGAGCTCACCACAAACTCTGCCTCCCAGGTTCAAGCGGTCCTCCCTCCTCAACCTCTGGAGTAGCTGGGATTACAGGCATGTGACACCATGCCCAGCTAATTTTGTATTTTTAGTAGAGACAGGATTTCTCCAGGTTGGTCAGGCTGCTCTTGAACTCCCGACCTCAGGTGATCCTCCCACCTCGGCCTCCCAAAGCGCTGGGATTACAGGCGTGAGCCACTGTGCCCGGCCGAGTGTTTTAATTTTTAATTGGGTCATCAAGAAAGACCTCACTAAAAAGTTGACATTTGAGCACGTCCTAAAGGAGGCAGTGAGTTATGTGGCTCTCTGGAGGGAGAGATTCCAGGCCAAGGGAACGGCAAGTGCAAAGGTCCAGAGGCAGCCAATCCAAGTCCCAGCAAAGGTCCTAGGGCAGCAAGTCCAAGTCCCAGCAAAGGTCCTGGGGCAGCAAGTCCAAGTCCGAACAAATGCAAGGGGGCCAGGGAGATGGGAGCCAAGGACAAGACAAGAAAGATGAGTTAACAGGGGATGATCACGAGGGGGAGCATATTGGCTTTTGTGAACTAATATAAGTGCTTTGGCTTCTACTCTGAGATCAAAAGCCAACAGATGAGGAGAGAAGTGAGTGGCCTGATCTGACTAAAATGGGAACTGAATCACTCCGACTGCTATGTGTACTTATAAAACCGACTGAGAGGGTGAAGGGCAGAAGCCGGGGACTCCTATTAGGTTGCCCTTACAATAATCCAGGAGAGAGATGCTGGTAGTGAAGAGTGGTGAAAAGTAGGTAAACTATATTTTTCTCCTGCAGCGTTTATTTCTCTCTGCTGCTTTATCAGATCTGCATGTCTATTGCATACAGATCCTTAGGTTTCATGTCACTTTCTTCCCACTGAGAGACTGCCTTGTCTTAGTTCTAAATTTATCAGCTCCGGTTGGGTAAGGGTGCCCATTCAGCCATGAGCAGGGCTTGGGGAGATGTCATGCAAGTGATGCAACTGGGGAACCATCCCATCAGTGAAGTCGGCAGCTCTTGGGTGACCCCCAGATTTTGTTGACACCCTTGTCTATATCTTCTAAGCCCCACAACCTGAGCAATTCTTCTCTTTCCTCTTTTTGCCTTTATCTGGCTAGCTTTTTAAAGATTCAACATGGGCTCCTCTGGCTCGATTCTAGACTTTCATAGGTATGTCTTCCCCTTAGAATCCTTACGACCCTCTTTATAACTTGGTCACATACTTAATCACTCTGTATTTTAATTGTCTATTTTGAAATTAGCTCTTTGAAGGCAAAAATTATGCCCTCTTTGGCACTACAATACCATTAGGACCTCGCAATGCTAGGCCTGCAGTAGGCACTCAATTATTATTTTCGTATTGAATTACATCTAATTTTCACATAGTCACAAGTTTATTCCTCTGCTCTGATGTTTCTTCCTGCCCTTCTAAATAGAAGAAAAAATGCCTCTTAGGTTGGATTGTGTCACTTTCACTTCTGTTGCCTTGTGCAATGCTGATCTCCACTTTATTGTGATTGCCAAATGCAAGGTAAAAGAGCATGAATTTTCTAAGAGTCCTAAAAGATCTCTCCTGCATAGGAAAGGATTTGATCCAGAACATTAGGTGGTGCTGTAAGCAAAGCATCAGGATGCACAGAAGCGTTTGCTTCCACTTAGCTGTGTGTGGGGAAAGAAGCCTTTTCATTTTTACAATAGATATCTATTTCCTCTCACCTGAAGTGTTGCTGTGATTGTTGATCAGGACTTGGAGGAATCTGTAAATTTCAGTGTTAGGGCTGAGAAATATTTAAATATGTGTTGCTCAACAACCAGGAAGACATAGGCATTTCTGGGAATTGGTATTTTCAGAATAGAATGAGCCTAATCTTCTCCAGGGACAAAGCCTTCTGAATTCATTAGAAGCTGAAAAGGAGCAGATCACCCTCATAAGTTTACAAGAATAACCTTTCTTACCATCTTTAACAAATACCTCCCTGACCTGCAATTTTCAGTCACAGCTTATGAGCCTTCAGGGAAAGAGCCTCAGCTTTGCAGAAAAGGGTGTTCAGGAATAGGGAGTTTGTTCCATTTTCGGTCTTTCTCTACGTTGATAACTTGCACATTCTTTGGGACGTCTGGGTGATCTGTCTGTGACAGCCATCACCCACTGACCCCTTGGAATGAGTCACTTGATCTGGCTGGAGGGCTAGGCTGCCTCAGTCCTCACTGCTCTATATACATCTGTCAAAAAATCTTAGTCCCGGGGGTTTGAACTATTCCCCCAATTAAAGAGGGTAAGAATTCTTCAGTGAAGAAACAGAAGTGCTAGTTCTTTGGGATCTAGCTCAGGAGTTACTTTTCCAATGAAACCTTTCCTGAAGTCTTTTCTTTAACGGTAAGCCACATTTGGTGAATATTTGTAGGTCCTAGGTGTTGTGTCAGGCTCTTTCAAATAAATTAAGTTATATAATCCTTCTTGCAATGCGGTGTGGTCATTATTACCATCCCCATTTTCACAGGGGAAGCTGAGATTCAGACAGATTTAAGGTAGCTTTTCTTAAGACCTGCAGTGAGGAAATGGTAGCTGGGATTAGGACCCCAGTGGTCCAGCATCTTAATATTCCTCTTGTACATGGAAAATTAGTTGCACCCTTCTCTGTTCCCACAGATGGTGACATTCATTTCTATTGTGGGTTTGTGGCATAGCTTCCCCCTGTGCTGTCTTTGCTTTGGCATAATCACTTTAGTGCATACCTTCTGTTTGTCCTTGCCCGTCAGTTGACAGCCCTCTACAAAGCAGACGTCTTTGAGACCAGTTCTCTGTGTTGATTGCCTTCTCTTGCAGTTTCGGCAGGGCTGTATCCTCATGCATAATTGGGACCTCACAACAACCTCTTTTTTTTCTTCCCTAATTTATCCTCCCTCTCTCAAAGCATGAAATGAGTGACTACAACATTTGTACTTGGCAATGAATCAACTGGCTGTACTTTAGCTCAAAGCATGTTTTAACAGAAAGAAATTCTAAAATTCTTTCAGTCATGAAAAACATTAAATGTGGACAGGAGCCATCTTCAGAACACTGGGTGGCACTGTTTCTCTTCAACTATGACGTCAATGACCATGTATCTGGCCCCTCTTATTCAGCACTGTGTTAAGTCCTGAGATTCACCTCCAACATCGCATCTAGTTTGTTCACTTTGTAAGTGTAAGCATTTCTGCTGGGACGAAGGTGACTCACTGACAAATGGGCATCTCCTCTTTGTCTCGATGCAATGAACGATGTCGGTATGGCCCTTTCCAGGGAGATCTAATGTCTATGGAACTGTCGGTTGCCCTCAGCACGTAACCTCTTTGCTCTAAAAATACCTGCTAACTCCATGCTGATAATTTCCTGATTTTGTGGAAGTCAGGGCAGATTTATCATTGTTTCCTTCTTATTGCCTTTTCTATTTTCCTTTATTCTTGTGAAGTTTCTTATTTTTGTCAGAGTCCTTATAATGCCCCTGGTTTATTTCCAGTTTTTACCTCTAGCCCTTGTTAGTTTTCCAGGCGGGGTCTCTACTCAATCAGTCTTTAAACTCTGTTCTTCTCTAGAGCACATTATTGGACCTTAGTGATCAACTGCAGTAAACATATGTAGAAAGTGTAGAGGGAATCTAGAAGAGTGAATGCCAGATGCTAACTGGAGAGACTGGCAAATCTTTCATAGGGGTGATGGTGTGGAACTGATCCTTGAGACATGGGTAGAGTGGATTCTTCCTTCTGTGACTTTTCCTTCTAAAATCCTTGTTGTGCCTTTTTACAGATGAGAATACTGAGACCCATCTGGGTTTAACACCTCACTTAAGGCTGTGAAGTTAAGAAGTAACAAAACTTTTACTGATTATAATTTTAGTGAGTTCTTTCCAATATTCACTCACTCATCGTTTATTCATTCATCAAATATTTGTTGAGAACCTACTATGTGCTGCTACTACTATGTGCTGCTACTACTATGTACTGATATGTAACAGTGAACAAAAACCTAAGTCTTAGACGGTTTTGCATTTTGTGACATAAGGAGGAGGGGACAGACAGTAAACAACAGCAGCACAAATACTTAGTATGTCGGCGGTGATAATATCACACGATGGGTGTGCATGTGTGTGCCTGCACTATTTGGGTGGGTGGCAAGGAGGTTCAGGTAGAAAGACAAATGTGCACCAATAATTATAATATTAAAAGTTTTCTCATTATCATGATTCCTTTTGTTGAATTGTTTTTCCCTCTTTCCTGTCTCTTCCCCTCCAGAGAATTAGAGGAATGGGTGCAATTGCTGAGCTTCAGATGGGCATTTTTTTTTCCTGGCCGTATGCTGGGAAGTAGAAGGGAAAAAGTGGCCAGCGCAGCCCTGTGGTAGTTAGGGAACTGGTTAACCTAAAGCGCTCTTAGAGAAGAACCTGAAAATCGTTTATTAAAAGGAGTTTCCCTGATGTGAGCTCTCTTACATTCCTTTCCCCACCTTTTACTTCAGATTGAAGCAGAAAAAAATTCTTAGAATTAAGGTCTCTGTCAGTGGGTTCTCACAAAGATTTCAGTGTGCCTTGCCAAGAACATTCTCTCATAAATGGCCACATTAGAGAATGAGGAAAGTACAGTCAAAGGTCATTGCTGGTGAAGGAAACAAATTTGTGGGAAAAAAAGGCAGTTACAAGAAAAAAGACTACAGGCATCATAGTGGTGAGGTTGGGGTGGTAACACTGGGAAGGTCTTTGTGGTATTCTAAGGCAATGAGGAGTCATTGGTTATTTTTACCTTGGCTGGTGACCTGTTTTATAGAAGGATAATACAGGAGCATTTCTGGAGAGTAGGATGGAGAAGGAGAAGGAGAAGGAAGGAAATAAGAAGGTATGGACGGAACAGTGGAGGCACATGTTCCGTTGAGAAGGGAGGCTAACGAAGTTTGATCATGGATAAGGTGAATAGCTAGAATTTATTGAGGAATTACTGTGTCCCAGAAACTTCTTAAAGTGCTTTCTTCATGTTAGTTTATATAATCTTTGGAATATCCCATAAGTTACAACTTTTATAATCTCCACTTACAGATGTGGAAGCAGAATGTTGGAGAAGTTACACCAATTTCCCAAGAATTCACAGCTAGAAAGTGGAGTTGTTGTGAATCAAAACCAGAGAGCTGGGTCCAAAGTCACTCACTTAATTACTTCTAATCTCCCGGCTTCCAGTATTAGATGTGGGGCTGAAGGAGAGAGAAGAGCTAGGGAAAAAAATCCGGATTTCAAGTTCAAGACACAAGGTCAGCTGATAGATACAATTCTAGGATATTGATGCCTACAGATGACATCCTACATTTTAGATCCTAGTTGGTAATTAACAGGCAAAATAGCATGCAAAGGTCCTTTACATCCCTCCCTGAGACTCAGGTTTAAGTCATCTGGTATAAGTTATCTCAAGTCTCCATCTGACAATCTGTGGTCAGTTGTCTGCTTTCCCTAGATTTTCTGGAGACCTTTTGCTCAGCCGCTTCTACCTCTGAGTTTTTGTTCCTGCCAGATGCTTGGTCTCTAAATCAGTTTCACTTTCTGTGTTTGCCCTTTACTGTCTGCCCTATGCAGATCTAGATTTCCACAAACATATAACTTAGTCTTGCAGGTCATATATGTGACTTTGGAGGATGGAGATTATTATTCCAGTTATTATCACCACATTTAAAAACTCAACATGGAAATTAGTGATATAAAAAGACAATCACTTTATTAAGCGCACTTTTTTTTTGTTTTGTTTATTGGTCAAGAATTCAAACAGTGCACTGTGGCCATGGCAGCTCTGCTTCTAGCTATCTGGCGCCTTCACAGAGGATGACTCAGTCAGCAGAAGGCTGAATCATCTGGATGAGACTCCACTCACGTGTGACTCAGAGGCTTGTGCCCAGCTTGGACTGCCAACTGGACACCTACCCATGGGCTCTCAGGGTGACTTGTGCTTCTCACATCGTGGTGCCTGGATTCCAAGAGCCAGTGTCTCCCAAGCAAGCATTCGGGACGACCAGTGAGAAGCTGCACAATGTTTTTGTTTTTTTTTGGTGAGACAGAGTTTTGCTCTTGTTGTCTGGACTGGAGTGCAATGGCGCAACCTCGGCTTGCTGCAACCTCTGCCTTCTGAGTTCAAGTGATTCTCCAGCCTCAGCCTCCCAAGTAGCTGGGATTATAGGCATGCGCCACCGCACCGGGCTAATATTTCGTATTTAGTAGAGACAGGGTTTTGCCATGTTGGCCAGGCTGGTCTCGAAATCCTGACCACAGGTGATCCACCCGTCTCGGCCTCCCAAAGTGCTGGATTACAGACATGAGCCACTGCGCCTGGCAACTGAATGATCTTTTCTCACTCAGCCTCAAAAGTCTCACAGCCTCACTCCTGCTATTTGTATTGATGGGGAGTATTTATTCAAGGAGAGGGAACATAGGCTCCCACCTCTCAATAAGAGAAGTGTGAAATAATTTGTGGATGTTTTTTAAAAACACCACCAGAGAAAGAACTACAGTGTAGTGACGCAAACCAAACCGCATTTTATTTTACATACCCTTATTTTTAAAAGTCCTTTGGCTTCCCTACTCGCAGGCATTTCTCACTTGACACTTTTCTTCATAGGCTTCTGCCTCACTGCTGTTCTCATTACACATAAATTCCTATCTATTTTTCATTCATGCCCCTGTGAGTTCATTCTTGCATTCAACAATGCAATGCATGCACAAATCTTGCATTCAACAAATGTTTATTAAGTACCAAATATATGCTACACACAGTTTTAAGTTCCTAGGATACATCAGTGAACAAAAGATACCAAACTTACTATTTTTTTTGGAGCTTATGTTCCAGTGAGAGGGAAATTAAATAATAAGCATAATAAGTAAATTTTACAAGGTACAAGGTGATAGTGCTACAGAAAAGTAAGGGAATGTAGAGCATGGCGAGAGAATAGAAAATGTGGGGGCTCGGATGTCATTTTAAACAGTGGCCAGGGTAGGCTTCATTAAGAAGGTGGCATTGCAATGAGGTAGACATCATCTCACACTAGTCGGAATGGCTATTATTAAAAAGTTAAAAAACAACAGAGGCTGGCGAGGCTGAGGAGAAATGGGAATGTTCATAGACTGTTTGTGAGAATGTAATTTAGTTCAGCCACTATTGAAAGCAGTTTGGAGGTTTCTCAAAGAACTTAAAATGGAGCTACCGTGTGATACAGCCATCCCATTACTGGGTATATACCCAAAGGAAACTAGATTATTACACCAAAAAGACACATCACTTGTATGTTCATTGCCACACTCTTCACAATAGCAGACATAGACTCAATTTAGTGCCAATCAGTGGTAGATTGTATTAAAAAAATGTGGTAAATATACACCATGGAATACTACGCAGCCATAAAAAGAATGAAACCACAGCCTTTGCAGCAACATGGATGCAGATGGAGGCCATAATCCTAAGAAAACTAACATAATAATAGAAAACCAAATACTCTATGCTCTCACTTTTAAATGGGAGCTAAACATTGAGCACACATGCACATAAACATGGGAATAATGGACAATGTGGACTACTAGAGAGGGTGGGCTTGAAAAGCCATCTATTAGGTAATATGCTTATTACCTGGGTATAATATACTCGTGTAACTAACCAGCACAGGTACCCACTATATCTAAGATAAAAGTTGAGATTTAAAAAAAGAAGGAGGCATTGCAGTGAAGGCATCCAGGAAATGAGAATCTGAGCCACACACTTGTATGGAGGCGAATAATCCAGATAGAGGGAACAGCTGGTACAAAGGCCAAGGTGAGAGTAGGTCTGGCATATTTAAAGAGGGGCAAAAAGTCTGTGGGGACTGGAATAGAAAGAATAAAAATGAGAGTAAATAGGAAACCAATCAAGAAAGTGACAGAGGCCCAGATCATGTATGACCTGTAGAATGCTATAGTAAAGAATACTAGGAGTTCTAAAATTGGGATCTGGAAGAGATTTTTTGAGCATAGGAGAGATTTAATCTGAAATCTGACTTAATATTTTTTACAGAATCCCTCTGTTTCCCATGTTGAGAACAGACTCTAGGGCATCAAGTGTAGAAGAAGGGAGATGAGTTAGGAGATGTATTAGTCCATTATCACGTTGCTATAAAGAAATACCTGAGACTGGATAATGTACGATGAAAAGAGGTTTATTCAGGAAGCATAATGCTGGCATCTGCTCGGCTTCTGGAGAGGCCTCAGAATGCACTGACAAGCATGGTGGAAGGCAAAGCCAGTCAGGCATATCTTACATGGAAGGAGCAGAAGCAAGAGAGAGAGGGTGGAGGAGCTACACACCTTTAAACAACCAGATCTTGGGAGAACTCACTCACAATTGTGAGGACAGTACTAAGGGGGATGGTGCTAAGCTATTCATGAGAAATCCTCCCCTATGATCCAATCACCCACCACCAGGCCCCATCTCGAACATTAGAGTTTATAGTTCAACATGAGATTTGGGCGGGGACACATATCCAAACCATTTCAGGAGGCTATTGCAGCCATCTAGATATGTGAAGATGGTGGCACAGACTAGAATGGTAGCAGTGAAGTTGGTGAGAAGTGATAAGATATTAGATATATTCCGAAGGCTGGGTTAATAGGATTTACTGACATTGGATGCCATATGAGAGCAAAAGAAAGGTGTTGTGAGTAACCTCAATGTTATTCGTCTGAGAAACTGGAATAATGGAGTTGCCATTGGTTGAGATAAAAGGGGCTATATGTGGGAGCAAACTTTTTTTCTTTTTTTAAATTATACTTTAAGTTTTGGGATACATGTCCAGAACATGCAGGTTTGTTACATAGGTATACACGTGCCATGGTGGTTTGCTGCACCCATCAACCCGTCATCTTCATCAGATATTTCTCCTAATGCTATCCCTCCCCTAGCCCCTGAACCCACGACAGGCCGCATTGTGTGATGTTCCCTTTCCTGTGTCCATGTGTTCTCATTGTTCAGCTCCCACTTATGAGTGAGAACATGTGGTGTTTGGTTTTCTGTTCCTGTGTTAGTTTGCTGAGAATGATGGTTTCCAGCTTCATCCATGTCCCTGCAGAGGACATGAACTCATCCTTTTTTATGGCTGCATAGTATTCCATGGTGTATATATGCCACATTTTCTTTATCCAGTCTATCATTGATGGGCATTTGGGTTGGTTCCAAGTCTTTGCTATTGTGAATAGTGCTTTAATAAACATGCATATGCAGGTGTCTTTACAGTAGAATGATTTATAATCCTTTGGGTATATACCCAGTAATGGGATTGCTGGGTCAAATGGTATTTCTGGTTCTAGATCCTTGAGGAATCACCACACTGTCTTCCACAATGGATGAACTAATTTACTCTGTGGGAGCAAACTTTTTAGGGAGAGTGGGAAAGATTAGGAATTGAGTTTTAGACATGTATTTGATAAATGTATTAGACAAGTCAGTGCAAATTTTAAGTTGAACACATAAGTCTAGTGTTTAGAAGGGTAGTCTAATCTGGGTTCATGAACTTGTGAGTTATTGGAAAACAGCTGGCATCAAAAGCCACGAGATAGGATGAGATCACCATAGGAAGGTGTCTATATAGAGGAGAGAAGGATATCAAACTCCAAGCACAAGGACATTCCAGAAAGAAGTTGGGAGCGACAAGCAAAGAAGACTTTAAAGAAGTTGTTCATCAGCACAGAGTGTGATATCCTGAAAGCCAAATGAAGAAAGAAGCAAGCATCAAGGTCAAGAAGAAAGAAGTAAACCAACTATGTCAAAAGTTGGTTCAGGCTGGGTGCGGTGGCTCACGCCTGTAATCCCAGTACTTTGGGAGGCTGAGGCGGGTGGATCACCTGAGGTCAGGAGTTGGAGACCAGCCTGACCTACATGGCAAAACTCTGTCTCTACTAACAATACAAAAATTAACTGGGCATGGTGACACATGCCTGTAGTCCCAGCTATTCGGGAGGCTGAGGTAGGAGAATTGCTTGAACTTGGGAGGCAGAGGTTTCAGCGAGCTGAGATTGCACCGCTGCACTCCAGCCTGGGTAACAGAGTGAGACTCTATCTCAAAAAAAAAAAAAAAAAAAAGTTGCTTCATTTAGCTGATGAGTCAGTTAAGAAGAGGACTGAGGACTGAGCCATTACATTTAGTAATGTGGGTGTCTCTGTGTAAACTTGAAAACAACACCTCTAATGGGCATTAAATGTGAAAACTTGATGGGAGTGGATTAAAGAGACTGCAAGGAAAGAAAATGGAGGCAGCAAGTATATAAAACTTTTAAAAAAGAGAGTTTCTACATTAGAAAACAAGCAAATAAAGCACTAGCTGTCAGGGGATATAGGATCTAGAAAAGGTTTATTTACTCTTTTTTAAGTAAATAAAAATAACAGCGATATTAACATGTATGTATGCTGATGGGAGTGGTCTAGGACAGAGGGAGAAACTGTAGGAGACAGAAGAGAATTGTTGGAACAATGTTGTTGAATGGGTTCGAGAGATGGGATCTAGAACATAGGAAGAATTGACGTTAGGATTGTGGAAAGTCCATCTGTGGGCACAAATAAGAAGAAAGTGCAGATGGGTCAGAGGGGGTGGTGATTCTCATCTGACTACTTCCATTTTCTAAACATAGAAAGCAAAATTATTCATTGAAAATGAATTTAGGAAAGGCAACGTTGAAGATTTGATGAGAGAGGAGACATTTTGCAATAGGGATTTAGGAACATGGAAGAGTGAATAGACTAGGGAAGTGTAAAATAATTGCTGAGCTGTGTTAAGGGCCCTCTTGAGTCCCCGGTCCTAGATTTAAATTGATATTAGTCAGCAGTGGTTGGGTGTTTATATCTAGACATGCGGCTCAATGCCAAGCATGGGGGGGTGGAGAGTTGATTTGAACTAAGTTGTGGATTATCTAGTGAGTAATATGAAGTAGAGGAGTGGCAATGGAATCAAGGACATCAAGGGTCAATGCAAATTGACCATGACATTTAAGCTGGTTTAGGAGGAGAGAGAGCATCGGGGGGGTGGGTCAATGGAAGGATCTGTGAAGTGCAGATTTTTGGAGACAGGTTACTAAGAGAGTGAGTGGAGATTAGAAGGTGGTAGCCAGAGAGTAGAAGGCATGAAATGACTAGAGTTGCCATTATTGGTAATGATGAGGTCTAGGATAAGCTCGTCGGATTGAGTAACTGAGGTAGGATGAGGAACAAGATCATGGGAAGAGAGATTTTCCAAGGAACTGAGAGGCCAATGTGTTGGAAGGGTCATCTAGATGGTATACCAAAAGTATCAAGAGTTAAGTTCCTTACCCTGTAGCCATGTCTCTTACAATTATTTATCTTACAATAAATGTGGTAGATATAATCTTATTATGTTATTTGTCTACTTATTTAGGCACTTGATGCACATTTGTTGAGTTGACAGAAATGCACTGTGGTTGGTTTTATTAGCCCCTGCCTTTTCCAGCCCTGAACATGTGTAATCATGGACACTCTCCACCATAGGGTCCACTTTGCTTGGAACCAATTCCTCACCCATTCCCTTCTCTGGGTTCTAACCAATAAAGAGAAAATATGAGGAGCCAAACAATAATCTCACCATTAACCTTAATTATATAGCTGATAACTCCCTAATAAAGGGTTAGATATTGTGGCTAGAAGCTGAGATTAAAGTGAAGTTCTCCTATTATCTCCTTTCCTCCAAATTGAGAAATTAAGATCTGCTTCTGGATTGCATCTGCCCCATTATCTATTCAGGTATATAGAAAATTGTTAATTTTGTCTCACAACCCATTTTTAGGCAGAGCAAAGAACAAAGGGGGTAAAAGAAAAAGTTGGAAAATAGGTAGCTATGGTCTTAAACATATCTTACTCTTTCTAATCTCACAGCCTCTTATGGGGCATAGTAAAAGATAAAGAGAGACAAGATTAGATGTGTTCTCTCCAACATTTCTGTAGCTGAGAGGAAAGTGAAAGTCTCCTTGTCCATAGTCTGAGGTTGGAAAGCGGGCTTAGAGGTATTTAATGTCCTCTTGTCTAAGGATGGAAGACATTGAAAATATACTTTCTATTTTCACATGGGATATGGATTGGTCTTGATGACATACTTGGTGCCTATCCCACTTACCATGCATGCCCACAGTGTTATTACAGCACTCCCCAACCCAGCCAACCACAAACACATTGATTTATGTAGTCAAATAATCTAGTCAGAATTTCTAGTTAGTTATGTGGTTACATAGATTCTAGTCAGAATTTTAAGCTTCTTGTTTAGACACCTTCAGTCAGAGTGAGAAGTCAGAGCTTCTTTTTAATAAACCTATGACCTCAAGAGTAATCAAAGGGCAGTGGTTAAAGTTGCTGACCTAGACAGATGGCAGCATGAGGCTTATTCCAGGAATTTCAGAGGTAAAGGGAGATCAGACTTATTCTAGACTGCATGTGTGGGGAGGAGCTTTCTGGACATTAGGCCACAGTGCCTTAGGCATTTGGTGTAGGGTTGAAGTCTTGGATGAAGAATCGCAATCTCCTTCCAAAAGGCAAGTAGTGAGGAAGACAAGATGGGCAAATTCTAGAGAAAAGAGCTGTACTTTCCCAATTATCTCAAGAACCAGAAAGCTTAACTCGTTTTTCTCTTCACCTTCCCCCTGGTAGAAATAGCTCTTAAATAACATAAAAAATTCAGTGGGAGAGTCCAGTGATATAAGTAGTAGAAACTAGAGAAACAGCTCTTGATACTTGAAGTAATAAAGAAGCTACCATGTGTTATCATAGTAAGTGGTTATCTTTACAAAGAAAAATGAATTTACAGATCTATCTTCAGGTAATAGAAATGATCTATCGAGAGAGTACTCAGTATGACATATGCAGACAGGTTTGTAAGAGCTTTGCAAAAAGGACCCTCAAACCAGGGTATTTTGGTGATTTTTTAAAAGTATTTCAAACCCTGATAATTATGGCATCAACAAACCTCACCAACAGAATGTCAATAAAAGGAAACCATGTAGTCTGAAATGACTACTAAGCCAGGATCAAAAAGACAAATTTTCGATAAACTTGTGATAGTTTTCAGTTTCCTCCGGGCTAATAAAAATGACAGGACACTGTTTTTTTTCTTACATAACAGCTTTATTGAGATATAATTCACATGCCATATAGTTCACCCATTTAAGGTATATAACTAAATAGATTTTGGTCTAGTCACACAGTTATGCAACCGTCACCATCAATTTTAGAACATTTTTATCATTTCTAAAAGAAATCTTGTACCTATTAACAGTTACTCCCCATTTCCTCCAAGCCCTAGAAAACAACTGACCCTACTTTGTGTCTCTATAGATTTGCTTACTCTTGGCATTCTTATAAATGTAATTATACAATATATGGGCCTTTGTGATTGTCTTCTTTCACTTTGCCTAATGTTTTCAAGATTCATTCATGCTGTAGCATGTCTCAGTACTTTATTCCTTTTTGTGGTACAATAATTTTCCATTGCATAGATATACCACATTTTGTGTCATTATTCATCAGTTGATGGACATTTGAATTATTCCCACTTATTACCTATTATGAGTAAAGCTGCTATAACCAGTCATATACATGATTTTGTGTGGGCATATATTTTCATTTCTCTTGGGTAGGAGTGGAATTGCTGGGCCATATGATAGGTAACACTATGTTCAACCTTTTGAAGAACTGCCAGACTGTTTCCCAATGTGGCTGCATGATTTTACATTCCCACAAGTAGTATATAAGGGTTCTAATCTCTCCACATCCTTTTCAACATTTTTTATTATTTTTCTTTTTTATCCTAGCCATCCTAGTGGATATGAAGTGATATCTCATTGTAGTTTTGATTTGAATTTTCCTGATGGCAAATAATGCTGACCATCTTTTCATGTCTTTATTGGCCGTTTGTATATCTTTTTTGGGGAAGTTCTGTTCAGATCCTTTTCCATTTATTTTGTTACTTTTTTCCTTTTCCAATATTTAATTAGGTTATTTGCCTTTTAATTATTGAGTTGCAAGAGCACTTTATATATTCTGGATACAAGTCCTTTCACCAGATATATAATTTGCAAATAATTTCTCCAATTCTGTGAATTATCTTTTCACTTTCTTGATGATGTCCTTTGAAGGACTAAAGTTTTTACTTTCGATGAAATCCAATGTATCCATTTTTTCTTTTGTTGCTTGCTCACTTAGCGTCATATTTAAGAAACCACTGCCAAATCTAAGGTTATAAAGACTTACCTTTTATTTTCTCCAAAGAATTTTATAGTTTTAGCTCTTACATTTAGGTATTTATCCATTGAGTTAATTTTTGTATATGGTGTAAGGTAGGAGTTCAACTTAATTCTTTTGAATGTGATGTTCACGTTTTCCAGTACCATTTGTTAAAAAGACTACTCTTTCTTCCACTGAATTGTCATCTTGGCTTCCTTGTCAAAAATCAGTTGACTATAAATGTGAGGGTTTCTTCCCGTGCTCTCATTCCAATTCTATTAATATATATGTTTATCCTTCCCATAATGTCTTGGTTACTGTAACTTTGTAATAAGTTTTGAAATTGGGAAGTGTGAGTCCTCCAACTTTTTTTTCAAAATTGTTTTACTATTCTGGGTTCCTTGAATTTCCATATGTGAAATAACATTTTGCTTTCCTATTTATTTATCTTGTGGCAATTCATTTTTACCTGGTTGGCAAGGAATGAAGATGAAGAATAGATCTTAGGACTAAATTTAGCTCATGTTTTGGAAAAGGAGATGAAGGCAAGGTTACACAACAAAACAATATTAATTTATAGAGCCCATGAGTCAACTTTATTCTGAAAGTATAATATGAGCAGACAAGTAGAAAGGTAAAAAAGAGCTTACGTATTTGGGTCTATGAGGTGAGCATTTATAGATGACTGATTGAGGGTGGTAAAGTAAGATGATAGATTTGATCATGCTAAAAGATTCCCTAAGTTCAACATTATCTTTCCTGCTGGTCTCTACCTTAGTATTGAATATGTTTGAACTGAAAACTCATTTTTGTGTGTGTGTTAGGTATCACATACAAACAACCCCCATTAAAATGCACATTACTGGCTAGATGAAATGGGTAAGGAGGAGGACATTATTTGACAAGAGAGTGAGATGACTGTGAAGTCAACCCAGCAGATAGATCATCAGGGTAGATGTGAATTGGCTGACACTACTGACGGAGACAGGGTGGTAAACAACATGACTCATGGAGGATGGTTGACGATAGTGATGGGGATACAGATGCTAGGGTATAAGGTTATAAGAAGATAGTATGAGCCTCCCATTGAAAGGTATGTAGTGATGACTGCAAAATAGGAGCTTTGTATCTGAAACAGACTAGCCCACCTTAATCCATCTTTAATGGAAAGATCTGAAAATACTTCTGGGGAATACAGAGTACTATAATGTCCTAGAAGTTTGGACACTAGGAAGAGATTCAAAGGTCTAGTCCAACATTTTCTTACAGTTCTTCTCATTTCTCTTGACTCTTTCAGATGAGGAGAATAAAGCCAAGGCTCTAATTGAAGTATTCATTTGCTAATCAGGAATGAGAGTTCTCATGCTTCTATCCTTCGTATTGGGTTTTATCCTCATCAATTTCTTCTTAACTTTAATTCTGTCCAACTCATTTTCATGGTCTACCTGATACGCCTCTCTATTAGTGACCCCATTTTTCCCCTAAAGCCTGTGTTTTGTAATGCACATATTTCCCTCAACCTTTTACAGAATTGTCCATTTCCACTTAAAGGTGGACCTCCTGAAGTTGCTCTTAGTCTCCCTCTTCAAATAAGTTCACCTCAAATGAATTTAACTTGAAGATGTCATTTGTGTACTAGAAGCAGAACTATTGCTTTTTGTTGTTGTTGTTGTTGTTGTTTGAGACAGGATCTCACTCAGTCGCCCAGGCTGGAGTACAATGGCATGATCAAGGTTCACTGCAGCCTCAACCACCTGCACTCAAATGATCCTCCCACCTCAGCCTCCTGGCCAGCTGGGACTACAGGTGCACACCACCATGCCCAGCTTTTTTTTTTTTTTTTTTTTTTTTTGTATTTTTTGTTGAAATGGGATTTTGCCATGTGCCCAGCCTGGTCTCAGACTCCTCAAGGGATCCACCCACCTCAGCCCCCTAAAGTGCTGGATTGCAGGTGTGAGCCAGTGCACTTGGCCTTGGGTTTGGAGATCAAAAAGACAAACAACTGCTGAGATCTAATATGATTTTAAGGAATCTGCTTGTTTTCCCCTTCCTATTTATTATTCCATTGGAATTCAATGCAAATTCCATACTTTCAATTTACTTACTAAATTTGCTTTGTACTACTAAGGTAATTGAAAGGTTCTGAGATTATTATCAGGTTATGGTAATACCTAGGTTTAGTTGCTTATGTGTAATACCAACACATTTTATGCTTTACAAACTTATCTTCGTGATTAGCCATGCTAATTTGCATTTAGTCAAAAGTGAGATGGACAATTCTTCTATTCCACTAATATTTTTAAGTGTTATTATTATCTGCTCACTACTAAGTTTTGTCCAACTTGCATCTTCTCAGAAGATCACAGTCTAATATGGAATAGAATATGATACAATATCTGCCATTTTGTGTCTGCCCCTCATACCTTTTGAAAATCACCCTTTTGCCAGTCTATGTGATTCTGCTGGGGCTGTCAATTTGGGATCCCCAACTCCACTGCTGCTGGAGTGGATGACTAAGCTGGCTAATCAAATGTTCACATTCCCCTGGGACACAGTGACTCACCCAGGAAAACCAATTAAAGTTATTATGGGGAAACCAAAAGAAACACTGATTGAGTGTGTTCCTCTCCTGAAATTAGTAGCTAGAAGACAATGTAAGCTTAGACTTGATGGGCTTCCTCTTGATCAGAAATAGTCTTCCAAGCTCTTAAAGAAAACATAACTAGAGATGGAGAGTGAGAAAAGGAGACAGGGAAAGAAGGAAAAAAGTAAGGAAGGAGGGAGTGAAAGAGAGAGACCATATAATTTGAGCACCCAAATTTAGTTTTGCTTGAAGCCTAGTCTCACAGACTTTTCATTTTGAGAGCTAATGCATTCAGTTTATCCTTAAGCTAACTTACACCTATCCCAGAGTCCTGACTTTATAATAAAGAATTCCAATTTAAAGGAATAAAACTGTCATGGAGAAACGCACCCAGGGCAGGGGAGAGAGAGCAACTTCTGCCTGGACAAGACCAAGTGATAATAACAGATGCAAAATTTTATTACAAAATGATTATGTGCATATTACCTCATTTGATCCCCATACCAGCACTATAAGAAGGTGACTTTCATTATCCTCATTAGGAAAATACTGATGATTACAATTACCCAAAGGGTGAAAGGAGGAGGGTAGAAAGTGAAGGAAGTTTGGAATCCCAAATATTTTACACAAAATGATAACCACTGTAAAATGAATTTTAATACCATTCCTAAACCAACATTATAAAGGTATTTCTTGAGATGTAATGCCCTTTCACAAGCTATTCTATTGCTTTATATTCATATATAACATCTAAATCTTGATAAAAAGATGTTTTGTGATATTTTGAGTGGTCTTTAGAAAAACAACCCCACAAATACAGCTAGGCACTGAAATGATACACATAAAAAATGTAGGATTAGCTCAAAAGTCTGTGGAGCTTTGCAAGAATCTTATGTAATGAGCCAAAACGACCTTCCTCATTTTCTATCATTTTTCCCAAGAAGCTAATGTTTTAGATCTATGTGTAAATGTTACATGGGCTGTGTTATTAGATAGGTATTTGCTCCTGGAAGATAAAAAGGTACATTTTTTCCTCTCAAATTTAATTTGATTCTATTGCAACCATGGCCAACGAGAAATGGTCTTAGGAGAGAGTGTTGCCAAGTGTTCTTATGAATGTGACATCTTGTTATATGGAAAAAATTGCTAATGGCCTTAAAACTATAGACTCAGAGGGAAAATGTTAAGAGCTAGTTCTCAGACTACGGTCTTCATTAATAAAACTCACAGACTCTTCTTGCTTAGAAAGCTGCATTCTTCATTCTCTGATTCTCTCTAGTAGCTTACAAGGCCTCATTTAAATGTTTAGCTCTCTCTCGCACATATAGATCCAGACACAGAGGCACAAAACTTAGTCATCTGCCATTCTCAATGCCTAGGATGGTGTGTTCAGTCTGACTTTATTACAAGGAAATGGCTTAGTGTTCAATACAAAGATATAATGATGGGGTAACCCCATGTTTTTTCTGTGATCCTTTGGGCCAGTGATCAATACTACAAAAGGCAGTGGTCAACTCTAGTTTTTCCTTGCTCCTAAATATGTCTGAGACAATGCCATGTATTTAAACTAAATGGTTTCATTTTTTTTCTAGGGCACATGGGAAGACCATGTTTCCAAATTTCTCTTACAATTAGGTTGAGGATATGTGACTGAGTTCTAAATACCAGAATGTGTGCAAAAGTGATATGCCATTCCTAACCAAATATCTTCCTTTCCCTGGAATACTCCATGCTTTCTCTTGATCTTTCATGGAACTTTAGAGACCAATTGTTGAAGATAGTTGTGCCACAAGATGGATGAATCCTGGATACATGAATGACTGTGTGGAACAAAGCCCGCTGTCTACTGTATTGGATTCTGAGGTGAGTGAGCAAAAGTGATTATTATACTAACCCACTGAATAGTTTATTTCTTAGTTTTTCTCTGTTACAAATGTTTTACTAATAGTAATGGATACTTGGGATTGTTAAATCTTTTTTTTGCAAAACCCATAGAGAAGATGCAGATCCTCATGGTTTGGAGTTGGGGAAAAAGCTAAATATAAAGACATGATCATAAGCCATAGAAGCCACAAATAGATGCAATCCCCTACTGCTACCCTTCTTTAATACTTCACCTTATGATCCCATGATCTCCAATTACTTGGAGTTCCCCCAAGAACACCAAGGCTTGGTGTGCCTCAGATCTGCATGCCTCGGAATCTTGGCTCATGATGCTCTCCTGCCCTCACCATTCTCTATGCTGACCCATCTGATAAGGTCTATTTGTCCTTCAGCACTTCACTGGGGCATGCTGTCCTTCAGGAAGTTTTCTTTGATCCCTGAACTAACAAAAGTTCCTCCCTTCTGTGCTCCCATCTATATTTAACCCTCCTATGAAATTCATCAGTCTACAGGGTAAATACTTTTTCGTGTCTTTCCAATCGTCTAGAAAACCCTACAGTCTAGAGTTTCTGCTTTATTTATTGTTATATTGTATGGACTGGCAAATATCTGGCATATTGGAATTGCTCAATAACTTTTTATGAAATTTAATTGAGCTGACTAGGCAACAGAAGTCCCCAAAACAGAAAAATGTTAAATGTCATCTATAATCTGTGGACAGGGTGACACATAGCATGGGAGAATAGGAAGACACAACATAGAGCTGTAGCTACTAGTTTTCTATTATTTAATATGAAGAGAGTCTTAGTTTGACCCTAAGTTATAGTCACATTATGATGCAGATATATTGGGGTATGTCTAAGGGCCACTTGCACATACCTACAGGTGCTCTGTTGTCATGATGGACCATGAATCTCTTGGGGAAGACAACGTTCTGAGAAGGCAGTTTGGACAGAGAAAAAAATAGTTTGTACAGGAGTTTGGGGTCATTCTGGAAAAGCACCTAGTGTCTGCCACTCTGTTTGTTTATGGCTTAATTATCACACTTTTGTCTGATCACATAGAGAGAGGACTGAGCGTCAAATCTGAAGGAGGTATTTCAGCAAAAGCACCACGAGATGCTAAGTCCCTAAAGCAATGCTGTTTTGTGGCTGCTGTGGCAGAGAGTGGCACAGAGGGATTGGGAGCAGGGTGAGCTAGCCTGTGTCTCACATGAAGATGTGGTAGCAGATGTCACTTTTTGGTGGGTGTTAACAGTGCCTCAGGGACATAGGCAACTTCATGACTCTTTTGTGGCTGGCAATAACAGGACACATCAAAGCAGAGGGGTGGGAGAGGAGGAACATGGTGGGACAGCAGCCAAGAGAATTTGTTTACTAACATCTGTGACATTTTCAGTGACCCCCAGGGATACTGTGTGGGGAAGAATTTGCATCAGATGGGAATCATAGTAGTGTGTAAGGAGGAAGGAGAAATAGACTTTTTATTAGTGTTAAGAAAATCCTATTTTTAACCACTATACTGATTTGTCCTGAGGGAATCTTGGTTACATTTTAAGTAAGTGGAATGTGTTTTAACTGGCAAAGTCGAGTTCACCCAAGGTCAAATAGGGACATGACAACCACTAGCAATGACTGTCAATGATTCATGAAGCTTGGGAGAGGTGATCAAAGTCTATGAAAGGAGCAATTTGAAGTCCATTCTCATGAAAGCATAGACACGATAGTGCGTTGTGATATGGATCCATCAGTGTGTCATACTGTGAAACAAACAAACAAACTGAATATCTTACCAGAAATCAATTCCTAAGCAGCCGTAAGAGCTCAGGGTTTTCGGTGAAAAATAGCAGGGCTTTGCAGAGAATCAATAACATCAAACTAGCCTGTTTTCCTTCTGTGACAGAGTGATAGACAAACTGAAACACATTATATTTTGACTTTACTAAGACTTTTGATTTTTCTCAATGAGAATTTTTCAACATGGAGGGTAATTCAGCAGATATCTATGGAATGCCAAGGGCATATGCTACATTAACAGGTACACTGTGATAATCATTCTCTTTCTGTGAGAGATAGGGCATCTTGTGAGAGCGGAAAGAAATGTGGGCTGGTAAATAAAAATTAGGGCTAACAGACTTTAACCTAACTAGGTGCAAAGTACTAAAAGTAGCACAAACCTAGAGCCCCTAGAACTCCCTGGGGTGGTCTCAGAAACCTCCGTTAAATAAGGAAAACTTGAGTAATAGCTAGAAATCTGGGCAGAGAGCAAGAAATAAGGTCTTCGGAGTTAGGATAAAAGCATTTATCTCTACTACTTAGCACACACACAAAAATATGCAAGAGCTGCCACAAACTCCCCAAAGTGCATTGTCATTCTCCTCCAGGACCTAAAAAGTTGATCTTTGTACCTAGAAACATGGACATAGCTCTGAACTCAAAAAATTAAGGTGGGAATAGTAGTAGAAGATAAAACAAAGAAACACACACACACCAAGATACAGTCCTAGACCTGTTTGATCATTTGATTGCCATTATAATCTTATGAGTCCACAATTAATCAACTCTGCAGATGGTAGCTGCCAATACAAGTATTTCTCTGCTGTCTAATTGACTATCCCTTCGTTGCTTGCTAGCAAATGAAAGCAAATGATATCACATGTTTCAGCTGATCGAGGAATAACTGGCCAGGGGTCATTTGGTATGACAGCCATCCAGGTTTCAGAAATGACACAAAAGATATGGATAAAGTCACTGACTGGAGATAATGGTGTCAGGAGACACAAATGCATATATTATCTGCATTTCCCTGACCTCTGCATTTTCTTTCATGCTGCACTTTGGGGAATAAATGGTGGGAATAAATGTTGACTCCTGGGTCAGGACAACTGGGTACATATCTTTGTTACATGTTTAATATTTTTGTTGTAACAATAATTAGTTACAACACTAAAATTATACATTGTCTTTAGTTTAAGTAGTAGGAAGTTGGAGTTCTTTTGTTTCTTGATTCACCCATAAAAGGAAAAGTAAATCCACACATTCTAAAAGGGAAAAAATAGGTTAAAACAAAGATTTGGACCTAAGTCCTTAGTAGGACTATCCTGAATGGATTCAACATCATATGCTAAAGGGTCAGGGAATGCAAGATAATTGGAGAATTTGCAGTGAACTTGCAGTGAATGCAATACAGTTGTACCCCCAAATACTTTCATATTGCTAGAAACAGTGTATGGAACATATTGCAGAAGTGAGGGGCTAGAAAAGTGGAAAACAACCAGATTATGGAAGGTCTCATGTATACTATTCTGGGTCTTTTCAAATACTTCACCTCTATCAAAACTCGTACTATTTCCCATCACGTTTTTCTCATTTATTGATTCATTAATCTACTTTTTCTTTCTCAGACCTTTCTGTTGATACAAAACATACATGTAGAAAACTGCAAAACTCAGTAAGTTTTCACAGGTTGAATAGATCTATGTAAACAGCACCTAGATGAAGAAACAGAACATGATTGGTACCCAAAAACTCTCTATACCACCTTCCTAATTCCCCCCAAAGATAAGTACCATCCCAGCTTCTAACAACATAGGTTGATTTTACCTGTTTATAAACTTTATACAAATGAAAGTGTACAGTATTTTTTCTTTTGTGACTGGTTTCTTTTGCTCAACATTACGTTTGTGAGATTTATCCATATTGTTGCATGTATTTATAGTTAACCTATTGTCACTGATGTATAAGATTCTGTTATGTAAATATACTGCATTTTATTTATCTCTTCAACTATACGTATATATTTGATTCACATTTAGTTTTTGGCTATTGTAAGTAGTACTGACAGAACTTTTTTTTTTTCTGCACATATGTAAGCATTTCTGTTGCATATACACCTAGAAATGGAATTGCTTTGTTGTTGGATACATGTATATTTAATGTCAGTAAATCCTGCAAAACTGTTTTCCAAAATAGGTATGTACTTTACAGTTCCAAGAGCAGTATATGAGAGAAATCATTCTTTAGTTAATTTATTGCACATTTGTTGTGTGCGTACTCTGTGTGTGATGGTACTCGGCGAACTGTGGGAGAAAAAATAAATGAAGTGTCTACCCTCAAAAAACCTTCAGTTTAGTCAGAGGCACAGACATACAAGCAGTTAATGACCAGGACTGGGGAGAGATCCAAGAGCTCTAAAGCCAGATATGACTTGGGGAGAGCAAGGTGAAGAAACTAGTGAGACACTGCAGTGACAATGAAAATAGTAGCTAACTTTCAAAAATTGCTTTGCTGTTTACACAGCACTTTTCTTTTTTTCTTTTTTTGGGGGAGGGGTTTTTAATACATTCTTTTGAATTAACAAAAATTGTAATTAAAAAGATTTGAAATGAATAGACATTTAAACAAAGCTAAAGGGAGAGCCATATTCCATACCATACATTCCAAGTGAATCAGGTATCTGAATGTACATAATGAGCCCATTTTAGTATTAAAAGAAATCATGGGTTAATTTATTTGAAACCTGAGAGTGGAGAAAACTCCTATCTAGGACTCAATATCCCGATGCAATAAAGTTAAAAAGCTTTCACATGGAGCACTTTTCATAGGTGTGATTTTATTTAGTATTTACCACTTTCAACATAGACATCCCCCTGATTCATTTTTAAATGAAGGAACTGCTTCAGAGAGATCAGTGGCTTTCCATGGCTGAGGTGGTAGGTAGTAGACTCTGTATGAGCAGTAAAATCCACCCAAGACCATTCTTAGCCTCTTGTCCTATATTTTGTTGTCTCAAGAAAGCAAATTTTGAGAATAATGTGGAAGTATAATTAAGGCAGTCATATTACCATTAAGTGAAAGGAGTATGAATGATGGAGTCAGAAAAGGCTCTATTTCACACATAAGTTTTGTGATCTCTTAGCTTTCTAATTTTTCAGAGGCTCTGTTTTTTTAATTCATAAGAAGGAAACAATAACAATGGCTACTCCACAGAATAATTGTGAAGAAAAAATGAGCTAATATTTGATAAAGCATGTACTCTATTGACTGATAGTAATTGGCTTCTCAAGCCAAAATTAGAGAAGCTGATCAAAGATAAAGTAGATGATGGGAAAGAATCTGAGTGTCTTTGTGGATTTGGAGCTAAATATATGTTAGCCCTGAGTGTATTATTTTTTGACTTTATAATTCTGGCCTTGTTAAAAAAAAAAAAGAATGTCTATATAAGGACCCTTGGATAAATTCCCCTTCATGTTTATCCCTCAAGCCTACAGTAACCAAAACAGCATGGTACTGGTACAAAAACAGACATATAGACCAGTGGAACAGGTTAGAGAACCCAGAAATAAAGCCACACACCTACAACCATCTGTTTTTTGATAGTTGACAATAACAAGCAATGGGAAGGACTCCCTCTTCAATAAATGGTGCAGGGATAACTGGCCAGCCGTATGCAGGAGATTGAAACTGGACCCTTTCCTTTTACCGTACACAAAAATCCACTCAACATGAATTAAAAACTTAAATTTAAAACCTAAAACTATGAAAACCCTAGACGAAAACCTAGGAAATACCATTCTGAACATAGGCCTTGGAAAAGATTTCATGACAAAGACTCCAAAAACAATTGCAACAAATACAAAAATAGACAAGTGAGACCTAATTAAGCTAAAGAGCTTTGTTACAGCAAAATAAACTACCAATGGAGTAAACAGACAACCTACAGAATGGGAGAAAATATTTGCAAACTGCATCCAACAAAGGTCTATAAAGAGCTTAAACAAATTTACAAGCAAAAAACAAACAACTCCAGTAAAAACAGGCAAAGGACATGAACAGATGCTTTTTAAAAGAAGACATACACATGGCCAACAAGCGTATGAAAACATTCTCGACATCACTAATCATTAGAGAAATGCAAATCAAAACCACAGTGAAATACCCTTTCACACCAGTTAGAATGGCTACTATGAAAAAGTAGAAAAATAACAGATGTTGGTGAGGTTGCAGAGAAAAGGGAAATCTTACACGCTGCTGATGGGAGTTGTTAGTTTGGCCACTGTGGAAAGCAGTTTGGAGATTTCTCAAAGAACTTAAAGCAGAACACCATTCAACCCAGCAATCCCATTACTGGGTATATACCCAGAGGAATAGAAATTGTTCTGCTATGAGGATACATGTACACGTTATGTTTGTCACAGTTCTTTTCACAATATCAAAGACATGGAGTCAACTAGTTGCCCATCAATAGTGGACTGGATAAGGAAAATGTGGTACATATACACCATGGAATACTATGCAGCCATAAACAGGAAAAAAAGTCATGTCCTTTGCAACAACATGGATGCAGCTGACAGTCATTATCACAAGTGGATTTAAGCAGGAACAGAAACATGTTCTCACTTATAAGTGGGAGTAAACATTGAGTACATGGGGACACAAAGAGGGAAACAATAGACATCAGGGTTTACTTGAGGGTGGAGGTTGGGAGGAGGGTGAGGAGCAGAAACCTACCTATCAGGTACTGTGCTAATTACCTAGGGGATGAAATGATTTTTACACCAAACCCCAGAGACATGCAACCTACCTACATAATAAACCTGCACATGTACCTCCTGAACCTAAACTAAAAGTTGGAAGGAAAAGAATAACAAAAGAAACAGACTATTGATGTTGCCACAGTGTATAGGCTCCATGGTCCATTCAACAGATCTGACATCTCTTGAGAGTAATTAGAGTGAGTGAAGTATCATAGGATGCTTGGTGGATTGGCATCCAAGGATGCTGGGTGGATTGGCATCCAAGACCCAAATCTGAGAACAACCACTGAAAAAAAAAAAAAAAAGAGCAGCACTAAGGAGCCAACAGAAATTGGGTCCAGAGATCCCTCTTAGGCTTATTAAGAAGTAGCTTAGCTGGATTTGCCATGCTAGTCATTGTCCTCACAACCCCGTCATCTTCCCTCTCTATAAATAAAGATGGTTCCAAGAGGAAGGAGTCTTTGGGATCGTTAGGAGGAGTGTATTGAAGGTGAAACAAGTACTGCCTCTATGCCAACAGGGGAGAAGGGATTAGAATGCTTACACTTAACTACCTTGTTCCAATCTAAGGGATATGGGACTCCAGAGAATCCTTGTTGAAGCAAAGGCAGTGGCAAGAGAGGAACAGTGTGCCCTAATTGGATGTCTGCTTAGGCACTGGATCTGTGGATCTGGCACAAGCCTACCCAGGCAGGTGGAAAGAGGGCAGAAAAGAACTACCAAGCAGAGGGTTGGTGGTGCAGCAGCCTTATCCTTCCACTGTTTAGCCAACAAAGATGTGTGAGTTTTTGTCACATCATAACTGGGCTGGAGCTGCCCCATCTCAGGCTTGAGCAGTCAGGCAAGAGGACATGTGCAGGAAGACGCTTGGAGATGCTCCATTGGTGGTGACTGCAGCGAATGGGGGAAGAAGAAGCAATGAGAGAAAAAGAAAACCCTTTCATGTCCATGCCCAAGTTGGGGCAGTCCAATACACCAATTACGTGGGGATTACAACGAAGGCTTTGGGTGGAGTCAGGGATTTCCAAAATTTATACAGTACTTGACAGTTGATGAAGTACTTTCAACAATAGCAGTAACTCATTTATTAGACTTGTACCCACCAAATTGTGTAAATTAGCTCTGATTTCCACAACAACCCTTTATGATATTTCGCTCATTCATTTTCTAGGTAAGGAAACTGATCCGAGAGGTATTAAGAGACTTACAATATCAGAAAGCCAATAAAAGGGAAAAGCTAGGATCTAAATCTTGGTCAAGCCTGTCTGACTTTCAGGCCCATACTCTTTTTTTGTAATCCTCTCATCAGTCATGTGGAGTAGGCAGTATTTTATCCTCATGTTAGTGGTGAAGGAATGGAGGCTAATAAAACTATAAGTGATGGGAACAACAAGGATCAATGCCTGAGAACCTACTAGGCTAAAGTCCCAGAGGGCCTCCTCTTTTCTGACTGCCCAAGTTATGCCAAGAACAAGTTTATTCATTTCAATTCATATCGAACTGGTTGCTAAATAAATGCTCAATGAATATTGACTCAGTGACTCACTGAGTGGCTGCACTATCAAGGGAGAACAAAAATTCTTTTATTTTCTGAAGGCTCATGGAAAATAACAGATAAGGATTTTTCTAGTTTAGTGTTTGAGCTAGGAGATGACAGAGTGATCTCTAGTGTCCCTTCTCCAACCCCCAGATTTGATGATTCAGAGCCATTTCAGGGAAATATGATTCCACTTTAGCAAATTTCTTTAATTAATAATTCTGCAAGCCTTCTGTGTTGCTTCTCCTTCCTTCAAACTATGGTTCTATACTGGGAAACTTCAGATCATACAGTTCTTCCGGAAACATTATTGATTTTTTTTAATTGAATCTTTACAGGATTTTTTTTTTGTTCACACACATAAAAACAAGCAACGGAGTGCAATTTGTTTTCTGTTTTTAATCTTCACTAAGCATTGTAAAGGAAAGAAAAATATTTTATGAAGGTAATAAGCTTTTCTGAGTCTCTTGCTAAGGGATTTGTTTTTCTAACATTCCAGGGAAAAAGCCTAGTTGCCCCTAATACAACTGTCCATTTGACTGCTCGTTCCAAAGCCAGACCTTTATTGTACCTTCTTGGAGAACTTCAGAGACCTGTGTGATATTACTCTCTGCACCTCCTGCCTGCTAGAAGACCCTTATTCCCCAGGCAAAGAGGTAGCAGACTTTCTTACTGCCTAATTTTTAGACTTCACACTGATAGAAACCAGAGATTGGTGCTTTGACTCAGAATAACTGTGTCCATTCATGGGACCGTGAGACAAATGCTCCCTGCCAAATCCCAGGTGCCAGACGCAGAGGCAAGAAGCATTGAAATACCTTTTGGAGCTTTAATGAGGAGCTGACAAGGTCTATTTTTCTAACTCTGGTACAAGACTTTATCTGCTAACCTGTTTTCTGCCAGATCTGTATTAGTTTCTTGTGACTGCCATAACAAATTATCATCTGGGTGACTTAAAATAACAGAAATTTGTTCTCTTATGGTTCTGGAGGCTAGAAGTTGAAAATCAAGGTGTCAGCAAGCCATCCTCCCTCTGATGGCTCTAGGAGAGAATCCTCTGTTGGCTTTTTGTGGCTCTGGGAGTTCCTTGGCTTGAGATGTAATTTGAATCTATGTTCCTGACAAATCCCCATTGTTGAAGGTGAGGACTGTTGGGAGGTGTTTGGGTCATGAGGGTGGACCCCTCATGGCTTGGTGCTGTTGGTGAGTTCTCATGAGATCTGTTTAAAATTGTGGCACCTCCTCACCGCACCTCTTGCTCCTTTTCCTGCTGTGTGAGACACCTATTCCCCTTTTGCCTTCCGCCATGAGTAAAACCTCCCTGAGACCTCATCAGAAACTGAGCAGATGCTGGCACCATGCTTCCTGGACAGTCTGCAGAATTGTAAGCCAATTAAACCTACTATCTTTTAAGCTAACCAGTCTCAGGTATTTCTTTACAGCAATGCAGGAATGGCCTGACACAGCTTGTGACAGCACAATTCTGATTTCTGCTTCTGTCTTTATGTGGCCTTCTCCTCTGTGTCTTCTCCTCTTTTAGCTCTTGTAAGGATGCATATCTTGGTGGATTTAGGGACCACCCAGATAATCCAGGACAATCTCATTTCAAGATGCTTAATTACATTTCAAAGGTTCTTTTTCCAAATAAGGTCACACTCCCAAGTTATGCTAAGAGTAAGTTTATTCTTTTCAATTAATATCGAACTGAGTGCTAAATAAATACTCAATGAATATCGACTCAATGACTCACTGACTGCACTATCAACGGAGAACAAAAATTCTTCTATTTTCTGGAGGCTTATGGGGCATGGACATTTCATTTTGAGGGCAACCATTAAACCCACTAGATACTCTTTGATCAGAAAAAAAGGCAAATATGATAAGATGCAGGTTGTATAAAGTCTCTAAAGAAACATCTTGAGAATGGTGCACTGGCCAGGGAAGAAACTTTGATTGCTCTCAGGAAGCAACCTGTTATCTGGATCTGGGTCTGCCTGGTGGAGGTGACCCACTCTTTGGAGATCAAGCCTCAGGTCAGGAAAACCTTGATCCAATAAAAACCACTTCAGGTGGTTTTTTCTTTTTTTCTCTCTTCCGTGATTTGAGGTTACTGTGTTTCCTAGGTGAGCCCCGAGGTTGATTAGAGTGGATTGTATGTACAAAGTTTTCGTATCAGGGCAACATAAGAAAGGGCTTATTAGGACTATAAAAATAGTTTAAAAATCCAAATAAATTAGTTGTATTTAAATGATTCTTTAAACACACATGTACCTTTGTATTCTCCTTGGCATGTAGATGCTCACCAGCTGTCAACCTGATTAGGATCTGCCTCAGCTCTGGAGCCAAGTCTACATTCTTCTCAGGCAGCTCCAGCCAATAACCTAGCAAAGCAGGGGTACTAGGGCCTCCTAGAATGGAAAATCTTTGCTCTGAAATGTCTTTTTTAGTTGGCTGAAACTTTATCAGATCTACATCGTGAATCTTATGTTTTTCCTGCCCAATTCTGTCTTCCCCACCCCTTTACTCTTTTATGAATATTACCATCAGAAAACTTCTTGCACTCCTGACTCTGTCTCATCCTTGCTTCTTGGAGGGTCAAACTGACACGTTCTTAAATTAGAAACTCAATTTTAATCATTTTAACTGTCAGGTTTGTGGGCCTAAAAACATTTATTGGCTCATAAAATAATACTCTTTAAATAAAATGTACATGGTATTTTAACTCTGCTTAAAATAGACCGTGTTTATGTACCTATAATGGTGTTAAAATGTTGTTAAAGTATATTGCTAACGAAATGTGTGAAAGATTATTTCACCAAGAATAAGACAAATTGTATGAAGCATATTCATGAAAGTTAAATTAGAGAGAGTTAATGGAACAATATTTGGGACTAGAATTCAGAAGAAAAAAAATTAAAAGATGACTAATGGAAGTTATACAACCCTAAGTATTTGGCAAGATTATGTCAAAGAGGAACCAAAGTGAAGAAATGCATAATTCCACATCGTAATCCTCACTCAGTGAACCAGACTTTAACAGAGCTCCTGCAAGGCCCCACGAGAAGAGGGTGGTTTACAAGGATTGAGGAATCTTCTGAGAAATGTGATTATTTGCCAGAGCCCCTGGGAAGCTTGTGTTGGACAACCACACACTCAGAGCAAAAGTTTGCAAAGTGAGCCTTTTCTTCTAGCACTAGAAGGTGTGTATCAGCTGGATACTACAGGGGTGGCAGGAGGCAAGAGGTCATGAAGAACTAACTTTATAACAATGAAGTGTTTCAATTTAGCAGCATGTCACTACTTTGACTTAGCTCTTTGGCTTGCAGCATATCCAGGTAATGGTGCTATTAATCAGGTTGTTCCAGGTATGGATAGCACCTTGACCAGACTAGCATTATCTATCCAAGGGAAATAAAAAATAATAGGAATGCTTATAGTAATAATAACTGGTCTTTCTCCCTCTCTCCCTTCCTCCCTTTCTCCCCTTCAGTCTTAATCCTTTTGGGCCGCTATAACGAAATGCCACAAACTAGGTGACTTATAGACAACAGAAATTTATTTGCCACAGTTCTGAAGACTGGAAGTCCAAGATCAAGACACTGGCAAATTTGAAGTCTGGTGAGGGCCTGCTTCCTGGTAGATGGTAGTTTCTTGCTGTGGCCTCACAGAGTGGAAGAGGCAAGGCAGCTCTCTGAGGTCTCTTTTTTTCTTTTGCTTATTTTCTTTTTTTATTTTTATTTTTTACTTATAATTATTTATTGGGAAACCAAAGAAAATCAATTGAAACAGCATAAAACTAAGGTATAAATATGAAAAGTGAATAAAATTAAATCTATTTATATCAAGAACATGCTAACAAATAGCCAAAAATAGCTAGAAAATGAAAAGATTCTATTCTTTTTTTTTTTCATTATTATACTTTAAGTCTGGGATACACGTGCAGAATGTGCAGGTTTGTTACACAGGTATACACCTGCCATGGTGGTTTGCTGCATCCATCAACCCGTCATCTACATTAGGTATTTCTCCTAATGTTATCCCTCCTCTAGTCCCCCACCCCTCGACAGACCCTAGTGTGTGATGTTCCTCTCCCTGTATCCATGTGTTCTCATAGTTTAACTCCCACTTATTAGTGAGAACATGCGGTGTTTGGTTTTCTGTTCCTGTGTTAGTTTGCTGAGAATGATGGTTTTCAGCTTCATCCATGTCCCTGCAAAGGACATGAACTCATCCTTTTTTATGGCTGCATAGTATTCCATGGTGTATATGTGCCACATTTTCTTTATTCCATCTATCACTGATGGGCATTTGGGTTGGTTCCAAGTCTTTTCTATTGTGAATAGTGCTGCAATAAACATATGCGTGCAGGTGTCTTTACAGTAGAATGATTTATAATTGTTTGGGTATATACCCAGTAATGGGATTGCTGGGTCAAATGGTATTTCTGGTTTTAGATCCTTGAGGAATCCCCACACTGTCTTCCACAATGGTTGAACTAATTTACACTCCTACCAACAGTGTAAAAGCATTCCTATTTCTCCACATCCTCTCCAGCATCTGTTGTTTCCTGACTTTTTAATGATCGCCATTCTAACTGGCGTGAGATGGTATCTCATTGTCGTTTTGATTTGCATTTCTCTGATGACTAGTGATGATGAGCTTTTTTTCATATGTTTGTTGGCTGCATAAATGTCTTCTTTTGAGAGGTATCTGTTCATATCCTTTGTCCACTTTTTGATGGGGTTGTTTGTTTTTTTCTTGTAAATTTGTTTAAGTTCCTTGTAGATTCTGGATATTAGCCCTTTGTCAGATGGGTAGATTGCAAAGATTTTCTCCTATTGTGTAGGTTGCCTGTTCAGTCTGATGATAGTTGCTTTTGCTGTGCAGAAGCTCTTTAGTTTAATTAGATCCCATTTGTCAATTTTGGATTTTGTTTCTGTTGCTTTTGGTGTTTTAGTCATGAAGTCCTTGCCCATGCCTATGTCCTGAATGGTATTGCCTAGGTTTTCTTCTCAGGTTTTTATGGGTTTAGGTCTTACATTTAAGTCTTTAATCCATCTTTAGTTAATTTTTGTATAAGGTGTAAGGAAGGGGTCCAGTTTCAGTTTTCTGCATATGGCTAGCCAGTTTTCCCAACATCCAACATCATTTATTAAATAGGGAATCCTTTTCCCATTGCTTGTTTTTGTCAGGTTTGACAAACAGCTTTGTAACCTTGAGAGTATTTTATTTGAGTACGAAAAACCAAAACTGTTCATCTCTTCCTCCTCCCTCTAGTTCCCCTCTCTCTTTTTTCACCCTTTCCTTCACCTTCTTCCCCCACTTTCTGTCACTCATTCTCTCTTGCCATTCTACCTTAGACTTCCTCCCTCTTCTCCCTTTCTTCTTCTCTCCCACCTTCTTCTGAATTATTTACCCTTTTTTCAAAATGCTCCTGAGCTCCTGACCCCGTGGAAGACCCTCAGGGTGCTTTATTGGATGAATTTGACACCCTCTCTAGCTAGGGCATGTGTCTCTGCTGGGTCCCTGCCCCCATCACCCAACACCTGGCACAGACCGTGCTTGTTATGTTTTTACAACCTGGTGATTTTTCTTTTTAAATTTAGGGTTGGCATTTCTCACATGTGAAGTCTAAAATCTGCAGGGTATTAATTTTAGACCTATTCTTTTAGGAGAAGGCAAAAGCCCTGCTGTCTTTGGGCAGATTTTATGAATCCTCAGGAGTATTCAGAACACAAAGCACTAAAAGGTAATTCCACCCTTGAGTGATTTAATAGTTTCTTGGCTCAGCGGGTACATTGTTTTGGTAAATTAGGAAGAAAAACTTCATTTTTTCTGATAACAAAAGTAATAGTTCTTTCTTGAAGAAAAAGGTAATTTAAAAAAGCACATGAAGAAAGTGAAAATATATATATATTACCACCTTTTGGAAATAACCAGACTTAACTCATTTGTTCCTATGCTTCTAGTCTTTTTTTTTTTTTTTTTTTTTTTTTTTTTTTTTTTTTTTGAGACGGAGTCTCGCTCTGTCGCCCAGGCTGGAGTGCAGTGGCGCAATCTCGGTTCACTGCAAGCTCCGCCTCCCGGGTTCACGCCATTCTCCTGCCTCAGCCTCTCCGAGTAGCTGGGACTACAGGCGCCCGCCACCACGCCCGGCTAATTTTTTGTATTTTTTTAGTAGAGACGGGGTTTCACCGTGGTCTCGATCTCCTGACCTCGTGATCCGCCCGCCTCGGCCTCCCAAAGTGCTGGGATTACAAGCGCTAGTCTTTTTTATGTACATGTAAGCACATGTTCCTTTTTAACAAAATTGAAGACATGATATATATGTTATTTAATACTATTTTGCATTAATATTTTATGTCTTTTCTCTAATGTAAGTTTTAATTTCTATGTAATATTTAGGTATATGGATAAACTATTGTAATTGGAATAAAATTCAGTAGACATTTTAAATGGCTCAGAAACATTATTTTTGTAGCATGGCAAACATTAATTGCATTCTAAAAATATTTTATACTAACTCCCAATGACCATGTGACAAAGATAATACTTATGAATAATACTTATGAATAAGATAATACTTATGAATAAGTTCGAAAAATTCAAATTTTTTTCCTCCCTTTTGGGCCTATGGAATACTATGCTTCCTAGTTCCCCTTGAAGTTAGGTGAAGACATGGAACTGCTTCTGGCCAGAAGTGTGAGTGGAAATGAAGTGTGTCTCTTCTGACTGGGTAGGAAAAATTACTTTTAAGAGTTTCCAGGTTTTCTTTTGTTCCATGTAGATTATAGAGGTCAGAGGTCTTGGTTGAGATGATGATGTCACAAAATGAAGCAGCCTTGATTTCTGAGTCACAGCATGAATGAGAAATAAATGAGTTAACACCTGAAGTTTTTGAGCTTTGCATTTCTCAGCATAGGGCTAGCCTATCCTGTTGACTCTTACAGACCACCTATGGAAGTGTCTAACATAGGTTAGAGCATTTCTTCTGGGATGTTTTCAGGATGCAGCAAGTAGTAAATTATCATTCAGCTCTTATTGATTGGGGATTTTATGTTCAGGTAGAGTCCGAGACCCTAAGGGAACACAAAATTGAGAGAGACACAGTCCTAATCCCCAAAGCAGTCAAGTGAGAATGGCATTTGTTATCAAAATTAAAACAATGGAAATGCTTTCATGGAGGGTGTACAACTTGCTATAGGACCACAGAGAATAGGCTAACATTGGGGAAGGATCTTGAAAACTTCCAACCTTGACTAGAAAATGTCGACGTGGTGGGAGACGATCTTTCCAGGCATAAGGAACAGCATGCACAGAGTCACAGAGATGTGAAATGGCATGGTATGTTTGGAAGACCAGGATATTCATATGGCAGGGAAATGGAGGAAAATAAAACTGTATTGTTTTGAGTAAGAGGAAGCTCGATACCTTTCAAGGTTAATTATCTCATTGTTAAATATCTCTAAGAAGGAGAAGTCTTTTTTTATGCAAAATGAAAATGTTTCATCTTGTAATTTTTTAGTACTTGGGCCTCATTTTTCTCTCTGGATATGCTAAGATGAAAATTAAACCCTTTTTTTGTCATATCCCTTCAAATATTTAGGACACTTTTTGTGTCCACTTGAATTTTGTGGGTTTTTTTTTTTTGAGTTTTAGTTCTGATCTTCTAAATGTGGTATGCAAAATCTTGCACAAAACATGGTGTATAGTGATTAGTCAAGGTATGTTTGATGAGTGAATGCACAGATCAGTTCAGAGGCCATCAGCACTAGTTTCTATTCAGTACAAAAATATGAAGGATAGTAATTTATTATAGTTATTAGTTAGCATTTATTGAAAACCTGACTTTTTGCCAGGTAATTTATCAACTTCTTTACATGCATAGCAGCTTACTTAATCACAACAACTCTACAAGATAGATATTATTATTGTTGTTGCTATTTTAGAGATGAAGACTATGAGGTTTACAGAGGTGAAATACCTTTCTCAGTTATACAGCTCATAAGTGTTAGAGTCAGAATGAACTCATGTCTGTTGAACTTTAGAGCCTAAACTTCCTTATTTTCAAATTGTCTTATGATGTCATTGAACTCTTCTGCCCACACTGGAAAGTGGGCATTTCCTCTCATTTTACACTTGATTGTCACGAGTGTCAGAGCAGCTTGAACACTGCTCACTCAATTCAGAGCTAGGATTTGTCTGATTTCAGAATCTGTGACTGCTCTATCCTTCCAAATTCTTCTGGGGAGAGAGAATGATTTAGGTAGAAATTCAGTCAGGATTTTCTTATAGGGAAATGAACTCCAGTTCAACGTCTGCCTTACTAACTTCCCTTTCCTTCTTTTTTTTTTTTTGAGATGGAGTCTTGCTCTGTCGCCCAGGCTGGAGTGCAGTGGCGTAGTCTCGGCTCACTGCAAGCTCCGCCTCCCGGGTTCACGCCATTCTCCTGCCTCAGCCTCTCCAAGTAGCTGGGACTACAGGCGCCCGCCACCACGCCCGGCTAATTTTTTTTTTTTTTTGTATTTTTAGTAGAGACGGGGTTTCACCGTGGTCTCGATCTCCTGACCTTGTGATTCGCCCGCCTCAGCCTCCCAAAGTGCTGGGATTACAAGCGTGAGCCACCGCGCCCGGCCTTCCCTTTTCTTTTATCATTTCACTCAGATCAATCTCAGTGAACAAGCCGAAGAAAACGCTGAAGGAGCAAACCTGCTTAATGCCATTTTAAGTGGTTTACAAATATCTATTGTGATGTGTCAATTGAGGACCACCTTTTCCTACTGCCTTGGGATTTGCTTTCTTTTATGTAGCTTTTGTCTGGCTGAGGGAGATGGGGGTTCTCCCTGATGTTGGATGAGATTAGGCGTAGCAGAAATCACCCTGGTTTGTTAAATGGGAGACTTAAGATCTATTCCCTAAATGATCACTCTCCGGCCTTGTGGCAAGTCACCAGCCCTCTTGAGGCTTTGATTTCCTTATCTGAAATGTAGTCATGAGAAACTAAGTCTTCGAGCTATGTAATTGTGCTTACTGACAATGTATTGCCTGCTTTACAATGTATTGCTTGTGCCAGACACACATTCTGCTAAACTCTTTTTATTTAAATCCTCATGACAACCTGATGAAATGGTTATTATTATTCTTTATAAAACTCAATTTTATAGATTAAGAATTAGAGGATCAGAGGAGTTAAATAATCACCCCAAGACATATGGTTATCTGAATGGAATTCACCCACTCCAACACTGTTATCACTGAGTTGTGGGATTTACGGTTGAAACCACTGAGGTCAGAATTTGGCCTCCACACATAGTTAAGTACGACAACCTCTCTAAGCCTCAGCTGTCTCACCCAGAAAATGAGGACAATAAAAGTGCCTACCTCATAGGATTATTATTATTTGGCAACTTAGACACTTACTAGATAGAATGTTCTTTTTGAGCCAGGAGTAAACATCATCATAGGCCATTTAAAAAGTGTCACAGATACATTATCACTTAGTAAAATAATTACATTTTCTTTTTTTTTTTAGCTTTTATTTTGAGTTCAGGAGTACATGTGCAGATTTGTTACATAGGTAAACTTGTTTCATGGGGGTTTGTTGTACGGATTATTTCATCACCAGGTATTAAGCCCAGTACTCATTAGTTATTTTTCCTGATCCTCTCTCTCCTCCCACTCTCCACTTTCTGAAAGGCCCCAGTGTGTGTCGTTCTCCTCTATGTGTCCATGTGTTCTCATCAATTAGCTCCCACTTATAAATGAGAACATGTGGTATTTGATTTTCTGTTCCTGTGTTAGTTGTTAAGGGTAATCAACTCCAGCTCCATCCATGTCCCCGCAAAGGACATTATCTCATTCTTTTTTATGGCTGCATAGCATTTCATGGTGTGTATGTACCACATTTTCTTTATGCAGTTCATAGAGTTATTTTTACAATTAAAGGAGACTATATGCATACAATTCTTAAGCATGGTACTTGGCACATACTAATAAAAAGCATTAATTGATGGAGTTAAACAATTCAAGAGCAGTGGTTAAGCGGTTACTTTTCTTGGGAGGTCATGAATCTGATAAGAGATGTCCAGAGGAAAATAGAAATCTGAAAAAAAATCTTACATAAACTTCTGAGGCCTTATGGATTCAGACATGTGTGGGCAACCAAGGGTTAATAAAGCCAAGGTTAATATTTCCTGTGAAGGGCAGACTCTCCCAGATGGGAGATTTTAGAATTGATGATTCTCTAAATGTTTCTTTTTCTTCCTTTAAGGCAATGGCTTAAAACAAAACCAAAACACAAAACAAAACAAAAAACCCTCTGCAATAACAACCTCTTCCATCAGCTAACAAACTAACAACACTTATTTTATCCCTTGGGGACATGCAGTCTCCTTTGCTGCCTGGGGCTCAGTGGAATTCTCCAGTTATTGTGTGCTTACATGTTCAGCAGCCATTCTTGCATTTTCTCCCTCAGCTCCTTCAGTGTAATTATATATTATTTCTACCCCATCAAAATGCATACAACTTGTCAGTGTTGAGCAAGCAGGGCTGTGCTTTGCTGCCAGGGTTTGCTGCACAGATTTCTTACCCTGGTTTGTGGAAAAACTGAGAGTTACATGAAATTTTATGTAAACATGCAAACCTACTTTTGGGGGGTAAGAGGGAGGGTGAGAGGGAAATCCCTGTCATTCCTCTACAAAGGACAGAGGCAGGACACAGCAAGACTCCACAATAATAATGGCTGAATGAATTATTTTAGTACAATAGGCAAAAGAAATATCCCCGATTATTCTTTGATGACCTATGTATTCAGTTACTATATATTGAGCACTTATTACATGTCATTGCTATGCCATATATTGGAGGTTTAACCTTGAACACTACGTATAGGGTCACAGATGACATGAAGTTTATAATCTAATGTATATATCTATTAAATACTATGAAGTCAATAGACTCAGTCTCCTTAGCAAAGTATATGGCAAAAGCAAAACCGTGTCATGATGGTGACTTTCATGTGTGTCCCTGTGAAGAGACCACCAAACAGGCTTTGTGTGAGCAATAAAGCTTTTAATCACCTGGGTGCAGGCGGGCTGAGTCCGAAAAGAGAGTCACCGAAGGGAGATGGGGGTGGGGCCATTTTATAGGATTTGGGTAGGTAAAGGAAAATTACAGTCAAAGGAGGGGTTGTTCTCTGGTGGGCAGGTGTGGGGGTCACAAGGTGCTCAGTAGGGGAGCTTTTGAGCCAGGATGAGCCAGGAGAAGGAATTTTACAAGATAATGTCATCAGTTAAGGCAGGAACCAGCCATCTGGATGTGTATGTGCAGGTCTCAGGGGGTATGACAGCTTAGCTTGGGCTCAGAGGCCTGATATTCCTGTCTTTTTATATTAATAAGAAAAATGAAACAAAATAGTGGTAAAGTGTTGGGGCAGCGAAAATTTTTGGGGGTGGTGTGGAGATATAATGGGCAATGTTTCTCAGGGCTGCTTCAAGCAGAATTAAGGGCGGCATGGGAACCTAGAGTGGGAGAGATTAAGCTGAAGGAAGATTTTGTGGTAAGGGGTGATATTGTGGGGTTGTTAGAAGAAACATTTGTCATGTAGAATTATTGGTGATGGCCTGGATACAGTTTTGTATGAATTGAAAAACTAAACGGAATAAGAGAAGGAGAAAAACAGATATTAAAGGACTAAGAATTGGGAAGACCTAGGACATCTAATTAGAGAGTGCCTAAGGAGATTCAGCATAGTCCTACCAGCAAAGATTATTTATTTACTTCAAGAGTTAAGAGTGGCAGTTTGGGGATAGCACCAGGAGATATCAGCTGTGATGGCTTGGAGAAACAGTGTAAACTGGCAGTGTAAACAAGAGCAGGGCGTGTATGAGCAGTTGAGAACGGTGAATAGGAGTATGACTAGACAGAAGATAGTAGGGATGACAAGTTTTTTAGGGCACAGTCTAAGTTGGTCTGGTGTCTGGAATGAGACTGGGGCTTAATAAAAAGGAGCTTCCATACAGGAGCTTAAATGGGCTATACCCCGTAGCATTCCTAGGACAGGCCTGAATTCTGAGAAGGGAAAGTGGTAAAAGTATTGTCCAGTCCTTTTTTTTTTTTTTTTTTTTTTTTTTGAGACGGAATCTCGCTCTGTCGCCCAGGCTGGAGTGCAGTGGCGCGATCTCGGCTCACTGCAAGCTCTGCCTCCTGGGTTCACGCCATTCTCCTGCCTCAGCCTCTCCGAGTAGCTGGGACTACAGGCGCCCGCCACCACGCCCGGCTAATTTTTTTTGTATTTTTAGTAGAGACGGGGTTTCACAGTGGTCTCGATCTCCTGACCTCGTGATCCGCCCGCCTCGGCCTCCCAAAGTACTGGGATTACAAGCGTGAGCCACCGCGCCCGGCCGTCCAGTACTTTTTAAGTTGGTGGCTGAGCTTGGTGAGGTGTGTTTTTAAAAGATTATTAGTCCGTTCTACCTTTCTTGAAGACTGAGGACAGTAGCATTCCAAGGACAGGCCTGAATTCTGAGAAGGGAAAGTGATAAAAGTATTGTCCAGTCCTTTTTAAGTTGGTGGCTGAGCTTGGTGAGGTCTGTTTTTAAAAGACTATTAGTCCGTTCTACCTTTCCTGAAGACTGAGGACCTTAAGGGATATAAAAGTTTCACTGAATATCAAGACCTTGAAAAAATGCTTGGCTGATTTGACTAATAAAGGCTGGTCTGTTATCAGACTGTATAGAGGTGGGAAGGCTAAACTGAGGAATTATGTCTGACAGAAGGGAAGAAATGACTGCGGTGGCCTTCTCAGACCCTGTAGGAAAGGCCTGTACCCATTCAGTAAAAGTGTCTACCTAGACTAAGATATATTTTAGTTTTCTGACTTGGGGCATGTGAGTAAAGTCAATTTGCCAGTCCTGGGCGAGGGCAAATCTCTGAGCTTGATGTGTAGGGAAGGGAGGGGGCCTGAATAATCCTTGAGGAGTAGTAGAATAGCAGATGGCACACTGAGAAGTTATTTCCTTGAGGATAGATTTCCATGATGGAAAGGAAATGAGAGGTTCTAAGAGGCGGGCTAGTGGCTTGTACTATAGATAGCATAGCCTGCCTTTGCTGGTGTGTGGCGATTAGGCCTGGTGGAACTGCCATCAATAAACCAAGTGTGATCAGGGTGAGGAACAGGAAAGAAGGAAATATGGGGAAATGGGGTGAATGTCAGGTGGATCAGAGAGATGCAGTCATGGGGGTCAGGTGTGGTATCAGGAATAATGTGGGAGGCCGGATTGAAGTCCAGGCCAGGAACAATGGTAATTGTGGAGACTTAACAAACAGTGAGTACAGCTGAAGGAGCCAGGGAGCAGAAAGTATATGTGTCAGGTGTGAGGAATAAGTTAGATTTTGGAAGTTATGAGAAATGTAGAGAGTGAGTTGAGCATAGTTTGTGATTTTAAGGGCCTCTAAAAGTATTAGGGCGGTGGTGGCCCCTGCATGCAGACTTGAGGGCTAGGCAAAACAGTAAGGTCAAGTTGTTTGGATAAAAAGGCTACAGGGTGCAGTCCTGGTTCTTGTATAAGAATTCCGACTGCACAGCCCTGCACTTCAGCTGTGGGTAATGAAAAGGGTTGAGATGAGTCAGGGAGAGCTAGGGTGGGGCAGTCTCTAAAGCTGTCTTCAAGGAACAGAAAGGAGTGGGGAAAGGATTTAGGATCTATGGGGTCAGCTAGGTTTCCTTTTGTGAGTTTGTGTACTGGTTTTGTTAGGATGGCAAAACCAGGTATCTAAAGTCGAAAGTATCTAACCATGCCTAGGAAGGAAAGGAGTTGTTGTTTTGTAGAAGGTGTTGGGGTTTGAGAGATCAGCTGGACATGATCGGCAAGGAGAGCACGTGTGTTCTTATGAGAATTATGCCAAGATAGGTAACAGATGAGGAAGAAATTTGGGCTTGACTGAAGTAATGGGGGCTGTCTGTGAAGCCTTGTGGCAGTACAGCCCAGGTAATTTTCTGGGCCTGATGGGTGTCAGGGTCAGTTCAAGTGAAAGTGAAGAGAGGCTGGGATGAAGGGTGTAAAGGAATAGTAAAGAAAGCATGTTTGAGATCTAGAACAGAATAATGGGTTGTGGAGGGAGGTATTGAGGATAGGAGAGTATATGGGTTTGGCACCACTGGGTGGATAGGCAAAACAATTTGGTTGATAAGGCCCAGATCCTAAACTAATCTGTAAGACTTGTCCGGTTTTTGGACAGGTAAAATGGGGGGATTGTAAGGAGAGTTTATAGGTTTTAGAAGCCCATGGTGTAGCAGGCAAGTGATAACAGGCTTTAATCCTTTTAAAGTGTGCTGTGGGATGGGATATTGGCATTGAGCTGGGTAAGGGTGATTAGGTTTTAATGAGATGGTAAGGGGTGCATGATCGGTCGCCAAGGAGGGAATAGAGGTATCCTATACTTGTGGGTTAAGGTGGGGGGATACAAGAGGAGGATGCAAAGGAGGCTTTGGATTGGGAAGAAGGGTGGCAATGAGATGTGGCTGTAGTCCATGAATAGTCAGGGAAGCAGATAATTTAGTTAAAGTGTCTTGGCCTAATAAGGGAACTGGGCAGGTGAGTATAACTAAAAAGGAGTGCTTAAAAGAGTATTGTCTAAGTTGGCACCAGAGTTGGGGAGTTTTAAGAGGTTTAGAAGCCTGGCTGTCAATACCTACAACAGTTATGGAGGCAAGGGAAACAGGCCCTTGAAAAGAAGGTAATGTGGAGTGGGTAGCCTCCATATTGATTAAGAAGGGGACAGACTTACCTTCCACTGTGAGAGTTACCCAGAGCATCTGTGATGGTCCTGTAGGCTTCTGAGGCGATCGGGAAGTGTCAGTCTTCAGCTGCTAAGCTGAGAAGATCTGGGAAGGCGTCAGTCAGAGAGCCTTTGGCCAGAGTTCTAGGTGCTCTGGGAGTGGCTGCCAGGTGAGTTGAACAGTCCGATTTTCAGTGGGGTCCAACACAGATGGGATATGGCTTAGGAGGAATCCCTGGCTGTGGGCATTCCTTGGCTCAGTGGCCAGATTTCTGGCACTTGTAGCAAGCTCCTGGGGAAGGAGGTTCTGGAGGAATCCCTGGCAGCTGCAGTTTAGGCGTTTGGAGTTCTTGTGTGCTGGAGATGTGGCTGGGGTTTGTCTTGCAGTGAAGGCAAGGAATTTCAACTCAGAAATACATTGCTACTTTGCTGCCTCTATTATTGTACACCTTGAAGGCGAGGTTAATTAAGTCCTGTTGTGGTGTTTGAGGGCCGGAATTTAATTTTTGGAGCTTTATTTCATGTCGGGAGCAGATTGGGTAATAAAATAAAACGCATATTGAGAATAAGACGACCTTTTGACCTTTTAGGGTCTAGGGCTGTAAAGCATCTCAGTGTTGCTGCCAAACGAGCCATGAACTGGGCTGGGCTTTTATATTTGATGAAAAAGAGCCTAAATGCTATCTGATTTGAGATAAAGAAAAAGGAGCATTAACGTTGACTATGCCTTTAGCTCCAGCCACCTTTTTAAGAGGAAATTGCTAGGCAGGTGGGGGAGGGCTACTCAGGGAATGAAACTGTAAGCCAGACCAAGTGTGAGGAGGGGAGGTGATAAAAGGATTATAGGGTGGAGGAGCAGAGGCTGAGAAAGAATTGGGACCTAGCTCAGCCTGGCGAGGAGGGGAGAGGTCAGATGGGTCTGTAGAAAAGGAAGATTAGAAAGACTCAGGGACACTTGGGGTTGGGACTGAGGGGACAGGCAAGAGGGAAAGATGGAAGATTTGGGACGAGTTGCTTTGGGAACAGAGACCAGGGAGGGACCAATGTGTAAAAGAATGCCTGGACATCAGGCACCTCAGACAACTTGCCCATTTTACGACAAGAATTATTTAGATCTTGTAGGATGGAAAAGTTGAAAGTACCATTTTCTGGCTATTTGGAACTACTGTCGAGTTTGTATTGGGGTCAAGCAGCATTGCAGAAGAAAATAAGGCATTTAGGTTTTAGGTCAGGTGTGAGTTGAAGAGGTTTTAGGTTTTTAAGAACACAGGCTAAGGGAGAAGAAGGGGAAATGGAGGGCGGAAGCTTGCCCATAGTGTAAAGGAAAATTACAGTCAAAGGGGGGTGTTCTCTGGCAGGCAGGTGTGGGGGTTGCAAGGTGCTCAGTAGAGGGGCTTTTGAGCCAGGATGAGCCAGGAGAAGGAATTTCACAAGATAATGTCATCAGTTAAGGCAGGAACAGGCCATTTTCACTTCTTTTGTGGTGGAATGTCATCAGTTAAGTCAGGAACCGGCCATCTGGATGTGTATGTGCAGGTCACAGGAGATATGATGGCTTAGCTTGGGCTCAGAGGCCTAAGAGTGACTATTTTTATTCATCCACTCATTCATTTATTCAATTGCAAACATTTATTGCCAATACTTTGTGTTCTGTTTGGAACCATGCTAGGAATAGGGGTTACTGGGTCTAATGCAATGTTTCTCTACCTTAACACTATTGACATTTAGGCTGGATAACTCTTTGTTGTGAGGAGCTAGTCTGTGAATTGAAGGGTGTTTGGCAGCATCCCTGGTCTCTACCTACTGGGTGCTAGAAGCAGCACCTAGTCATGTCAACCAAAAATATCTTTGACATCACTGAATGTCTCCTGGGGGTCAAAATTGCCCCCAGTTGAGGATCACAGCTCTAATGTATAATACATTGTTTCTGACATGAACATTAAATAGAAGTCAGTAAAACTGATAACGACAACAACAATTAAAATGGATGAAACACCTCCTTTTGGTCAGGTTTTTGCCAAGTACAAAATCTTATTCAATGCTTACAACAACTGTATGCTATAAGAGTAAATATTTATTTATGGATCTCTAAAGGCTTATAATGGGTAAGTCTATTTATAATTATTTCCATATGTGTTAATTATAACCTTCTAAAAGCAAGAATCAATATTTAAAATGTTTAAAGGGGAATGATGGCACCTACATTTTAAGTGACAGCACAAGCTAAAATTAAAAACCTATTTTTAAAGAAGTGTTAGATTATTTTATATAGTAGAAATGATAAAGCAAAAGACTCTCGTATGATAATACATGGCTAAAGTTTTTCCTTTTTTGTGCTTTAGTTTATATTGGCTACATTTTTCACTATATGCATTGTGTGTTTCTTTTTAATAGTTTTTTTTTCTGTACACATATTATTTATGTTAATGTTTTTATTGAATAACACATTGTAGCTTTCTTATCACTAACACAATAAACATAACAGGATTTTGGGGGAATTCAGAACAGTAATTAATGCTTGAATTTCAGAGTACAAAGTCACCTTAGTAGGCATCAAATCCAAACCACCCAGTTTATGGATGAAAGATACAAAGCTAAGATTGGGGAATTGAATTGCTCTAGATTAGAGGGTTTGCAAACTATGGCCTATGAGCCAAATTTGTCTTGTCACTTGTTTTTGCAAATAAAGTTTTATTGGAATACAACAAAGCTCATTTGTTTACATATTATCCATGGCTGCTTTCAAAGTACAACAGAGTAGATTAGTTGCAACAGAAACTATATGTCCTTCAAAGCCTAAAATATTCACTATCTGTCCCTTTAAAGAAAATGTTTGTCTAGGTCATATCAAAAACTAGGGCTGGAGGAGGACTTTGAGTTGATGTGTCTCTTACTGGACAGCAGCATGGTAGAGTGGAAAATCCCTGGGCTCTAGAATCAGACAAGGTTTTCAATCTTGTCTCTGTCATCCACAAGCTGTGTGGCCTTGAACATGATCCCTTTGAGTCTCATTTCCTATTGAGTAAAATTGGGATGAACACAGTCTGCAATTTTGTTATGTGGTTTATAAAAATTTGATGTCTCTGATGTGTACTCAAAATCAATGATATTAAAATACAATGCCCTTTCAACTGAATAACTGCGGCTTTTACTCATTTACTCAATAAATATTTAGCAAAAGACCATTGAAGGTACCTTAATAGGGACTGAGGGTACAGGAAAGGTAATGACAGACATGGCCTCTAAATTTCATTTCAGACAAGTAGAGAGTAGGTATGAGAAGGACCTAACCCAGACCTTACTCAGACATGGTTTACTGAAGGAGAGGACATTTAATTCAAGACCTTAAGCAAGCATAGGGATTAACAAGTAGAAGAGGATGGAAGTCAGGTAAGGAACGTTTCAGGCAAAGGAAAGAACAAGAGTAAAAGTTCTAAGATTAGTAAGTCATTGTACACTGAAAGAACTAAAGAAAAAAAAGGTCAGTAAAGTTTGCGTGGGAGTTCAATGTTGGGAGAAAGTGGGGAGAGATATGGCTGGGAAGCTGAACATGATGCAGATTCTAAAAGGCCAATGGAGCAGGTAGTGTTAGTTGCCTACCCAACAGTCACAATCCCTTTTCTCAATAACAGAATCATGATTTTGTACACGTGGCAAAATGCCCACCTTAGGGAAGGCAGCAGATATATCAGTGATTGGTCTGAGGTGAGCTAGTGATTGGCATATGGCCAATGGAAGAATTTTGAGGTCTTTAAGAAAAAGTTTTCCAATCCAAAAATAGGAGAGTCAGGTACGGTGGCTCATGCCTGTAATCCCAGCACTTTGGGAGGCTGAGGCAGGTGGGTCACCTGAGGTCAGGAGTTCAAGACTAGCCTGGCCAACATGGTGAAACCCCAACTCTACAAAAATTAGCCTCCCTGATGGCAGGTGCCTATAATCCCAGCTACTCAGGAGGTTGAGGAGGGAGAATCGCTTGAACCCGGAAGGTGGAGGTTGCAGTGAGCCGAGATCGCACCACTGCACTCCTCCAGCCTGGGCGATAGAGCGAGACTCTGTCTCAAAAACAAAAACAAAAAAAACAAAAACAAAAACAAAACCCAACAACAACGACCAAAATAAAAATAGGAGAAAGCCCTTTTCCTCCCTTGTCTCTCCGCTTTGGCTGCAGTCAAGTAAGACTGTGATGCCTGGAGCTGTTGTAGCCTTTTGCCCTCATAATGAAAGTGAGCAGGCTGAAGATAGAGGGAAGAAATGCATACAGATAGAATTCCAGGGATGATTTGTTGAATTCCATGTTGTCATTCCAGGGCTAACTCTGGCTGTACACACCAGTGAACTTCCTATTACAGAAAGTAGGGCAAGATCAAAAAGGGCTCAAGTGCCAGGGTCAAGTGACACCCAAGAGGAAAAGCAAATGTAACAAAAGCTTTAGTCACTAGTATCGTCTCTCCTGCCGATGACAGAGTACCAAATGGATTAGATGATTAAATGGACTAGATGATGATTAATGGATTAACTGCAAATAACTGAGCTCCAAGTGACCCTTTGTAAGAAATACCTAGCCTTCAGTGGAGGCCTCAATTTCCTCATCTGCAAAACAGAGGTGATAACAGAACCATCTAAAGGGCTTGCTGTAACGATAAAATTGTATATAGATTTGGAGCACCAGCATGGACCCTAGTACCTAGTAAGTGTTCACAACGGCAGGTGAAGATTATTATTCTTCTTTCCTCATTTTCTGTAAACTCACATGTCTTGAATGATTTTGACACTCTTAAAGAGTACCCCATGCTGGCATGAATCAGAATTTGCATGGACATTGCACAGAGGATTGAATGAGATATTCTTCAAAGCAGCTTTGTTTTCAACCAAACCACATTTGGTGATTAATAGCATGTTGAGAAATTAATTTACTGTCAATTAGTAAAAGAAGAGAATGGGTCAGAATAGGCAATATTGGACTGCGTGCCATGTGGTAAGGATAAAAATTGTTTTATGAAAGTTTTTTGTTTATGTATTTATACATGTGTGTCTTAGCTTGTAACTGTAAAATGTATTTCTGATTGTGGAATGAGTTAAAAAATTTGTTTTGGAAAAGAATGCTCTAAGATTTCTTGCAACTCCAGCTTCTGTGGTTGTTCTCAGATCGTGCGGCTCATTTCAGCATTCCTGTTGCATAACAGTGCTACCTGCTGACTCATGGTCAGCAGGCAGTGGCCTGGTTGACTGGGGTTTTCTCTTCACCACTGCTCTGTGTTTTCTTTAGCAGCCCTGTTTCATTATTACAGAGAACTAAGAAAGTGAGTATCTTCCATAAAGGGAACTCATTACTCATTAAATTAAAATGGAAACTAAACTGGTATCTTGAGAGGTCTCAGGTGGGCTTTTCAGCCCTGTCCACAGGACAGTGGAGTCATAGCCTAGAAGGTAAATGGCCCATATCCTATGAGCAGAGTTACTTTGCAGGTTTTGCAGTTATAGGATGGATTTCTCCATAGGCATAATGAGCCCCTCTCATTTCCTCTTTTAATTGCAGCCTGTACTATTGACATTGGGGACTGTGAACTGGGAATTTGGGCAGCAGATTTTCAGTGGGAAAAAAAAAAAACCAACTTTTATTTGACCTTTTCTTTTTTCTGGTCACTTAAGAAAAAAAGAAAACTGAGAAAAATATTTAAAATGCATATATATAGATACATGGAGATATTTATGTAGCACCTGCTCTATTTTCGAACTGTCCCATTGCCTACAATAGATGATTGTCTAAGTGCTATAAGTGGTGCTGCGGAGGAAGACAGGATTAGAATCAGACACAGTTTTAGGGTTCCTACTCTGCTCACTACTTGTGTGAACTTGGACAAATCACTGACTTATTCTGAGCTTTGTTCAGTAATAAAAGCTGCATTTTCGGGATTACCTGCCAGTGTCAGGCGCATTACAGATGTCAATTCTAAACCTGAAAGCAACTGTGAGAGGTAGTTGAATATGCTAAGTGACAGTTTAGGGCTATGTGGCCAGTCAGAACCAGAATCCAGAGTTGAATGTAAATCTCCTTGATTCTAAAGCCCACAGATTATCCATTATATTTCTCTGTTTACCCTAAAATGGAGATTAAGATAAAAATGCACATCAACTCCCAAGGTTGTCTTAAGGTTAAAACTAGCTAAGGTAACTGTAAAAATTTGATCACTGTTAGTTACTGTGATTATGGCCATTATTAGTTTTAGGAGCACGAATAAACCTATATATGCTTATTGTTACAGCAACTCTTATTACACGCATACTTTTATTAATATTTATTTATGTGCTGTTTCCTGCCCTAGACTGTGAGAGTCTTGAGAGAAGGAATCCTGACTTATTTGATTGTATATTGTTAGTAACTTACACAATGTTTGGCATATTGTTAAGTACTCAATATTTGGTCTACTGCAATGAAAATATGTATAATTTCCACTCTGCAGAACATTTCTATATTTAGACCCGTATCTGTGTTTTCAGAATTCATCTTTCAAATTGCAAAAAGTTAAAAAGGGGTTGAGAAAATATGTATCAACATATTGATAGAGATTATAGATAAGTTATCTTTTTTCTTTTTCTTAGATTTTATAATTTTTTTTCATAATTATCTTTTTTTTTAATTGTACTTTAAGTTTTAGGGTACATGTGCACAATGTGCAGGTTTGTTACACATGTATCCATGTGCCATGTTGGTGTGCTGCACCCATTAACTCATCATTTAGCATTAGGTGTATCTCCTCATAATTATCTTTTAAAAATATTTTCTAATTTTCCTTAATATACATATTTTATTTATGTAATTAATATTTTTGGTTGTTTTAAAACAAATTCACTAGAAGGAATAAGATATTGATTCACTGAAAATGACATACATTAAGACCATTATTTTATCAGATAAGTTTTGAGGTCCTGAAATTTGAAAGGGATGGAATAGAAGGTAAACAAAGGAGAAGGCTTGCAACTTGTGTCTGGGTTGGGATAAGGAAGGGAAATTTCCTAGGCTGCCAGACTTCTGTATGAATCATAGAATTTCATTTGCAGGGGGTGGTTGAAGTTAACTCATGACACTACCTCAAGAAATTCTTTTCACGGTCTCTGATGGATAGTTGTATGTCTTCTAAGTTAGTATTCCCAGGGATAAAAATACCAGCTACCATGCAGAAAATCCTATTTCATTGTTAGTAAGGAAAGATTGTGACAATGCTCCACAAGCAGAGTTAAACATTGCCACTCTGAAGTCTTGACTATTGGTCCCACTTAGGCCCTTCAGTGGCAAAAAATATACAGAATATTATTTCGACTTCCCTGGGTCTTAGCTACACCCCACTGAACACACCCTGTCTGTTAACCACTCCAGATATGCTGGCTCATAGCTCTCTCACCATTTTGGTTGCCAATTTCTGCAAAGAAACTTTATGGGGATGATGAAGGGATAGGCTTTGGAGGCACACAGATCCAAGTTCTAACCTGTACTGCATTCCCTATGAGCTGCGTTAAAGCAATAGTAAAAAGTACAATAATAATAAAAGATAAAGATGATGGTAATGAAAATAGCTGACATTTTTGGGTGCCTCCTATGAACTAGTTACTGATCAATGAGCTTAAAAATATTTTTAATTGACAAATAATAATTGAGGTAGCCATAGTCCCATGTACGCTGTAGCATTATTCACAATAGGCAAGATAGGGAAGCAACATAAGTGTCCATCAAATGATCAACTGATAAAGAAAATGTGATATAAAAACACAATGAAACACTATACAGCCTTCAAAAAGAAGGAAATCTTATGACTTGTGACAACAAGGGTGAACCTAGAGGAGATTATGCTAAGTGAAATAAGCAATGGGCTTTAAATGCAAAATCTCATTTCATTCTCAAACTCTGAAAATATGGGGATAGCAGTAGTAACCCATATGGAGTTGGGATGTGGTTTAAATAATATAATGTGTATGAAGTGCTTAGAATATAAGTACTAGAATATAATGAGCACTTCATAACTATATAATAATAACAATAACCATGGCACCCACAACAGGCCATTATACCCTAAATTGGGTAACTTCTGCAGAGTGCAGGGGGATGGCAGCTCTCCTATCTGTACAGCATAGTAGTATTCATTGGTGAGAATGGGAATGGAAAATCATTGACAGTAAGTGGGGCAGAGGGGGAAATAAAAGGACAGAGTTATGTTTCCAGATCAAGTTGATCTGTGTAGCCATTTTGTCTGGAGCCAAGGATCTGAAATTGAATATTTCAATTAGTGACTACATTTTACATTTTTTTTTTCAGGATCATATTCTGGGTGCTGGTGTATGTGTAGGAGGGTCCTCAAAATGTCTTCTGGTAGTATGATTAAGGATTAAAGAACATAAACTCTGTGGAATACTATACAGCCGTAAAAAAGGATAAAATCATTTTGCAGCATCATGGGTGGAACTGGAGGCCATTATCCCAAGTGAAATAACTCAGAAACAGAAAATCAAATGCTACATGTTCCCACTTATAAGTGAGAGCTGAGCAATGTGTACACATGGGCCTACAGAGGGAAATAGTAGTCACTGGGAACTCCAAAAGGGGGAAGGTTGGGAAAAAAGAATATACGGAATATTATTTCTGTACATTATAATATTTCTGTATAATGTAATATTATTATTTCTGTATACTGAGCTTGGATACAATGCTCACTATTCAGATCATGGGTACACTAGAAGACCAAACCTCACCATTATGCAATATAGCCATGTAGCAAACATGCACATGTAACTCATAAATCTAGTAAACAGTGAAAAGGAGTATAAGCTCTAGGGTCAAATTACCTCTGTTCAAAACCTGCCTCCAGAGTGTACCACCAGTTCGTCCATCTGGCCAGCTTTCTTAACCTCTCCATGCCTTAGTTTCCTCATCTATAAAATGGTGATAAGAATCCTATGGGCCTTACTCAGTTATTTTGAAGCTTTAATGAGTATTAATAGGTATAAAAATCCCAGAACACAGCATGAAAAATGTTGGCTATTTTTACTTTCTTGTCGAATAAGGAAGAGACAAGATCAGAATTATTCTTCCTTCCTGGACCAGCTAGCTCTTTGAAGGAAGCCTCAGCATCACACACACACACACACACACACACACACACACACACCCCCTCCAGTCTCTAAGCTCTAGAACAGAGATTTCCTTTGAAGGTGTCATGTCCAAGCTATCCTTGGCCTTGCTGCACTGCAGGACCGTTCATTATGAAATCGCCTCTCACTGCAGGAAATCAGAATGAGGCAATATTGAAATGCCTGTGTGAGAAGGAACATAAAGTGGAGGTGTGAGGCAGAGCCCCAGCGAAAATTCACAGGCTGGTGCATAAGCAGAATGCAGCCCTTTCGTCTATCTTATTAAGAAATGTTTCACAGGCAGCTTGGATTAGATTAGTGGAAATGTTAATTTATCTTCTAATGCTATAGTCTGATTCTCTGTGTGTGTGAAAGATACATTTTGCTTAAATCTATTTTTGAATAAATCCTTACAATATTGTTCAAGGTAATTGATGGTGGAGGTATAGGACATTTCTGAGTAATACACAAACAAAGCCAAACTCAAATCATGTAAATTGCTTCATTCGTAGGGATAAAACTAAATTGCTTGGCAAGGCAGGGAGTCAGAGAAAACAGAAAAGATCCAGAGGGAACAGTGGAGGAATGATGACTGCGTTTTTCTTATTATTTCTGCGTCTGTCAAAATGGAATGTGCCCCCCTCCTATTTTATATTCTTAACTCTATATACAAGGCAATCAATGGTGTTATAAATAAGTCTGTTTTTGTTATGGGTATGAGACTGCTCAGGAAATGGAATAGAAAATTACTTTCTAGTCTGGCCTCAAAATCAATTTTTTCCAAATTATTTTTCTTACAACACTTCTATTTGTCTCTTGGAATTTTTTTTTCATTTGCTATCACCCCTCCCTCTGTTAAGGTGCTCCGCTTTGTCCTTTTGTGCTTATAATCTGTATTATAAAATCAAACCTATAATTATGCGTTGTTATTTTTCTCATCTAGACTGTAAGATTCTAGAAGGCAGTATATTTCTTATACTTCTCTCTGCCCTCTGGAATGTAGTACAATGTCAGCAACCTGATAGTCATGTAGGAGAATAAGGATCTCACACTTTGCAAAACGCTGTCACACAGCAGTGCTGTACTGAGGCCCTATTATGTGTCTGACAGTGAGCTAAGTGCTTCCTGTCATTCATTCTCCGCCCATAGTGATTGCCCCAGTTGCTATGCAGGGAGATTCCCTTTACTCTCCTCATCCCAACCCAACTGTCCTTGAGCCAAGGCTGACCCGTTTAGGGAAAGAGAGTTCCTTAATCTATCTGGAGTGCTAGAACAGAATACTATAGACTGGGTGGCTTACAAACAACAGAGATTTGTTCCTTGCAGCCTTGAAGGCTGGAAGTCGAAGATCAAGGTGCAGGCAGATTTGGGTTATCTGGTGAGGGCCTGATTCCTGATTTATAGACAACTGTTATTTTTTTTTTTTTTTTTTTTTTTTTTTTTTTTCTGTGTCCTCACATGGTAGAAGGAGCAAAGGCATTCTCTGGGACCTCTTTTATCAGGGCACTAATGCTGTTGATGAGGACTCTACCCTCATGACCCAGTCACCTCCCAAAGGCCCCGTGTCCAAATACCATTACATTGGGGATTCGATTTCAGCAGATGAATTTGGAGTGGGGACATAAACATTCAGTCTATTGCATACAGTAATCAAAGCTGAGCCAGTCGGATGCTTCCTTGTAGAAATGTGAAACTGGAGTGGAACAAATGTCCTGTGGTATTGCCCTAGAAAGAAAGTGTCACAGGCTTCACCAGCCAAAGTTCCCTCTCCAACCTGGACAAGAGATTGCCTTAGATTATGTGAGTTGCTGCAATTTTCCAATAACCTCAACTCCAATTTTGGGGAATTGTTTGATATACGGTGTTAAATGATTTGCCTCCAATCCTCTGGCTAATGAGCAGAAGAAGTCTGATAGACCCCAAAGCTCTTAATCTTTACTATCACACACAGGTAACTTCTTATTTCAATCTCACAATAGTCTCATAAAGTAGAAATTCTACTCCTCTTCACTTTGCATTGTAAAATACAGAAGCCCAGAGAGCTCACTCACTAAGTTTAACATACATAGTGATAGGTGATGGAACTGGTCTTGAACTAACTTCTAGCTTCTCACAGAGTCAACTTCGGAAGGGATTTATTGAATTTCCACTATGTTCCAGGCTCTTTCAAAAGAATTTTTACAAACGAATTCAGAATTACTTTCTACAAAAACTATTTGTTCTGTGGAGATCAATGCCATACTCAAACCCTTCCAAGGGAAGCTGAACCATCGTCTTCCCCCCACCCTGATTTCTTGGTGGTCAGATCAAGGTAGCTAGGGCTCAGTGATGTGACTTTGAATAGAAAAGTTAACTGGGTCAATGTGGTTCCTGCCACCAGGAATTTGAAACTGGAAGCTAGAAACAGGAGCTGAGATGTATGGGTGAGGATATGGAGAAGGGGCAGTGAGGTTATGTTAGTCCTATGCAGGCTTAGGTGGTGAGGGAAGAGAAACCAGGGGTAGGCACGTGAAGCCTTATGTCAGAGAGAGGAGAATGGAATCCTTGTGCAGAAAGAAGCAGAGAAAGAGAGGCACAGAGATACACACAGACATAGTCACATGCACACACACACACAAGCCTGTCTAAAGTAGACAACAGCCAGCTTAGCAAGGGTATGATGAACTAGAACAGAGCTCCTAAATGGGAGGACTGGTACCTGAGCAGGACCTCAGTACCTGCGCCACCTGGCATCACTCCAGCTGTTATGTAGGAAAATCTGAAAGTCAATGAAGACCCTAGCGGAAAGATAGAGGGGTTAGGGCTAAGAACCTGAGGTGGAATGGAACTTATTTATCAACTAGTTTGAGAGTTTTTCAATATTTAACAGCTTGTATGTTTTTACTGGCAGAATATCAGGTCCATAAACATCTTCCCCTCCCTGCATACTACTTCACAGTGTGGCCCTCGAGAGAGAGTGGAAAAAAGTAGCTAATCTGTAGAGCTGTTTCCATCCCTGATAATGTTTTACTTCAAAGTCCCAGTTGTGTCCCATGCAAATTCTTATAGTAAATGCTGCTTATTCCCTGTGTTTAAAGTCTGGCCACCTTAAAAAGTAAAATAAATAAATAAATAACCTGAAATGATAAGAGCTTATAAGTGGGATTTAATCATGGGTCTTGGGACTCCAGGATTCTTCCTGTAAAACCATGGTTATCTCAATGTGGAGCAAAGTCTGGAACAAGAGAATTAAGTGGTACCATTTGTAATAAGAATCACAATCAGTGCACTGAACTGAAGCCCTCTGTTTTACTCCTCAAGTTCTCTCTCAGAGACCTGATTGGTTCTTAACAGTTTGTAGGGAGCTCAGCTACTGCACCCACAAATTGTGTCAGCAAGCATAATGAAATCATTTTGAATTGCATTATAAACATTTCATGTGTGTAACCTTTAGTTCTCTGGAACATTTAGAATTTGGTTCAACCTGGACCCATATGCATTTGTTGTTGTTTTGAGAATCACTATATGGAGACTGTTCTAAACTCTGGAGAGACTTAGGCTCTGGAGAAACTAAGTAGGCATGTACTTCCTGGAGATGTTCACAGACCAGGAAAGGAAGTCAAGGAGGAGGAGGAAGAACAACAATAAAAAAAGTTGACTAAGTATATTATCACTTAATCCATTCGTGAAACACATATATGCAAAGCGATGTGTTTTAATAACTTTATTTCATTTTTTAGATGAAGTCTCACTCTGTCACCCCGGCCAGAGTACAGTGGCATGATCTTGGCTCACTGTAGCCTCTACTTCCTGGGTTCAAGTGATTCTTGTGCCTGAGCCTCCCGAGTGGCTGGGACTACAGGCGTGCGCCACCATGCCTGGCTAATTTTTGTGTTTGTAGTAAAGACAGGGTTTCACCATGTTGGTCAGGCTGGTCTTGGACTCCCGACTTGAGGTGATTCACCTGCCTCCACCTCCCAAAGTGCTGGGAGTACAGGCATGAGCCACCGTGCCCAGCCTGTGCTTTAAGAATTTTAGAATAGTTGCCCACTGGGAAGGTGGTCTGAGGAATATGAGTAGGTGTGGAAATAAAGAGAATAATTAAATAAATATATTAAGCAATTTTTAGAAAACGAGAAAACGAAATATATATATTAATGAAAAACGAGCTGTTTCACTCAAATTGCAGTTTATGAGCAAAAGCAACAGAATAGCATTTAGTCTTCCAATTGCACAAAGCTTGTAACTTTCAGGACTAAATCTGAGGGAGCTAAAGTTAGCACCGATGCCCGGACATGGAAGCAGGGAAGGAGGGCCAGGGCAGCAGCAGAAATGATTGGGAACATGGACCCAGCTGTGCCCTGCTCCTACTGGCTAAGGAGATAGATTGATCAACTCATGAGGGCAGACCAGCAGCCAGTTGATACCACACTCACATGGCATTGATGTCTGTAAGTTATTTGCAATTTATTGAGCATATTCAGTATGTTCAGGCTTATGGTTACAACTCGCCCTATAAGCCAATTAGTTTATAGTGGTTTCTTTATGTGACCATGAGCTTAAAGAACTCCTTCGGTGTCAACTGATGCTGAGATCAATTCCATAGAGCATGATATCAGGGGACCATGTTCAGATATCTCATGATGAGCTGGGACTCAAAATGAGTGGCAGAAAGGAATGAATATATGTTGAGTGTTTACTCCACACCATCTCATTTATTCATTAGAGTATAGCGAAGTATTACTGTTCTCATTTTCACACAGGAGACTTAAGACTTGCAAAGATGAGTTCACTTGCCCAAACCATAAAGTTCATTAGCAATGATTCCAGGATGTGAACAGAATCATGTCTAACTTCACAACTCATGCCCTTCAACTAAACCCCACAGGGGATCTACCAGTGCCCACCTTATACAACTTATATTCCCAGAATATTTGTTCACCAGTATTATGATCTCTTCATTAATTTCAGTGCACCCTGGACTATAGCTGTACTTCGGATATAGCTATGGAGAATTTTTATATATTTTTTTGAGTCAGTGCTTCTCAAACACAGCTCCCTCACTCTTGCAGCTGTGGCTTTGTTTAGGTAATGAGCCTGGTCACCATTTCCTCATCACTTATTTTTCTCCACTCATTTAAATCTTCAAAACTCAAATCATGGTCTCATGTGCTTTCCTTACGACTGCCCCACGACCTCAATCCTTCCTGCATCCTTTGCACCAGTTGGTAGTCCCAAGCATATATTTTTGCAACTAATTATGTCCTGCTTCAAAATATCCCCTAATTATTTACACTTGTAAGTTTCATCTGTTCAACTACATACATATGGATTCTCTGATATCCTTGTTGATTGCTCTTTAACAAATCCTAAGATAGTCTGGGATGTGGTTGAGAACATCATCTTTCTCTACCCTGCTTCTGCTTCTCTTCTTTATCTCAGTGAGTGGCACTCCCAAACTCTGGTTGCCAAAGTAACAGCCAGAAGTCACCCTGGAGCCCTCCCGTTTCCACATGGGCCCACATTTAATCAGTTGCCAAGCCCCATCAGTTCTACCATCCTAGTACCTTTTATCCTTACTACTGTTACTTAGATTTAGGTCACCATCATCACTCACTGGACTGATGCAACAACCTTCTAACTGGTTTTCCTGTGCTAGCTTGCTCTCTCCAATGTGTAGTTCATACTGCAGACAAATTGATATGTTTTATTTTTATAAAATGGAGATTTGATAATGTGTCTCCATCATTGGCTCCCATTGCCTTGGGATCACCATCCTTAGAAGATCATTATCTTAAGGGATTTTCAGTGATGAAGATCACGAAGACCAGAAGGGAAGAGGCAGGAAACTTGCTGCCCAGGCTCCTAGGTCAAATGAGAATAGGCAAAGAAGACCTGCAGGTAGCTGATTTTTAGTTCAGCTGGCATGTAGGAAGACCTCAGATACTGAAGGCAGAAGTTGCTTTCAGATGCAGTGGCTACATTTGATAGGAGCTTCTGGGGTCCTCCCCTGGGGAAGTGAATGCAAGAGAAAAAGCATAAGAATACAAGGGTTTCCCTCAGACACCCTCACCTGGGCTGGCTTCATACTTTGCACTTGCTGTCCTTTCTGCCTTGGATTCCTTTTCCTCAACTAATTGCAGTATTGCATTCTTATTTCCTTATGAGAGACTATTTCTGACCATCTTATGTGACATAACCAACCTCTCCAACATGAAACTCCCCATGCCTTTTGCCCTGCTTTGCTTTCTTGCCCTACATTTATTCACTGTTTGTCTTTCCATATATTTACTTGTCAGATGCCTTATTCTGGAATGGTCTGGAAGCTCCTACTCTGTGCTTTCAAATTTATCCTGTATTGTAAATGCTTGTTAATTTTCTGTCCCTCCCCATCACTCTAGACTGTGAGCTCTTAAGGGCAGGAACTTTACTTCTATAAAGGATATATTTCACTGCTATATCCTTTGGAGTATCTGTCATTACAATTGACCCTAGAACAATGCAGGAATTAGGAGTGCTGACCCTCCCCACAGTCGAAAATTTGTATATAACTTTTGACTGTCCCCAAACTTAACTACTACTAGCCTACTGTTGACTGGAAGCCTCACCACTAACATAAAGTTGATTAACACACATTTTGTATGTTATATATATTGTATACTGCATTCTTACAATAGAGTAAGCTAGAGAAAAGACAATGTTATTAAGAAAATCATAAGAAAGAGAAAATCTGTTTCCTATTCCTTAAGTGGAAGTGGATCATAATAAAGGTCTTCATCCTCATCATCTTCATATGAAGTGGGTTGAAGAGGAGGAGAAAGAGAAGGGGTTGATCCTGCTGTCTCAGGAGTGGCAGAGGTAAAGGAGGTAGAGTAGACAGAAGGGGAAGCAGGACAGGCAGGCATGCTGGCTGTAACTTTTATTGAAAAAAATCTCTGTGTATAAGTGGACTTGTGCGATTCAGCCTGTGTTGTTCAAGGGTCAACTGTACTTTAATTTCACAGGTGAGAAACGAAGGCAAGAGATAGAAAGATATAGCACTGGCCAAAGTCGTGCATTAGTAAGTGGCAGAAACATGATTAGTGCAGGCATTCCACTCACTCACTGATTTGCTGAACATTTAATTATTGATTACTCTTCCTATTATTTCAACAAATATTAATTGAAGGGCTTCTGTGCTCTGTGACAAAAAATGAATGATACAGAGTCCCTATGACACACAACTCACAGTCTAATGGAAGATAAATATGCATAAATAATTCCAGAACAGAGTGATACTGGAAGCAGAGTAGGGACAGTACACCTGTCAGCTGGGGGCAGGGTGGCCCATAAGGAAGGCTTTTCAGAAGATGTGACATCTACAAAGAACACCCCAAAAGTAGTGAGACTGAGTCAACCAATGAGTGAGGACGGGGGCCTTGGGCAGCATCAAGTGCAAAGTTCTCCTAGGCCCTGTGGGTCATATTAAGACATTAAGGCTGGGTGCGGTGGCCCACTCCTGTAATCCAAGCACTTTGGGAGGCCGAGGTGGGCAGATCACTTGAGGTCAAGAGTTTGAGACCAGCCTGGCCAACATGGTGAAATCCTGTCTCTACTAAAAATACAAAAAATAGCCAGGTATGGTGGCATGCTCCTGTAATCCCAGCTACTCGGGAGGCTGAGGCAGGAGAATTGCTTGAACCCAGGAGGTGGAGGTTGCAGTGAGCCGAGATCATGCCATTGCAATCCAGCCTGGGCGACAGAGCTAGACTCCGTCTCAAAAACAAAACAAAACAAAGACATTGAGCACTGTCTTAACAGCAAGGGGAAGCCAGTGAGAGCTGCAGAGATGAGTAGGCTGCCAACAGGAAAAGATAGGAGAAAACAGTGAGGGAGTGAGGCAGTGCATTCCTGGGAGAACAGCCCAGGAATCCCCCTAAGGCCAGAGAGTGTTGGTGGATTACCATGACTGTGGGTTAGTAAACAAACATGAAACTGGACACCTAGCTCAGGCACACCATTGGGTATGGCTTCTGTCCTTTCTCTAGCCCTCTCCTTGTATGCATTCATCTGAAAAGTGGGATTCTGCTGAAATAACCACATTTATGCGACAATTGTCAGCTTCACTTATGTTTTAGGGATAGAGAAGAGGGAGTGAGAGAGGGAAATGACAGAATATTCCCAAGGTGATGTTTTGTTTGGCACCTTCCCATCCTCAACTGACTCCACCCCTGCTCTTGAGTCTGTTCTTTCTGCTGCCCCACAGATAAAGACAGGGAAGTCAAGCCAGTTTGATAAAGGAGGCAAGGCTTGTTTAGAAGTGACCCTTTGAGGAGCTGGGAAAATGCCGCTGCTGTGCAGTAGGTGGCGCCCTTGCCTCTGTCTCAGAATTTCTGAGGTTGACAAATCCTTTGACAAATTTGTTTCTTCTCTGCTCTGGGGACCTCAGTCTCAGAAGTGAAGAATCGTAACCTATGGAAGGAGGAAGAAGGGGAAAGATGACTAACAGTTGTTGAGATGCTTGTATGTGCCAGGCGTGTGCAAGGCACATCGGTATACAAAATCTTATTCAGGCCTCACAACTCTGCAGTCCCCCTCCACCTCCGCCCCTCTCCCTCCCTCTTTTCCTAGTCCCTCCTCCTGCCATATTGATTTTCCTCATTACCATTGAAGCCACCATCGACTGAGGACTTACTATGAGCTTGGCACCAGACCGAGCCCTCTCATACACGATTTCATTTCATCTTTCCACCAAGCTTCTTTGTTGGTTCTATCGTTGTCCTCCTTTTGCAAATGAGGAAATTGAGCCTTGGAGGGATAATGCAATTTTTCAAGAGTAATAAATGGTAGAATAAAAACTTGAGACTAATTCAGTCTTCCTCAACCATAAAGTACTGCACTTTTCTGTTACATTGTGTTGTTTCATTTTTAAGGTTCATAGTTACAAACATAATCCCTCCTCCTCCATATTCAGCTAAGAACTTCTGACCTTTTTTCCATACCAGTCTGAGCACTGAGACACAAGATGTCAAAATGATCCCTCCCTACAGCACCACGGGTGTTCAAATCTGGATTCTTGAGACTGAGGAGATGGTGCCTCCGCTTTTACCCCTACTTCCCCTGCCCCACTCATTCCCAGTATTAGTGTGCAGGTCTGTCTTTTGGTAGATTGTACGCTCATCTGTTATCCATTTATTTATTCAGCCCTTCATTCATTAATCACATCAGCTAACATTTAATGAACATATGCTATGTGCCAAGCTCTGTTCTAGAGAGGCACAGTTTAATAAAATAGAATCCCTGATCTCAAGGAGCTCACAGTCCAGTGGAAGAGACAGATCATTCAATCTGCCACTTATCACAGTGTGATAAGTGGTATGATATAGGGGATCATGTGGTGCTGCGGGGCCCCCAGGAAGGGCAGCTCTTTTGTGCTCAACACAGTATATGGCCCTTGGCCGGGTGTAGTGGCTCACACCTGTAATCCCAGCACTTTGGGAAACTGAGTTGGGTGGATTGTTTGAGCCCAGGAGTCCGAGACTAGCCTGGGCAACATGACAAAATACCATCTCTGCAAAAAGTACAAAAATTAGCTGGGGATGATGGCATGCTCTTGTAGTTTCAGCTACTTGAGAGGCTGAGGTGGGAGGATCGCTTGAGCCCAAGAGGCTAAGGCTACAGTGAATCCTGATTGCACAACTGCACTCCAGCCTGGGGGACAGGTGAGACCCTGTCTCAAAAACAAAAAGCGGAGAACACAGTATATAGTACTAAGTATATGTACAATTACAGTACATAGTACTAAGTCCTTGTATAATGAAAGTACATGTACTAAGGGGTACAATGAAACTACATTAAATAATTGAGTGAATAAACCCAGCCTGGGAGTCAGGTAAAGCTTTCTGGAGGAAAATAATCCACATCTAAGAGCAGAGAAGGAAGGGAGGAGAATTAGCCAGGTGAAAGGAGTGGGAAAGGGGTGGGACTAAGGGTGCATTTCCCCTATGGGTGCAACAGTAGCAGGTGCCTAGAAGTTGCACAGGTTCTGGAACAGGTGCCTAGCTCATAGTGCTGTGCAGAGTGGGTGGTCAGTGAAAGCCAGGGATTCTGTAGGCATTCATTTAGGTCTCTGTTGCACAACTACGGAGAATGGTTCCACTATTTCCTTTATGCACAATGCATTCACAAGAGTGTTGCTTCTCTTTGAATCCAAATGTCTCTGTCTGCCCTTTTTGATGTTGCCTGTCATTTGGTACCACCCCATCTATCCCTTTCTTTCTTGGATCTTTCCCAGCCCACACCCTTTGTTCCTACAGGGTTCAGATCTTCTCTGCTTTCTGCATACACTTCTTCACTCTTCCATGGCTTTCCTTATGCGGTTATCTCCATGTAGAACATCCTTTCTCTATTCTGCATAGCAAAGTCCTTTCAGTCCTGCAAATGCCGCCACCTTCAGGAAGTGATAACCTCTGCCCCAAATTATCTCTACCTTCTTTAAATTCTTGTACTGATTTTATAGTCATGACCAGACAGCTTATCAGTTTACCATGAGTCTCATTCCATCTCCTTAATTCACTTGGAACGGTCACTGCATCTTATAGAAGTGAAGTCACATCCCCAAGGTCACACATAGTGAATTAGGACCAGAAATGAGCTTAGAATCCAGAATCCCCATTGGCCCCAGATTTCAGCAATTTTCTGTTGCCTCCAGATATTGGTAATTACCGTTGTCACTGCCTACTCAACTTTCTCTTCACTGAATTTTGCCCTCACCTGTCTCTTTTTCACCCTTTTCCAAATCTGCACCTCTTCTCATCTTCTTCTGGGAACACTGGTTTCTATCCTCAAGTGGAAATAAATAGCTCAGATGCATCTGCCCTTAGTCATGTCTCTGAGTTTCAAAGTCTCCTCTGCATGCGTGCTGGAACGTGTGCCTCCAGGTGCCATTCACTTTGCCAGGGTGTGTTGGGGATGTAGCTAATGTTCAAACACAAAGCAACATAGAGACACACGTGCTCATGCACACACACACTCTAGTAACTGAAAATGCGTCACCACCCTTTTATCCTTTTTGGCATTTTTGGCTACCTGTGTTGAGAGTGAATTGAAGACTAAATCACCAGATCTAAATCTATTAGGTGCAAATATAATTTTCATTAGGAATAGTTAGAACAGTTGATGGCCTTTATGGGCTAAGTGGGGGTGGACATGGGATTTGGGGTCAGGCAGACCTGGCACCTGTGAAGTCTATGAGTCCTTCCCTGGGCAGGTCACTGAATTTTGTAACTTTATTTCCTCACCTGTAGAGCGGAGCCAGAAAAGGACAACTCCATCTCAAAGAGTTTTTGCAGTTGGGCTCCCTGACCTCCTTTCTCCCACCCCTGATTCATACTTCAAATGAGCAGAGGGGTCATTTCTTTTATGCCTTCTCCACCGTTTAATGGCTTCTTGTTGATCTCAAGATACAGTCTAAACCTCCTGTATCATGCACGTGACATACAGCCTCATTCATTTTGTAGGCATTGATTAAGTACTCTTGCCAGGATTGTGTTAAGTAATGGAAAGACTAGAAGAAAGAACTACGATCCCTTTTCTAAAGAGACTCACTCTTTCTGCCCCTTCCCTACAATACTGCCATGCTGAATTGCTGCGGATCTCAGAACTCACTATTATGTTCCAACTCCTGTATCTTTGAGATGCTCTTCCCCCTGCTTGAATTTTTTTTTCCCAGTTGTCTCCTTGGAGGACTATACTTAATTTTCCCATCCCTACCCAGGTGGCATGTTTTCTATAAAGCCCACTCTGAATGCCCCAGGCGGAGGCACCCTTCTCTTTCCTCTGTCCCACCTCCATATACCCACTTACTGCTGTCTCAGCTCTCTCCCTACTACCAGCATTTATTTGCATACATTGTCTGCCTCCAGAGAATAGGGACTACAATCTATTCAATCACTCAGCTCCTCCTCCTTATCATCAGCCACTGAGTGCTTACCACAGACCAGACATCAGGTCAAGTTTGTGTATCTTATCTCATCTAATCTTCACAGCAATTATATAACTCTCATTAGTGTATTCATTTTACAGATGTAGAAACTGAGCCTGAGAGCAGGTAAAGACCTCGTTCAAGATTGCCTGGTAAGTGTCAGAGCCAGGATTTGAACCCATGCCGTCTGACTCCTGAGTCAGTGCCCTCACCATCCTGCGTACCCTCCATTGTAATGGCTAATAGGCTTATGGTGAGTGACTGGAGTGAGCATTACGAAAATTGTTCCATCATATTATAGTTGTGCATGAGTATCATCTACTCAGTGCTTTTTAAACTACTTGTAGTGAAGGACTTCGGTGTTGTTAAGCTTCCATCTTTTGTGGACAAATACTTTTGTACAATACAATGAAAACTGAATTGCTAGAAAAACAATCATGCACTCAGATATTGTGACTATATTGAATTGCTTTCAATGTTTCTAAATATTTACTCTCAGTTTCTGTCCTTAATGCATTGTGGACCATCTTTGTACAGCATTGCTCTGCCAGCTCGGAATAGACATGTGTTGAAGATGGATTACAGAATGGATCCGGATTATTTGACTGAGGGTTTTTAATGGAAAGCTGCAAACCTTATGAATTTTTAGCATGGGGTAGATCCCTGCTTGGGCTTCTGTGTGAAGGGAAGAATTTCATCCACCAGAGGGTGGTTCTGTACACAGGAATGAAGCAGGGAGTGTGGGGTGAGATGGGGCAGGGGGTGGGGGAGATAGGCAGAATTTGCATCGTTGATGCCATTTGAAGATGTCTTCCTGCAGTTAGAGAGGAAAATTAGGCCAGGACTTAAAACAGTTAAAACTACTATTCTAAAAGAATATATTGCTCTTTCATGCTTAAATTGGCTTTTGGAAAGAAATGATGAACTGTTTGACTTATTCACCAAGGCAGTGGCATTTTTGACAAGTTCTCTGGTAGAACATTATATTTTGAAAAATCTTATTTTGAGATTTTTTTTCTGGTTGTACTTTAACATACTGGTCATTTTCTGATGACAAATAGCAGGAACTTATGAAGAAGCAGTGTTGGGGAAATACACTGGATGTGAAAACATAAATAGCATCAGACATTGTCCTTGAAAGGTCCCATAGATATCTAGATCAAGGTTCTCATTTTAAAGTGAGGAAACTGAGCTCCTGGGAGGGTTAGTGTCTAGACCATGGTCATGCACCAATAATAAATAGGCTAGGATAAAAATCCTGATGCCTGGCCATGTCAGCCAAACATTTGCTGAATATTAGAGCCCCTCCAAAAAGCACCAAGGTGAGAATGGAGAAGAAAAAGCTTCCAGGTCTGTGAATGTTGCTGAGCTGGTCAAGCATCCATCCATTGGTGTTCTCTGATGTTCAACACAATTTGCTTTTACATTCTTCATAAAAATTTCCCAAGGAACTATGAGATGGTGCCCCATGATGGCTTCCTCCCAGCGCTGAGTTGTTAGTCAATTCCCATATGCATGGAGTCTCAATTATGGCCCAAATAAGTAATGTTTCTGACTTAAGTGCATAATTGACCGCTTTTGAGGACAAGTAGAAGCTGTTGTAATTATTCACATAGAGTATAATAAACTATGTACTCTTAGAACAGCTCTTTTTCATATATTTTCTTGGTCACTTATATTTAAAAAAACGAGTATAATCATATAGGCATAAGCAAAATATTTTGATTTTAAAAAAGAGTTATCTTATTTGCAAGATTGGAAACCACATGAGTAGGAGATGATGTGTTGAAAACTGCTGTGAACTTAGGAAAACACAAGTGCTAAATTGTTTGTAATGCCCAGGATGAGTTAGAAGCACATTGTAGTAGACAGAGAAAGGGAGTATAGGTTTCTGGGGACTATTTAAGTTGAGTTTAAGCATAATGGTTAAGAGCACTGGTTTTGAGGTCAGGCATTCTTGGGTTTAAATTTCTCCTTTCCCACTTACTATCTGTGTGCTCTTAAGCAAATTACATAATCTTTCTTAGTATGTTGTCTCATTTGTAATATAGGGCTTCTAATACCTATTTCATAGCATTCTTGCGAGGATTAATTAAAATAATGGTCTAGTACAATGCTGAATCATAGTAAGCATTTGATAAATGGTGACTGTCACTCCACTACCACCACCACCTCTACCACCATCATTGCTACTACTACTGGCACAGTCACCATCATTATTACAATCAGTACCACCATCACCATCATAACCACTACTGCTACAATAACCACCATCATCATCATTATCAACATCACCACCTTATGTTGCTAATTTACCTGAAGGTGATCTCAGCTTTCCTTTATAATCTCACTTGTCACTTCCTATCTGTTACCACTATGTCATTTATGACTGGCAGGGGGTGTTGAGGGTATGTTGGCCCTAAAATCACTTGTTATTCCTTCCTTACGTGTGCTGTTTGGCTGTCTCAGTGCCAGCATCCTTCTCCTTCTGCCTCTGTCTTCCCACCATGAGGCTTGTGGTTGAGCACCATCTGCCATCTTAGGTTGCTTGAGTTCTTGAGCCAAACCCAACAGGGGGAGAAGGTATATCAGCTGCCTCAGTCCAACTATCTGCTGAAATAAGCCTTTCTGCTATTCAACACAGTACACCTATGGAAAGACTGAACTTTGGGATGCAGCCTTCCCTGCCTTTGGCATATGGTACCGTCTACAAGCCCTGGTATCTGCCTATCTCTCAGAGCCTGGCAATCCAGGTTCTGGCTGAAACTGGATACCTTCTGGAAACTGATGTCCTGCACAGCCAGTCCCCTATTCCGAGGTCTAGACCGTTCTTTTCATGACATAAATTACCATCTAGAAGCCTAAGTAAATGTACAAAATAACCCCAAATTATGGCGCCAGTGCAGTGTATTTGGTCAGGACTCTTTTTGTCATATGTGGCAAAAACTGAGTTCAGATCCACTTAAAGAAAATAAATGATACTATAAGCTCACACAACTTAAGGAAGTCTAGGGGTTACTGGCTTTGAGCTTGGCTGCATCCAGGTGTTCATACTTCCATCACTGGAAAATCTCTCCATCTCTTGGCTAATTCTCTTCTGTGTTGCCTTCTCTGTAAGTCCTAATGGTGGACCCCGCTCTACCAGGCTTATTCCCTGTCTTCTCAGCAGCTCCAGGCGGGCGAGAAAGATTTCCCAATCATTCCCACACATGTTTCGTGATTGACATCCATCATGCTGATATGAATTGCATGTCTATCCTTGAGTCAGTCGCTGTGACCAAGGAGATGGAGCACAGGATGATGGAGCAGGTCTGTGGGATATGATTATCTCTGGAGCCAGAGGCAGAGGTCAGCCCCAGGCAAATCACATGGCCAGAGATGAGGAGATGGAAACTCCCATAGGAAAATTAGGGCTTGTATAAGAAAAGGAAATTCTGCATCTGAGGATACTAAAAGAATATCTATGTATGACCTGCTTTTGACTGGTCCCTCATACCTAAATTTAACCCTAAACTTACCCCAGTGGAAAACAGTGAAAGGAATATGGCTTTGTAGTTTGCAAACCTGTTTGAATCTTTGCTTTCCCAGTTCCTGGCTGAGTGATCTTGGGTAAGTTGCTTAACATCCATGAGCCTTAAACTTCTCTTCTTAAAATGGGAATGATAATGCTTTTTTCCCAGCATTTGTTTTGAGGTTTAAATTGTACCATCTATGGGTCCTGGCACATAGTAGGTATTCAGTTCATGTCAGTTCTCTCTTCCTTTCTGACCCATACTTGAGCTTGTTACACCACGTATGTACTTGGGCTACCCCAGAGAAACTATTTTCATCAATTTTGCCCATGCTTTCTCTTTGTTATCACGCTAGTGATATCAGAAGATCCATCCATCTATCCATGCATCCATCTATTATAACAAATAATAATTATAAAAAGGGCAATAATTCTGCCCTTTCTTCTGCCTGGCCTGTCTCTTCCCAAGCCTTTTGATTTTTTTCTTTAATATAGGAAAAGTTGCGGATTTGATTAGGTAGGTTAGGGTTCTTCATGACACTGATGGTCTATAGTTCTACTGGGCTGAGTCACTCTTTGGAACAGCCTCTCAGCTCCACTCCTTGCCTCAGTGGCAGGCTTAGCCAAGCCCCCTTATGGTTCCATCCATCTCACTGGTAGCTGTGTGAGTAGTGGAACACAGAGTCTAATTGTTTAGGTCATAGACTCACTTGCATTGTCATCCCTGAGTGAGTGGTTCTAAGGCTTACTTTCTGAGGTAAGAAAGTGGTGGTGGTAGTGGCAGTGGTGGTGTTAAGGGAAGAATAACTAGAGTAATAGGTCCTGTAGGAATGTAAGCCATGTGTCTCTGCTACAGAGAGCCCTGAAATGGGCTTCAGGCACTTGTGCAGCCCACGATGAAACAGTACCTAAATTCACACTTGCTCTTACTTGGGTGTGTATTTATGGCCTTCATAACTCTAAGGGGAGGTCAAAATGATAGGAAGGGCAGTATATATATCATTCCTAATGCCTTGACCTTAATGCCATCAACCCTTACCTAGAATGCCCGACAATAGCTATTATCTTTAAGTATCTTCTGCATTTTAGATGTGTACTAAGTGCTTTACATATATTATTTTATTCATCTACCAAAGTAAACATAGATGCATCATCCATCTATCTGTATCCATCCATTCATCCATCCTTCCATCCATCCATCCATCCATCTGACTTTCCAGTCCATCCATCTGACCTTCCTATCTATTATCTATCATCTATCTATCTATCTATCTATCTATCTATCTATCTATCTATCTAATCTATCTATCATCTATTATCTATCTATCTATCTATCATCTATCTATCCATCCAACCATTCATCATTACTTGAACGTGTCTTCTGTGTCAAGCCCTGGTCTAGGTAGACCACAGTCTAGGAAATTTTGTACTTTTTTGCTCCTTACCCCCCAAAAACCTTCATCTTCTTCCATGCCAACTAAGTAATGAGGTCACTGCTGGTTTGAAGACTTAGCAAGTTCTCCCACTGACACTCAGGCTTGTTATGGGGTTAAAATGGGATAAAAGATGTGGAAAATCTTCAGTACCGTAAGGCTCTAAGCAAACCCAGAAGGTTGTTCTTTGCTCAACTTTCAGAACTGTGAAAGGAGAGAACGGAGTAGGCACTGTATTAGTTCCTTATTGTTTCTACAACAAATTACCACAAATTTAGTGCTTAAAAAGACCACAACTTCATCATCTTGCAATTGGAGGTAAAAAGTACAAAATAGCTCTGACGAGACTAACATCAAGGTATTGGCAGGGCTGTGTTCCTTGGGAAGACATCTGAGAAAAATTGATTTCCTTGTGTTTCTAGCTTCTAGAGTCTGCCCATAGAGCTTCTGTTGTGGCCTCTTCCTCCATCTCTGAAGTCAACAATTGCATTCCTTTGACCTCTGTGTTTATTGTCACATTTTCTTTTCTGACTCATCTACTTTGTCTATTTCCTCTTTCCTTTTTAAGGGCCCTTGAGGTACATCGAGTCTACCTGGGTAATCCAGGATAATCTTCCTATTTTAAGATTCTTAATCATATCTGTAAAGTATTTTTTGCCCTATAAATTAATATATTCTCAGTTGATGCATTCACAGGTTCTGAGGATTATGACGTGGGCATCTTTGGAGAGCTACTACTCTGCCTCCCACAGGCATTATCACCATCTGTGCTCCCTTGCGGAAGTTACTAAGCCCAAGTTTTCCCATTTGCAAAACGGGCCTTATAATAGCATCACAATCATAGAATTGTTGTGAAGATTAAATGTGGAAACACTTATGACGTATTTAGCACAATTGGTGGGACATAGTAAATGCTCATTATAGATAGGATGATGATGATGATGAGTTCCTGTGTAGTAATCCCTTCTTTAGCTTACAAAGGGATAGAGGCCAAATAGAGAGTTAAAGAATGGCGTTCCATTCTACTCATTTTATTCTTCTAATAAAAGTCTAGACACTGTCTTTGGGATGAATTGGCCTACTATTGTTCTTTTTTCAATTTCAAAAACTTGGACCAATTTTTCAAGAAAAAAAATAATTGTTTGTCATTATCGGAAACATAACTTTAAGTTCACAAAAAGATGTTTGTGTGTCAGCCTGTATGGGGAATAAGAGTGTGGAGAAGATGTGGGAAGAACTATAAAATATGTTTGCCCAGGGCCATAATGGTTATGACATCCAGAGCTTGAATCTTGTTTCATTTTCCTTCATTTTTGCCTGCAAAGGAAATATCTGAATCTGCCAAAGCAATTTCATTTTTCATATACAAGGAATACAGTTATCCATTCCAAATAGTGTTCAGAATAAAACTTAATTGAAAACGTAATCAAACTGAGAAATTGCTTGACCAGCTGGGGTCACATTCATAAAGAGCTGTCTGTTTATCCCTTAACCACGACAGGGTCTGGCGCCGTTGTCCCATCATTCAATGTCCCTGCTGTGAGGGAGCCCCCTCAATCTAGCTGCACTGTATTTGCTGAAAGGTCACCAGTCAGAGAAGCAGAGAGCAAGCCCTAACTGGGAAAGCACCAAAATAAGTCCCTTTTGATTTCATTGCAGATTTTCTGCTTTCAGAGTTTGAATTGTTTGTTAGACAATTGAGGTTTCACTGCTTTCGAAGAGGGCTCGTGCTGTGTCACTGGTTATGTAAGAACTTCTTGATTTTGGTTGAGAGACTCTGGCCCTGGTAGCCCAGACTCTTCCCTCCCATCTCCTTCTTGAAGCTGATCTATGTAAATGGGTCATAGCATTTCCCCCAGCAGAAACCCAGAACCCTGGGATAATAACATTGGGAAGGCTCCTGTTAGTTGGTGGTGTTTGCAGAGGAATAATTGTGCCATTCTGTGAGATGGATAGAGACAAAAAGGAACATAAGTCTAGAATCGTAAAGATTCTTATGGGCTGCATTGTGTCCTCTCGTTCTCCCAAATTCATATGTTGAAGTCTTAACCCTCAGTAACTCAGGAAGTGACTATATTTGGAGATAGACTCTTCAAGGAGGTAATTAAGTTAAAAATGAGGTTATTAGGGTGGCCCTAACCCAATATGACTGGTGCACTCATAAGAAGAGGAAATTGGGACACAGATGTACAGAGGGAATACCACGTGAAGATATAGGGAGAAGACAGCCAACTGCAAGCCAAGGAGGAAGGCCTTAGAATAAACCAAACCTGCCAACACCTTGATCTTGGACTTCCAGCCTCCAGAATTGTGAGAAAATAAATTTCTGTTGTTTAAGCCACCCAGTTTGTGGTACGTTGCTATGGCAGCCCTAGCAAACTAAGACAGGGACCTACGATTTACATCCTGCCTCCTTGCATAACATTAAGCAAATCACTAGATTTCTCTGAGTTTCAGTTTTTCCCTTCTGAAAAACGTGGTCAGTAATAGTCATTTTTCTGCAAATTACACAAGGTTGCTGGTGAGAGTGAAACTGGATCAAGTCTGTGAAAAGTTCTCTTATATGCCTCTCAGCCAGGCTAAGTGGCCAAAAAATAAATGGTCTTATGACTTTTCAGCTAGCCACCATCCAAACCAGGATTGTGATTCGATTTCACTTCTTGTGCCATGTTGGAATAATCTGTCATGATATTTTGGAATGTTGAGATGAGGTAGGTTGTAAGAATATGTGAAAATTCAGTGGGAAGAGCATCTTGATTGAGTTGAAATGGTTGTACTATGGATTTAGGAGGAGAGGGAGGTAGCAAGTATGCCCTTCATTTGTCAACTGAAGTCAGAGGTCATTTACTCTACATCTTCTATAATATCACTAAATCAGTTGAGATTTTTCTTGCTTTTTAAAAATTCTCTTTAGATAACATTATCTCAAACACATTATAGCATTTTCCTTTTAATTTTTAAATCTTACCCTTTGTATTAGTTTCCTATGGCTACTGTAACAAATTACTATAACCTTGGTGGCTTAAAGCAATACAAATTTATTTACTAATAATTCTGGAGGCCAGAAGTGCAATATCAGCCCCACTGGGCCAAAATCAAGGTGGTGGCAGGGCTGGTTCCTTCTGGAGGCTCTTGGAGAGGATTGTTTTTTTTTTGTTGTTTTTTTGCTAGCTTCAGAAGGCTGCCTGCCTTCCTTGTCTCACGACGCCTTCTTTAAATCACTCCTGTTGTCACATCTCCTATTTCCTCCTTTGAGATTCTTACCTTGCAGGACCTCTGTAATGACTTAGGGTTCACCTGGATAATACAGATAGTAGCTCCATCTCCAAATCCTTAACTTAATCACATCTTCAAGTCCCCTTTGCCATATATGGCAGCATTTTCAAGTTTTGGGATATGATGTGGATATTTGGGGTATGATGTGGGGTATGATGTGGATATTTGGGGTGGGGGGCGTTTTTCAGCCTACCATATAGCATCAAAAAGGAAAGTGGAAAATGTCAAGAACAGGATCTTTCCCTAATTATCTTAATTGTTAGGTTTGTGGCCTTGGGAAAGTCACTTAACCTCTCTGAGCCTGTTTCCTCAAATGCCAAATGAGTGTGACATTACCCACCTCATTGGGTTGCTTTGAGAATTCAGTTACATGAAATATATGGGAAACAGTTAATATAGTTCCAAGAACACAGCAGGCTCTTAGTAAATGGTAGCTATTTTGTTTAATTTGCTCTAGTTTCGTTGTTCCAAATTTATATACACTCTCTAACTTATTTTTTTCTTTTTGTTTTTCACAGAAAGAGCTATCTCAGACCCAATTCTCTCTTGCCCTTAGTTAGTCTAGCACAGAGGCTGTAAGTCCTACAGGGGCATTGGCTGGCTACCTGCAGGCATGCTGGCAGGGGAATATCTTTAACCTCAAGGAGATCAAGACAGGCTTAGCCCTTCTCCACACATCAGAGGTCAAGTTCTCTTTCCAGTAACAGAGAACGTGATAACTTTGGCTCCAACTCTAGTTCCCAGCACTAGAAATCATGGGATATTTAACCAGCCCAAGGCCTCCTGCATCCACCCACTGACCAGCCTGAGATCCCTTGCTGTTTGGCCTATGGCAGCGTGGGCTCCATCATACCCCAGCCTTCTGCCTTGTTATGAGATTGCCCTTTGTTTCTGCTTCTTTCCAAGTCTGGCAAACTACGCAATGCCTCAGTCTTCTATGTAATCACTTGCCACACTCTTGCCAGCTTTATCCCCAGAAGTTAGGATCTTGTCTTAAAACCCAGTTCAGGAGAGAGGAGTGATTCCTCACTGATAGCGCTCCCTGATATCAGCTCAAGCCTCGGATTCACCTGTCCTTGTGTTTGGTCTTTGACAAAACATTCATCCATCTATCCATCCACTGTTTATTGAACCCCTATCACAGCCCCGGCTGACAGAGATGAATAAAACACAGTCCTGGCTCTCATGAAAGTCACACTCCAATGAATAACACAAATAAGTAAACAGATAGTTATACAATACAGTGTGAAACATAATTCAATTAATATATAAAAGAAGGCCAATGGGACCTCAGAAGAGGAGGTGGTTAATTTTGAGGTGAGAAGCTAGAGGAGCCTTCACAGAGGGGATGACGCTGGGGCGCTGGGGCTGGAGTTAGAGACTGAGTAGGAGATTGGCAAGTGGACAAGGAAGGGCATTACTCCTGCCAGCTGCTTGTCAAGCCTGAAACCGGGTGTCTTCCAATTCCAGACTGGTTCCTTCCAATTCTCAACTCTCCCAGAGAGTAGCTGCTATCTACTGGATTGAGTTCTTGTCTAAATTCAGATGTTGGCATCCTAACCTCCAATGTGACTGCATTTGGAGAGTGTGCTTATAAGGAGATAATTAAGGTTAAATGAGGTCCTGAGGGTAGTCCCCTAATCTGATAGGGCTGGTGCTCTTATAAGAAGAGGAAGAGGCACCAGAAATCTCTTTCTTCACCATGCAAAGACACAGGAAGAAGGTGGCAGTTTACAAGCCAGGAAGAGAGTCTTCATCAGGAACTAAGTTGGCCAACCCCTTAATCTTGGACCTGCCAGAGCTGTGAGAAAATAAACTTTTGCTGTTTAAGCCACCAGTGTGTGGTATTTTATTTATTATGGCAGCCCTAGCTGACAAAGCTGGTAGCTGAAGGAAATTTGTGCTTTTGGCTCCCCAGCAGACACATTGTAGGTGAAGAACAGATATTTACTGAATGAAAACAGACCGAGCGCCTTAAGTACGTCTTCCCACTTCATCATGACACTATAAAAAGAGGAATTTTTATCCCCATTTTAAAGATGAACAAATTGAGGCTCAGATGGAGCCAGTGAGTTGCCTGAAGTCATTTAGTAGAGCTGGAATTTAAACTCAGATCTGTTGGGTGCAAAGTTTGCGCATTTGCTCTCTAGGTAAGGGTTGATTCTAAAAGGAGTAAAGCCCCATTTGCCTATCCTTTGGTTCAATTCAGCCAATCCCATTCAGCCAGGCCCTGCACCTGCTCTGGATTCATCCTAGGGACTCTAAGGATGTGTCAGCAGGGCTTTGGGTTTCAGGAATGGGCTCCATTAACTTCTAACTTTGACTGTGTTGCCCCCCACCCATTTCCCCAATCAGCCACAGAACAGTTTAATGGGCTCTATCCTTCTGTGTGCATTTATGAGTACACCCCATAAATCTCCAGAATTGAAACACACACTGAGCCGAATAACTCACCCTACCTGAGCCTGCTGCTTAGGAACTGAGCTGGCCCACCTGATGAATGACTGGTCTCTTTTGGATACAATGTTATGCCGCAGGAAGGGTGAATAACTGACACAGTAGTCTTCTGAGATGTTATGAATGAAACCGGTTTGTTCTTTCTGTCTCTGCCTTAAGGAAGTTGTAAGAGTATCTTTAGAGAAGTGTGCCTGATTTCATTATCAGTGCGCACCTATTAAGCACCTGCTGTGTGCCATGATAAGCTCTGGGGGTTCAGGGAAGACTCAGATACAGTCTCTGCCAAGAGTGAGCTGCTGTCTAAATAGGTGTACACCCCTGTGTGTAGCTCGAGCTACACAGCTGTAGGGAAGGCCCTTGACCTGTTGAAGCCTCACTGTGCTGATCTGAAACTGGGACCAAAGGACTTATTTTTTTTGTTGTTACCAAACAGGCTCTGGGAATATACCCAGCCCTGTGCCTGGCACATGGGAGGTGCCCATGTGTCTGTGTGTCCTAGAAAGGTGTAAAAGCCAGCAGCGTGGGCGATGAGCATGCAGGGGTGGCTCTTCTTTAGATAAGTTGGAGCAGTAGCTCAGCCCTGAAAAGAGCACTTAATAAAACATTCACTGCTCATCACAACTTGACCCTTGTCTGCCAAGGTAGATGGGCCTGTTCTGAGACCAAGCTGGATAAAGAATGATAATTCAACCACTTCTAGGTCAGGAGGTTTTGTGAACTCTCTTGGTGAAATTATGTGTTGATGATTTTTTATAAGTAAAAGTCATTTCTGGCTATGTAGGCTGTGGGAAGTGATCTAAATCACTTAATATAAGATTATTGCTTCGTTGTTTTCAAATATATAGGATTAGGAATCAGAGAAAAAGGTGTGATTAAAAACATGCTTTGGAGTTGGTGTTTAAATTCCAGATGTGTCCTTTGCTAGCCACGTGACCCTGGGGTTATATCTCCCCTTCTCTGATCTTCTTTTTCATGATCAATCACCAATAAATGAAAAAAAATGATTATAATATCCATTTATAGTTGTCATAAGGAAAGCATGGACATTTTCTATGTAAAGTGCATACAACATGTAACCAGCTCTTAATCAGTAATAGCAGTTATTACTAGGAAGAAAAAGATGAAACAAGAGCCAGAATAAATAAAAGAAATGCTAAAGGGCCGGGTACAATGGCTCATACCTGTAATCCCAGCACTTTGGGAGGCCAAGGTGGGCAGATCACTTGAGGCCAGGAGTTTGAGACTGGTCTGGTCAACATGGTGAAACCCCATCTTTACTAAAAATACATAAATTAGCTGGGCATGGTGGCACACGCCTGTAATCCCAGCTACTTGGGAGGCTGAGGCAGGAGAATCACTTCAACCTGGGAGGCAGAGGTTGCAGTGAGTCAAGATTGCACCACTGTACTCCAGCCTGGTGACAGAGAAAGACTCTGTCAAAAAAAAAATAATAATAATAAAATAGAAAAGAAAACAAAAGAAAAGGCAAATGAAACAATAAGGATGGGTGGAGAAGGATGATAAAATGGAAGGACAGAGGTGGCAAAGGTGCTGTCTTCTCATGTTTGAAAAGTTTTCGGTAAATAAAGTGACACAAACTCTTGGTTTCCTCAAAGACATTTTTTGATTCGGACTGATGTTTACAAGTGGTAGAGAAGCAGGTGTTGTTTAATATGAAGAACAGTAATTAAAGAAGAGGACATTTATATAGGGGTAGGATGAAGAGATGATGGGGTATTGAACAAACGATTTCTGTAGAATACATAATCTTTTTAATAATTTTGCAGTTTCTTACACATAATGCATCTTCATAAATATATATTGAGTAAATCCTTTGGTCCTGTGAGTAATACCAACGAACACTCTCTAAAGCCCGGACTGTGTGCCAAGCCTTGGGTTAAATACTTCTTTGTTAGATCTAGCAGCCCTGTGGCAACTCTCAGAGGGAAGTGCTCTTATCACCTCTTTTTGGGGATGAGGAGGCTCAATAACTGGCCCAAGAACTAAGGTGCAGGGTTGGATTTTAAATTACGAAAGAAAGCATCCAAAACCTCATGGCCTTTATTATCGTATTTCCCACGTGCTCTATGATTTAGTTGTTGACATTACCAATTAGTTTCTCACACTGGACTGTGAGCTCCTCAGATGCATGAATGTATTTATTATGGTACCTTTTGTGCACAATGACTCCAGGCAGAAAAAAGAGTTATTTCGAAATAATGTGTATTTTGAATTTTGAAAGAATTAATTTGTATATTTTGAAAGAATTAATTTGTGAATTAGGATTCAAGTATTTTGAAAGAATGAATTTGTGAATTAGGGCTCAAGAGAAAAGAGAATACAAAAAAAATGAAGGGAAAGAGTGGAGAACATGTTACTTAGTGCCTAATGTGCGTTGAAGTTTGAGGCATTTTATTTACAGTGTAGAGCCTCGTTCTAGGAGACCTTCCTCTCCTGCAGAGACTAACAAGATGAAAGCTTCCATATCAGACATGCCGGGTGCTAACATAGGTTCGTTCAACCAGATGCACTTCAGTGAGACTTGGGAAGTGGGGCAGGGTTTACCAGTCCCTTTATCATGGGGCTTTTAGTTCCTCCTCCAGCCTCATCTAACAATGCTCTTTTGCCTTTTACGCTTCACTCCAGCTATCCTGATTTCTTTTTTCCCATTGTACTATTGTGTCCAGAATTGCTTCCTTCCAGTGGGTTCTTGGTCTCGCTGACTTCAAGAATGAAGCTGCGGACCCTCGCGGTGAGTGTTACAGTTCCTAAAGATGATGTGTCCGGAGTTTCTTCCTTCTGGTGGGTTCGTGGTCTTGCTGACTTCAGGAGTGAAGCCGCAGACCTTAGCAGTAAGTGTTACAGCTCTTAAAGGTGGCGCGTTGGGAGTGAAGCTGCAGATCTTTGAGGTGAGTATTACAGCTCATAAAGGTAGTGTGGACCCAAAGAGCAACCAGCAGCAAGATTTATTGCAAACAGCAAAAGAACAAACCTACCACACTGAGAAAGGGGACCCAAGCAGGTTGCCCCTGCTAGCTTGGGTGGCCAGCTTTTATTCCCTTATTTGGCCCCGCCCACATCCTGCTCATTGGTCCATTTTACAGAGCACTGATAGGTCCATTTTACAGAGTGCTGATTGGTGCATTTTTACAGAGCAACAATTGGTGCATTTACAATCCTTTAGCTAGATCAAAAGTTCTCCAAGTCCCCACCTGATCCAGAAGCCCAGCTGGCTTCACCTCTCACTATTTACCTAGAACTCCATTGATTCTATGCTGTTTGTTCTCCCTACAATTTCTTTCCGGCTAACTCCTACTACTTCCTTATAACTTAGCTTACATACCACTTCCTACAGGCAGCCTTCTGTGATTCCCACAGTCTAGCTTAGTAGAATTTGAAACATGCTGCTAGGGTTCCATTTCCTGGTTATTCCATCAAATGCTAATACAGATACTTCTCTGAAGAGATATTGCAGATATGATTAAAATCCCAAGTGAGGTGGTTATGAAAAGAGGACGTTATCTGGGTTGACCTAAACTAATCACACATGCCCTTAAAAGCATAGAATTTTCTTTGGCTAGTGGCAGAAGAGGAAGGCAAAAGGCGAGTCAGAGAGAGTCAAAGATTCAGAGTGCTATTTCTGGTTTGAAGATGTGTAGAGCCATCTGAGAAAGAACTGGAGAGACTAGCAGCCACTAGAAGGAGCACAGAATCCCCAGCAACAAAATGGGAAACTCAATCTTACCTTCCCATGGAACTGAATTCTGCCCATGGTCTGAATAATCTTTGAAGTGAATTCTTTCTGCAAACCTCCAGATAAGAGCTTTGCCTGGCTAACACCTTAATTTTGGTCTTGTGAGGCCATGAACAAATAATCTAGCTGAAATACCCAGACTTCTGACCTACAGAATGGGGAAATTATGCCTGGGTGTTGTTTAAGCCAGAGGTCCCCAACCCCTGACTGCAGACGGGTACTGGTCCTGCCCGTGACCTGTTAAGAACTGGACTGCATAGCAGGAGGTGAGTGACAGGCAAGTGAGTATTACTGCCCGAGCTCCACCTCCTGTCAGATCAGTGGCTGCATTAGATTCTCACAGGAGCACAAATCCTATTGTGAACTGATCATGTCAGGGCTCTAGGTTGTGTGTTCCTTATGAAAATCAAATGCCTGATGATCTGAGGTGGAACGATTACATCCCGAAACCATCCCCCTCCCCTGTCTGTGTTAAAATTGTCTTCCATGAAACAGGTCCCTGGTGTCCAAAAGGTTGAGGACCACTGGTTTAAGCCACTAAACTTGTGGTAATTTGATTCATAGTATTAGAAAACTAATATCTTTGCTCTGTGATCCCTTGTCACTCTGTGATCTTCCTGTTCTCACAGTTACATTATAAGGGCTTGTTAAATTACCTCTCCAACTAGATTGAGAGTTCTGTTAGAGTAACCACTGTGCTGGGGTTGCTCATGGTTGCATTTTCCAATGCCAAGCACAATTCCTGGAACACAGAAGGCACGAATGAATGTTCATTAAATAAGGAAGCAGATTTCCACAGAGAGGGGCTGTGATGATGCTCCAGGTCTCAGTAGAACACTGTCAAGGTTGCCATTTTGTAGAATACTTTGTTTCTTTCTATCAACCCAAAAAATACGGCTGTCATACCAACTTGGGATCTGAATAACTGAGGTAAGATACTGCTTACCTTTTTAGGAGCCCCTGACGCTTGGCTAAATTTCCCATCTTTGGCTTAAAACGTTTATTTCTGACAGACTACTCAACAATTCTCACTGGGTAATTGCACAGTTCAAACTTTTAAACTCCAGTATAGTACCTTCAAGGAATCATCTTGACCTTGACACTGTGCACCAAATTCTGCACTAATTGTGTATCAGTTGTTTGTGGACATAGCTCCTGGACATTTCAAAGTCTGATCTTTCAATTCATAGATTAGTCAAGACTCATGGTTGCATCAGGGTTTGGATACAATAAAAATGTATAGTTGTCTGTACATGGAATGTCTAGGGATTGGGGATTCAGGAATAGTTGGATCTAGGGGCTCAAGTGAAATCATCTTGTATTTGTCTCTCCTATCATATCATATCTTAGCTCAGATTTTCTCCATGTGTTGGCTTCACTCTTTAGGTGATTTTTTTTTTTTTTAGCATGGCAGGAAAAACAAATCACTGACAATAGGTTTTCGAGTGTGGTCATTTTAGCCCATTATTCCTGAGAAATACTTATTAGCCTATTATTCCTGAGAATTAGCCCATTATTCCTGAGAAATACTTATTACTTGCAAATACTTAATACTTACAAATAAGTATTTAGCCCAATATTCCTTTGGAGTACTTATTTGTAATTTTTTTCAACGGTCCTAATGAAATCTCAGTAAAGTCTCTTGCCTCATTTGGCTGATGGAGCCCATTTCTGCCTGGTCAGCTTGGATCACCTGGTCACTTAGGTGGGGGTACCCCAGAGGAAGTTGTCAGATAAAAATGGAAGTGATGCTAGATGGGCACAAACAATGATGACCACCATAATCCCTGGTCTGCTTTCATGACCACCCTGGTGACAAGTCATGCTCTTCCATCTACCAAGTCATTCTCTTCCCATTATTTTGAGTCACGACACATCCCTAACCTCTTGGCTCATGACCTAAGCCATTCTTATCACCCTCTTCTCTCCATTTCAGAACAATGACCATGTAGAAAACCCTATCTTGTTTTCTAATATCCAAAGTCTCTGGAAAATCCTTCCTAGGCCATCCTCACCTCCTGGGCAAGGCCCAGGTTAAGGTAGGTTTCATTAACAACCAGGATTGCACATGTAACTAATTAAGAAGATCTGGGTAAAGGATGCAAATCTAGGGGAGTAAATGTTACTAACTTACCTTGAGAATAAAAAATCATAAACTGTGCTCTTTCTACAACTCTAGGCACACTAACTAGCAATTCAAAGCTAATTCTCCAATGTCTGTTTTATTTTCCTGGAAAGAATAAGCTGAGTTGATAAGGAGGCTGAAACGAGTAGGTATGTTCCATGCAGAGGAACTGATCAATGAGTGGAATGTGGCCTGAGGAAATGTAAGGGTAAGAGTTAGAGGTCTTCAGAGAGCTGAAGGAATATTACCAATATTACCAACCTGGAGGAGGAAGCAGGCCTGCCCTATGATTTTTCAGGGAGACAAATCACAGCTCTATGCCAGGAAGTGATTTCTAATAATCTGAATGTTGTAATGGGCATATAAGGTGTCTCAAGAAGTAGTAAACTCTTCATTTTTAGAGACATCCAGACAGAGGCTGGATGTGTACCTGTTAGGGATGCTGTGGAGGGAAACCTTATTGTGTATAAAAAATGACCAGTTTCAAAGTTTCTTGGAAACTAGAAAATCATGGGATTTGATATTCAACCTGTCTCCTTCCAAAGTAGAGGGCAATCAAAACTCATGACTTATTTCTGAGATGAGCTTAGAGGATCATGGAACAATGAAACTAACATCATGTCCTCATGAGAGCAGAGAGTTGCAATTTCCATGACTAGCAAGAGCAATGTAAATGCTTTATTTTGTGACATATGTTTAGAAGCTTTCAGAAGTTACCTGTTCTTGTGAAATTTGTACCATTAAAAATCCACCCCATTTAAGACCCAGGTCCATTGTGCAGCTGGGCACTCATAAATGGTAGACCTTGGGAAGGTAACTCTACCTGACTTGACTTCAACTTCCTTATCTGCACATGAGGAAGATGAATGAGTGTCCCAGCTCTGAACTTCATATAGCTTAATAATTCCATCAACACACAGAAGTTGTTTAGATAAATAGAGTTTGCCATGGTACACTGCCTGAGTCAGCAGGTCTGGTGTGGACAACTCAGGTTGAGGGATACCGCACAGATGCGGACAGGCAGTGCTGAAGCAGTGAGTTCCAAGATTTTGCTGCTGGAGCAAGAATTACAAATAGGAGAATGCAACAAATTTATGCTTCTTTACAACAGGACATCCAGGTTCTCTGATTGACTTATTGCTGGCCTAGTAACTAATTAAGTATCTGATCCATAATGGCTATGCAATGAATGTTTGTTAAACTGAATACTACTGAACCTATCCATCACTTTAGCCAAACCAAATGACTCATGATTCCCAGAGCACAGTATTTATATAATTTTTGTGCTCTGTTCCCTGTGATTCTGGTTGGTGTTCTTGGCATATTCTTGGCAACCAAAAATCTTTAAAGCTATCCTAAGTTAAGGGTCGGGGGGTATTAGGAGGATAGCAAGCTCATGAATGTCAAAGGCAGAAAGCAACATACATTTGGCCACATGGTCTTGGGAACTGAAAAGGTAGACATAGGTATTTCTGCCTCTCTCCAGGATCACATGTTTCCACATTTTTGCATCTCTGCATTCCGCCCCCACCCCCAACCCCGGCATTCTCCAACTTCTCTTTTCGTGCATCTTTCTATACCAACTCGTTAGTATGCCAGTGACTAACTGTCCAGTGCCAAGTGTATGTTACCTGTTAGTTTTTGCATTTTCCACCCTCTGATTCAATTTCAGAGTCTTTTAGTCAAAATTTTCAAGAGGATATCAATTGATTGCACTCGGCCTATTGGGTTAGGCATGGGTCTATGGATTTCAGGCACTTTTGCTCATAGGGCCAGATTTACGCAGTCATATGATTTCCCCTTCTAGGGGCTATGAGGATGAGACCACAAGCTAGACGGAAAAATTGAGTGCAGCAGGCAGATTGACCCATAATGTTCTTGGCAGATAACTTTGCATTTTTATTCCTTCTGTCTGGAAGTTCCATCCTCTCATCTCTGATCAGTGAGCTCTTATTCGCCCTTCAAAGTCCATTGCAAATAATATGCCCCTTTAACGTTTTACCTGATCTCTGTAGGTAAAATTATTCATCCTTTCCTGGCTAATCCCATACTTTCATCATGCTCTAGTGAAATATTTATCCATTTATCCATTAATGCACCACATACATGTGTATTGAACACTATACACAGAGCACAGTGCTAGATAAGGAGGGTATATATTGGCCTCAGTCTTAGTGATGGAAAATGAATGAATCAATAGAAGTAATGCACTTAGAGCAGTGCCTCTTCCGAGGAGAAAACCCTCAATAGTTTTTTTTGTATTTTTGTTACCTTATAGCATAGCAGTTAAAATCATAGGCTCTGAGGCCAGAATGCCTGTTTCTGCTACTTGTGTGTAACTTTGGATAAGTGAATTCTCCTTTAATGCCTCAATTTACTCATTTGTAAAATGATCTAAAAGAATAAGTGAATTTAATAGCCAAGATATGAAAACAATCCAAATGTTCACTGATGGATGAATTGATAAAGAAAACATGGTGTATGTTGAAAGAAATCATAGATAACACAAACAAATGGAAAAGCATCCTATATTAATACATTGGAAGAGTCAATATCATTAAAATGACCATACTGCCTAAAGGAATCTACACATTCAATACAATTTCTATCAAAATTCTAATGTCATTTGTCACAGAATTAGAAAATAGAATCCAAAACCTTGGATGGAACACAAAAAGAGCCTGAATATCCAAAGCAACCCTAAGCAAAGAGACCAAAGCTCTAACCATCCCATCACCTGACTTCAAATTATACCACAAGGCTACAGTAATCAAAACAGCAAGGTACTTGTATAAAAATAGATACATAGATCAGTGGTACAGAATAGAGAAACCAGAAATACAGCTACATACCTACAGCCAACTGATCTTTGACAAATTTGACAAAAACATACACTGGCAAAAGGACACCCCATTCAATAAATGGTGCCGAGAAAATTGGATTGCCATATGCAGAAGAATAAGGCTGGACTCCTATCTCTCACCATATACAAAAATTAACTCAAGATGGATTAAAGACTTAATCCATACATTTGTATGACCTGAAACTATAAAAATAGTGGAAGGAACCCTAGGAAAAATTCTTCTGGATACATTGGCCTAGGCAAAGAATTCATGACTAAGACCTCAAAGGCAAATGCAACAAAATAAAAATAGACAAATGGGACTTAACTAAAAAGCTTCTGCATAGCAAATGGACAACCTGCAGGATAGGTGAAAATATTTGAAACTATGCATCTGACAATGGACTTACAACTAGCATCTGCAAGAAATTCAGAGATCTCAACAACAATACAAATAACCACATCAAAAGTGGGCAAAGAACATGAACAGAACTTTTTCAAAAGAAGACATACAAATGGTGAACAAGCATATTTAAAAAATGGTCAACATCACTAATCATCAGAGAAATGCAAATTAAAATCAAAGTGGGAAAATATCATCTTATAGCAGTCAGGATGGCTGTTATTAAAAAGTCAAAAAAATTACAGATATTGGCAAGGATACATGGTTGGTGGGAAGGTAAGTTAGTATACCTCTATGGCACAACCTCTATGGAAAACAATATGGGGATTTCTCAAAAAAACAAAAATAGAATTCCCATTCAATCCAGCAATCTCACTACTGGGTATCTTCCCAAAGGGAAAGAAATCATTATAGCAAAAAGATACCTGCACTTGTACGTTTATAGCAACACTATTCACAATAGTAAAGATATGGAATCAATCTGTGTCCATCAAGAGATGATTAGATAAACAAAGTATGATACACACACAATGGAATACTACTCAGCCATGGAATGAATGAAATTATGTCTTTTACAGCAACGTGGATGAAACTGAAGCCATTATCTTACGTGAAATAAGTCAGAAACAGAAAGCCAAATACCTCGTATTCCCACTTATAAGTGGCAGCTAAATAGTGTGCACACACAGAAATAGAGTGTGGACTGACAGACATTGAGGACTCAAAAGGGAAGGCAGGTGGGAGGAGGGTGAGGAATAAGCAATTATTTAAAGGGTACAATGTACACTATCCAGGTGATAGTTACACTAAAAGCCCACATTTCACCACCATGATTATATCCAGGCAACAAAACTGCACTTGTAACCCCTAAATTTATGCAAATAAAAAAGTTAAAAAAAGAAAATGTGGCTTATACCTATAATGGAATATGATGTAGTCTTTGAAAAGAAGGCAATCCTGCCACATGCTACAACATGGATGAACCTTAAGGACATTACGAAAAGTGAAATAAACTAGTCACAGAAGAATAGATACCATAGGATCCCACTCATGTGGAGTACCCAGAGTAGTCAAAATCATAGCAACAGAAGTAGAGAGGTGGTTGTCAAGTATTGAGAGGGAGGAATAGAAGTTAGTGTTTAATGAATGTAGAGTTTCAGTTTTGCAAGATGAAAAGTGCCAGAGATCTGTTGTACAACAATGAGAATATACTTAAATACTATTGAACTGTACATTAAACATTGTTAAGATGATGTTATGTGTTTTTACCATAGTGTTTAAAGAAAAAAAAAGATAATTGCTTCAAAAAGCCTGAGCTGCCGAAGTTATTTGGTAATAAACTTCCAAATGCTTATTTCCCCCCCCAAAAAAAAGAAAAAAAAGAGGAAGAGAGAATTAATTTATGCCATGTTGTTTAGAACAACCTCTGACATATGGCAAACATTGAAAAACTAGTTACTGCTACATATATAATTAAATATGTAGTGTGATGCTTGATATTATGGAGGTGAGTTCAGAGATGGCATGGTGGAAAACCATAGTGACACAGTGAGCTAATTCCAGGACGACCCCGGCTCTGTGGGTGTAGGTGATTTAAACAATGAAAAGTGTAACTACTCTGCTTTGAGAACCTGCTATGGGTGAGGGGGACATGTTCTCTGATCCTCTCAGCCAGCATTCAAAGGAGGCATTATTTCCTGTCAGACTGTACATTTCTTGAGGAAAGGATCTCTATGTTGCTCAGCATTTTGCATTTAATGTTGTTCCCAATAAGAATAATATCTGTTAAATGAGTAAATTTTATAAATGGAGTAACTGTGGTTCAGAAAGGCTAAAGGCCTCCTCCCTGCTGAATGCAGAGTCAGAATCAAAACCAGCTTTGTCCAGCTGCAAACTCCATAATGTTCTAATCCACTGTGTGGCCTCCAGGGGAGCCTGACAAATCTCTACAATGACTGGGTGAGTGGGCAATTCTTCCATTCCAGAAAGAAACTGCATTTGAATGGGGCATTCCTAAACTAAGGTCTCTGCATTATGACAGCTGAGAGGGGAAAAAAGCTTGGATGGGTTAATTAATTGGAATTTGGAAAAGGGAGAAGATTAAATAATGATGACAAAATAATACAATGACATAATAAAATATCTGGCACTTACTAAGTACTTAAGTAAAATAAAGCTCAGTAAAATAGCTGGCACTTACTATAGTACTATAAGTACTATATGGCTGACACTGTGTTGAGCCATTCATATACACTATCTTATTTAATCTGCATTTTATCTTGGTGAAGTTGGGTTTTTGAAGTGGAGGAAAATGAAGCTTAGAGAGTTTAAGAAGCTCACGAAGTTTGCCCAGCTTGTATGCAGCAGAATCAGGAAGTGAATCCAGGCAGTATGTCTCCAGTTCCATGCTTTGAACAATGCCAGAAAACCCAGTGAATGATCCTAAGGCGTGGGGCACATGACTGGGTCAACTACTATAGGCAGGAATTTAGCATCATGGTTACTAGAGTATGGAACTGACAGTCCTTGGTTCAAGCCTGGCTGCACTACTTAGTGGCTCTGAACCCTGGCATGTTGCTTCACATCTCTGGGCTCCTAAATCTTGACTTGCAAATTGAAGTTAATACCAACAATAGAGTGCTGCAAAGAAAAGCACGACTGTGAGTTCAGCATTTGGTCAGTAGTAGGACCATGGTTTCTCGAGCAGGTGGGTTTCTATTGTGGGAGAGGAAACAGAGAGCAGGAGTGAGAAAGGGCAAACAATGGGCCCCTAAGACCACCTGGCATGGAGCTATTGGACTTAGGCAGTTTCAAGGTTGAGGGGATCTTAGCGGTCAGATGAGGGAATCTTGAAGTCTTGGCACATTCCTCTCATCCTCTGCAAGAGAGCTTGTCTTTTTGTCACATAAATGATGAAATAGCAGCGCTTGCACCTCAAGAAGATATGTAGGAGTTTTGTTTTTAAACACCCCCTGCTGTAGGGGTGAGAGCTTGTCACATTTTTATTACTGCCAGGTTTAGCCCCGTTGCTAGTGCTGACACATGAGTCACTGTTCTGGTTCTGGGAGCACCATGGTATTCCGACTGACAAAGCAGATTAATAGAGGCAATGCGACAATCCTGCCTTGTTTTTGTTTTCCTAAGGAAGCCACAACATTGCCAGCAAATGGGGACAGCTGGGATGCTGGCAGGTGTTTCCATTTATGTGGGAAGCCGAGGAGCGGCCTGCACCTTCTGAGTCTGATAGCAAGCCCGGTGCTCCCTTCTGAGATGAGATTAATGCTTGCACACCTGTGTGGCTTGCCTCTACCAGCAAGAGCAAATGTTCAGAGCACCTCTATGAACCAGGTGCCGGCCCAGGTATTGCATTACACCCTGACAATGATGCTATGAATTACACACTAATGTTCCCATTTTATAGAAAAAATAAGCAGTGCCTCAGAGACATTAAACGCACTTACTGAGGTCACACTGCTGTCAGTGAGCAGCATGAATTAAAACCAAGTCTACTTGTCTTCAAAGAACTAGCCCTTCCTGTACCGCAGGCTGCCCTTCAAATTGCTATTTAATCCTTTCCACGTACATTTCTGCATGTAACCGTCATCACAGCAGTGTGAGGTAGCTATTATCAAGGAAAATGAGGCTCATAAGGTTAACCACATTATTCAAAGCCCCAGGTTTATTAACTCTTTATCTTAGATTTAATAAACACCACTGGGCCCCATTGTATTGGGTTCTGGGTGACAATCTTCATGAGATGTACATGCTCTTGCCTTCATGAAGCTTACGTCCTATTGAGGGAGCTACATAAATACTATCACCCAGGAAACAGTTATGTTGTAGGAAATAACACAAGGAAAATACAAGGGTTTTGAGATTAGAATGAAGGAGATGTTCAAGTAAGACTCCTTGAAGAAGTGACATGTAAACTGAGGCACAGTTAGGAGGAGAGAAAGCAAGTGCAACGGACCCAGTGTTTGCATCACCTCCCAAATTCATATGAAGCCCTAATCCCCAAAGCAGTGGTATTTAGAGGCAAGGCCTTTGGGAGGTAACTAGATTTAGATGAGGTCGTGATTGTGGGGCCTCACGATGGGCTTGGTAGTCTTACAGGAAGAGGACGAGAGACCTGGGCTCCCCCTCTTTCCACCATGTCCAGGACACAGCAAGAAGGCAACCATCTATAAGCCAGGAAGCAGACCCTTACGAGGAACCAAAGCTGCCTATATCTTGATCTTGAACTTTGAAGACTCCAACACTGTGAGAAATAAGTGTCTGTTGTTTAAGGCACCCAGTCTATGATATTTTGTTATGGCGGCCTGAGGTGACTAAGATAGCAGGACTTGAATCTAGTCCAGGAAAGCCACAGGGCTCTGTTTCCTCTCTCGTGCTGCATTCTTCCTGCAATGAAAGTAAGTTATTAGCAATGCAGTTTTCCAGTTACTCTGATGTTTTGCCTGGGCCTACGCAGACCTTTCAGGACTCAGTTAAGACAAATCCAGGGATAGTTATTTGCTTTCGCTGGAGAGAAAGCAATAGACATGTAGCCATTAACTGAAATGGTTTTGGACATTAAGTCAATTTCTGGGGGAAATGGAATCGGTATGAACTGGCACCTTTGAGTGTATCCGATGTTCACTTCTTTTTCACGGTTCTCGACACAATTTCACCAGTAAAAATTTTTCCTCAGTGTGGAACCTGCTATTGCCAGATAAATGAAACCCCTTTGGCATTGGGATGTTAGGAGAGAGAGAGAGAGAGACAGAGAGAGAGAGGCATGAAGATACTTTTCTAGTGTGCATGGTGTTTTATAGGCTCAAAGCATGTGAGAGCTGGAAGGGACTCCAGATTCAGCTAAGTCCACCCCCCTCATCTAATATGTGAGGAAACTGAGGCCCAAAGGAAGGAAATGCCCAGCTCCAGGGCAGAGCTAGGAACACAGAAAGCCAGTGTTGTGGACCAAATGTTTGTGTCATGTCTCAAATTCATATGTTGAAGCCCTGATCCCCATTGCAGTGGTAAGTCTGGTGATAAATCTGGGAAGATAACACTGATCTGTCCTTCATGAAAACAGAGATGTCTCTAGGTATTTCACATGTAAAGTAGGTTAATACAGAGAATTAGTCGCATATAAAGTGACTGAAAGTACTGGAGGAGCAAAGGTCAGGAAAAGCTGCTGACACTCAGTTTTAATCACAGCTATCAAATAATTTGGAATTGTAGGAAATTGTCTCCAATGATTATATCTGCTTGCAGCAATAAAGCAAGTGATCTGTAGGAGAAAGGAGATTTCTGTAAAATCTCTCATATGCTAACATCTGTGCATATATTTGGTTGACAAAGAGAAACAATAATATGGCTTCTATCTCTCATCTTTTCCAGGCTCTACTGGCAAAATCTATAGCATAACCCTGGTGACAAAGAATTCTGGGAAATGTAGCTTCCAGGCTTCCAGCCCCTTGTGAAACAGAGAATAAAAAGGAGTAGAAATGGTGCTAAACTGGTAATAGAATTTCTAACACAACAGTTCTATTAAATTCTTTCCACCCTTTCTTCCATCACTCTGTATTTCATTTCCTCTTTTCTTCCCTTCCAGAATATTTGGTGAAGGACTCAGGGGACTGCTGTCTGTTTGTGCTGAGGTCTGGCTGGTGTAGAATGATAGAGATTTGCCTTGAACAATAGCATGCATTTGATGGGGGGAAAGGCGTTTCCAGATATTTGCAAACAAGCAAAATCTGTTTTAAAAGAAATCTGGACATGTTTATATGTCACCAGAAAGAGCCACACACCTAGTAGTGGATCAAGACCCAGACTGTAGTGCGGACAGATCTGAAATCTAGGTCTGTCTTTGCTCTTCACTACCTAGCAGACCCTGAGCATCTGACGTAAGCTATGTCTTACTAATAGGAATAACAAGAGTTATTAATCTCATAGGATTCTTCTGAGAATTGCATGAAATAATATATATTGCATTATATCTAGCACTTAGTGAAAATTTTATAGTGGTCCTGATATTATTATGCTTATTTTAAATCATTGATAATAACTAATGTTGAGAGTTCAAAAATTAGGGCTCAGTTTTGCAGAGATCAGAATTCAGTCTAGGTTCTTTAAGCAGATACGAAACAAATACTATTTACTAAATGGCCTTCGGGATCAATAGAGAGGCTGAGGAAGCTGCCTCTTGGTTGAGCTTTCAGGACCACCTCAGAGAACTTGGTCACCCAGGAGCCACTGCCTTATTTTTGACCTGAAAGCCTCCTGATGAATTGAGAAGCTTATGCTCCACCTGCAGGCTCTGCCACTTGCTCTGCCATAAATAGGAAGCCAGAAAGACAAGGAAGGCATCTACTAAATCAGGAAACTGTCTGTACAGATACTGGCTTGAGGCCTATGCCACCCATGTATGGTCAAGAAGCCACTGGAAAAAAAAGTCAGACCTGCCCAGAATGGTGCCCACAGAAAGAGAAGCAGCAGCAGGAATGGGCTCCACTCCATTGCCACCTTCCACATTGCAGACAAGTGCATCTAACCCAAATCATATCCAGGGCCCTAGCTGTGCAATTGTTTGTACCATGTAGTATTTAGATATCTATACCCTGCACCCCAGGAAGACAATCCAAAGGAAGTGGAGTGCCAATCCACTATTTTAATCACTGGGAAACCATGTTTTTCTCAACACTCATGATTTCATGGGGAGCTACTTCCCCAGGGAAACACTCCTGGCTACTGTTTCCATTCTTTACTTATGCTTGTCCATGAGAAAAGGTGTGTGATATTTAATAATGAGCTTGGTTCAGCTCCTTAGGGTTTCTTCCTTGAGTTATGCTCAACACCAGTGAGGGTGCATTCTCCTCTTCTCCGGGGCGAGGCAGTCATCTTAGTCTAAAGGCCCTGCCCCTGTCCAGGGTGGCCAGCAATGGCCCAGCTATGAGGGAACTTGGTGAATAAATATCTGTCTCCTGTATAGGCAAAGTTTTAGCAAGCCCACCTGCCTACATAGCTAAGCCACATGCTCTAAACAGCTTTGTCACTAATGAAGCTCACATTTTGACCCCAGAATACTCGACTCTTGTTCAATGCAATTGATTCCAAACTCAGGCAGGTGATAGTGGGTGTTATATGTTAATCCATTAAATTTCCATTATGAAATTAGAGCGTGAGCAGTTAATTAACAAAAGAAATCCAAATGACAAATAGAGAATGATCAAACTAAAAGGCAATTAAACATAGAGAATGATCAAACTAAAAGGCAATTAAACTTGAGTTTAAAAAATTCAAAGACGCTGGGTGCAGTGGCTCACACCTGTAATCCCAGCACTTTGGGAGACTGAGGCGGGTGAATCACCTGAGGTCAGAACTTCAAGACCAGCCTCACCAACAACGTGAAACCCTGTGCCTACTAAAATTAACCAGGCATGGTGGCAGGCACCTGTAGTCCCAGCTACTCGGGAGGCTGAAACAGTAGAATTAGTTGAACCCAGGAGGCGGAGGTTGCAGTGAGCTGAGATTGCACCACCACACTCCAGCCTGGGTGACAGAGTGAGATTTCGTAGAAAAAAAAAAAAAAATTCAAAGAAAATTTTAACCTAAGAAATTAAAAAAAAAAGGTGAATACTCAGTGTGTGTGATGAGTTAAAAATACTGCCATATACTGCTGGTGGGTATACAAATTCATACATTTGGGAGAAAAATTTTGTGATATATATCAAAGCCATATGGTTTAACCCAGAAATCTTATACCTAAGTACTTCTTTCAAGGGGACAAATCAGTTATCCATTTCAGTATTACTTATGATAGTGAAAAGTTATGACTTCCTCCAGTTTCCAAAACAGGATATTTATGAAATAGTTGCAGTACACAGAATGTTATGTTTCCATTAAAAAATGCCTTAGTATATGAATATTTGATTTCATCTGGAAATAATCATGGCATAGAATTAAGTGAAAAAGATTATAAAACAGTGTATATAGCATTATCTTAGTTTTAAAGCACATATGTGTGCATCTGTATCTATATATACATATTTATACATATGCGTGCATCTATATATACCTATATATATGGTTACATATGTATTTATATATGCATCTATGTATACACATAGATGTATATTTGTGAAAAATGCAGTTATGACATATGTGCTTTCTAAGGTTCTGTAAAAAGAGGAGGGCTGGAGCAAAATGGATGGGAGAATAAAACTAATCTATGTTTTTGAGTTTGGGCAGCTGCCTCTTTCTACCACTTTCCATTCTCTTTCTGGTTTCTGATACAATTGCAGTCTGTGACAAGAGATTCTGCTATCTCAGTGTTCTCTTGGTGATTCTTTTATAACTAGGAATCATGATTATTTTATTATTTATTATACAAACAACATTGGGGCACATTAACAAAAATGAAAACCTTCTCTGCCAATCTGCCACCCTAATAAGTCAGCTTCCTTTTATCCCTGTTCCCTGCCTGTTCTAATCCATATGCATGCAGTATTTGTTCCTATAACAATGTTCTTAGCAATGTTCTTACAGCGTGAACACAATTTTCTGTTTTTCTTTTAGCCACCTGTATAGTCACAGCTTTTTCCCTGTCGCTTCACAGTGCATCCTCTGTCTCTGCATGAGAAGGGAAAGTGACTTGAGAACACGTAGATGTGTCTGGGTCCCTTGTGCCTTTCCTTGCAACCATTGAAGTACTGGCAGGTGTGGATGTACCAGGCTGTCCCTGGCCACAGCTGCCAAGGACCGGGGCCTGGTGTTAATGCCTACTCAAGAGAGCTCTTGGTTAAGGTGGTACTAATCCCAGACTTGGTTAGTCACCTCTTCCGTGTTGTTCTTTTGCTGATGGCCCTGTACCTGTTTTTGTTAGGGCCTGATGCTTTCTGGAGTATGGCTTGGACATTGAGCACAGACCAAGGGTATGGCTTGGTGTTGCCTTGCCTTAATGAGCTCTAAGGAGTGGAAAGGGAACCATAAGTATTCATGTTCTCCTATGTTCCTGGCCCTGTGCTCAGAACTTAAGGGATGTCATCTCCTGAGGCTTTCCTAATGACCCAGGGCAGTGGAGAATAAGGGTTAAGAATGGAGATTTGGGTGCCAGGCCATCTTGTGTCTCAGTGCCATCTCTATCACATACCTGCTGTGAAATGCTTAGACTGTGATTCCTGCTCTAGCTGCAACTTAGCTTCCTTACCTGCAAAATGGGGATAACAATGATGCCTACTCCTTAGGGTTGTAGTGAAGATCAAATGAGATAAAATGTATAGAGCACTCAGGCTTGTGGCTGATACAGATATTGAGCCTGACTCATTAGTTACTCTATTGCTGTTAGTGACAACAACTTGAGGATGTGAGTACTGCTAACCTCAATTTACAGATGAAGAAGGTGCAACTCAGAGAACTTAAGTAACTTAAGCTTACAAAGATGACACATTGAGTGCTTCTCACTGAGAACATTCAGATCTTTCTTTAGACCAAGAAAAAAAGCCCCAGTTTTCCAACAGTTGACATTGGCCAGGCAACAGACTGGTCATTAACAGAGAATATAGACTGTTGACCTTGCCAACCCCCTGCTCAGTGGTTCCCAAATGTGGCTGAATATTTGGATCACCTGGGGAGGGTCTTAGAAACTCCCAATGTTCAGATCTACCACTAACCAATTAAATTAGCATTTCTGGGGAGTGACACCCAGGCCATGGTAGTTTGTTTGTTTGTTTTTGAGATGGAGTCTCACTCTGTTGGCCAGGCCAGAGTGCAGTGGCACGATCTCTGCTCACTGCAACCCCCACCTCCCGGGTTCAAGCAATTCTCCTGACTCACCTCCTGAGTAGCTGGGACTACAGCCATGTGCCATCACACCTGGCTAATTTTTTTATTTTTAGTAGAGGCAGTGTTTCACCACCAGTGAAACCTCAGCCTCTGGAGTAGCTGGGACTACAGGCACATGCCACCACACCTGGCTAATTTTAGTAGAGACAGAGGCCACCAGTTTAGCCAGGCTAGTCTCAAACTCCTGACTTCAAGTGATCCACCTGCCTCAGCCTCCCAAAACAGTGGTATTTTAAAGTTCCTCCAGAAGATTCACTATGAAGACAAGTTTGAGGACTTGCACTCTGGCTGCCCAGGCCAGCCTGTTAGATGGTGGCCAATGGTAGGGAAAGAGAAAGGAAAGCAAACCGTTAGTCAGTTACATTGCTTAACTACTATGCTTACAAATGTTAGTGAAGGAAGCATTTGTTATCAGTGGGAGAAGTTATATCTTAAGTGATTGATCAGTTTCTTTTTATGTAGTTTTATGCCTTGATGTGAACATCATGCATTGGCTGTACATGTTGACCTTGCTCAAAAAAGTAGATCAATTTTTATACTGGGCAAAATAAGTAATATTTTATATTTTACACTAGTTTCCAACTACACTCTGTTATAAACATTGGAGTTATATAGTCTCATCAACAAGTCAAACACAATTTAAAATGATATGAAAGACCAACATTTGTTGGAGGTTACTTTGTTCAATATGGTATTGATTATGTGTGAATTCTTTTACATATGCCAATTGTATTAGTCAGCTTTGGCTGCCATAACAAAATACTACAGGCGGGGTGGTTTAAACAACAGAAATTTATTTTCTTACAGTTCTAGAGGCTAGAAGTCCAAAGTTCAGACCAGTTTGGTTTCTGGTGAGGCCTTTCTTCCTGGCTTGTACATGGCAATCTTCTTGCTGTGGCCATTCACAGGTAAGTGTGGCTGGAGGGAGAGAGCTCTGCTCTTCTTTCCTCTTCTTGTAAGGCCACCAGTCATATCGGATTAGGACTCTGTGTCCTCATCCAAATCTCATCCTGTAGCTCTCATAATTCCCACGTGTTGTGGGAGGGACACAGTGGGAGATGACTGAATCATTGGGGCAGGACTTTCCTGTGCTGTTCTTGTGATAGTGAATGGGTCTCACGAGATCTGATAGTTTTAAAAATGGGAGTTTCTCTGCACAAGCTCTCTCTATTTGCCTGCTGCCATCCATGTAAAATGTGACTTGCTCCTCCTTGCCTTCCACCATGATTGTGAGGCTTCCCCAGCCATGTGGAACTTTAAGTCCAATTAAACCTCTTTCTTTTGTAAATTGCCCAGTCTTGGGTATGTCTTTATCAGCAGCATGAAAACTGACTAGTACAGACGCCCACCCTATGACCTCATTTTACCCCCAAAAGCTCTATCTTCAAATACAGTTACATCAAGGGTTAGAACTTCAATATATGAAATTTGGAGGAAAATAATTCAGCCCATAGCACCAATTTTATTTATTTTTACTCACTTTGAGAGTTATGTACTTATTTTGATGAGAAAACAGGCCTAGAGAAGTTAAGTAACATGACCAAAGTCATGCAGCCCAAGTGACACAGCCAGATATAGAATCCAGAGCTGACTTCAGAGCCCTATATACTTATAAACCTATCCACAATTCTCACCCATATTTACACCAAAATGCAATCCCTCTTTGTCAATGTGAATTTTACCTGTTTGGCATTTAATTTTCCGTTAAATCCTTTTTTGAAAAATTAGCAAAAGAGACAAGTGGCTGATCCTGCTAATTCCTGTTTACTCACTACTCACATCTTGCTTGGATGTCTACTTTATTCCAAATTAGATATGCAATAATACTAGATTTATACTTGAGGATGCTCACAGTCTAGAGGAAGAGACAAACCAGCAAACAGACAAAGATCATCCTGTGTGGAAATGCTCTGATGGTGTTCCGGGACTTTGTTGGGGCTCAAAGCAGAGCATCCACTCTGGATAGGGATGGGGTGGTGGGAGGTTAATGAGATGGTGACCCCTACATTTTATTTTGGACAAAGAGAACGTAGGTGAATCCTGGAAAGGGAAGAAGGCATTCCAAGCAGAAGTGATAAAATACAAAAAGAAGCTGCAGCATGAGGTATGTGTTGGGGAGGAGCTGCACCTTAGGTACCCAAACTTACTTCCCTGACATATCTCACTGATGCGGTGGGCCTTGTACGTCCTTTTATCACATGGGCAGTGATATGAATAACAACAATAACAGGTCATATTTATAGAGTCTTTATTTATATGTCCATATATTTTACATGTTTTTCCCTTAATTCTCATAACAATATTTGTGGGGTAGATTCTGTTACTATCTTCTTTTTACAACTGACTTTGCTGAGCCGAGACTGCAGTAGCATGTGTTCCAGGAAGAATTTCCCAGCTGAAAATGCTAAATACAGATGTGGCTTTGTTTGTATGTTTTATGGGAGCCATCACTTCTGGGATACTTATGTCAAAATTTGGAGTTACCAAACACTCACATTTCAATGCTGTGAAATGATTGACATGTGTACCCAGCAAATGTGCATGTGTAGGCATGCCATGTACTTACTCATGGACCGTTTCCTTTTAACAAAGGTCTGAGGGAGAGATGATTGTATGAGGCTAGACTGACCAGCAAATCTCTTTGAGCTGTGAGTGCTGGCAGGGACGAAGGCCTTTGTCACGTAGCTGCAGCAACATCTTCTTTCCCTTTCTTGCTTTGCATCATTGTCCTTTGCAAAAAAAGACAAAGATTCAACCTTAAAAGCAGAAGAATCAACAGATGTCACAGATATTTTTAAACCAATTACTGAGGCATCCCTGCAGAGGCAGGCATATGAAATATAGATGTGGCTTCCTGCACCACATTTTATTTATTTCTGAGATCAGTCCTTCATCAGAGCTTGAGCTGCATTCCAATGTATTCTGAGCAAGCCAGTGAGCAATCAGGGCATTCCTAGTTGTTAGCAACCCCGCAGATAATTTACAAGGCACATCATTGCCTCGGGCTTTAATAACAATTACCACAGAGCACTGTTTTCCCACCTAGGGCTGGAAGCAGAAAGGACTGCTCAGATCCTCCTCCCAGACTGGTTAAGCAGGTAAACATTTTCTGTCCCTCTGCCCCTCTCCCAGTTTTCACCCAGGGCAGGTCTTAATGAAAATAAACACACTGGGGCAATAGTGCCTGTGAGAACAGGTTGCAACTCTGAGGAGATGGCACTCTAAGTTTTACAATCTGTAGCCTCTGCACCTCACAGTAAAATACCATGTAATAGCACCTCACTGCCATGTGGCAGGGTCAGTATTCTGTGTAAAAGGATTGTCTTATTAGTAAGGACAGGTGTTCTAGCTCATTAATACATAATCATTGAGCTCCTAGTTTGCTTGGCACTGGGGACAAAATTGTGAGTAATATAGACAAGATCATTGCCCTCCTGGAATGTAGGAGGACTATACCATTCAACAAGAAATTATAAGTATGGTGACTCTTAATGAAAGTTATTGCCATTCCTTTTTCCCTTTTCTGTGTTTAATCCAGTGGTTCTCAAAGTGTGTTCTCTGGACCAGCAGCATCAGCCTCACCTTGGGACTTGTTAGAAATACACATTCTCAGACCCCCACCTGCAACATCCTAATTCAGAAACTGTCAGAGTGGGGCCAATCAGTATTTTGACAAGCCCTCCAGATGATGATCTTGATGCATGCTCAAGTTTGAGAACCACTATTTTAACCTAATCAAGTAGAAATCCATGGTAGCTGAATCAGGATCAAAGGAAAACATTAATAAGAAGATAAGAAAATGTTATTAAACCTCATACTACTGGCTTCATAGTAAACTGCGCTGGAGAATGTGGTCTTGAGGCCAAAGTAGAGTATCTACTTTTTCTCCACATCCGTACCTTGGAGCCTGCCTATGCTGAGAGGTGGGTCTTCTAATTCAGGAAACTCCCAGCCTGCTACATGCAGTAATGCTGAACTACTTTATAAACTCAGCAGTACAAGAAGTTTCAAGACTTCACTGTCCATCCAAAGGAAGACTTGAGCAGATCAGCTTACCCCAGGGGAGTGGAAGTAAAGGAGGCCCCCTTCTTACATCCTGTATTAGTCTATACACATTACACACTGCTATAAAGAACTACCTGAGACTGCATAATTTATGAAGAAAAGAAGTTTAATTGATTCACAGTTCCACAGGCTGTATAGGAAGCATGTCTAGGAGGCCTCAGGAAACTTACAATCATGGCAGAAAGGTGAAAGGGAAGCAAGCACATCTTACCATGGTGGAACAGGAGGAAAGTGCAAAGGGGGAAATTCTGCACACTTTCAAACAACCATATCTCAGGAAAACTCACAATCATGAGAAGAGCAAGGGGGAAATTCACCCCCATGATCCAATCACCTCCCACCAGGTCCATCTCCCAACACTGAGGATTATAGTTCAACCTGAGATTTGGATGGGGACACAGAGCCAAACTGTATCATTCCAACCCTGGCCCCTCCAAAATCTCATGTCCTCCTCACATTTCAAAACACAATCATGGTTTTCCAACAGTCCCCCAAGTCTTTGCTCATTTCAGCATTAACTCAAAAGTCCAAGTCCAAAGTCTCATCTAAAACAAGGTGAATCCCTTCCTCCTATGAGCCTGTAAAATCAAAAGCAAATTAGTGACTTCCAAGATACAATGGGGGTACAGGCATTGGGTAAATACTCCCATTCCATAAGGGAGAAATTGGCCCAAACTAGAGGCTACAGGCCCCATGCAAGTCTGAAACCTAGCAAGGTCATCATTAAATCTTATAGCTCCAAAATAATCTCCTTTGACTCCATGTCTCACATCCAGGCCACACTGATGGAAGGGGTGGGCTACCAAGGCCTTGGGCTGCCCCATCTCTGTGGCTCTGCAGGGTACAGCCCCCTAGGCTGCTTTCATGAACTGGTGTTGAGTGCCTGCAGCTTTTCCAGGTGTATGGTGCAAGCTGTCAGTGGGTCTACCATTATGGGGTCTGAAGGATGGTGGCTCTCCTCTCAGCAGCACTAGGAAGTGCCCCAATGGGGACTCTGTGAGAGCTCCAACCTGACATTTCCCCTTCAACTGACCTAGAAGAGGTTTTCCATGAGGTCTTCATCCTGGAGCAGACCTCTGCCTGAACATCCAGGCATTTCCATACATCCTCTAATATCTAAGCAGAGGACCCCAAAATTCAACTGTTGATTTCTGTGCACCCGCAGGCCACATATCACATGGAAGCTGCCAAAGTTTGGAACTTGTGCCCTCTGAAGCAATGGCCTGAGCTGTATGTTGGCTTCTTTTGACCATGGCTGGAGCTGGAGTGGCTGGGTGCAGGGTGCCATGTCCTGAGGCTGCACAGAGCAGCAGGGCCCTGGGTCTGGCCCATGAAGCCACTTTTTCCTCCTAGGCCTCAGGGCCTGTGATGGGAAGTGCTGCCACAAAGGTCTCTGAAATGCCCTGGAGGCATTTCCCCCATTGTCTTGGCTATTAACATTCAGCTCTTCTCTACTTATGCAAATTTCTCTGCTACCTTGAATTCCTCCCCAGAAATGTTTTCTTCTTTTCTATTGCATGGTTGGGCTGCAAATTTTCTAAACTTTTATGCTGTGCTTCCCTTTTAAATATAATTCTAGTTACAGGTTATTTCTTTGTCTATACAAATGACTGTAGGCTTTTAGAAGAAGCCAGGCCACATCTTGAACACTTCGCTGCTTAGAAATTTCTTCTGCCAGGTACCCTAAATCATCTCTCTCAAGTTAAAAGTTCCAGAGATCTCTAAGGCAGGGGCACAATGCCACCAGTCTCTTTGTTAAAGCATAGAAAGAGTAACCTTCACTCCAATTCCCAATAAGTTTCTAATCTCCATCTAAGACCACTGCAAACTAGACTTCATTGTCCATATCACTATCAGCATTTCGATTACAACCATTCAACAAGTCTAGGAAGTTCCAAACATTTCCTCATCTTCTGGTCTTTTTCTGTTCCTTCCAAACTGTTCCAACTTCTGCCTATTACCCAGTTCCAAAGTCACTTCCAGATTTTCAGGTATTTTTATAGCAATGTCCCACTTCTCTGATAATAATTTTCTGTATTAGTCCATTCTCACACTGCTATTAAGAACTACCTGACTCACTTTTGTAATCCCAGCACTTTGGGAGGCAGAGGCAGGCAGATCACTTGAGGTGAGGGGTTTGAGATTAGCCTGGACAACATGGTGAAACCTCATCTCTAGTAAAATACAAAAATTAGCTGGGTGTGATGGTGGTCACCACTAATCCCAGCTACTAGGGAGTCTGAGGCAGGAGAATCGCTTGAACCCAGGAGGCAGAGGTTGCCTTTTTCCCCTACCTGCATTTAGCAGCAATGTTTTCTAGGTTGGAGTAGAGCTCTAGATCTGCTTATGCAGACACATCTTGTTCCAAACTGAGCTCATCATTTTTACTCCTAATCACCCCTTCTTCTATGTTCCCTGTAATAGGCAGATAAAGCAGAATGGAATAAATGCTAGATTGATAAACAAAGCAGAAACCCCTGCTAAGGCAATTCACACACCATGTACCCCCAATATCTCTATGCAATTGTCAGAGTTCCTTCAGCCACTCCAAAATATAGCATTCCTCATTCCCCACTTGAATTCTTAACCAATTGAGAAATGAGACAAAACAGGCAGCAGATGGAGAAACAAAACACCCCTTTATTCATGATTAACATCAGGTTGGAGGATACTGCCTAGTTTAAGAGCCAGAATGAGCTTACTAGTTCCTCCAGCTTCAGCGTTGGAAGAATTCATACAAGGGAAAATTTGAGTATTCAGAGGAAGCACTTACCGAGGTTTCTGCTTCCCACTCATCCAAGCAGTGATGGAAAGAGAGACCAAATCATTGAAATTCATGGCTCTTGATAGACTACCTCCAGCTTTTTTAGATATGTTAGCTAAAGGGCATTCTTTAAACTACCCTTCTTTTCTATAAATTGAATAGTGTAAGGTGAGGATGAAAATTCAAGTAAGGGAACAAATAGTCGTGAGGACCCAGGGTAGGAAGAATCAATTTGACCTGAGAGTTTGGAGAAAGGTTTGACATAGAGATGATGGATGAGGTGGATCTTGAAAAAGAAGCTAGTGTTTACTAGGAAGAGAAAGAATGCATTATCTGTAGAAAGATGGTAGGTGCAGAAGTGTGGTGGTGAAGGAGGGAGGAGTTCACCTTTTATGGGAGAATGTCCACTGTGTCTTGAATATAGAATATGTGGGTAAGTTTGGGAGTAGGAATCTTCTAATTAGATAAAGGGCAAGGAAAAGTGTATATTTGGGACGAAGGATGGCCAATGATGAGGGCATCTCTCAGGCATTATCCTGGCAGGGACAAGAAGTTGGGTCTTTGGAGAAAGTTCTCTTGCTGATGAAGGAAATTGACCCTCTAATGGTCCCGCTGCTCTCAGGTGAGCTACCAGAGCTGGGGTCCTGGCTTCTTCAACTGGGACAGAAGAAGCTTACTCTTTTACAAAGCATCATGTCAATTCACAGGGTGGTTGAGTGAGAGTTGTTACTTGAAACTCTTCACAGGCACTTACATTTTCTAAAGAGATAGGCAAAATGCCAGAGTAGAAATGGGAATCTTTTGAACTTATAAAACACAGTTAAGTTTCATCTTTCAGGGTCAAAGGCGTGAGTGACTTTATTTTTTCCAGAAATTGCTCACAAAAGCCACTTTGCAAGGTCTGGCATGCTGGATGTGTCACATCAAGGGCACTTGTGTTTTGTCTTTGGAAGAGAAAGTACTGCCGCCACCCCCCTTTTGTTTTAAGAAACAAGTGCTTCTGATGTTGGGAGCGCAGTGCTGGGTCATTTTCTCCTGGGAAGCTTTTCTTTTTCCCACAGAGGCTGTGGAAAATAGGAATTTCTGCAAAAGGATCAGGAAGATGTGAGGAGTGGGATGTGCATATCCCTGTTCTTCCCCAAAGAGCTGACAACACTGGCTTGGAGGAAAATACATAAAGAGTATCCAGAATGTGCCAGACAGTTTAGTCACTTTTTAAAGAATCATAAAAAATAGGATATTTCTGTTCTTATTATACAGGTGAGGAAATTGAGCACCAGGACCATTTAGTTTATGATGCCACGACTCGTGCTCTTTCTAAGGTACCACATGTTTCCTCTGGAGTATTGCACCAGAAATTAGGTACAATCTTCATTTTTCCTTCTTCTCCTCCTAAACCATATTTCTGCATCTATTCTTTCACCCTAAGCCAGTGGCCCACCATTTCCTTGTTCTTGGTAGATCTGGGGAAAAGTCTTCAAGGTATGCCTTTAAAGAAACAGGACTAATGTTTGTTCAACATCCAGAGGACTAGTGTCCCATGGCTAGGTACTAACTCACACAATCAATGGTGCTGTTATAACATTTCCAAGACTTTCCTTAGACATTGCTTTCTAGGTGTGAGCATCATCAGAAGCATCACTGCATTATAACTAAAACTTCTCTTTAATGTTCATATGTTAAAAATTTTAAATTAAGATCTGCTCCTTAAAGATAATTTGGCTTTTTTAAAATTTAAAAATGAAATTGTCCACATTCCTATTAAGCACCACAGTAATACCAGGTGTTTTCTTTTCTAATGTTTATAGTTAAACCATTTTTGAACCAGGACATCTGAATTCTGACTCCTTCAGCTATAATTTGTATCCATAGCCAAGTTATGTAATTTATTTTATTTTATTCTTTTGTGAGACAGTCTCGCTCTGTCACCCAGGCTGGAGTGCAGTGACATGACCTCGGCTCACTGCAATCTCCACCTCCTGAGTTCAAGTGATTCTCCTGCTTCAGCCTCCCTGAGTAGCTGGGATTATAGGCACATGCCACCAAACCTGGCTAATTTTTGTAGTTTTAGTAGAGACACGGTTTCACCATGTTGGCCAGGCTGGTCTCTAACTCCTGATGTCTGGCGATCTGCCTACTTCTGCCTCCCAAAGAGCTGGGATTACAGACTTGAGCCACTGTGCCTGGCCAAGTTATGTAATTTATCTGAGCCTCAGTCTGCTGCTTTGCTCATGGTTGGCATGAGGATGAAATAAAGGACTGCATGGAAAGTGCCTGCCACAGAATTGCTCTTTAGTAGCCACCTTCACTGCCATCCAAGCTTACGAATCTGCACTTAGTTGATGGTGAACATTGTTAGTTGAATGGAATTGGAAGTGAGTGGCTCATTCACAAAACTGACAGGCTATGAAACCAGTTTGGACAAGCTTTGCTTTTCTTAAGAAGGTTGAAGACAGCTGTTGTATTCATTGGAATCATAAACTGATGCCACATGTTATATGCTCTGTCTTCTAAGCAACATACTGGCTTTTCATTTTGAGATTTTGACATTAAAGAAAAATTACAGTTGAGCAGAATGTAAGTCCCATTGGGCAGGAGTCTTCTCTCTTTTATGTATTTCTTGTATTACCAGTCCCTGGAGCAATAGCTGGCACATGATAAGCTTTCAGTATCTACTAGTTGAACAAATGAATGGTTAAATAGGCACTCAACAATTTTCTAAAGGAATACACACTGTGCTTTCCATCCACTCACTCATTCATTCAAAAACATGCATACTGTGTTTACCATGTTCTTGGCATTATGCCATGTCTCTGTGGCGGGGTCGGATGGGAACTGGGCATGGACCCTGACCTCCAGGAGCTTGTAGGGCAATAAGGGAGATAAACCATGTTATAAGTGCCTCTATTCCAAGAGTGAAATAATAAGTGAGGAGAAAGGTACTTAGACAATATGATGGGAGTTTCTGGGGGGGAGACATCACTGGTAGCTTGTTGAACAAGGGTGTCAATAACATTTGAACAGACTTTTAAAGGTTGTGTATATTCTTTGTTTGTTTGGTCAATGAAGAAAAAAGTCAGCTATTTGTAGAAAAATGAATTATATTCTCTCTCTTTCTCTCTCTCTCACACACACACACACAAACACACACACACACACACACACACACACCTGTTAACTGAATTGACCAGCCTTATAACTTAAACAACCATTTGATTTATTCAAAATAATGCATCTTTTTTGAGTGTCAGTGCTCCTGCACATATTTCTGTGGCAAATGAGAAATTAGCCTGGCTAATTCTTACTTCAAAAATTCATTAAAACTATGCATCAGTGCCAACATTCCCTTGCTTCCTTCCCCTTCTCTTCTTCATTAAAACGCAGCAATTATGCAATCCTATTCCTCTGCCCAGGGATCATTCTAAAAGTGTCCTTCTGCAAATGCTGCTGCTGCTGCTGCTGATGATGGTGATGATGGTGATGGTGACGATTGGCACCATGGACAACAGGGGACATGGGCAGCCAGCAGGAGCTCCTCTCCTAAGTCCGGTTTGGAAAAATGCTTTGTCTGGGATGGGCCATGAATCACTGCCAGTCCCAGCTGCATGGAAGAGCAGGAGTCAAAGGGGGAAGAGAAAAGGAAGCAGCAAGAGGAAGGCAGAGTGGTAAGTTGAATGGATGAACCAGTACATCAGGGACTATTAGAGCTCTCAAGAAGCTTTGCTCTAATGTGATCTAATGTTCACTAATATGCACATGGTACAGGTAAAGGAACTGGGGTCAGCACAGTGGCCTGACCTGCTCAGGAGCATGCGGCTGGAGGTGAGAACACCGCAGTTAGCACCATGCTTACTTTTCCGTAGCTGCTGTGTCCTAACTCCCAAGTGGAGCAGTGGGAGGTGAGTAGTCACAAAGTGAGGCCCTGGACCAGTCCATTCACAGGTGGGATTTCTTTCTGCCTGGCTGCCTTCTGAGTGACCAAATGGACACATAGTATCTGGATCCTGGAAACAAACAGGGTTTTTGCCTTTGAGAACTAGCCCATGAAGAAGGAAGGCTGTGAGCAAAGGGGTGGGTGAGCCTGAATGAAGCACCTGTTGAGCAGCAAGAATAAAAATATAGAGAAGCACAGTTCCACCAGCAACAGGCATTACCACCTTGATATCTGTTATGCCTAAACTCAATGCTTTCCAAACTAGGCATTGAACTACACCAAATGAAAGCAAACAGAACAGCCTCTCAAACTCCATCCTCCCCTCAGTCTCTCTCAAACACGCTAAATCTCTCAATTCTCCAACCTTCCCCAACCCTCTTTCAAACCCCCAACCTCCCAGAGACCCACAACTCACACACAAAACAACTTTGTGGAGTTGCCAACAGCCTGATTATGGCCAACTTTATTTTCTTCACCTTGAGTGTGAGGCATGTTCTGGTCTGAGGACTGTCTCCTCCCTCCTCACTGTGCCCTTCATGGGCTCCTTGGCAAGATTAGGACAGGATGCTCCCTTCACTTCTCAGGGGCTGCAGGAAACCAGTGAGGGGTCTCTCAGGCCCTTTCCCAGCCTACTCCTTCCCCACTCTGGCTCAGTGAGGAGGTCACTTTGAGGATGCACTTAGTTTCTGGGGTGCTCACTTGGGGAGTGAACACAGTACCTGGAAGGGAGCAAAAGTCTCTCTGATACCTTTCCCCTGATTTCTATTTCTGTGTCTATTGTAGATCCCCTTATACATTCTTGGTGCTAACTCTAGATGTGGGATGGTGGTGCTCACTTGAGAGGTAGGAGGGAGACAGGGTGATGGAGCTGTTCTTAAAGATTCCACCAGCATCAAAATCTGTTACAACCTTTCTAATACTTTTGTTCTTTTTCAGTCTTTTTTTTTTTTAACCAAGTAATGACAGGACAAAAACAAAACAAAACAAAACAACAAAAAAAAACCTTTTATCTCACCGGTCCCCAACCTTCTTGGCACCAGAGATGGGTTTTGTGAAAGATAGTTTTTCCATGGACAGTTTGGGGGATGGTTTTGGGACAAAACTAGTCCAGCTCAGATCATCAGGCATTAGTTATATTCTCACAAGGAGCATGCAACCTAGATCTCTCGCATGTGCGGTTCACAATAGGATTTGTACTCCTGTGAAAATCTGCTGTTGCCATTGATCTGACAGGTGGTTGAGCTCAGGCCGTAATGCTGGCTTGCCTTCTGCTCACCTCCTGCTATGCAGCCAGGTTCCTAACAGGCCATGGACTGGTGCCAGTCTGTGACCTGAGGGTCAGAGTCCCCTGTTTTATTCAGTGTTCTTTCCCAGCATCACAGCAGACAACATTCATGGTGTACTTACTGTGTACTAGGCACTATTCCAAGTGTTTTACATGTTTTGTATGATCCTTCTGAGGGAAGTACTCTTATTATTACACATCCGACATATGAGAAGATTGAGGTATAGAGAGGTTAAGTAACCTTCCTATGTGCCAGGTGAGGGGTGGAGGCAACATTGGAAGTGAGGCAGTCTAACTGCAAAGTGTGTGCTCTTAATGGGCTCTCTGTCTTTTTGTTTCAGTCTTACACTGTGGCTCCTTAAATCTTAGAAGCTAAGGATTTGATATCCTGGGTTCTTCCTGTAATAATTTCCCCATGTACTTTTTATTTTTTTATTTTTGAGAAACAGTCTCACTCTGTTGCCCAGGCTGGAGTGCAGTGGTGTAATCTCGGCTCACTGCAACTTTTGCCTCCCGGATTCAAGCGATTCTCCTGTCTCAGCCTCACAAGTAGCTGGGATTACAGGTATGAGCACCACATCCAGCTAATTTTTGTATTTTTAGTAGAGACAGGGTTTCGTCATGTTGGCCATGCTGGTGTTGAACTCTGGACTCAGGTGATCCACCAACATCAGCCTCCCAATGTACTGGGATTACAGGCATGAGCCACCGTGCCTGACCTCCTCATATTTTTGTTTGAATGGTGCAGATCATGGAATACAAGGTACATGTGGAAGCTGAGGGGGAGAAAAGCCATCAATGACTCAACATATCTAGTGACTTTACACATCATAAATATTTTGAGAATTTACACATTTACACATCATAAATATTTTGAGAAGATTAATTTGAAAAGCATGGTAAGATAAGACCATTATTTTATGGAGAGACAGGTCCCTATCATTTTGTTGGGTCCTGTGGGTTATTTATGTCTGGCTGCTTCTTTGCTTCTGATGAGTCACCTGAGTCAAGTCAGGACTGAAACAGGAATGGACAGATCAAGGGAGTACAAGGCCTGTGGGCCCACGTGTCTCCACTCTCCAGTCTTTAATATGTGGCAGATGAAGCTCATCCATTATGGCCATATTTTCTGGTGAATCCAGATGCTGCCTCAGGCTTCTCAGTCTTCTACTAATAAAGAAGCTTTTACTGCAGAGTAAAGTTTGCATAGAAGACAAAATCCACTTACTGTGGCTAACTTAAAAATAATGAGAGGGATATAAGCATAGATCAGCACAAAGCTAGGTAACCTGAATTACAAAATGTGGCATGCTATCTGAGATTTGAAGGCCCCAACTCCTTCCTGCCCCACATCTATGTTTTTTTGTGGTGAGTACAAGCTAAGCAAGAGGTGTCCAATCTTTTGACTTCCTTGAACCACTTTGGAAGAAGAAGAGTTGCCTTGGGCCACACATAAAATACACTAACAATAGCTGATGAGCAAAAAACAAAACAAAACAAACAAAAACAAACAAAACACACACACACACACCTCACAATGTTTTAAGGAAGTTTAAGAATTTATGTTGGGCTGCATTCAAAGCCATCCTGGGCTGCATGCAGCCTGTGGGCTGGGAGCTGGACAAGCTTGAGCTAAGCGCATAATCCATGAGCACAGCTGAGACTTCTGGAAGCCTTGAAATCCACGTTCAAGAAAGCTCAAGGCATTCCTTCTTCTGTCTTTTGAAGGGTAGACTTTCAATTCTAGAGGTGTCTTTTGCATCATTAAACCCCACCCCTGGGTAGAACTTACCTCACCCCAAGTGTGTGCTGATATCCCTGGGCTATGGAAGGGTAGTTATCTTCCCAGTAAAAGACAGAAAACATGAACAGGGGAGAGCATTTCAGTAAAGCAGACCTCCTTCATGGAGCAAAGGTGTCCCATATCTTAACTCACTCATGTATGGGTCTTACTACGTTCTGGGCACCACTCTAAGCCTCTTGCACGTAACTCATTGGGTTCCTCACAATAATCATATGTCGATGGTTGTATCCTTATTACTGATGGGGTGACTGAGGTACAGAGAGGTTATGTAATTTGTCACAGGTTATATAGCAAATAAATGCCAAAATGGACCTAGAATCCAAGCAGTCTGGTTTCTGAGCTATATGGTTCTCATGTTACTAATTAATAGCCATAGATGAGAAATGACAGAAAGTCCCAACCACAATGACAGTAAGGCTGTCTTAGGAAAGGAAGAGCTGTTCTGTTATACCTGACCACATATCTGGTGGGCTTATGCTTGGGTTTTGTAAGGAGGACTTGATACTGGGGCTAGAGGTGAAGGAAGGCATATTAATAAAGTACTTGGTATGTGCCACAGACTATGTTGAGTGCCTTTACAAGTGGTTTCTCCTATTTCTTCGTTTATGTCCTTCCATTATCCTTCTCTCACAAATGATCCCTGGGAAGGAAATTAACTCTTTCAAGCACATTCAGCTAGACAGGGGTGGAATTAGAATCCAAAGCCCACTCTATCTGCCTTTGGACTTAGTATTTCATTCCACTCTAGGGAGTTAAAGGTGAACATCCATCTCCAAAGGAAAAAAAGGAAGTTAACTTGGTAATTTAGAACTCTGGCACTTTGTCATTTGAAGGACTCCTTTAATATCCAATCCTGAAGATCTAGCACCATCTCCTAGCTTCTCTGGGACTTGGGGAGAGATAGTGAGAGGCTGGTAGGGATGGGGAGAACTTGTGAAATCTTTGCTAGATTTATCAGAAGCCAGTAATTACTGAGCCAGTATTAGTGATCCTGGACTACTCTCTGTGGTCCATGACCTAAGCCAAAGTTTCGCTAGAAGGCAATTAAATGTTCCAACTTAAAATAAGTTAGACTTAAGAAAAGAGAAAGAAATAACAAAGTGTAGAAGCTCAAACTTAAGATAATCCTTCATTTTGAGCTGCTTTCTGAAACTGAGAATGAGAGTGAGATCAGCATTTTCTGCCTATTTTATTGGGAAGTGAGTAATGGCTTCTTAGAAGTGCTGAAGCTCTGTCATTGTCAAGGTTACAGCCTAATAGTTTATTAAGGGGGAATAGAAGTGCTGTTTGGGCAGAGCATCTGTGTCCCTGAGTCCATCTCGACTTACCTAAACTTTAACATTCTTTCGAATAGTCTCTGATTTTTCCTTTGGAAGATCTCAGTATTTCCCCGCTAACTACCAGGCCAAGTTGAGGGGCTGCCTGACATCTAGACTCTCATTCTCAGCATTATTAAAAATTGAATTTCTCGAACAGAAAACCAAACACTGCATGTTCTCACTTATAAGTGGGAGCTGAACAATGCGAACACGTGGACACAGAGAGGGGAACAACACTTACTGGGGCCTGTCAGAGGAGGGTGTGGATGAGAGCATTAGGGAAAAGAGCTAATGCATGCTGGGCTTAATACTTAGGTGATGGGTTGATAAGTGCAGCAAACCGCCATGGCACATGTTTCCCTATGTAACAAGCCTGCACGTTCTGCACATGTACCCTGGAACATTAAACAAATAAAATAATTATAAAAAATAATTAATTTAAAAAATTGGATTTCTCAATCCTTTGACTTCCCTTGACTTTATTGACCCAAGTTCCTAAAAATTCCCAGTCCACGGAAAGTGGTATTTCTGAAAAGAAAATCTTAGAGGTTATAGGAGCCACTTTATTTTCTGTCTGTTCATCCAGCCACCCATCCATCTATCCATCCATCCATCCATCCATCCATCCATCCATCCATCCATCCAACTATCCATCCACCCATCCATCCATCCAGCCATCCATCCATCCATCCAACCATCCATCCATCCATCCATCCATCCATCCATCCATCCATCCATCATGAAGACTCACTGAGTGCCCATCCTATGAAAGCTGGAGCAATGAAAAGCGTAAAGTATAAAGGCATGAGGTTGTTACAAGCTTGGTCTGTTTGAGGGCCAGAAAGGAGACCAATGTGATTAGAGGGTAGGGAAATAGAGGGATACAAATGAGAGAGGCAGGGGCCACCAGAGCAAATGTTGTGGACTTCAATCTAATTTCAATAGAATGTTACTGCAGTGTTCTACGCAGAAGGCTGCTCTGAGCTGATTTTATTTTAAGACTACTCTCTACCTTCTTTTTGAGAACAGATTACAAACTACAAACAGAGAGGCTAGTTAAGAGGCATTACAACAACCCAAGCAAGATGATGACTTGGCTGGTGGTAGGGGACAGCAGTGGAGTCTGAAATAAGCAATTGTATTAACAGGCAATTTGTAGGTAATGCCAACAGAACTTGCTGATGGGCAAGAGGCAGACAGGTAAGGAAAGAGAGAGGAATGTCAGATTTTCGGTTTCAGTAACTGAATAACTGCTGAGAAAGGGCAAGCTGAGGTTTGGGCAAGATCAGAGAATCTAAGGCTTTTTCAAGTTTAACTGTCCTTGACCCTCAGTTGAGGCAGAAAGCAGATGCAAAGCTGTCCCCACTGCTTAGCCTAGACTGTATTTTAAGATGTTCTTTGGGGAGCAGCTGCAGCAGTCACAGGACCAAAGTCTGAGTGTGCATGAAGCTCCGATGAGGGCTGAGAGGCAAGAATCTTGGAATCTGGGCCAAGTCCTGGAGCTCATTTGCTGAGCTGGCGCAGGCAGCAGTGGAGACTTTCTCTGAGACTAGGCTGCCTGGTCTAGAGCCACATCCCACATCTTGTATTGTGTCCTTTGCTGCCTAAAGGGCACACAGCGACTAATTAGGGGATGTCAAGAGCCACCTTTAGTGCCTTGGAAAAATCTGGACTGGAGAAATTATCACCATTTCAATCACTTTCATTTATGCAGTGGTGTTAGGGTTTACTATGTATGTTCACATACATTATATCATTTGTTTCTTGTTATAATCTGGAAGAAGTAGATTCACTTGTCTGTATTTTATATATGGAGAAACTCTTTTTTTTTTCTTTCTACATTCATTTTTGGTTGAGGAGGTACATGTGAAAGTTTGTTACATGGGTAAATTGTGTGCTGTTGAGGCTTGATGTACGAACGATTTCATCACCCAGGTAGTGAGCATAGTATTTAATAGGTAGCCTTCCAACCCACGCTCCCTTCCCACCCTCCCTGCTCAAGCAGGCCCCAGTGTCTGTGGTTCCTATCTTTGTGTCCATGTGTAGTCAATGTTTAGCTCCCACATGAGAATATTCACTATTTGTTTTTTTCTTCCTGTGTTAATTTGCTCAGGATTATGGCCTCCAGCTGCATCCCTGTTTCTGAAAAGGACACAATTTCATTCTTTTTTATGACCATGTAGTATTCCATGGTGTATATGTACATCGTTTACATTTACATATACCATGGAATATGTATATGTAAAGTAGAAAGATGTAGCCTCTGTCTCATCAATCCCAGCATTGATTGTCTGACTGATTGATTCTGTATAGGTCACATCATTATTTCTAGACTGATCACTGAGTCAGGTGCATCTAATGTTCTGACTGGCCAGGCCTAAGCCATATCCCCACCATGGGTACCAAAGACAGAAACTGAGGTTTGGGAAGGGGATAGTTCTTTATAGAAAAATAAGGATATCACCACCAAGAGAAAGGCTACTGAGCACTTACACAATATAACTTTCATGAGCATCCCTGTGAAGAGACTACTAAACAGGCTTTGTGTGAGCAATAAAGCTTTTAATCACCTGGGTGCAGGCGGCCTGAGTCCAAAAAGAGAATCAGCGGAGGGAGATAGGGGTGGGGCCGTTTTATAGGATTTGGGTAGGTAGAGGAAAAAGGGGGGTTGTTCTCTGGCGGGCAGGAGTGGGGGTCACAAGGTACTCAGTGGGGGAGCTTTTGAGCCAGGATGAGCCAGGAGAAGGAATTTCACAAGACAATGTCATGAGTTAAGGCAGGAACAGGCCATTTTCACTTCTTTTGTGGTGAAATATCATCAGTTAAGGCAGGAACCAGCCGTCTGGATGTGTACATGCAGGTCACAGGGGATATGATGGCTTAGCTTGGGCTCAGAGGCCTGACATTCCTGTCTTCTTATATTAATAAGAAAAATAAAATGAAATAGTGGTAAAGTGTTGGGACGGTGAAACTTTTGGGGGATGGTATGGAGAGATAATGGGCGATGTTTCTCAGGGCTGCTTCGAGCGGGATTAGGGGCAGCGTGGGAACCTAGAGTGGGAGAGATTAAGCTGAAGGAAGATTTTGTGGTAAGGGGTGGTATTGTGGGGTTGTTAGAGGAAACATTTGTCATGTAGAATTATTAGTGATGGCCTGGATATGGTTTTGTATGAATTGAAAAACTAAATGGAATAAGAGAAGGAGAAAAACAGGTATTAAAGGACTAAGAATTGGGAGGACCTAGGACATCTAATTAGAGAGTGCCTAAGGAGATTTAGCATAGTCCTGCCAGCAAAGATTATTTATTTAAAGAGTTAAGAGTGGCGGTTTGGGGATAGCACCAGGAGATATCAGCTGTGATGGCTTGGAGAAACAGTGTAAACTGGCAGTGTAAACAAGAGCAGGGCATGTATGAGTAGTTGAGAATGGTGAATAGGAGTGTGACTAGACAGAAGACAGTAGGGATGACAAGTTTTTGGGGGCACAGTCCAAGTTGGTCTGGTATCTGGAATGAGATTGGGGCCTAATAAAAAGGAGCATCTATACGGGAGCTTCAATGGGCTGTACTTTGTAGTATTCTGAGGACAGGCCTGAATTCTGAGAAGGGAAAGTGGTAAAAGTTTGTCTATTCCTTTTTAAGTTGGTGGCTGAGCTTGGTGAGGTGTGTTTTTAAAGACCTTTAGTCTGTTCTACTTTTCCTGAAGACTGAGGACTGTAAGGGATATAAAGGTTTCACTGAATACTAAGATCCTGAAAAACTGCGGCTGATTTGACTAACAAAGGCTGGTGTGTTATCAGACTGTACAGAAGTGGGAAGGCTAAACTGAGGAATATGTCTGACAGAAGGGAAGAAATGACTACGGTGGCCTTCTCAGACCTTGTAGGAAAGGCCTCTACTTATCTAGTGAAAGTATCAACTTAGACTAAGAGGTATTTTAGTTTTTGTGACTCGAGGCATGTTGAGTAAAGCTAATTTGCCAGTCCTGGGTGGGGGCAAATCCTTGAGCTTGATGTGTAGGGAAAGGAAGGGGCCTGAATAATCCTCGAGGAGTAGTAGAATAGCAGATGGAACACTGAGAAGTTATTTCCTTGAGGATAGATTTCTACGATGGAAAGGAAATGAGAGGTTTAAGAGGAGAGCTAGTGGCTTGTACTATAGCATAGCCTGCCTTTGCTGGTGTGTGATGATTAGGCCTGGTGGAACTGCCATCAATAAACTAAGTGTGATCAGAGTGACAAACAGGAAAGAAGGAAATGTGGGGAAATGGGGTGAACGTCAGGTGGATCAAAGAGATGCAGTCATGAGGGTCAGGTGTGGTATCAGGAATAATGTGGGAGGCCGGATTGAAGTCCAGGTGAGGAACAATGGTAATTGTGGGAGACTCAACAAAGAGTGAGTACAGCTGAAGGAGCCAGGGAGCAGAAAGTACATGCATCAGGTGTGAGGAAGAAAATAGATTTTGGAAATTATGAGAACTGTAGAGAGTGAGTTGAGCATAGTTTGTGATTTTAAGGGCCTCTAAAAGCATTAGGGCGGCAGCAGCCACTGCATGGAGACACAATGGCCAGCTTAAAACAGTAAGGTCAAGTTGTTTGGACAAAAAGGCTACAGGACAGGATCCTGGTCCTTGTGTAAGAATTCTGACTGCACAGCCCTGCACTTCAGCTGTGTGTAATGAAAAGGGTTGGGATGAGTCAGGGAGAGCTAGAGTGGGGGCAGTCTCTAAAGTTGTCTTCAAGGAATGGAAAGAGGAGTGGGGAAAGGATTTAGGATCTATGAGGTCAGCTGGGTTTCCTTTTGTGAGTTGATGTAATGGTTTTGTTAGGATGGCAAAACCAGGTATCTAAACTTGAAAGTATCTAACCATGCCTAGGAAGGAAAGGAGTTGTTTTGTAGAAGGGGTTGGGGTTTGAGAGATTAGTTGGACACGATCGGTAGGGAGAGCACGTGTGTTTTCATGAGAATTAGGCTGAGATAGATAACAGATAAGGAAGAAATTTGGGCTTGACTGAAGTAATGGGGGCTGTCTGTGAAGCTTTGCAGCAGTACAGCTTAGGTAATTTGCTGAGCCTGATGGGTGTCAGGGTCAGTCTAACTGAAAACGAAGAGAGGCTGGGATGAAGGGTGCAAAGGAATAGTAAAGAAAAGCATGTTTGAGATCTAGAAGAGAATAATGGATTGTGGAGGGAGGTATTGAGGATAGGAGAGTATATGGGTTTGGCACCATGGGATGGATAGGCGAAACAATTTGGTTGATAAGGCATAGATCCTGAACTAACTTGTAAGGCTTATCTGGTATTAGGACAGGTAAAATGGGGGAATTGTAAGGAGAGTTTATAGGCTTTAAAAGGCCAGGCTGTAGCACACAAGTGATAACAGGCTTTAATACTTTCAAAGCATGTGTGGGATGGGATATTGGCATTGAGCAGGGTAAGGGTGATTAGGTTTTAATAAGATGGTAAGGGGTGCATGATCGGTCACCAAGGAGGGAGTAGAGGTATTTTATACTTGTGGGTTAAGGTCGCGGAATACAAGAGGAGGACACAAAGGAGGCTTTGGATTGGGAAGAAGGGCAGCAATGAGATGTAGCTGTAATCTAGGAATAGTCAGGGAAGCAGATAATTTAGTTAAAGTGTCTCAGCCTAATAAGGGAACTGGGCAGGTGGGGATAATTAAAAGGAGTGCTTAAAAGAGTATTGTCTAAGTTGGCACCAGAGTTGGGGAGTTTTAAGAGGTTTAGAAGCCTGGCTGTTAATACCTACAACAGTTATGGAGGCAAGGGAAACAGGCCTTTGAAAAGAAGGTAATGTGGAGTGGGTAGCCTCCGTATTGATTAAGAAGGGGGACGGAATTACTTTCCACTGTGAGAGTTACCTAAACTCGGCGTCCGTGATGGTCTACAGGACTTAAGAGGTGATCAGGCAGCATCAGTCTTCAGCCGCTAAGCCGAGAAGATCTGGGAAGGAGTCAGTCAGAGAGCCTTGGGCCAGAGTTATAGTCGCTCTGGGAGTGGCTGCAAGGTGAGTTGAACAGTCTGATTTCTCGTGGGGTCCTGCACAGATGAGACATGGCTTAGGAGGAATCCTGGGCTGTGGGCATTCCTTGGCCTGGTGGCCAGATTTCTGGCACTTGTAGCAAGCTCCTGGGGAAGGTGGTTCTGGAGGAACGCCTGGCCACTGCGGTTTAGGTGTTTGGAAGTTCTTGTGTGCTGGAGATGTGGCTGGGGTTTGTCTCACAGTGGAGGCAAGGAATTGCAACTCAGAAATATATCGCTACTTGGCTGCCTCTATTATTGTACACCTTGAAGGCAAGGTTAATTAAGTCCTGTTGTGTGGTTTGAGGGCTGGAATTTAATTTTTGGAGTTTTATTTAATATCGGGTGCAGACTGGGTAATAAAATGTATATTGAGAATAAGATGGACTTTTGACTTTTTAGGGTCTAGGGCTGTAAAGCGTCTCAGGGTTGCTGCCAAATGAGCCATAAACTGGGCTGGATTTTTATGTTTGACGAAAAAGAGCCTAAATGCTATCTGATTTGGGATAAAGAAAAAGGATCATTAACCTTGACTATGCCTTTAGCTTCAGCCACGTTTTTAAGAGTAAATTGCTGGGCAGGTGGGGGAAGGCTAGTCACGGAAAGAAACTGTAAGCCAGACCAGGTGTGAGGAGGGGAGATGATAAAAGAATTATAGGGTGGAGCAGTGGAGGCTGAGGAAGAATTGGGACTGGGGTCTTCCATTTTCTATCTTTGTAAATTTGAACAAGTTTTTAAACCTCTTTGATCCTATTTTCCTTTGTAAAGTGGGGATAGTAGTGTCAATCTCACAGGGTTGGATGTTTTGTCCCATTTGTGTATGCATCCATGAAACATTTATTGAGCACCTACAATGTGCCAGGCCATCTATCTAAATTACAGGTACTATTGCCTTTTAGCCTACTGCAGGGTGGTTTTAGAGGTCAGATGTAACAATATTTGCTTATTTCTGAATCCACTATTCAAAATGGTGAACATTGCAGATTCTTCAGCAAATTTTCGTATCTCTTTTCTTCTAGAAATAGTCCCTGCTCGTCCATATTTAGGGATGGGTGCAGATCCAGGCATAGCCAACCACTAGGTCCCATTCTCTTGGATGTAGTAATTGTAGTAGGGATTGGCAGGTGGCCCATGCAAGGTCAATCAGATCTATTTTGTGGGATTGTTATAAGGACATTGAGATAAAGATGTTTTCATTATCCTGGAGATGCGAAGGTATGAGGAAAGAAGTCTAAAGCTGCTGGTACCATACTTTCACCACATAGAGAAAGTGGGACTGTAGATGTGATAGAGGGGAAGGTTCTTGTCTCTACTCCTATGGTTACCATGAGGAAGGAATTTCTCATAAACAGTCTTGGCCTTTTGCCCTCATGCACTCAGACTCAGGGAAGCTGAACTACATCTGACCTGGTGGGTGTGGGAAGACAACCTAGGTAAGTGAAACCCTACATTGAGCTTTGCTCCTCCAGGGGCAGGACAGAAAGGCAAGCTGCTTCCTCCTTTTCTGCTCTTCGTCCTCTTGGAAACCAACTGCATGCCATGCAGGAGACAAAATAGCCCACCCAGTTCTGTCTGGGTGAGTAAATCTACCTAATTCTGAAATTCACAGTCCCATTTGCCTTCCATGTTAAGCAACATCCTCTCACCCAGCCTTTCTCAATAACAAAAATGGTATTTGGGTCAACCTTAGGACATTTTTTTGTTTGTTCGTTTTGATTCCTTGTTTGTTGAGACTCTTAGGAAGAAAATTGCCATTATTTGGGAGTACTCATCAGAGAATTCAGAAGTAAAAGGGTATGCTGGGGCAAATAGAAATAAGATAATGAAGGAAGATAAAGAAGGTCTTGCAAAATAAGGCTCTTGTTTCTGAGTCACTCTTGTATTTTACAAGCTACCTAGGTATTCTTTCCAGCTATTTCAACCAGTATGTTTCAATTGCACTTTACCTGTCTGAAATGGGTTTCTGTCAATGAGACTAAATAGTCCTAATATAGGTAGTTTCTTTCCTCTTTTGCAATAATATCTGGTATAGTTTCAAATTGGGCCATTCTAATAGGTGTGCAGTGGTATCTTATTGTTGTTTTAATTTGTAATTCCCTAATGGCATATGACAGTGAGCATCTTTTCATATGCTTATTCGCCATTAGTATTTCATTTGGTGAGATATCTGTTCAGATCTTTTGCCCATATTTCTATTGGGTTTTCTTTTTTTTATTATTATTATTATTATACTTTAGGTTTTAGGGTACATGTGCACAATGTGCAGGTTTGTTAAATATGTATCCATGTGCCATGTTGTTTTGCTGCACCCATTAACTCGTCATTTAGCATTAGGTATATCTCCTAATGCTGTCCCTCCCCCCTCTATTGGGTTTTCTTATTGTTGACATTTAGGAGTTGTTTATTTTGGATATCAGTCCTTTATCAGATACGTGTCTTGCAAACATTTTACCAGCATATGATTTGTCTTTGCATCCACAATGTCTGCCTCACAAGCAAAATTCTTTAATTTCAATGAAGCCCCACTTATCAATTATTTCTTTCAGAAATCATGCCTTTGGGGGCTTTATCTAAAAAGTCATTGCCAAATTGAAGGTCACATACATTTCACCTATGTTTTCTTCAAGGAATTTTATAGTATCATATTTTACATTTAGAATTATGATCCATTTGGAATTAATTTTTGTGAAAGGTATAAGGTCAGTGTCTAGACATATATATTTTTTGCATGTAAATGTGCAGTTGTTTCAGCAGCATTTTGTGAAAAGACTTGCCTTTCTCCATTGAATCACCTTTGTTTCTTTGGCGAGATCAGTTAATTATATTTCTTTGGGTCTAGTTTTGAGCTCTCTATTCTGTTCCACTGATCTACTTGTCTGTTCTTTTGCCAATAGCACACTGTTTTGATTGCTCTAGCTTTATAGTAAGTTTTGAAGTTGAGCAGCGTCTATTCTCTGACTTAGTTTATCTCCTTCAATATGATACTGGCTATTTGGGATTGTTTATATTCCCATATAAACTTGAGAGTCAGTTTGTCAATATTCCCAAAATAACTTGCTGAGATTTTTTTTATTTTTTTTATTTTATTTTTTATTTTTATTATTATACTTTAGGTTTTAGGGTACATGTGCACAATGTGCAGGTTTGTTACATATGTATCCATGTGCCATGTTGATTTCCTGCACCCATTAACTCGTCATTTAGCATTAGGTATATCTCCTAATGCTGTCCCTCCCCCCTCCCCCAACCCCACAACAGTCCCCGGAGTGTGATGTTCCCCTTCCTGTGTCCATGAGTTCTCATTGTTCAATTCCCACCTATGAGTGAGAACATGCGGTGTTTGGTTTTTTGTCCTTGCGATAGTTTACTGAGAATGATGTTTTCCAGTTTCATCCATGTCCCTATAAAGGACAGGAACTCATCATTTTTTATGGCTGCATAGTATTCCATGGTGTATATGTGCCAGATTTTCTTAATCCAGTCTATCGTTGTTGGACATTTGGGTTGGTGAGATTTTAACTGAGATTGCATGAAATTTATAAATCAACCTGGGAGAAACAGACACCTTAACAGTATTGAATCTTCCTATCCATGAACATGAAATAACTCTCCATTTATTTAGATCATTGGTTTCTTTCATCAGAGGTTTGTGGTTTTCCTGATAATGTTCTTGTATGTATTTTGTTAGATTTATACCTAAGTATTTTATTTTTTAATGCTAACATATATGATATTGGTTTTTAATTTTAAACTTCTACTGTTCTTTGCTGGCATATAGGAAAACATTGACTTTGGTATATTAATCTTATATCCTGGAACCACTTTATAGTTGCTTATTCCAGAAATTTTTTATTGTTATTGATTCTTTGAGATTTCCTAAATAAGCAATCATGTCATAAATACACAGACAATTTTATGTCTTCTTTCCTAATCTGTATACTTTAAAATCTCATTTTCTTATTTTACTATGCTATCTATTACTTCCAATATGATAGTGAATACCAGTGATGAGAAGGAACATCTTTACCTTCTTACAGATCTTAGTGGAAAGCATCTAGTTTCTCACCCTTAAGTATAATGTTAGATGTAGGTTTTTTGTAGATGCTCTTTATCAAGTTGAGGAAATTCCCCTTTATTCTTCATTTGCCAACAGTTTTTCTTATGGATGGGCATTGGATTTTGTCAAATGCTTTTTCCGTATCTGTTGATAGGATCCTGTGAATTTTCTTCTTTAATCTATTGATGTGATGGATTACGTTAATTGATTTTTTGATGTTTAAACCAGTCTTTTGTATCTGGAATAAATTTCACTTAGTAATAGTGTATAATTTTTAAATATAGATAGCTAGCTAGATAGATGCATAGATAGATAGATAGTTGGATTTAATTTGTCAGTGTATTGTTGAGGACTTTTACATCTATGCTCATGAGTCTGTAGTTTTCTTTAATGTCTTTATCTGGATTTGGTATTAGAGTAATGCTGGCCTCACAAAATGAGTTAGGAAGTGTTCTCTCTGCTTCTATCTTCTGGAAGAGATTGCAAAAATTGGCACAATTTCTTCCTTATAGGTTTGATAAAATTTGGCAGTGAACCCATTTGGACCTGGTGCTTTCTCTTTTGAAAGATTATTAATTATTGACTCAATTTCTTTAATAGATATAGGCCTATTCAGATTCTCTATTTCTCTTCGAGTTTTGGTAGATTTTGTCTTTCAAAGAATAGGTCCATTTTATATAAGTTATCAAATTTGGGTATGGAGATTTTTTTATAATTTTCTTAGTATTTGTTTAATTTCTGCAATGTCATAGATCCCTCTTTCATTTCTGATATTAATAATTTGTATCTTATTTCTTTTCTTAGCTTGCTTGGCTAGTGGTTTATCAATTTTATTGATCTTTTCAGAGAATCAGCTCTTGGTTTTTAAAATTTTCTTATTTGATTTCCTGTTTTCAATTTTATTGATTTCTGCTATAATTTTTAATATTTATTTTATCCCTTTTTATTTTTAATTTTTTTTGTAGAGACAGGGTCTCATCCAGGTTGGTCTTTAACTCTGGGGCCTCAAGCAATCTTCCTTCCGCAACCTCCCAAATTGCTAGCATTACAGGCATGAGCCACGAGGCCTGGCCCCTTCTTTATACTTTGGATTTAATTTGCTCTTTTTTTTTTTCTAAATTCTTAGGTGGATGCTTAGGTTATTGATTTTAGGTCTCTCTTTTTTTTTTTTTTAAATATATGCATTCAATGCTATATATTTCCCTCTAGGCACTGTTCTCACTGCATCCCACATATTACAAGAAATTGTATTTTCATTTGTATTAGATCAAACTAGTTTAAAATTAATCTGAAGACTTATTTTTGACTCTTGTGTCATATAGAAGTGTGTTTTATCTTCAAGTATTTGGGGAGTTTTTAGCTATCTTTCTGTTACTGATTTCTGTTAATTACATTTTTGTCTGAGAGCAGAAATTGTATGATTTCTATTCTTTTAAATTGTTAATCTGTATTTTGTGGCTCTGAATGTAGCCGATCTTGGTGAATGTTCTGTGTGAGCTTGAGAAGAATGTGTATTCTGCCGTTGTTTCATCAAGCATTTTGTAAATGTCGATAAGATCCTGTTGATTGATGGTGCTATTCAGTTAAACTGTGTCCTTTCTGATTTTTTTGGCTGCTGTATCTGTCCATTAATGGTAGAGGGCTGTTAACATCTCCAGCTATAATAGTGGATTTATCTATTTCTCCTTGAAGTTCTATCAGTTTTGCCTCATGTATTTTGATGATCTGTAGTTAGACACATACACGTTAAGGATTGTTATGTCTTCTTGAAGAACTGACTCCTTTATCATGTAATGCTCCTCTTTATCTATGGCAATTTTCCTTGCTCTGATGTCAGGTTTGTCCAAAATTAATATAGCTACTTTAGCTTTCTTTTTATTAGTGTTAGCATAATATATTTTACTCCATCTATGTCTTTGTATTTAAATTGGGTTTCTTCTAGGCAACACATAGTTTGGTCTTATTTTTCAATCCTCTCTGACAGTCTGTATTTTAATGGCATATTTAGATCATTAACACATAAAGTGACTACTGATACAGTTGGAATAGTATCTACTTGGATTTGTTACTGTTTTCTATTTGCTTTGGTTCTTGTTTCTTTCTTTCTTTTTCTTTCTTTCTTCTTTCTTTCTTTCTTTCTTTCTTTCTTTCTTTCTTTCTCTCTTTCACTATTTTGCTGCCTTCTTTGGTTTTACTTGAGCATTTTATATGATTCAATTTTCTCTTCTTTCTTGGAATATCAATTATGCTTCTTTCAAGCATTTTTTTAGTGCTTCCCTAGAGTTTGCAATAATAACATTTACAGCAAATCCAAGTCTACTTTCAAATAACACTATACTGCTTCATGGGTAGTACAAGTGCCTCATAACAGCATATTCTCAATGTCTCCTCCCTGTTCCTTGTAACATTGCTGTCATTCATTTTACTTATAAAGTATAATCGCTAAAACCATTGTTGCTGTTATTATTTTGAACAAACTTTATCTGTTAGATCTACTAAGATTATGAAAATTTAAAGTTTTTATTTTACCTTCACTTATTCTTTCTCTAATACTCTCCCTTTCTTTATGTAGATCTGAATTTCTGACCTACATAATTTTCCTTCTTCCTGAAGATCTTTTGACATTTCTAGCAAGTTGTGTCTACTGGCAACACATTCAACTGTTGTCTGAGAAAGTATTTCTGTTTTACTTTTGAAGGATAATTTTCTGGATACAGAATTTCTATGTTGGTAGGTTTTTTTCTTTCACCACTTTAATATTTCACTATATTCTTTTTATACTTAAATGGTTTCTGATGAGAATTCCAATGTAATTTTTATCATTGTTCTCAAGTAAGGTACTTAGCCTTACTTTCAGAATTTTCTCTTTGTATTTGATTCTTAGAAGTCTGAATATTTTATGTCTAAGTGTAGTTTTTTTGGTGGGGGGACATTTATCTTGGTGTTCTCTGAGTTTCTTGAATCTGTGGTTTGATATCTGTCATTAACTTTGAAAAATTCTCATATTTGAATAATTCAAATATTTCTTCTATTTCTTTCTGTGTTTTATCTACTCTTGGTATTACCATTATACATATATCAGTTACATATTTTTTAATTGTCCCACAGTTCTTGAAGGTTCTGATCTGTTTAAAAAAATTCTTTTCCCCTTGCTTTTCAGATTGGAAAGTTTGTCTTGACATTTCTTCAAGCTGACTGATTTTTATTGCTTGTGTCCTATTTATTGATAAATCCATTAAAAGTATTCTTCATTTATGTTTGAGTTTCTGATTTGTGGATTTCAGTTGTTATTTTTTTCTTAGAGTTTCCATCTCTCTCCTTACATTACTCATCTGTTACTGCATGGTGTCCACTTTTTCTGTTATATCTCTTAGTGTATTAATCATAGTTTTTTTAAATTTCTGGTCTAATAATTCCAGCCTCTCTGCTATACTTGATCCTATTTCTCATTCTTTCTCTGTCTCTTCAAACTGTGTGCTTTGCCTTTCAGTATGCCTTGAATGTTTGGTCAAAAGTTGGACATGTTATACTAGGTAAAAGACACTGAGGTAAATAGGCCTTTAGTATAAAGCTATACTTACCTGGCTAGGAATTAGGCTGTGTTTACCATTTGCTATAGCTACAAGTGTCAGGCACTAAAATCTCTGCTGGCCTCATTTTATCTCCCCTATTATATTTGGCTTTCCCTAAAGGCTTCTTAAATAAGATCTGAGACTTGCGGTTCTTTCAGTTAGGATTCCCTGTTACACAGGAGCCCTGTTGATGGGAGGTAGAGTGAAGGGGAGAGAAAGCATTGTATAGTCCTATCATCAGATCTTTGAACTTTGCCCCCGGGATATGACCTTCACAAGTGCTTCCCCGTCCCCCTCCTTCTATGTGATATAGGAAGCCTGGAGGAAGCTAGAATTGGATATTTTCCTTCTCTCATGTCAGTTAGGCTCTGGTAAAATCCAAGGTGCTCAGACTCTGCTAAAATAGTTTCTCTTAAGGAGGATTTTTTTGTTTTTGTTGTTTGTTTGTTTTGTTTTGGAGAACAGAATGTTCTAGATATATTTCAATGTGGTTACTTTTAACCCCTCCCTATGCAAGAAATATAGGGCATTTTTCTCTGGGAGTGAAAACTCAGGAGACTGTGGGGGTCATCCTAATACTGGCCCCACTTAATGTTTTAATTCTCAAGCCTGCCTACTTTGAGCCTCCAGCAATTCATCATTTACACTTTATGTTTTCCTACTATGATCCTGCTCTAGCAGAGGGCTTCTGCTCCTGGCTTTCAGCTCTAATACTTTGTGATTCTCTGTATCTGTCTTTCTCTCAAATTTTGGGTGCTATAGTTTGCCATGAGATCTCAATTTTCTGGTGGATCTAAGAATAGTTGTTGATTTTCAGTTTTATTTTTCACTTATTTTCCATTGCGTGAACTAAATGACAACTTGTTAGCCCATTACATTTCAGACCAGAAAGCAGAAGTCTGTATTATTTTCCATAGAATATCTCCATAGCAAACAACTTCAGAAGATGGAGATGGTGTCTCCTTTGGAAGCCAAGAGAAGGTTTGATTACAGCTTTGGGAGAAAATGATTATCCCTAGAGCGAAAGTTAGGCATGCTTAGTACCGATTAATAAAGACTCAGTTCCTTTAGTTCAGGGCTCCTTCCCCAACTCACCACAGGTACAGGTGTCACTTTGACTCTATTTTTGCCATGCAGTGGGAATTGGGACTTAAGGAATTTGACCCAAGGAAATTCTTACAGTTTGGGTATTGCTATTACTGTGAGTAATAAAGTCCTTGGTCTTTGACCCAAGAGACTCATGTCTTTTGTCAGTATCAATGAAGCTGTACCAGGCTGACTTGTTCCCTTGTAAGTAGAATAAATCTTAGACTCTTCATAGTTATTTGCAACTGGTCTTATATTTTTAGCAGAGGATAGTGGAAAAGTGGAGAAATATAATTAAATTTCCAGAAATTTACTTGCTATTAATAACAATTATTTCAGATACCTTCACCTCTGTCCAAAATTTCTTTTTACGTGGTAATTGTAAAGAGGAGGAGGGACCTCTTCCTTCTTCTTCTGTTTTTTTTGTTTGTTTTTGTTTCTCTCCTCCCACCCCATTCCATCTCCTTATTAGTTGAAGATTGATGTGCTGCAATTCTGCTTTGGGTTCTCTTCTTCTTTACTGAGTGAGCTTCTTCTTATTGTTGACTCCTAAGTCCGTGTCTCCAGCTATATCCAACCCTGGCTACCAGATGTGTGGCTCCAAGTGGTGACTACGCATCTCCAAATGCTGTTCCACAAGCATCTAAAACAAAGCATGTACACACTGAGCATTGTTATCAAGCATGAAAATCCTGGAAGCTTCACATTGCACAGAGTTGAACTCCAGCTCCCTCCCTTGCTGCTTGACCACAGGCTAAGTGACCAGCAGCATAACGACAAAACCTGAAGCTAAATTGCCGAGGTTAAAATCTCATAACCACTCATTTATCATGATTTACTGGATTAAAGCACTTGCCATTCTTTCTTATAATTCCATATTTAATTAATTTTCTAGCTACTTCGTTAGAAACTAAGATCTTTAGGGTAGGGACCATGTCTTATTTACCATCACATTCCCAATGTCAAGCATCATACCTGCCATGTAGTAAGCATTAAAAAAATACGTGGATGATGGAAAGGCTAAATGAATAAATGCACGAGTTGGGCTGGCAGCAATGGAAACACTTTGGAGAATTTAGAGACTTAGCTATGTTGCAGTTGACTTGACTATTAATTAACATATAGCCACATTGATATATTATTGCTAGACATTTTAATTATTTCCAAGTTTCTACTCATATCATACAGAGTAATGGGGGATCTTTGTACTGCATTCAAATATTTTTCTTTTTTTTTTTTTTTTTTTTTTTTGAGATGGAGTCTTGCTCTGTCGCCCAGGCTGGAGTGCAGTGGCGCAATCTCGGCTCACTGCAAGCTCCGCCTCCCGGGTTCACGCCATTCTCCTGCCTCAGCCTCTCCGAGTAGCTGGGACTACAGGCGCCCGCCACTACGCCCGGCTAATTTTTTGTATTTTTAGTAGAGATGGGGTTTCACTGTGGTCTCGATCTCCTGACCTCGTGATTCGCCCGCCTCGGCCTCCCAAAGTGCTGGGATTACAAGCGTGAGCCACCGCGCCCGGCCAAATATTTTTCTTTTTTACTTCCTCTTTGGTATAAATCTCTAGGGTGAAATACTCCAGCTGATAATTCTAGAACAATTTCCATCTCTTGCTACACAATCTACAGCTTTTATCATAAGAGATTGGCCCATTTTTCCATAGACATTTGGATCTTTGTCTCTAAGCAAGGGCTGGCCCAGAGGGGCCACAGTCACTGACTTCAAAGACATGAAGATATATGCAGAACCCTGAGAATCTGCTTGCCCTTGCTGGATTTAAGAATATTCTTAAAGGCCTTAAATTAAAGCATTAGAGATCTCTTTTTAGAAAAGAGAAATATGGGTTTAAATCTATAGAAAATAAAATACTAGATTTATAATTAGAGATCCCTAGACAGGTAAAATAATGAAATAGGGGATCATCAATCATTCTTATGTATGAAAAAGGGAGGTGAATTGGATGCATTTTTAGAGTCTCTATGAGATTGCCTGGTAAAATAATGATGACTATAACTTATTGTCACATATACGTTTCAGGCACTGTGTTAAGTGGTTTTTATAATAAAGACTATTACTATTTAATTTAACTCCCACAAAATGCATATGAAGCAGAGAGTATTATCTCCTTTTTTTTTTTTTAAATCGATGAGTAAACAGAGGCACAAAGAGGTTGAGTAGCTTTCCCTGTAAGTAAGTTAGGATTAGAATTCAAATCTGATTAAGTCTAAAGCCATTGCTCTAGTGCCCACAGGCTCATCAAAAAACAGATTACTGCTGTAATCAGATAAAGCCTACAATCAAGTTAACTTGCCTTAAGCTACATGTAGTGATATGAATATTCATTATTTTGTCACAAGGAACCAAGCTGTTCCTATACAGGAGAGCCAGGAAGTAAGGTCCAAATTTCCTCTCCCTTAAGTAAAGAATATTGGAAGAAACCTGGGGTCATTGTGTTACCCTCTTACCAACCCTCTATTTGTTTCTTCCAATGGTGGGGGGTCTGGCTTATCTGTGTGGTCAGTGTCTGCCAATCATTGAAATGCATTTCACTCATGAGTGAAGTCACTGTCCATCTGTCCACAATCCACTGGGGGACATTATTCAGTCATCTTTACCTAACATTTGGCTAAGTAAGTTCATATAGGCTCTGTAGACCTTGCTATCTCTGTCTTCCTCTCCTGAAGGCACAAATGAGCACTCGGGACCCAAAATTTGGATTATGAAAAAGAAATAGGAATTCCTTCTTCTGCCATAGGTTTGCATTTGTCTCCAATTCGGCTTTGCCAAAACCTTGCATTAGAATTCTGGGCATTCACATGACCAGTAATAATATATATAGAATACTTACTTTTCCATTTGACTCTAGATGGTTGTATGTGTACTCCCACAAAACAGAAGCCTGGAGAAAGGAAGTGAGTGGTAGGTCTTAGGCATCCAAATCACACCCTGTCCCCGTAATACTCTTGGAAAATTGGTTGGTGTACTTTGGTGCTTATATAGTTTGGCTTTCTGTTCCCAGTTTTCAAATCATATAACTCCAGTGTTGGAAGCAAGCTTGAATATAGCTCATTAAATCTTTCCAATTTTATCAGACATGGAAATGTGCTTAAGACCACACCAGTATGTTCTTGGCAAAGCAAGAATCAGGTTACAGACCTTCCAACTAAAATTTCGTGCTCTTTCTCTCAAGGTATCTAGCCCACTCAAGATGCCTGACCTCAGCAGTCTCTGTGCCCTGTCGCCTCCCTTCTCCTCCCCTTGTATTTTCTCAGAAGCCAACTTTGAGTGTGGAAGCAGAAAAGAATCATCGGAGTGCCTCTTGCTCAACACCTTCATTTCATCAAACAAGCACGTATACTACTTGCACTATGCTAGGAACTGTTCTCAGCACATCAGAAATGCTAACTTTTGTTCTTTAATAAACCTCATGGAGCAGGTTTTATTATTGGTCTCATGATACAGATTAAAAAACTGAGGCATGGAGAGGTTGAGTGATTTGCTTAACCTCACGGAGTTGATAAACATTGCAGTCAGGACTCGGAATCAAAGACATTGTGGCTCCAGAGCCTGGGTGAGAAACTCCTATACTGTGAGGCTCTTGTGTTGATTAGGAAGCAGCCCCCTGGGTTGGGGAAATGGCTTCCAGAACACTTTAGTGAGCTGGGGGCAGAGCACAACTTCTGGTCCCCTGGGCCAGAGCTCTCTCCTTGACATCATGCAGGTTGGCTCAGGTTCTTTTCCTTATTTTCTCAAATTGCTCAGCTTTTATTCTTTTAATTCTAAATAGGATTCAACCACCAAAAAACTCAAAATCATTTTTCAATGTCTCACCTTTATTTATGTTTTCAGGGAAGAAGAGTTAAAAAGAAAGTCAGCAGTCTGGAAAATGAAACATTCTGCCCTTGTCTCCTGAACACAGCCAGGCCAAGTTGTAACTCAAATCACTCTGTACTGCTTGGTCGTAAATCCCCACAAACTGAGTTGGCCTTAAAATTAATGGGAGAGCAGGGTCTGGTCTTAAATCATAGTGAACCAACCAGTGAGACTACTGAAAAATCCTCCTACCTTTTATCTCTGACACTGACTTGGGCAGATGACTTATCACTATTACAAAGGCCCCACAAACCATGACCCTTCAGCAAGCTCCTTTGCTCTAGTTAATTTAACAGGTTGTTTTTCTCTCTTCATTCTTTGTATCTTCCTGATGTCGTGGGCCAGACAGAAAAGAGCATCCTGCATTCAGTGGAGAAGGGACAGACTCGGGAGGCCAGCTCTCCTCTTGCTCTGCCACTAACTTACTGTGTAACCAGAGCTGAGGAATTTCATCCCTTCAGTCTTTATTTTCTTATCTGTGACACTGACAGGATGGCATTGCAACCACATTTTCTGTGCACTACAGAGCACATTCTTCTTTTGGCTGTTGCTAAGGCATGGCTCCAGCCCTACTGTACTATTTCCAAAACCCATGGACTCAAGGCTAATCCACGTTCTATCTCATCTCTAGACCACTGTTTGCGTACCTGGGCCTGATGAAGTGATTTGGCCAAAACTACTAAGTGATAAGGTAGTGGGGCTAGGATGAAGAATTAGTTTCCTAGGGCAACTGTCATAAATGACCACAAACTGGGTGGCTTAACACAACAGAAATTTATTCTTTCACAATTCTGGAAGCTAGAAGCTTAAAATCAAGATGTTGAGAGAGCTTTGTTCTCTCTGAAGGCTCTAGGTTTCCTTCCTTGTCTTTTCTTAGCTTTGGATGTTGCTGGAAATCCTTGCCACTCCTCAGCTTGTTGATGCATCACTCCAGTCTCTGCCTTTGTTACCATATGGCATTGTTTCTGTGTGTCTTTTCCGAGTCTCTGTTTCCCAAATTTCCTTCTCCTATAAGAACACCAGCCATTGGATTTAGGACACACCCTAATCCAGTATGGATTACATCTGCGAAGACCCTATTTCCAAATAAGGCTACATTCACAGGTACCAGAGGTTAGGACTTACACATAACTGTTTTGGACAACACAATTTAAGGCACAGAAGAAAAGAACCAACCCAACACTTCTGGTCCAGTATTTGTGTCTGACGAGGAGGGATGATAATGAAACCAAAAATGAAAATGTTAGGAGTTATTTTTGGCTGAAAGGCAGTCACAATATAATAAGATGCTTGATATTTACATGATGCTTTTTATGAGTGATTTTAGGTTTTTTTTTTGACCTTTACAAAAACACAATTAGGCCAGTAAGGCAGATATTACTATGTCCATTTTACAGATGAGGAAGTTTAGATAGAGATTTATTATAGACATCTACCAAGCACATTTATGTGTGCAGCTGTTGGTAGACAATGTGGGAATGAGAGAGGAGATAAAAGCAGAGGTAACAATTATAAAAAGACATAGACAGGGTCCCTGTATGAACTAACAAGAGTGGGGCAAGACCCAAAGACTATGATTACCTCAACTCTGTGGTCTTTGGATTCACTCCCCAAATAAACCAAACAACATTCTGAGATGCAGAGTGGCTTATTTAAGTTGACTAAGTAATAAGTAGTGAGATTAGATTTTGTTCTAAAAATTTTATACCAGTCTTATCACAGAAAGTGCTGGAATTCAGATACGAATCAATGAGAAACCCAGATTTGATTTGCAGATATTTCTTTTATGAGATGCAATTTTCAGGTAATTACATTGGTTTTTGCTGGAGGCCTCATCACTTTGTAGCCACCCTGATAAACAAAGATTTTGCAGCACATCTGCTTGTGCTTGTGATGCAGCTGGACTTTTCTTAATCAGTGGAAGCAGATCCCCAAGGCTCTATAATTAGCCACTAACTTAAGGAGGTCAAGGACTGTGCTGCTGCAACTGCACTTTTGCTTGAAAAAGCATTGTGAAGTTTTCTACACAAGTATTCTATGTCTGGGGAATACTTGTTCTCAGTCAGGGCTCTCAGCATCTCTCTTGCATGGAGGCCTGTGCAGAGAAGATGAGCCTCCTATCCTTAGAAAGACCTGCTTGCAAAGTTGGCCCTTGGTTGACATCTTGGAACTTGGATAATAAACAGTTCCTTCCCTACATTGATATAAAACTTTCCATAATGATAAGAATGGGTCTTTGGTTTGTACCAACAGTGTAGTTTAGCTGAACACCTGCTTCCTTTCAGGGAGTCTGGAATTTTGGTACATGCTACGCAGAGTGCCTACCTGACTATCTCTCAATAAAAACCTTGGGTGCTGAGTCTAATGAGCTTCTTTGGTAGACAACATTTAATATGTGTATCACAACCTGTTCCTGGAGAAATTAAGCATGTCCTGTGTGATTCCACTGGGAGAAGACTCTTGGACTCTTGCTGCTGATTTCCTCTGAACTTTACCCATGCACATTTTCCTTTTGCTAATTTTGGTTTGTATCCTTTTACTACAATAAATCTTAGTTATGAGAACAACTGTATGCTAAGTCTTGTGAGTCCTTCTAGCTAATTTCTAAATTTGGGGGTAGCCTTGGGACCCAATACAAGGTCCTTCTATCCCCAGACTCTCTCCTGACATCAGAGAGAGTCCTCTTATTCCTTTCCCTCTCCAATGCTCTTTCTAGAAGATCTTTGAGGAGGAGGCTCAGGCTGGAATTCCATTACTACAGATGGTGTCTGACAATCGCCAGTTTATTAGTTTTTCTAGTTAATAGTGTATCCAGGACTTGGTTATTTCATTATTTTTTTTCTTATCTAATGCAGGGAATGTTTATTTTTGAGGAAAGATAAGCTTCTGTTTGTTTCTGGCTTTAGTCTGGCTGAGAGGACAAATCTGAAAACATTTTGGTGAACAAAATTATTTAAGAAATATTATGTATCCATCAACCATCTGTTTATCTATTATCTATTTCTCTATCACCTATCTACTTCTATCTATTCATCTATCTATTATCTATCATTTCCCAACTACTCTGCTCACCACCCCTCTATATTTGCCATCATCACCTTCACCAGTAAACTAGCTCCATCATCAACATTTGGGTCTCACTGTCACCACCATCATATCCACCTTCCTCACACAGTCTCTTTGACAACTATTCCTACCTCCATTATCACAATAGATACTATTACCATTACCACAGTCATTGTCAACTCCATCTCCACCACTAGCCCCACCATCACCACCAGTATCAACATCTCTATTAAGTTCCATCATTTCTCATGTCCTTTGACTGTTATCCTTACCTCACCACCTCACCACTAGGCTAGGTCAGCATTCACTCTCTAGCACAGTTCATGCCACATTGGTACTGTCCAGTGAATCAACCAAGTAATCATTATTTAATAGTTGATTCATTACCACCATTTTTATTAGCAAAATCATCAGCATGATAACCATTAAAAAAACTGGAAAATAACAAGTTCTTTTAAATTCTCCAAAGAAATCAGAATGCTTTATGGTGATCTGAACTAGGTAAATTCTTCCATGTAACAGGAACCGCAGGTTGGTCTCCAGTATGATGAAGCAATGGAAAAGTACTGGAGGAAACAAAGGAAGAAATCAGCAGTTACTTTCAGAGTAGACCATAGGCCCCCAAATCAGCACAGTGCCTCTGTGCTCAGACATTGAAGACGTTGGTCAGGAGTGTGGTGAAAATCTTACAGCAGCCAACAGAAGATTTAAATTAACACCCCTTTTATTTCCCACTCCCTATTTGGCTTTCATAAAAAACGTATATTTGAGAAGAAAACATTAGCATTATTGATATTAGAAGTCATTTAAGCCAGCAGATGGGGAAGTGGAAGCCTTGCTAGGAGTGGCTGGGGTGAGGGAATATCTGAAATGCATGTTTCATCAGCCAAATGAGATGTCCTGGCTCTGGCATTCCTCACTGCCTGAATGTGGCCTTCTTTAGAATGTGTGGCCTTTTGTTGCTGTGAGCTAGAGTAGAGCACTTTTGATTGACAGAATCTAGGAAATTTTCATTATCTCTTTACCAGACTATGGTTTGGATATAGTTTGCTTGTCTCTACCAAATCTCTTTCACTTTACCCGGCAGCCCATAATAACTCCTTAAGTTCCCTCTGAATACCTACCTCAGGCCTCCAGACATGAATGATTCAAGCCATGATGCAAAAAGAGGAGGGAAACAGCCATAGGTGAGTGTGTCTTCATCTACTTTCCTTGTTCTCCTCCCTCTCTCTCTCAAGTAGCTGAGTCTATTTGGCTTCTATCTGTAGTCTAAGGGATTCACAGGAGGGGAAGCTCAAGGCCAGATTACGGGGCTCAGGATCATATGCCTCTGGCTTTGCATCTTGCTTTGACCTTAGGTATTGCTATGGCTTGGATATGGTTTGCTTCTCCCCACCAAATCTTATATTGAAATTTGATCCTCAATGTGCCTGTGTTGGGAGATATTTGGGTCATAGGGGCAGATCCCTCATGAATGGCTTCATGCCATTTTTGTGGTAGTGAGTTCTCACTCTCATGAGACTGGATTGGTTCTTGGGGAAATTGATTAGTTCCCCCAAGAGGGGGTTGTTATAAAGCCGGGATGCCCTTCCTGTTTGGACACTCTTTTCACTACCCACTTCCCTTTCGACCTCTGCCATGCTTTGACACAACACAAAAGCTCTCATCAGAAGCCAAACAGATGCCAGTGCCATGTTTCTTATGCATCCTGCAGAACTGTGAGCCAAATAAGCCTTTTTTTCTTTAAAAACTACCCAGACTCAGGTATTCCTTTATAGCAACATAAAGTGAACTAAGACAGGTATCATTTCTGATTTCTGGAGCTTCTCATCCCCATTCAAGACTCATCCCCATTCAGTGATAATACAGGTGTGCCTGAATTATCACCTTGAATAGTCACCCTAAACTCACCCCTCTGGAACTGGGGCTTGTCCTGCTCTTGCTACTGTGCTGAGAGACTGTGGTCCATTCACCACGCATTTATTCAATTTCCATTCTGTATTGGGCATTCTTCATGATATTGTGATAAAACAAATGGTAAAACACAGCCTCTGCCTTCATAGAGTTCTCACACTATTGAGGGAGACTGATGCTTACACAGATAATTGCTGTAGTATGAGAGAGTTATATGCAGAATGTGGGAGTGAAGATAAGTTGAGGGAAGGCTCTCTGGAAGACATGATGTCAAATCGTGTTTTGGAGCTTGGATAAAATTTAACCAGCCACACTAAAGGTGAAAAGTGCATTTGAGGCAGAGGAAAGAGAATGGGCAAAGACACAGGGCATGAAAGAATGTAGGTATGTGCAAGACTAGAAGCTGTTTAGTAGTATTTGAAGATAATTCCATACAGTTCACTTCATAACATACCCTTTGTTTTCTCTCTCCTTCTGCTTGTCATAGAGTCTGAAACTTCGCCATTCAAGACTTACCTTTTGGTTCTGGAGGTTTCTTATTCTTAAACTATTAAGGACATAAATATGGGAATTTTTATGGTTGACGCCCTTGGGAAAGGTGGTATCTTGAGGGTTTATTGGCTGACCCATATGTCATGCTCTCCACAGAGAACATGCACATGGTAGTGAGATTGGTATTATCATGGGGGAAGGGGTCCCCAGGGAGATAAAATAATGCCAGAGACCAATTAAGTTTACAGCTGTGCCAGGGCTGGCTCTTCCTGGCCATATCCCAGCCCTGGAGTAATAACTTTGCCTCCAGCCTTTTTCTCCTGAAATAAATCCTTGAAGTGGTGTATTGGAAATGCAAACCTACATCACTATCCCCTAAAAATCTTTCTGTGGCTTTCCTTCCCTGAACTTTTCCAAAGCATGGCACCAAAGTGCTCTGCATCATGGCCCCTGCCTCACCCTCCAGCTATGTTTCTCCTCACGAATTCCCCAGCATCCTACTTCGTTTCACAATTCATAGTTCTGCTCATAATCTTGATATTCTATATTCTAATCAAGGCCTATTCATGATTTAAGAAAAAATGTATAAAGAAGCAAGAAAACAAATAGATGAATGAACAAACAAGTAACTGGTGATGAACAGTTGGTAGATACAGAAAGTATTCTTTGCATTTTCATCTGTGCAGTGGGATGGAAGAACGTGAAGAAACAGCCTCAGCTGATACTCATGATAGAAACAAATCCCACTATGAGAGTCATTTCTACTTATTATTAGTCTACTCTTCTTGCTTTCCAAATTACTCCCATGAGTCCCCATAACAATTCTGCTATAACTGGTCACTGCCACAGGAATGGGCCCACAGCTAGTAAGTACTACAGTCAGGATTCGGAACAAACCGGTAATACCTAGTGCTCAGGTGTGTGCACTTTCTTTCACTCCCCACTGCCTCACACAACCATCTCATGCTCTGGAAATGTGCGTTTAGTGTTGAGGTAAATACCTGGTTTTGTACCAGGGACCTGTATCCTCCTACCTTAAAGAAAAGCTGAACACCTCCTGAGAAAGAGGAATGAGAATTCTCTGATTTATCCAGCTGTAAAGTGAGAGGGGCATGGGCTGAGAGCCAGAAGATCTGGGTCATATCTTTTTTCTGTCTAGTGTTTTATTCTCACTGGGATTATAGTTTTCTCAGTTAGCTTCATACTGCCTGCCCTCTCAAAAATTACTAAAATTCTCCAGGTTCTCAAAATAGCTGAGTCTTTTAGCTTTACTCTTCATTCCATATAGGAACTTACATGAAATTCTCCAGCACCAGTTCTTGGTGCATCTAGGAACACTGGCAGGGCTTCTGCAGAGACAGTCTTCATTCACCAAGTTTCTAGTGGGGGATATTGAGCTTTGGGTCCTCTCTTACCTTAGGGCATCACCACCTCTTGCCATTTTGGGGCATCCCCACCCTTGCCTAGCATATTGCTTGGTCTTTGTCGCTCTTAATTTGGTGCCTGCAATGACTGTGTTTCAAAGACCTGATCTGCTGCTCCAGGGCCTTCATTGCCATTTGAAGCAGGACTTAGGCACCCCTTACTCACAGTTTATCTCCTATTCTGAAATTTCTATTCCTATTCTTGAATTCTGAAACCCCAGAATTCAAGTCAACCATGTATATTAAGAATACTCTTTGTTACCCAGAATTCTGCCAGTCCCACTCAGGTTGCAGCAGGATGGGGCCAAGTACCCACACTTCCCCATCCAGAGAAGTCTCCTACTGAGAGTCAGAGCTGGGGGTGTTTAGATGGCTGTGAGGAATGTTAATCTTACAGTGTCCTTGAGAGATAACCTCTGGGCTCTCAGATCCCATTATGTGCATGTTACAGAACCAGCCTGAAGGAGTCAACTTAGAATCCACCTGGGGATAGAAAACAGAATGATTACAGGACTGAGGAAAGAGTAAAAGAACAAATGATGCCAACGTTGAGCAGTCACAGTGGTTGAGGTGGTCATGGAGAGTCATCAACAAACTCAGAATGATGCAACCTCTAAGAGAGAGAGAGTGTCTGATACAAAGTGAGATTGAGAGCAGCTGCGAGGCTGGACTTAAGACAGGGAGAGCTCAGTGGGACAATAGGACAAACTTCCAAAAACAGAGGACATGGGTTATCGATACTAAAATCTATTGGGTTTCTAACATTTGCCACACACTTTATTTACATAATCTCATTCTGTTTTAAAACAACTCTGCAAAACATGTTACTTAAAAGAAACATGTTTAGTAAAATAAAAAGTTGAAATGTTCAAAAATTAAGCCTCTTGGGGGAGGAGGGAGAACATTAGGAAGAATAACTAACAAATGCTGGGCTTACTACCTAGGTGATGGGATGAGCTATGCAGCAAACCACCGTGGCACATGCTTACATATGTAACAAACCTGCACATCCTGCACATGTACCCCTGAACTTAAAATTTTGAAAAAAGAAAAATTACAGTGCAGGGAAACTTACCGGAGTTCATATACCCAAGATTTAGTAGTCTCTTTCTGACACCTTCTCTCCCTCCCTCCCATCTTCTTTCCCCTCTTCTTTCTTCCCTTCTTTTCCCCATTTCACAATGCTACACTTTCTCTAGTGTTTTATTATTAAGAGAAATCATTTTAGAAATTCTTAGAGCACTCTTTGGTTCCAAGGTGCTCAAGGAACTAAGCTGAAGGTCCCAGGTTTGACAGACAATTGTCCTTAACACTTAGCCCTAGACCAGGACTGGTGCATCATCTCATACCCTCATGGGGACATATGCTTGTGAGTCTCAATGTGGCTACCAAACTAAATTTCTTTTATGATTCTCTAAACAGACTTCGCTTATGTCTTCCTGATTCCAGGCCTTCCTATATATTTTCCCCCTACTGGGATGCATTAGTTGAGTGACATGTTATGCAACTTAAAAAATAATTAAAAAATAAATTCATTTAAATAATGCATGATATGGTTTGGCTGTATCCCCCATCCAAATATCACCTTGAATTGTAGGTCCTATAATTCTCATGTGTTGACAGGAAGGGCACGGTGGGAGGTAATTGAATCATGGGCACACGTCTTTCCTGTGCTGTTCTTCTGATAGTTAATAAGGCTTATGAGATATGATGGTTTTATAAAGGATAGTTCACCTACACACGCTCTCTTGCCTGCTGCCATGTAAGATGTGACTTTGCTCCTCATTCATCTTCTGCCATGATTGCGAGTCCTCCCCAGCCATATGGAACTGTGAGTTAATTAAATCTCTTCCCTTTATAAAGTACCCAGTCTCAGGTATGTCTTTATTAGCAGTGTGAGAACAGACTAATACGAGGTAGAAATTTATTTTTCACTTATGAAACAGACATAAGTGGTCCTGAGCTAGAGGGGCAGCTGTCCTTCACAAGGACGTCAGATCCTAGAGTTGTTCCATCTTCTTGCTCTGCCATTTCCAAGCTGTTGTCCTTGCTGCAGGTTGATGCTAGCTCCTCTATACCCACATTCCAGCTCAGTTGTTTTGTTAAGGGGGTAAGTAGGACATTGGGCTAATCACTTGAGCTCACATCTCATTATCACATGGTCACACCTAGTTGCAAAGAGGTGGGAAATATGGATTCTGCTGGGCAGCCACATTTCCAGCTAAAACCAGGGGGTTCTACCACTAAAAGGAAAAAAAAGAGACTGGACATTGGAGGATGTTTGGGAGAATGTCTCATACAAAAATTGTCTCCTTCCATCTTTTTCACATGTTATCCATCCCACTGAGATGTCACTTAAAAAATATTAATTTAATTTAAGTTCCAGGATACATGTGCAGGATGTGCAGGTTTGTTACACAGGGAGATGTGTGCCATGGTAGTTTGCTGCACCTATCAACCCATCACCTTAGGTATTAAGTTCCACATGCATTAGTGATTTATCCTGATGCTCTCCCTCCCCCTACCTCCAACAGATCCCAGTGTGTGGTGTTCCCCTTCTTGTGTCCATGTGTTTTCATTGTTCGGCTCCCACTTATGAGTGAGAACATGCATTGCTTGGTTTTCTGTTCCTGTGTTAGTTAGATGAGAATAATGGCTTCCAGTTGCATCCATGTCTCGGCAAAGGACATGATCTCGTTCCTTTATATGGCCACATAGTATTCCATGGCATGTATGTACCTTTTCCATGAATCTTTCTGTAACCACGCAGACCGACCTGCCCCATTTGTTTCTACCCCAAATGTATCGTTTTCCAAATTGCCTCAGAATGTGTCTGTTTACTGTCCACTTCTCCCTATATACTATGAAAATTTTGAGAATAGAAACCTTGCTTATTCATCTTTATGTTCCTATTCCTCTCACAAACTTGGCCACTGTAGGCAGTCAATAGGCTTATATGAGAGAGAATGAATAATTTAAAGTTCGCTGAGAAACATCATTAAACAGAATACTGCTGCAGGATTTCAAAAGATAAAATGTTCTAATGGATTTTTGATAACTCATTTTCATATGAAGCTTAAACGGTTCCTAGGCAATGTTCCTCATATAGTATTTTATTTTGATTCTGACTTTCCTGCCAAAGAGTGAGGCTAATAGAGTGTAATATTCCTGCCAACCTGCAGCTCAAGAAACTAGGGCTTGGAATCTTTGAGGTTTGGGTAAGCCATGCAATCAGGAAGTAGTGAGGCCTGCTTGGACTGGAAGTCAGATTCTTTCATTGTAAATCAAATGTCTTCCATCATCGAAGGGGACTATTTCTGGGTGTATAAAAGAACACAGAGTTTAAGTGACTTAGGCAAGGCCAAATGGATGGAACCTAAGTTCCCAACCAGGACAGTGTGTCTCATTCCTTCCAGGCAGATTCATAAATGTGGGCCTTTTAATCAAATGCTCTGGGTTCAAGATTATTAGCTGTGTGTCCTTAAGTAGGTTATGTACATCATCTAAACCTGAATTTCCTTTTCTGTAAAATAAGGATAGTAATATTTTCAAGTTATCATGAAAATGAAATGAAACCTCAGTAAAGAACTGTGGCATACAAGGTGGACTCAATTACATGTTAGCTATAAATTACATTATTATTCATTTTTTTGTGAGTTGGAATTCATTTTTGAGTCCCCTCAAAACAGTACAAATTACTTTTTATAGATCACCTACTATGATCCACGCATTTTATGTGCTCCATTATAACAGCCTATCCATTGGTATACTCAGAAGACAGATCATGATTCCTGCAACATTCACATTTCCTGGTAAAGAAATTGATGCTTATTTGTTCCTTGAGCAAGAGGGACTGTCTTCTGAAACATCTTTCCCTTTTCCCTGACTACAGTGGAGATCATAGTAGCTAGGTAAGCTGATCAGGTTCTCAAGAGTTTGTGTTTGAAAATTCAGAGAATAACCTGCTTGTGTGAAAGGGCAGATGTGATATCCAGGCAAGTAGAGACCAAATGTAGTTGAACAAGTTATTGTGCCTCAGGAGTGAAAAGCCATGAACTCTTGTTTTTGGAAGAACCATAGATACTCAGGCCCCAGGAATGAATGGACCTTCCACGGATTCTGAGTAGCCTTGCCATTCTGGACTCAAAGAGGTTCTAGGTTCTATTGTTAGTTTTGGCTTCCTATTGAAAGCTGCTTCTCCTTAGCCCATTTTCCTTAGCTTCCTGAGGCAAATTGAGAACTTCTCAGTTATTTTTAATTAAGAGACAAACACAAGTAGCCATTGCTATTTTGTACAGATAAAGAAAGTGAAATTCAAAGAAGTTGGTCCTTATCCTTAGGCCACAAAGTCAGCTACTAGTGGAGCTTGGACTCAACCCAAGTTTTGCCTGGCATCATGGCAATTCTCTTCTAATTGTCCTATTAATCCAAGTGCCTGTGAGTATCCCTGGACTGCATGTAACCTCTTTTATATTTTGGTGAATTATTTAAATGATATGCTTCATTTTTTTCCCATTAACCAGAAGGAATATAAAATCAGATATGCTTGAGATAGCTTTTATTTAAGATAAGAACAGGGGTGTGTCCCGTATGTTTAGGAGTTGTATTTGTCTTTTCCATATAGAAGCTGAGAAAGTATTATCAACTTTAGCAAACGTTGTTTGAAGACTTATGGAGCATAAAGATACCTTGAAAGGGTTGCTGAAAACTGATTTCTGCGGGAATAATGGGGACGTGGATGGTTACACGTGAAATCTCTTTAACTGGTCAGGGAAGAATGTGATCAATTTTTATTGTTTTTATTTATTGAAGAAATTGCTTAATAACTTATTTGGGGGAAATGTTTGTGTACAACTAAGATAAAAATAAAGGAAAATCAGGGTTTAGTCAGAGAGTAATGATATCAGTAAAAGCATAGCATCACTGGGGGAAAGAGGAAGGTGTCCTCTCACACTAGTTGGAGCTGATGGGGGGATGGTATAACTTCTACTGTGGTGAGAGAGAATGTTTGGAATAAGACTCCTTAGGTCTGAACCTCAGTTTTGCCTCTTAACTTTGTAACCTATGGAAAAATTATTTAAGTTCTCTAAGCCTCAGTTTTCTCATAAAGAAAATGGGAATAAGTGGGAGTAAGTACCTTATAGGTGATTGTACCTCCCCTCCCCTCCCCTTCCCTCCTTTTCCCTTCTTTTCTCTCTCTCTCTCTACTTTTCGTCCCTTTTTTTCCCTTCCCCTTGACTTTACTTTCTATTCAATTGTTCCAATTTTCCTGGGAGTCTTTTACATCTTAGTGTGAAAAATAGGAACATGGCCAGCAACACTATGCTTTTGCCTCTTGTTTCAGTCTTCCATGATCCCATGGTCAATCATAAAGTAGCTTTGGGTCCCCATGATCTGGAAAGAGAAACCTAAGATTGCCTCTGAGAGTTTAACTGGGAGATCAATATGTAATTAATGAGAGAAAACAATGCAACGCTCTTTTACACGGACAGAATGTCTATTAGGCCAAAAGATCTTGACTCTAACCTAATTTAAAGCATTAATATAACATTAAAGAGATAATATGTCTCAGAAACATAGTTGTTCAGCTACCCAAAGCATAGCAAAGGAAGAACTAAGGAAGGAGCTATAGGAATTGCCCAGCCAAACCCTGATCAGGGGAGAGGGAGACTTGGTCCCAGAATTATTTCTTCTTGTATGAGGATATGAGAATATTATGAATAGGAATACATAAGGGTTTTATTCAATGCAATTCAACATTCCACTGCATAAAAAGTTTCTTGATGTGATTGCTTGTTCCCCAGAATATGTTATTTGACTTTGCATGTGGCTAGCTTATGGAAATTAGATGTATTATCTCTGAAGTACATGTAATTTTCATAGTAAGCTAGTAGCTTAATATATCGATTTTAGAGTTTAAGGTGGGGGGGAAGCATACATTACCCATATTGTTGCAGAGCTGATTTTTAGGGAAAGGGATTTGTAATACAACTGATCAGTGTTTGGAGAAAGTTTCCTGAAGTCCTGCATAATTTATTTTAAAACTTATAAAGTTGGATTCTTGTTCAAAGAGAACCATGTTTATAGATTTATGTCCTAGTGTCTTCTGACTTATGCAACTTAATATTCTTGTTTAGAGGGTTGAGATTCTTTATTTTAGGTTTAGCCAACATCATTCTAAACTTTCTATCACAGTTTTCTATCACTTGGGAAATTTGTGATGGTTTTAAGGACAAAAATAACAATATTTGCTTTTTTGGTGGCTTTGTTTTCTAACAGTATTGTGTAGGAATTAAATATCATGGAGAATGTTCTTGTACATTCTTTCTCTTCAATATCTCAGTGATCATCAAAGGATCTAGACTGTTCTATAAAAGCCTTGACAGATTTGGCATCGCTGGGGCTGAGACACTGGCCATTTCCTCCATGGCCTGAAAGAACCTTTGGCTGTGAGAGACCTTGAAAAGAGCAGGGTCCTTAGACACCTTGCTATATTGCTCCATACCAGGCACCAATCCCGAGTCTTTCTGCAAGGTAGAATCACCTCCTTATGGTGGGATTGCTGAAGTTATTGAGCAGTTGCTCTCGACTTTCCATTCCCAGGTGGAAGCCACCGTCACCTCTGCAATTTGCAGCTTCCTCCGTGAACATCTAAACTGGAGCTGGCACCAGAGTTAGGTCCTCCTCATTTCCGTTGCTTCTGCTGCATCCACCCCTGCTGTAGTCATGGACACTTCTATTGTGGGACTCAATTCATTGGTTCTTCTTTGATTGCACTTGATTCAGTTTTATCATTTACCAAGGGGCAAAAACTTTCAGGCAACAGCCAGAAATCATGTTCTTTTCTCAAACTGTCATCAAATGACTTTTTGACTAAAATGTGGAGAGGTTGTGTTTGTCTAATTACATCACCCAGACTTAACCAGTAAGTGTAAACATTCACAGCTAGTGACTTCTATGCTATGCCTCTCAGAGACAGTAAGACTGCCAAGTTCATATGAATGAGCAATGGGCCATGAATGTACACCTAGTTCTGATTTCAATGCACATTTCCTTTTCATTATTCTGAACCATCTCCTGCTGTTAAAAGGCCTTTGGGAGACACTAGCAGTAGGCACTGTATATGTCTGGAGTAAGGAAGAGTTGTTATTTTGTTTGTTTGTTTGTTTTGGCTGGGAGAATTGGAAAGACTTTCCTATGATGCTAACTGGGTGTAGAAGGCAAAGGAAAAATTTTAGCCTTTGGCCATTTTCCAGTTAGGTAGAAACCCAGGGATCCCCAGCCTGTCTTGCCAAAATGACACACACCTCTTACTCTGAAACCCCGGCAGCTGACAGCACACTCATTTCTGCTTATAATTCCACAAATTCCAATTTGGCAAAGGCACATATAAAACTGTGTTCTGATGATGGTGGAATTAATGTGGGAGGTGGGAAATGGCTTCTCCACTGTTTTGATGACAGTCCTGAGGGGGAGCCAGAAAATACATTACTTGATATACTTTGTTCTCTGTGCAATTTTAGATGTCTTAATACATCTCTAATATTTTGATCTAGATGACATTTTTATTTGGAGTCACTTGACTCTGTCGAGGGAGTAAGGAAGGAGGAAGACAATCTAGTACTTTGCAATATGTTTCCATACATTGGCTCTCAGTAAGGAAACAGAGAGGAGGCAAGTCCTTTGCAATTCAATCCAGTTTCACTGCTCATTAACTGGGAAATACCTCGAGTGAGTCTCTTCACCCCTTTACCCCTTACCCTTGTGCTTCCCACACGAGGAATCGGATTCTTGCTTGTGTTTTTGGTATGCTATTTTTAGGGAAAGAAATATCTGCATGTTTGTTGGTATACTACATGATTTCAGTATTTAAAGAAAAGAAAACCTGCAATTTGAATTATTTATATCTCGAGACACACTCAGAGAGCTACCTATATTCAACATTAAAATTGTAAACAAACAAACATTTATTTGTTTAGAAAGCATTTTGGCCACCTCCCTCCCCACTTTAAGCACTCTTGAGATATCTTATTGTTTAAATTCCCATTTCCCAGGTTCCTAGGAATACTGAAATTGCTTTTAATGCTTTTCAGTTATTTGTATTTCCCCAGGAGCCAGTTCTGCTCCATCTGGCAGATATTCTTGATGGAGTTGTTTTAAGTGGAAGAAGTGTGGGGCAATGTTTAGGAAAATAGGAGGAGGGTAGTATCAGTATAGGAGGGATTAGAGGAGGAAAGTGGAGGGAGAGAGGGTGCTTTGAACAGGCTTAATTTCCAGCCATTTCTGTTGAGCCTGACCACCTCCTTCTTCCAGGTCTGTGTTCACGGTGTGCTCATCCCTTATTTCCGTCCAGGCTGATTCTCCATCCTCCCGTAGGATGATTTATTTTGATCAGTATCAACTTCCACTCATCCAACCTGGAGATCCTCAGTCTGGAGCCTCACCCTCTTTCAGCCTCTAAGGACAAGTTCAGCAGATGATAGCAGCTACATCTCCCTTTTTTTTTCATGGAACACTGGTAAAAGCAATAAGTACCTACTGGGCTTTTTATCTATGATCTCAGGCAATCTTTACAATACCCATCTGTAAGCCTCATCTTATGACCCACCCTTTCACAGATGTGACAACTGACACCAAGAAAAGTGATAAGCAGCTTAGGTAGGGGACCCACAGCTAGCAAGAATCAGGACTAGGATCTGAACTCAGTCTTGCCCTATCCAAAAGCATATGCTCTTTCCACTATGCTATAGGAAGTACATTTACCTTCACCAGGTGACAAGTGGGCAGGGGGGGCAGAACTCTTCTCCTTTTCCCCAATGTTCCTACTCCTATTGCATGAGTAGGACCTTCTCTCAACACTCTGCCTTCTCAGGAAAGGGCTGGTAGGGGGTGTTTCTACCTTTCTCAACATTCCTTAAAGAGTATGAAACTCTTAGAGAGTAAAATCTTGAGGAGATTGAGTCCACAAAATTTGTCTCAGGTGGGAGAGAGTTGGACTGGAGGGAAGGAAATTTCCTGAGCAAACTTTTACATACGGGTCTTGGCCAGGTGCTGCCAGACCACAACATGACTCCTCCTGTTAATTCTTACAGGAACAACAGCAAGTATGTTTCTAAGAACCAGAAGCCCTGGAGTAAATAAATCAAGAGTTTTTTCTTTGTTTGAGACAAAGCCTAATAAGAATTTACAAGTGAGAAAGCAACATTAATCTTGATAGATACCCTTTCCCAAGTAACTGCACATCTCTGTGTCTTAATTCCTTGATCTGCAAAATAGATACAATTATTCTTATCTTCATAAATTACACCAGGCTTTGGGGAAGACAGATGGGGAATATATATGAGAAATAATCTCATAACCATAGGAAGGAAAGCAGCTTATAACTCCAAGGTATTTATGTTATTAATTTTATTCAAAAACTAAAAATGGATTAGAAAGTCCACAAAGGCATTTTAGTTCTCTAAGCTGTTAGGAGGTTCCAGCTGAATAGACCCATCCAACATTTTCTTCAAATGAGCAGGATTAAGCTTTTATTTTTGTCAAACTGGATGGTTTATTTGTTCCGCACAGTTCTTACAGCCTTGTTGGGATTCATTTCAACTCTCAAAATTTAGGCTGAACATATTTTGCAGTGAGGTAGACTGGATTGACATTTAGTTAAACATTTGATGAGACTGGTTTACAACGCATGCAGGAAACAAGGGCGGCAGCTAATTTTGTCCACATTCGATGCCTATTGCAGGAAGGTCAAGGGTTTGCATCTTTTGGTAAACAACCTCTTCCTACCAAATAAGAAAATTGTAAGCTGAAATCTTGCTTGTTTTAAACATACATAAACAAACATTTAGATGTATGTTTCTTTTCCTTGTTTTTATTGATACATAATAGTTGTACATATTCTGGGGGTACATGTGATATTTTGATACATGGATATAATATAATGATTAGAGCAGGGTAGTTGAGATATCATTACCTCAAACATTTATCTTTTCTTTATATTGGGAAAATTGGAATTCTTCTCTTCTAACTACTTTAACTATAGAATAGACTCTTGTTAACTATAGTCACCCTACTGTACCATCAAAACTAGTTTTTATTCTTTCTATGTAACTATTTTTGTACCCATTAATTAACTTCTCTTCATCCCTCTCCCTGCCCTACTCCCCTTCCCAGCCTCTGATATCCACCAATCAACTCTCTGTATCCATGACATCCACATTTTTAGCCCCCGCATGTAAGTGAGAACATGTGTTATTTACCTTTCCATGCCTGGCTTATTTCACTTAACATAATGACCTCCAATTCCATCCATGTTGCTGCAAATGACAATATTTTATTACTTTTAATGGCTGAATAATATTCCATTGTGCATTTATACCACATTTCCTTTTTAATTTATCTATTAATGGGCACTTAGGTTGATTCCATAGCTTGGCTATTGCAAGTAGTGCTGTAATAAACATGGGAATGCAGGTATATCACTTTAATATATTGATTTCCTTTCTTTTGGACATATATTGAGCAGTGGGATTGCTGGATTATGCCGTAGTGCTATTTTTATAAAGGAATCTCTCTACTGTTTTCCTTAGTGGATGTACTAATTTACATTCCCAAAAACAATGTATGAGGGTTCCCCTTTCTTGGCATCCTTACCAGCATCCATTATTTTTTGTCTTTTTGATAAAAGCCATTTTAGGTGGAGTGAGATTTTAATTTGTATTTCCCTTCTAGTTAAGCATCTTTTTTCTTCATGTACATGTTGCCCTCTATGTCTTCTTTTGAGAAATGTCCATTTTGAATGTGACTTACAACAAAGAGCATGAATTCTGGGTCGATGGACCTAGTCCTGAATGGCAGCTTTCCATGAACCGGCTACTCAAAGTGCATACGTTGATTTACTCCTCCACTTTGGTTTCTGCATTTGGGAAATTGAGGCAATAATGCCAATTCCATTAGGTTTTCATGAAGTGTGGCAGACACTCTTAAGACTCTTCCTAATATCCATTCTGCTTTTTTTCCAGTTCAGAAACTTGCCTATTTGTTGAGAGCAGCAATGCATCCAACTAAATACTCATGCTTCCTCAGCCTCCTATGCAGTAGGGGTGGCAGATGGGAAATAGATAGTGTTCTATTGTGAGACCCTAGGGGTAGTTTTTTATTTCCTAGGGGAAAATAGGGGTGCTGAAAGGAATGGTGCATTTTCTTCTTGCTTTGAATGTGGAAGTGTTGTCTGGAGCTAGTAGCCATCTTACAAGCTTGGGGACAAAGCTAAGGCTAGCAGACCAGAAAGATAGCACACTACTTCTTGTAGAAGTAAAGCCAGAAATTTCTCACCTGTAAAATGGAAGAACAATAAATTCTATTTGTGTAAGCCATTCTCAGTTGGCATATGCATGTACCAAATGCATTCATTCCTTACTGAAAAAGAGAATAAACAACATAACAGTCATAACTTGCAGACCACAATGCCTGGCACACTATGGAAATTCATTAGGTGTTGCTTTTGCTTCCTTGTGTTACTTAGTTACTGTATTAAACAAGAGATGTATTAATTAATGTTCATTCTTTTTAATTAGCTTTCCAAATATTAAATACCAATGACATACTAGACATTCTGTGAAACATGATAATACAAAGATGAATGAGACTGAGCCCTTGCCCTTGAGTTGTTCAGAATCTTAATGGGAAGATAATTAACTGCAATTCAAGGTAATGAGTACTAGTGTGGAAATAGGTATATAATGCTTTGGGAGTATGGGATATAAAATTGAGTATCAATAGCTGTGAGACAAACATAAAAGAGAAAGAAAAATTTTCCAACCCAGAGAAAGAGTGGCCAAGCCTAGCATGTGGCTATTGAAAATTTTGCAGAGAAAAGTAGATTTATCTGTCTATGTAATAGCATTGAGTCACACAAAAATTTGAACCTAGAACCCTGAAATATAACAATAATAATAACTAGCTTACATTTACAAGAAATTTCCTTAGAATCTGATGCTCAAAAAGCATCATTTTATTTAATATTCACAACTCTCTGGGCTAAGAGCTAATGTTATTCACATTTTACAGATGAGTGGCTGCTTTCTGATCTGCCATCCGTAACTCCCACCTGTGCAAGGTATAGTAAGTGAAGGCCAATAATATTTTTATTTCAATTTGTTCTATTTTTGCCTGTTTATATGTTTTCAAGATAGTAGCCACCTCAGTGAGTGCTGGAATCCTAGGTCCCCTAGATCAGGCCATACCTGAAGACATCCTAACCCTGGACTTTCATTACATGAGTGTAAAACATCCTCTTTTGTTTCCCCTAATCCAGTTGGAGTTGTGTTTTTCTTTTGACCCAAGGAGTCCTAACTAAAACACTATGCATCCTCCCAAAAGTAGAAACCCTTAGTATATAGTTAAGGAGCTTGGAATTTGTGGAAACTCAGTGTTTAATGATGCATTGTTTATCATTGTATCTCCAGTACCAAATCCTTTGCCTAACACTTTGTAAACCTTCTTTACGTATTCAGTGTCAGAAAGCCTATCTCTCTCTTTTTTATTTTAAATGTAGATCTACTTTGTTTCTCATGATTAATGAGCATTTTAGTTCCTGAATCCGATCAGTCTCATATTCTTTTTTGCCTAGGACCTTATGTTGGCAGATTAAACTTTCTAAAAACGCCCCTTGCAATTCCCAAGACAATCTCAGGTCAAACATGCCCTGTGCCTTGGTCATGGGTAGCACACAGGATGGAGCTCCTTTCAATCTATACTGAATTCATTGGTTCCAGTACTTCCAATCTGCCCCTACCTGAAGCTCTCATTTTTCCAGGAGCCTTCTGGAGCCAACAGGGATTATTTTTGGCTCAGACCCTTCTTGTCAAGCTCACTGCCATCTCTAATTCACAGGCTGGCAGTCATGGGGCAGCCACTGAAGTCTCATGCCTGGTGGGCAGCTATTCTGGGATGTTTGTGCTTGACATTCACGATGGCTTCCTGACTGACTCACTCCTCAATCCAGCCCCCATCGTGCTGGGCTAGGGTGGCTCAGCAGCCTGTTTTGATTCTCCTAATCAAAGAGCAGCATCTTAAAATCTCGCAGTCAGCCTTGCACACTAGACTGGGAAGCAATTGTCAGCTGCTAAATTTAACCACAGCCACTTTAGAAATGAGCTGCTGGGAGATTCTGAGAATGTAAACTGGGGAGATTCTTTCTACTTCTCTTTCTTTAATTTTTCTTCTGATGTTTGAATCAACCGGCTGAGTTAAATCCTGGATGAACTATTTCTTACTACTTTTGGAGAAGTTACTTCACTACTCTGAGCCCTAGTCATCGCCCCATCATTGAAAGTAATTTCTCTCAACAAATGGTAACAATAAAGCCCACACAGTAGGATTGTTTATGGAATTAGGAATAATTAGCTTGTCTAACAGGCCTGATACAGTGCCAGGCATCTTGTTGATTACCATGTTGTTCTTGTTTCTCATTAATTTTCCAACCATCTAGGGCCAACCACCTAGTAGGTGCTCATTAAATGTCAAGAGAATAAGTGAATAAAATAATAAATGAATGAATAAATGTTGGCATCATAGCCCTTGTTCTTCCTCTTTTATCCTACTTTAATCTTTTAAATAGACTAGATGATCCACATAATGCATACTGCAGGCATTGGACAATTGCCCATTTCAGAAAACATGCAGAGTACATCCTGACACCTCTCATGTCAACTCGCAACTTCCCCATCTGCCTTCTCTACTGACATTCAGCCCTGCCTAAAGCATTCCTGGGCTCTGACACTTTTCCCATGGGCCCACTCCTCTGGGGCCTGTTTTGCACATGCCACTCTGGCTTTCTTTGACACTCTCCTAAGACGATTCTGATGTACTTTCTACCTCACTTCCTCCTGTTTAAAGACATTCCCGTTACCTTGCTGGGATAGCCCCAAGGGCTAAGCTGTCTCTCCCCTTCAGGTGAGGAGGGGGCACTGCCTCTGAACCACACACTTTGCAACTTTCAGTTCAGAGTTCCTTGCTGGGAATCAATGTTTTCTATAATGAGTTTCCACCTTCTTGCTTAGATCTCCTTCACAATAAACTTTTTATTCCAGACACCCAACTCTAATCACTGTCTCCTAAATATACATTGCTGGACACATAGTGAATGCATAGAAGTGTTTGCTGTTATCGTAATATTAACATAATTAATCATATCAACCTTTTTAAAAATGCACTGTCTTTATGTTCTTCCAAGTTGCATTTTGCTATTTCCTAATGGTACAGCTCAAAGCCCACTCCAGTCATTGACAAAAACAAGCTACAATAGTGATGACAACAACATAGCAACGACAAGAATGCTAATAGCTGACTTCAAAGGAGCACCAACAGTGGGCCAGGCTTGCTATTAAGCACTTCTCACTCACTAACTCAGGTTATTCTAACAGCAACTTAATGGCTCCTGTCTCCCCACTGAACAGATCAGTAAATAGAAACTTAGAGAGGCTAAGAAATGCTCGCAGTGTAAAAAAAAAAAATGCAAACAAATTTTGACTCCAGAGCCTTAAAACCTAACCTTTAGAACCTCAACTTCTTATCTTTGAGATGAGTTAACTATAACCTTTTTTTACGTTTAGGGAAAAGATTAAATAAAAGAATACCTGTAAAGCACTTAGAGTATCTGGCATTTAGTAGCATGCAGTAGCTGTTAGTGAAGTTAGTGCTGCTGATGCTGATGAACAGTCATCTGAAGTCCACGTTTGCTCTTTGAATTATTCACTAGCCTATAGAGACCCAGAACCTTTATTATGTTGCTGCCTAATTATCTCTGTATATATGCTTTGTCTCCCCAGAAGGACTATAAGCTCCTTCACTGCAGAAACCAGCCTAGGTACAAAATTCTGCTCCTCGGGGGGTCTCAGTTTTCTTCTCTGGAATAGGAGTTTTGATGCTTCCCAAAGCCCCTTCCGAATATGACATTCTCTGCTTCCATAAATGTTATTTATTCTGGCCTCTCCCACAGCCCGTGACCCTCCACTTTGCATGCAATACTCAATAAATATGTTCTGAATTATTAACATCTAGAGGCGAAATCTCAGGTACTAGGAAGAGTTCTTTAATTCTGACTTTGGTGAAAGAGGGAGAAAAAGATGTAATTGAGTTATAAGGTGAGTTACAATTGACATCTGAAGATTTCACCTGAGGGAACTGGAAACTGGGGCATTTATAGGTGGTGGAAATGATGTGAGCTTTGAAAAGTGAGGAAATTCCTTTCCCAAAGGGATATTGGGCTTTCACTGTCCTCTATTTCAGTCAGTTCTGAAAACGTACATTCCATTGGGTTTTGCGAGTCCTGTTGGCTGGCTTCTGCTGAGAGGGAAGGAAAAGAATGAGTCAGTGAAGGAAAGTGAGCTAAATTTAGTGGGATGGCCCAAGGCTCCAGGCAGTGGCTGAAGGCAGCTCCTAATTACTTAGCCTCTATGGGAGACAGGAATAAAGTTTTCCCGAAAACAGGATAAGAGAACTGGGAGGAGCGATGTATTGCAACATGTGCAAGCTTCCTCTATTTACTCCTTCTCCTAATTGAGATCTGCAGAAAGCTTAATTGGTGGCGTTTAATAGCATTTATTGAGCACCAACTGTTAGCCATGCTCCACATTAGACCCTGGGATACAGAAAGATATAGGACACAGCCCCTGCTCTCAGGAATCACCATTTATTGGGGGGAAAACCAACACATAAGCAGTTATCAAAATATGTTGTCATAAGTCATGTGATGGAATTATGTGGACTAGTGCTGGCATCTTTGAACACCACAGGCTCCACCAGAGGCAGAGATTAAGGTGAGGGTCTCACAAGGAACTCCTGAACCACAGGCTGTCACATAAAAAATATGTGCTGTTTTAATCACCAAGTTTGTAGCAATTTCTTATGAATCGTTGAAAACTAATACAGGACTATTATAGATGTTAGAGATTTAATATATTTTTCTAAATTATTAATCATGCATGTGGTTAAGACCTAAACTTCTCCCACTCTGTACCTCTTATGTTGGTCATTATCACTCCTGTGATGTTCTGGGATAACATACACATGAAGAAGCAGATGTAGGAGAATGTCAACTCCATTTTGCGAGTATTTTCTTAACATTTAAAAAAATTTTCAAATAATTGTAGATTCACACATCATGTTTCTTACAACTCCTTGTAAGAAATAATATAGAGAGATCCTGTGTACCCTTCATTTAGCTTCCCCCATAAGGTAACATCTGCTTAACCATAGTATGATATCACAACCAGGAAATTGACATTCTTACAACTCACTGACCTTATTCAGATTTCACTAGTTTTATGTACTTTTGCATATATGTGTGTTTATTCGGTTCTATGCAATTTTATCACAAGTGCATGTTTATGCAACCACTGCAATAGTTAAGATCCATACCAGTTTTATGCAAGAATCCTTCTTTGTGGGAGCTGGTTTTTTTTTTTTTTTTTTTTTTTTTTTTTTTTTTTTTTTTTTTTTTTACCCTAAATTTGTGCATGGCTTTCATCCCTTGTGGTCTGGGCCAGATGAGTCAATATTCATTTCCCTGATCTGGATTACAGACCATCTTTAGTAGAAGGGACACTGATAGTTTTATCACTTGAGGTTCCTGGCTCCAAATGACAGAATGCTTAAATATTTTATGTTCTTTAAAATGAGTATTTTCAGAAATACATAAATTACAGAGGTAGTTCTTTCCGGCTTCAGGCATGGCTGGATCCAGGGTACCAAATCATGACTTTAGTTTTAGTATCCAAAGATCTCTGTTCTGTTTTCCTTCATGGATACTTTTTATCAAGCATCTCTTTCCTTGCAGTAGCTTCAGGCAGGCTGTCACTCATAACCCACAGTTTAACAATCCCAGAGAAGTCTTGGGATTCAGCTTCATTGCCATGGAGTTCATTTCTGAGCACATCCTTTTGGCCAGTGGGATGGAAATATTCTGATTTAGCAGGACTGGGCAGAGGAATATGATTAACCTCACTCTAACCATGTTGGCTTCAGAGAGGAGAAGGTGGAGTGGGTGCTAGGGTGCAAACTCATGGTAGTCCTTGACCTCACCTACTCTCATTCCCTTCTCTCAGACATGAGGAGACCCCAGACCCTATGCTCCATACCTACTTCTTGGTAGTTGAACACCAAGAGGAAAAAAAAAAAATGAAGACTGAAGTGAAGAACAGAGTAAGAGAAAGAATGAGATTTCCCAAAAGGAGGTCAAAAAGAGAAGAAGTACAATAGAAAAATAACCTCTCCTGGACAAAAAAAATTCAAAAATGATTTTCTTCAAGAAGAAACAAGGGCTTCTATTAAGTTGGTGCAGAAGTCATTGTGGTTTTGCCATTATAGCAGAAACCGCAATGACTTTTGCTCCAACATTATGTGTTACTAAGATCTCCCTTCAGACCTCTCTCCACCTAACCCCTCCACCCAGTCTGTCTTCTAAAGCTCTTCAGTGTTTTTGTTCTTGATCCAAAATGGATCAAGATGGGGTCACAGAAAATAAGCTGAGACCTCTATCGAGGTTAGCAATGTAGCTCTTACTCGGATTACCATGCGTCTCATTTTCTCAATACTCAGGTTTCTGAAAAATGAACTCCACAAAAGTGTTAATTTGAATTTAGGACAGTTACTAAGTCCTAATAAACAAGAACATCTTTGAATTCACCCAAAGAAGTGACAAGTAGAATTTCAGAAACCGCAGAAGGTCAAGGCGGGAACTATCTTTTGCCAAGCAGGATCATGGGAAACTCCAAATATAGTCATCTAGGCAGCCATTTTTTGGGCTTGGCTTTTAAAGAAACAAGCCCACTGAAAGTTAAATGAATCTCAGGCCCAAACTGCTTCCTTTAATTTTCCTTTGTGTCAGATAAGCTATATAATTATCGATAACTATGAGTGTCCAAATATTTGTTTAAAGACCAATTTAATGTCTCTGATTTACATTCATGAGTTATTAAGTAGCTGCATATTTCCTGTGTATTTTTTTCTGAATACATGATTAATTGAAGTTTAATGAAATTTTAAAAGACATTTTTCCAATTTTGTGTGGAATGCTGTCTTCTCTCCAGAAGTTACAATTATCCACTGTGGAACAACTTTGTAAAACGGATAGAAAGGGGAGGTTTTGGGCTTCTGACCTTCCTCTTTTAAATACATCTATATGATCCAAGGCACGTTTCTAACAGATGTGCTGCTGTTGGGTTGCAGGAGACTGAGTTATTGACTTCTCATTCTTTGAGGCAGCTGGGTAGGGTCTGGTGCAGCAGGAGTCCCCATACTAGTTGACTCTGGATACATCACCTCATTCTTTAGAGTGCACTACATATATTATTGTTATCATTATCATTATCCAGACCAGTTTCATACAAGGATCCCTCATGAGAGCTGGATATGGTTTATCCCTACCAAAACTCAAGTTGAAATTTGTTTCCCAATGTGGCAGAGTTGGGAACTGGGGCCTAGTAGGAGGTGTTTTTGTCATGGGGGTGGATCCGTCATGAATAGATTAATGCCCTCCTGTGGGAGTGAGTGAGTCGTCCTGGGTTAGTTACCAGAGATTGGAATAGCTGGTTGCCGTACAAGTGAATTTGGCTTCCTAGACTCTCTTACTTTCCCTTTGTCATGTGATCATGTGGAAGATGGGGAAAGCACATGCAATCACATGTATACAGGTATATGCTACTTTCAGGTCTGTCCCACAAAACTCATGCAATTCTTTACATTCTTTCAGCATTTTGCAGGGGACTCAAGTCCCCGGTGGATGATGTAGTCTGGGTTCCTAAACTACTGTGTAAAGGAGAACTTTCTCTGAATTCCCTACCCCTAACTCATTGGACTGTACCATGAGCAAGAAACACATTTTCTTTGTGGTAAGATACAGGTTTTGTGTGTTGATAATTCAAGAGCGTTTTGGATAATCTTGGCTCCTGACATCCCTCAGCTACTAACAACATCAATGTTTCAAAATGGCAGTACCTGATCCAAGCCTTCTCCTGATGTTTGAAGTTTGGCCAACATAGTGGATCTCACTGCCTCCTCCTTGCTTAGTAGTGATTTCATCTGAGATTTTATCACATAATTAGACTGAGCAGTGAATAAATGAGCAGAGGCTATTTGGAGGGACAGCCTTCTAGTGCCATAGGAACTCTAAATCTGATCCTAACAAACTCTTGGAGACAGTGAGCTCATTGATTATTAGATTACTAGTTTACTTTACCAGAGGCACCAACCTATGGGTTTCCTTTTTGAGCTACAATTGGGGACATATATGCTGGCTTATGGTCAACTACAGCAGCAGCTCAAAGAAGCTGTAGTCAGTGAATCAGTAACAGTTTTGTGAGAGCTGTCAAGTAGGCACTCATCACTGATGATATAATAATATTCTTCTTGTACTGAGGTTTTGATTGTTGTTGGTTTTTCTTTCTTTGCCTTCTTAGTTAAAATTAGTACATTTTTTCTTGCTTAGGTGACAGGTTGCTGGGATGGTAACTTTCACTTTTTGTGTAGACATAAGAAGGGCAATGAATACTCGCAGTCTGGAGGGGAGGGGAGAGGTAAAGTGTCATTAGAACCCTAAGGAGACTTACCTTCAGTAGAATCACAAGAAGATCTGCATCCTTACTTACCTAGAGGACATATGTGTGCTACTGAAAAATCACAGCTATACACCCTTATTCTGGAAAGAGGCTTTCCAGAAAGAAGAGATGGTTGGTTAGTCTTTCTTGCCCCCATTCACAGAGTCTCAGCTTCCCTTTTGGGGTGGACTTCCTTATTTTATTACACTGGTCTCCATGGCGAAGACAGTGCTCTCCTTTAATGCTCAAATATAGACAAGCTATCTTTTTCTTAGCTGAATTGGGTGGCAATCTTCAAAAGAGGTTCTCAAATTCTAAGTAGAAAAAGGGAATTCACAAAGCATATGAAATTAAAAGTAGTCCAAATGACAGGTTGCAGTGCTTTGTCATTTCCACTTGCTTGCCTGAAGGATTACCATGTAGGATATTTGGCTGGATTCTCTACTACCACGATAGAGAGGTGTCTCTTGTTACAAGAGTTCCTCCCCATGGAAACTTTGTCAGAGGACTATCTCACAGACAAGGAATAGGGTGATCTCTTTTTTGATGAAGAAAAACCAATATAGAATTTTCTTCATTCTTTAATTAGAATAATCTCTTTCACTTTTTTGGGAGTATAAGAGATAAACTCCTTTCTCCAGCTATAGGACTGACTTCCCACATCAAGTTCTATGCATATAGGAATTGAAATAGCTTTTCTTATTGGTCTAATCATATCTTTAAATTGTTTTTGGGAAACAGGTGTAAACACGTATAGAGTTGAAAATAAGTCTCTGTACCATGCCTGATTCAAGATTTTGAGTTTTCTTTCCCAGAGTTAACAACACTTTACATTTTTTTGTTTATCTTTCCTTTAATAAATGTGTTGTTTTTAAAGTCTACTTTTTGTTAGGTTCTAGGCAGGCCACATTACATTTACCTTCAAGACATCCAGAATCTGACCTTTTTTTACTACTGGTTTTTAAAAAAACAGAGAAAGACTCTCGCTCTGTTGCCCAGGTTGAGGTGCAGTAGGGTGATCATAGCTCACTTTTTAAGCCTTGAACACCCATCTCATTATGTTGTCCAGGCTGATTTTAAATTCCTGGCCTCAAGTTATCCTCCCGCCTCAGCCTTACAAAGTGCTGAGATTTCAGGCATGAGCCACTGCATCCAGTCTCCTTTTACCACTTCTGTCGTTATCACCTTGGCCCTCTCTTGTCAATTGTCACATTAACCTCCTAACTGGTCTACTTACTTCTGTTATTTTCTTATTTACTGTATTCTCAGAATAGCAGTCAGAATGAGCCTGTTAAAATATAAGTAATATTATGCCACAAGTCTGCTTAAACCCCTTCAATGGCTGTTTAATTTCATGACATTTTTACAGTGGACTATAAGGGTGTATACAATTTGGCACCCCTTGAACTTTTTGACATAATTTCCTACTACACTTTTCCTCTCTTGCTTAGTTCTGGCCACACTATCCTTACTGCTCCTCAGACATACCAAATGCATACCCCAAATCAGGCTTTTACTGATAATCTTGTTCTTTCAGAAAGCCACAATGATCCACCCTTCTAGTGTTGGTGAAAATATTAACTTCTCAGTGGGCATGCACAACTTAAAATTGCGACCCTTACCCAGATTTTCCCCCCTTTCCTTATTTATTTTACTCCATCAAGGACTACAGCTCTGCTGACACTGAGCTTTTGACCTTATGAGACCCTAAGCAGAGGACAAAGGCTAATTCACTGTGAATTCTAACCCTCAGAAACTGTGGGATAGTACATTTTGTTGTTTTCTGATACTAAGTTTGTGGCATTATTATGGTGCAATAGAAAATGAGTACAACTCATTCAATCAGTGCTTACCAAATTTATCAGAACAATTTAATCTTCAACTAACACCTCTTAACATTCCCAGAAAACATGTTTGGAATTCAGTCTGGAGCAAAAGAAATAGTAAATAAATTTTTTACGTTTTGTTTGATTTCTATGGGGAGCAAAATACAGGAATGTTAAGGGAATGTAATGCCTTGTCTTAACCTACTCACTAACACTGAAGGAACCTTCCAAACTTCCGGTCTAGATATGTATTTAATTAATTATTTAAATACTTTTTATTTTAAAGTAAGTATAGGTTCATAAGAAATTTCATAAAATATACAGGGAACTCCTCTGCACCCTTAATGGTAACATTTTGCATAATATAATACAATACCAAAATCAGGAAGTCTACATTAGTACAATCCACAGAACTTATTTAGATTTAATCAGTTTACATGCACTCTTGTGTGTGTGTGTGTGTGTGTGTGTGTGTGTGTGTTTGTGTGTATGTGTCTATGGAATTTTATTACATGTGTAGATTCATATAAACACCACCATGATGAAGACATAGAGCTGTTCAATCATCACAAGACTTCTGTGTTACCTCTTAATGACTATGGCCATCTCCCCTCATCTCCCTTCAGATCCTCAGCAACCTCTAATCTGTTTTTCAACTCTATAATTTTAGTTTAAGAATGTTATATAAATGGAATCACACAGTACATAATCTTTTGAGATTGGCTCTTTCTTCTCAGCAAATTCTCTGGAGATTCACTCAGGTTGTTGCATGCGTGAATAGTTTACTCCTCTTCTTTGCTGAGTGGATGCTCCACGGTATGTTTAAGCAGTCACCCATTGAAAAGCATTAGGATTGTTTCCAGTTTTTTACTGTTACAAATTAAACCATGGATATTCATGCACAGTATTTGGCGTAAATATAAATTTTTCTGTCTTCAGGATAAATGCCTAGGAGTGCAACTTCTAGGTTATATACATGCATGTTTAGTTTTATGATAAACTGCCAAACTATTTTCCAGAGTATCTATGTCATTCCTACTAGCAATATTTGAATGATGCTAATTAATTTTTTGAATTATAGAAACATACCTTCTCTATAAAGAATTGAACAAAGGGGTTAAGGTAAAAAGTCATGGTTCTCTCCTCTCAGTGCACTTTTTTGTTTCCTAGGCATATCCACTTATTTTCTTTTGATAATTCCAGGAATTTTTATACATGTAAAAGCAAATGTGTGTATATATATATGTGTGTGTGTGTGTGTGTGTGTATGTGTATGTGTGTGTGTTTGATCTTTAAAAAATGATATGATACTATAATACTCTTCTATTAGTTGCATTTTTTCTTAATATACTTCTATTTGATTTTTAAGATAGAATGAAAAATTTATTGATGTATAAATACTTTCAGCAAAATGAACAGATTTTAAAGTTACTGTTCAATTACAACTTATAACTAGATACATCTATGTAACCAACATGACAATTGAGATTTAGAAAATTTCCATCACCTTAGTAAATTTTCTTGGACACCGATTCAATCAATTCCCTTTGTCTCCATGGCCTTGTCTTCTCTCTTGAGACAACCACAACTACATGGTATTTCATTGTACAGAATCACTAAAATTGATTCAACGGTGTATGTTTTAATGAATTCATGTTCAATCCCAAATCTTAGGATGTAATTTTGGTCAAATTACTTAAACTAGTAGTTCCCAATTTTGGTTCTACTAGTCTTCAAGGAATTCTACCAATAAGTTAATATACACATAATGTTTACAACGTTTGAGAAGGCCAACATAATATAACTAGTAAGATTATCAGTAAAGTAAGGAGGAAGAGAAGAGAAAATATATCAGAAAAGAAACCTTGTTCTGTCAATTTGGGTGGAAGCTGTCTACTTAGTGTCATCAATTTGATGTGAAATTCGTAGGTTAGTAGTCACACTCCAATTATTGTCACCTGGAGAATTCTTAAAAATTCTCAGTTTAAGGTCCTCTAATGGAGTGTATTTATAGTTTTCTGGAGAGATGGTTAGTGATACAGTTTGAATATTGGTTCCCACCCAAATTTCATGTTGAAATGTAATCCCCAATATTTGAGGTGGGGCCTTTTAGGAGGTGTTTGGGTCCCGGGGACAGATCCCTCATGAAATTCTTGGGCTATCCCCTTGATAATAAGTGAACTGCTGCTCTGAGTTCACATGAGATCTGGCCGCTTGAAAGCATATGGCACTTTCTTCCCCTGCTCTCTCTTTCTTTTGCCATGTGGTGTACAAGCTCCTGCTTTGCTTTCCACAATAAGTAAAAGCTCCCTGAGGCCTCTCTAGAAGTTGAGCAATGTTGGCGCTATGTTTCCTATACAGTGTGCAGAATCATGAGCCAATTAAACTTCTTTTCTTTATAAATTATCCTGTCTTAGGTTTTTTATAGCCATGCAAGAATAGTTGAATATGGAAAATTGGTACCAGGGGTGAGGTATTGCTATAAAGAGACCTGAAAATGTGGAAGCAGCTTTGGAACTAGGTGATGGGCAAAGGTTTGCAAGGTGCAGAAGAAGATAGAAAGATGAAGAAAAGTTTGAAACTTCTTAGAGACTGGTTAAGTGATTGTGACCAAAATGCTGATAGTAACATAAATAGTAAAGCCAAGACTGACAAGGTCTCAGATGGAAATGAAGAACTTATTGGGAACTGGAGCAAATGTCACCCATGTTATGCCTTAGCAAAGAATTCGGCTGCATTCTGCCCATGCCCTAGGAATCTGTGTAAATTTGAGCTTAAGACTGATAATTTGGGGTGTCTGACAGAAGAAATTTCTAAGCAAGAGTGTTTAAGAAGTTGTCTGGCTGCTCCTAACAGCCTACTGTCAGATGTAGGAGTAAAAGAATGACTTAAAGTTGCTTTTAAGAGCCTACACTCAGACGCAGGGGCAAAAGAATGACAAAGTTAAAATGTATTTAAAAGAGAAGCAGAATATGAAAGTTTGGAAAATTTGTAGCCCAGCCATGTGGTAGAGAAAGAAAAAGCTTTTTCAGGAGAGGAATTCAAGTGGGCTGAGGAGGAACCACTTGCTAGAGATACTTGCATAACTAAAAGAGAGCTAAGTGCTAATATCTAAGACAATGGGAAAAGGCTTCAAAGGCCTTTCGGAGACCTTTGTGGCAGCCCCTCCCATCCCAGGCTCGGAGGCCTAGGAGGACAGAATGGCTTAATGGGCCAGACCCAGGGCCTTGCTGCTTTGCACAGACTCAGGGCACTTCTCCCTGCATCCCAGCCACTCTAGCTCTAGCTTCAGCTGTGGCTCAAAGAGGCTGAGGCACAGCTAAGGCTTCCACTTTGGAGAATGCAAGCTGTAAACTTTAGCAACTTCAATGTAGTGTTAAGCCTGTAGGTGTGCAGAATGCAAGAACAAATAGTGCTTGGCAGCCTCCACCTAGATTTCAGAGGACATATGAGAAGGCCTGGATATCCAGGCAGAAGCCTGCTTCAGGGGCAGAGCACTCACAAAGAACCTCTGCTAGGACAATGTGAAGGGGAAATTTAGGGTTGGAGACCCTACACAGAGTCCTTATCTGGGCACTACCTCATGGAGCTGTGGGAAGAGGGCCACTGTCCTCCAAATCCCAGAATGATAGATGCACTAGCAGCTTATACCCTCAGTGTGTAAAAGCTACAGGCATTCAACTCCAACCTATGAGAATAGCCCTGGGGCTGAACCCTGCAAAGTTAGAGGGGAAGAGCTTCCCAAGGTCTTGGGAGTCCACCCCTTTTAGCAGTGCACCCTGGATATGGAACATGGAGTAAAAGGAGATTATTTTAGAACTTTAAGAATTAATGGGTCAGGTACTATGGCTCATGCCTGTAATTTAGCACTTTAGGAGGCCTAAGTGAGAGAATTGCTTGAGCCCAGGTTTGCAATACCAGCCTGGATAACATAGTGAGACCCTGTCTGTACAAAAATAAATAAATAAATAAGTGGGCCTTGTGTTGTGCACCTGTAGTCACAGCTACTCAGGGAACTGAGGCAGGAGAATTGCTTGGGTCCAGGAGGTTGAGGCTATAGTGAGTCATGATTGTGCCACTGCATGACAGAGTAAGATTCTATCCCTCCTTCAAAAAAAAAATCAGCGAATGTCCTGCTGTGTTTTGGACTTGCATAGGGCCTGTAGTCCTTTTGTTTTGGCCAATTTCTCCCTTTTGTAATGGGAATGTTTCCCCAATGCCTATATCCCTCATTGCATCTTTGAGGTAAATAACTTGTTTTGATTTTTCAAGTTCATAGGTGGAAGGGACATGCCTTGTCTCAGACGAGACTTTGGACTTGAGACTTTTGAGTTAATGCTGGAACAAGCTAAGACTTTGGAAGACTATTGGGAAGACATGATAATATTTTGCAATGTGAGAAGGACATGAGATTTGCAGGGGTCCTCGGTGGAATGATAGAGTTTGGATATTTGTCCCTGTCCAAATTTCATATTGAAATATAATCCCTAACGTTGGAGGTGGGGCCTGGTTGGAGGTATTTGGTTCATGGGGGCAGATCCCTCATGAATGGTCTGGGCCATCTCTTTGATGACAAGTGACCTCTTGCTCTGAGTTCACCTGAGATCTAGTCATTTAAAAGTGTGTGGCACCTCCTTCCCTGACTCTCTTACTCCTGCTTTTGCCATGTGATGTACAGGGCCCCACTTTGCCTTCCACCATGAGTAAAAGCTCCCTGAGACTTCATCAGAAGCTGAGTGATGTTGGTGCTATGCTTCCTGTACACCTTGTAGAATCAAGAGCCAATTAAACCTCGTTTCTTTATAAATTGCCGAGTCTCAGATATTTCTGTATAGAAATGCAAGAATGGCCTAATTCAATTTGTGTATTTTTAGTTGGGAAACATAGATTCAAAGATAAAACACTCTGCAGCACTAATTCTGTGCTAGTTGTTTACAGGACCTAATCAGGAATCAGAGGTGGTTTTCTCTGATGTCTCTCTCTCTTATTTTTTAACTTGACAAATAATAATTGCATATATTTATAGGGTACAATGTGATGTTATGATGCATGTACACATTGCAGAATAATTAAATAACTCCTGAAGAAGATTAAATCCTTGAATTTCAGATCAATTCATCAGTTTCTTAGGGTGGTGTTGTGACAAAACTGTTTCTACCTGTTGATGATAAGTTTGGGTATATAACAAAGCCTTTTTCTTAAATTGTAAAATTATTGTGTACCTATTTCATCCTGAAAAGCATATTAGTATATTTAATATTTTCATCCTGAAAAGTATTAAAGGATATCTACATCAGTTTATTTTTTCTGAACTTACATTCTGATTTGTTAGTTTCTTTTTTTAATCTTAAATTGGGCAAACAAAAGAGCTCTCATAATACTTTTGATTTAATTGAAAGTTGGGACATGGATAGTTTGTCTTTCTTTGTCTGGCTTATTTCACTTAACATAATGACCTCCACATTCATCCATGTTGTTGCAAATGGCAGGATCTCAATATTTTTATGGCTGAATAATACTCCATTGTAGATATTTCAAACACACTTAAATATGTATATCCCCCACTCTGCTATTTTAATAAGGTTAGGAAAAACAGTTTGTGTTATCTAGTGTCATTTAAAGATCTAAACACAGTTTATGAAAAATTATTCTAGATTTGAGCTGAATTTGGGAAAGGCAAAATCAAGAAGTGCTGTCAGAATAGAGAAAATTTGCTTATAGCAAGAAATAGTTATAAGCAGTATTGTTTAAATTACAGCAATAAGTAAGATGGATTATTAGGAACTTTAAATTTTATCAAGAATTAAAGCACACCATTTTCTTGATAATAAAAACTTTTGTTATCTGGGCATAGAGCAACTTTGTTAGTTCAATAAAAGAAAACTCTAGTTTCAGTATTTTTATACATCATACATATCACAACATGTTGCAATACATAAATAAATATATAAAACCTTACATTTCAGTATAAGATTCATAACTTTTTTCTTATGGACAAGCCCTACTTTATTAACCATTTTAATACGTTTCATTTCTCTTTTTCAGTTCATTATTTTGATACCAGTAAACCAAAAAATTAAGTTCACTTCTTCCGGTATTCTAGACTTAGAGTATACCCTTAAATTGATCTTATATACTTATTTTTTATTTTAGCATAATTAGGACCCATTAAACTTTAAGACAAAATTTTTCTCTTTTTTTCCCTAAACATATCATTATCTTGCACGCATATTATCAAATATATTATTTTACATTTTTTTCAAAAATAAAGATGCAATAAATGCCAAATATAAAAAGCTTATAGCTAACATCATATTTAAGGAGAGAAAAAAACAAAGCTTTTTCTCTATGATCAGGAACAAGACAAGAATACCCACTCTCACCACTTCTATTCCAGTTAGTTCTGGAAGTATTAGCCAGAACAATTTAACAATAACAACAACAAAAACAAATAATAAAAGAAGCAAAATTATCTATCTTATTCAGATGACATAATCTTATATGTAGAAAATTCTAAAGATGACACAACAAAGCTAATATACTAATTCAGCAAAGCTGCAGAATACAAAATCAACATGCAAAAATTAGTTGCATTTCTATACACTAACAATAAACAGTCTGAAAAGAGAATTCTAAAAATTTTCATTTACAATACTATCAAAAAAATAAAACAGTCATAAACTTAACCAAGGAGGTGAAGGTCTTGTACACTAAACATTATAAAACATTGCTGAAAGAAGTGAAGGTTGACACAAGTAAACAGAAAGATAACCCATATTCATAGTTTCAAAGACTTAACATTGTTAAAATGTCCATACTACCGAAACTGATCTACAGATTCAAGGCAATTCCTATCAAAATTCCAATAGCATTTGTTTTTACAGAAATAGAAAAAGCAATCTTGAAATTTATATTGAACCACAAGGAAGCCCATATAGTCAAAACAATCTTGAAAAAGAAGAACAAAACTGGAGGCCTTTAGCTTTCTGATTTCAAAATATATTACAAAGCTTTTGATTATATTACAATAATCAAAACAATATGGTACTGGCAAAGACAGACATATAAACAAATATAACAGAATAGAGATCCTTGAAATAAAGCCAAGTATGTATGGTCAAGTAATCGTTGACAAAGGTGCCAAGACTACACAATGGAGAAAGGATAGTTTCTGCAATATATGGCACTGGAGAAACTGAATATAAAAATGAAATTGGAGCCTCATATTACATCATACACAAAAAATAAAATTGGAGCCTTATATTATGTCATACACAGGAATAAATACAAATTGATTAAAGACCTAAATGTAAGACCTGAAACCATAAAACTCTTTGAAGAGAAACATAGGAGAAATGTTTCATAACATTGGTCTTGACAGTGATTTCTTAGATTTGACATCAAAAGAATAGGCAACACAAGCAAAAATAGACAAGTGGGACTAAATCAAACTAAGAATAATCTGCACAGCAAAGAAAACAATAACAGGTACCAAAAGACACCTACAGAATGAGAGAAAATATTTGAAAACCATATATCTGATAAGAGTTAATATCTAAAGTATATAAGGAGCTGACACAATCTAATAACAAAAACATCCCAAATAATGTGATTTATAAAATGAGCAAAGGACTTGAATCTACATTTCCCCAAGAAGACATGAGAGTGAACAACAGATACATAAAAATATGCTCAATGTCATTAATCATTACTGATCACCACCACTTGACCAATCTTATGACTCTAAAAAGAGATATATAGTTGTAGAATTTAGAATGAACAGAATAGTCCTGGTGTCAATTAGAAAAAGATCATTTTTTTTCCTATCATTAGAAATTAGGCATTTCATCTTCCATAAGACCACTTCAAAATTCCTCAGAGAATATTAGTTCTTATTTCTTTATTGGCTAGGATGGGACAATTAAATTTCTAGTGACCCTTTTGTTTAAAATATTGACAAATGTCTTTGTCTAAGTGGGGGCAGGATGTCAATGCTTCTTGAGAGTTTATTAACCTGTAATTTATTTTCAAGGTCCTGCCAATCAAACTTTTTCAACCAAGGTAGAAGTCAGTATCTTGGCCTATTCTGTGCTCCCATAACAGAATACCTGAGACTGGGTAATTTACAAAGAACAGAAATTTATTTCTTACAGTTCTAGAGGCTGGGAAGTCTGAGATCAAAGCATCAGCAGGTTGGTGTCTGGCAAGGGCCTGTTCTCTGTTTCCCAGATGGTGCCTTGAATGAAGCATTCTCCAGGGAGGAGGAACATTATTTCTCACATGACAGAAAAATGGAAGAGCAAAGAGAGAAAACTCACCCCTGAAAGCCCCTTTCTAAATGCATTAAACCTGCCTCTTAAAGGTGAAGCCTAATTACCTGTTAAAGTCCCACCTTTTAATACCTTTCCAATGACAAGTGAATTTTGATACGAGTTTTTGAGGCAACAAACATTCAAACATAGTAGCCAATGAGGCTTCAAATGCAAGTTTAAATTCTTAATCAACTTTTTTTTCTCCATCCTGGGTTTTGGAAAGTCTTTCAGGAAGGCAATCCTAAAATCCAAAATTTCTGGGAACTTCCCCATAACATTTAAAGAATACAAACCCTAGGTTATTTTCTTTTTATTTAAGACTTTTCACGAATGATCAATGTTGTTAAATGTCAAGGTTCTCCAAAGTGAGTCACTGTGATATCAAATTGCTCTTGGTGAAATTATGGCATTTAGAAAGACATGTACATGGATAATACTTATAATGCAAAAACACGAAAAACACAGGGTTTGGCCTGGGGGGAGCTTAGATTAGGGCTCATGATGAATGCAAAAATGCTAATTTATGTCTCTGGAATCTGGACATAGACCAGCTTTGACCAACTGCTGGCCCAGGAACCCAAAAGTCCAGGCAGATTGACCTAGACACAGCAGCTCTAATCAAACAGAAAAACAAAGACAATTGTGAGGAAGGTCTTTATAGGGCTTTGATAAGGTGATCCAAAGCAAAGTTTATCCAAAGGTTGTCAGTTTGATGAGAACATTGGAACTTATCAGCTTTTGGGGCCAACTTGAGGATAGATTTACAGGGTCTAAGTCTACCTTGTCTCCATAGACTTTCTCTTAAAGATGAGAAGTGCTCAAGATGTTGGACAAACAGAAAGACAATAGATGATGGTGTTAAAAGCTAAATTTTGCAAAGGAACAATATAATTTGATGTGAAATCAAAAGCCTAAGAAACCAGATATAAATAACACTCCAGATTTCAAGCAATAATTGAAACTTAGCTTCATTATGAAACTTACTTTGCTGCAGTAGGCAAAGTAGACTTGAGTAGATGGAGTTTCAAGAGGTCTTAGATAAGCACACTGTTTTCAAGGTCCTGTTTTGCAGTGGTAGGCTTCGTTTTGGAATCTTAGTAGGACCTCTAGGGTAGTTGATGTGCTCTGACCAATGAATGGCCAATAAGAACACACCGGAAGCTTAAAAAAAGTTAGTTTTTTTTTTTTTTTTTTTGGCACTGTAGGGGAACTCTGGGAACATCTCAGCAAAGAAAAATTAGGAGGGCATTCTTATAGGGTGTATGGGTGTATGTTGAGTGATTTTTAATTTTATTTATTTATTTATTTATTTATTTATTTATTTATTTATTTATTTTGAGATGGAGTCTCATTCTGTCACCAGGCTGGAGTGCAGTGGTGCAATATCGGCTCACTGCAACCTCCACCTTCCAGGTTCAAGTGATTCTTCTGCCTCAGGCTCCCAAGTAGCTGGGACTATAGGTGCCCACCACCACGCTCGGCTAATTTTTTGTATTTTTAGTAGAGATGGGGTTTCACCATGGTGGTCAGGATGGTCTCGATCTCTTGACCTCATGATCTGCCCACCTCGGCCTCCCAAAGTGCTAGGATTACAGGTGTGAGCCACCGCACCCTGCTTATGTTGAGTGATTTTTTCAGGAGAAAATAGGAAAGCAAGTTATAAGTTTAAAGTTCTCAATTTGGTGAGTGAATATATTAATAATTTTTATCTAGTGTATTAGCTCAAGCTGCCATAACAAAATATCATATACTGGGCAGTTTAAACAATAGAAATTATTTTATTGCCATTCTGGAGGCTAGAAGTCTGAGATCAGGGTGTCAGCATGGCTGGATTCTGGTGAGGCCTCTCTTCCTGGATTATGCATGGCTGCCTTCTTCCTGTGTCGTCACATGGCAGAAGATCAGAGAGTGAGCAAGCTCTCTGGTGTCTCTGTATAAGGGCACTAATTATATCACAAGGACCCCACCTTCATGATCTTCTTTAAACCAAATTACCTCCCAAAAATCCCATCTCCAGATAACATCCCATTGGAGATTGGGGCTTACACATAGGAATTTTCAGGGAACACAGTTGAGGTCCATTGCATCTAGGAAGCAAGAAAATTAAAGCACATGGGAATGGTCATGCTAAGATGCAGCAACCACTCAGAGTAATGGAACATTATTCAGAAGACAGGATGCTCAGTCATTTTTGTGTTTGCAGAGTGGCATTGCCTCGGTCTTGTTCCATATATAATCATGGATTGGCCTTGTCTATGTCTTGGTCTGAGGGTTGTTTATGTTCTTTTGTGAAAATTTACTGACTTGTTCTCAGAAAGGCTGTTTTTCTTAGAAACATCTTCATTACTACCTGTTGTTTTTAATTGCCTTAATTCCTTTTTTTGCCTTTAATGAATAAAAGGAATATGTAAATTATTATTTCATTTGATTGCAAGGTGATAACTCTTTGGAAAAGAATATGAGTTAACTTTTTATTAAAGTAATATGTGTATATGCATTACAGAAAAAATAAAAAATATGAAAAAAAGCTATTATAGTTTTATTTTGCAGAGACAAACTATGTTCCCATGTTTGTTTCTTTTTATATTTGTCATTTTATTCTATGAACATTCACACTTGTTTTCATAGTTTGGGTTATACTGTAGATACATTTTGTGTTCTGAACTCTGACAAAAATATTTCGAAGCATATAATCTTAGGTTGTAAAGAGCTCTGATGATGGGAAGCTTGAGAGCCACTGACTCTACCTGCAACTCAGTTTGTTCATCTGAAAAGAGATAAAATCACCAATTCTGTATTATCCAAAAGATTGTTGTGAGAGTTGTATAATTGTATGTTAATATGTAAATATGCTTTGAGGACAGTAACTTATTGTACTTTTTAAAAGGGATATACTTCCCCTTATAGAAATTGGAGGAGGAAGACTGGAGGATTCTGATTTGCAAGCTTATTAAGGCAGAATAATAAATTATGTTTAAGTCCGCCTTTATAAGAAATTACTGCAAATTCTCCAGTCCTCTAGCCCTGGGAGGCAGGCAGTCAAGCTATTTGTCAACTAAATGAAGCAGCTCTCTTTTTCAGTCTTGAGGAATAATTTTCTTCAGACTTGGGTGAATCGATGAGACTCTATTTGCTAGATGGGGGTTAGTGTCCAGTCTGTTGAGCAGGAACTTACACCTTTCTCCAGTGACTGTGCTAATGGGTGTCAACGTTGACAGGGCAGGCAGAGTGTGCCAAAGGAGACACGGAGTGAAGCAAAAAGGAATCTTTTTCCAACTGGGTAGATGGTGTAGAATGGGGGAAAAGACTACTTTAAAGTACCAGGGGAAAATCTCAGAAGCATTAATAAATAAATGCAGTGGATACAAAAAGGGTGAGCTGAAAATATTATATTGTATTCATCTTGATATTTTCAGTGCCTAGCACAGAGCCTGGAACATCAGTAATTGTTTGCTGAATAAATGAATGAATGCATGCATGAATGAAAGAATTATATTTAGGATAAAGCTGGCAGAAGGGAAGAGATGAAGCCATTACATATTCAATGCCTACACTTTACCAGACACTGTGATAAGCACTATAGAGACATGGTATCCTTTGATGCTCAGAGCAATTTTGTAAAGGTTAGTGTTATTATCCCTTTTTATGGATCAGGCAACTGGTTGAACCCTTTCTTTTTAGCTCTTTTCGCAGACATGTAGTGATATATATTATGAGACAGGATTTTGTGAAATGTGAAGTTCCACCCACCTGTGGGGAATTAAAAGGTGATACTTGAGCCAGAATAAACTTAAAACACAGATATAATCAAGGCAGTAACGTTGGAAATAGATTAAACTTAATTGACCCTTATTTAATGCCTATTATGTTCTTACTGTGGGATTGGATATTTTAAGTTTGAATTAGTTTTGCTACTTTGTGACCAAGGATAAATCACCCAATCTTATTTGATAAACTACAGTTTATTAAAGGGGCTATGGTATCACAGGCAATTTGCCTACATTACCTTACTTAGTTGATAAAACAAAGTTATCTAACAGGATTAGTTAATATCATTTTACAAACGATGATTGGTCAGACAATAAGCCTGAGAACTCATAATTTAGTATTGAGCAAGGTGAAACTGGAATTTTTTCTATTTGCCTTCAAGATTTCATTTTAAATTATTATATAACTTGGCCTCACTACAAAATATCATAATAGACACCATCTGAACACTCATGAAATTCTATGCTCAATCCTTATAAATTTTCCCAAATTGTGAAAACACTACTGGCTAACCCATTTTACAGTGGAAGAATCAGAGGGCCCCAAAAGTAACATGATGTTTCAAGGTCACTCTGCTGATAGGAATTTAATTTATATTTCTTCCCAAAGCTCTCCCAGTGGTTTCCAACTGATGCTTTTTAAATTCTTGTAAGTCCAGCATATGGTGCCCTGCTTGTGGGCTCCACTAGGGGAGGTGATCTCAGGCTCATGTTTGGTTGAGGGGTAGTCACTGATTGGAGCAGGGCTGAGCATTTTTCTCAAGGACAATCAGTCCGGATGACTTATCAGTTGGAATCTAAAGAAGGGCAATGGAGATTTGCTAGACTAATCAGTTTTTTATTTGGAATTGAACGAGAAAATGTGGGGAGAACCAAACAGTTAGTTGAGCAGTAACTATTGTTGAAAGATTAGTAGGAAAGCTACAGAAATCAAGGAATATCTGCCTTTTTGTCATAAGATCAAAGTAACAGGGGGTGAGGGGCTAATTAACCAGCTGAAGAACAGCTTCCCTGAAGAGTCACCTGGATCCACCATAGACTTTGTATAGAAAAATAACATTGCTGTCTTAAGCCAGTGATCTTGAACGATTGTCCATTACTGTAGCATATTCTATCATATCCCGCTAATATAATTCTTTGGGGTCTCCTTTGTTTGCTTCAAGTAATAAAACCAACTGGTATTTTAAGCAAAATGCAAATTTGTTGGAAGAATGGAGGGTATCTAACAGAATCACAAGGAAGGCCGAACAGCCAGTCTTCTAAGAAAGGATCCAGGTCCACCCTGATGATTGGAGCAGAAACTGATAGGCAATATGAATCATTTCCAGCCACATTCTGTCCTCTTCTCTGTGCTTAATATTCAGATTCCCAGGAAAGAATGTCAGATTGGATTATTTTGGGGTCATTTGTCCACTCTTTGGCCAAAGGAAGGCAGGCATCTTGATAATACTGTTCCACTAAAATGGTATGCAATAAGAAGATAATTCCTCAAAAGAAAATTAGGACACAGCTACAAAACAAATAAACAAAGCAAAAAAAGTAAAAACAGAAGCATAGCTATAGAGCTATGCAACTTCAAAGGACAGGTGAGAAATGACAGGTGCTCACCACACAATTTCTATTTCACTACAGAGTATTGCTTCTGTCCCTCAGTTTTAATTATGCCTCTATCCTCTAGACTGATACACTCCTTGCTTGTCTGACATTGGATCCTTGGTTTTCCTTGACTAACATTGCTTCTGCTTCAGCTGCCAGATACCTGAAATATACAGGATGAAACCCTTTTTATAACCATTTGTTCTTCTAGCCTAGCCAGCTCCTTTCACTTTTTCTTAAAAGGGAATATGAATTTATTCAAAATTGGATAGCTCAGGAAGGTTCTTTCTGTTTATGTGAAAAGTGCCATTGGAATGTTGATAAAATTGCATTGAATCTGTAGATTGCTTTGGGTAGTATGTACATTTTAATGATATTAATTCTCCCAATCCATGAACACAGGATGTCTTTCCATGTATTTGTGTCTTCTTTGATTTCTTCTATCAGTGTCATATTGTTTTCATCCACTTCCTAAAATTTATTTCTAAGTATTTTGTTTTTTGATGCTATTGTAAATGGGATTGTTTTCTTAATTTACTTTTTGGATTGGTCACTGTTAATGTATAGAAACAAATTATTTTTGTATGTTGATTTTGTAACTTGCAATCACTATCAGAATTCCAATGGCATTTCTTATAATTTTCTTTTAAATCCTAATATTTATAGGAAACCACAAGAATACTCACATATCCTAAGCAATCTCAAGAAAAATGAACAAGTCTGGAGTGTCCTAATTTGAAAACATATTACAAAGCTACAGTAATCAAAACAGTATGGTATTTGCATTAAAGGAGACACATAGACCAATGAAACAGAATAGAGAGCCCAGAAATAAATTCACCCATCTGTGGTCAACTGATCCTTAACAAAGTTTCCAAAAATACACAATGAGAAAAACACAATCTCTTCAATAAATGATGTTAGGAAAACTGGATGTCCACATGCAAAACATAAAATAAATAAGACCTTTGTCTTACACTATACACAAAAAATGAACTCTAATTAAAGACTTAAATCTGAAACTATAACACTCCTAGAAGAAAACCAGAGAGAAAAAGCTCTTTGACGTTGGTCTTGGTAATAAAATTTTTTAATATGATTCTAAAGGTACAGGCAACAAAAGCAAAAATGAACAAGTGGGACTACATCAGACAAAGCACTTCTTCACAGCAAAGAAAAAAATTCAACAAAGTGAAAAGGCAACCTATGAAATAAAGGAAAATATTTGCAAGCCATGTGTTGATAAAAGGTGAATGTCCAAAATTTACAAAGAATCTGCACAACTCAATACCAATAAACCAAATAATGTACAAAGACTTGAATAGACATTTCTCTAAAGAAGACATACAAATGGCCAATGAGTGTATGAAAAAGTGCTCAACATCACAATCATCAGATAAATGCAAATCAAAACCATGGTAAGATATTACCTCACACCTGTTAGGATGGCTATTATCAAAAAGACAAGAGATACAAGTGTTGTCTTGGGTGTGGAGAACAATACTATTGTTGGGGTTGTAAATTAATATAGCCATTATAAAAAACAATATATAATTCCTTTAAAAAAGTAGAACTACCTTATGATCCAGGAATCCTACTTCTGGGTATATATCCAAAGGAAATGAAATCAGTACCTTGAAGAGATAGCTACACCCCCATGTTCATTACAGCATTATCCACAATAGCCACAATATGGAAACAACCCAAGTGTCTCTCAACAGATAAATGGATAAATTAAAAACATGGTGTAAGCATGCACACACACACCTTCTCACACACACAATGAAATATTAATCAGCCACAGAAATGAAAGAAATTCTGTCATTTGTAACAACATGGATGAGCCTGGAAAACATTGTGCTAAGTGAAATAAGCCAGGCACAGGAAGACAAATACTGTATTTGTCATTTACATGTGGAATCTAATAAAGTTGAATTTATAGAAACAGATTAGAATGATGGTTGCTAGGGTCTGAGGATGCAGGAGAAATGGCAAGATATTGATGAGGTTACAGACTTTCAGTTATAAGATCAGCAAGTTCTGGGGATCTAATGAGTGGTGATGGATGTGTTAATTAATTTGATTGTAATAATCATTACACAATGTATGTGTATATCAAATCATGTTTTATACTTTAAATATATATGACTTTTATCAATTATATATACATACATACACATATATACATACATATATGCACACATCCATATATGTATGATGATATATACACATATATATCCATGTATGTGATCATATATAGCCATATATATGATTGGATATACATATACATATATGTGTATATATCATGATTAGATAAATATATAGCTATATATCCAATTTTATATATATAGATATAGTTGGATACCTCAGGGCTAAGTTTGTGAGGCAAAACAGGCACTGGCATGTTTCATTAGTAAGGAGTTTAGCCGCTGTTGTGGACTGAGGCTTGGAGGATCTTTATCAGCCTAAGTAAGCATCAATTAATTAATACACAGAATTAGGAATTCTAGCCACATAATCATGTTACCCAGGAAAAACATCCCAAAATAATTAGAATGAAAAATTAGTCTGTTTGTATATTTGACAGCTAGCTAAGTGCAATGTTCATTAGGAAATTTAAAAAAAATACAGTTCCTCTGCTTCTAAGTTGGGAGTCTGTTTAGTGGTATACACATTTTTTGAGATAATTTTTCTATCTGAATGTGTGTCCCTCTTTGTTGCATGGTTAACTCCTCTCCAGAGGTTTTTGGCAAGTTCTCTTTGTACTGCAGGTGCATCCGCAATGCCCATTTATATTAATTGAGAGGCAGGAGCTTCAAAAAAAACAAACACAAAGATTAAATTTAATCATTTTCTCCAGACCTGTGGTTCCCAAACCTGAACATGCACTGGAGTCACCTGGAGGAGTTTCCAAAACTCTCTTAATAATGGGTTTTACACTAGACCAATTAAATTAGAATTTTTCAGTGTAGGACCCAGACATTAATATTTTAAGAAGCTCCATGGGTGATTCTAGTATGTGGCAGGATTAAGAAACACTAATTTAAGTCAAACAGGAGCTGATCCTGCCCCTGGGAATTAACTAAACTCTCTGGGTGCATAAAGGAGCCTTTTGGATCCCACCAAGGCTTTTGAATAGTATGGGTCAGAACCAGGATCATCAGTAGTTAGTGAGCACGGTCCTTCCCTTTTCTCAAGAGATACATTCATTATAGGAAAGGAGGAGGAACAGAAATATATTTACACATTTTTGTGGTGTGCGTGGCACCATACTATGTGCTTCTACATATGCTATCTGTAATGGGAATTTTGGCTCTGATTTGTCCAAGAAATCTAAAGGAAGGGAGATAATTCCTCTTCCTGCTCCCAGTGGACAAACTAAGACTGGCTAATAGAATGTCGCCTTCCAGAACCTTTGGTCTGGGGTAAGTGACATAAGAGATAGGAGAAACTAAAAGTTTATTCCTACAGCAGTGGCAAGGTATGTGGCAGAGTGATAAGGGCTAGGGTACCAGACTCACCTGGATGGGGTGGTGGCTGCAGCTCTCCCACCACTGTCTTGCTTCATGATCTTTTGGCCTGGGCTAATTTCTCAGGCTGTCATGGGCTCTGCCTGTCTTCTGAGTCACATTCTATGGGCCTGCAAACATTCTTCCAACAAATTCCTTTCTTTTCATTAATCAGAGATGGTTTCTTTTTTTCTCATATTTTTTTATTTTTAAGATCAATAACCTTGCATAGCATATTATGTATTCATAATTGTAACAACAATAATAATACAAATATTTTTGTAGCTCTCCTCTGGTTAAAACATGCTTTCATATACTCAATAATAATCCTGTGAGAAAACACATAGATATCAGAGAGCATATATATACTACTTTCCATTTTGCATCCACTTGGAGGGCTGGAATAAAAAAGTCAGACAATAACGTGTATTGGCAAGGATGCAGGGAAATTGTAACTCTCATATATGGTTGGTGAAAATGTAAAACAGTGAAGCTACTTTGGAAAAGAGTTCGGTAGTTCCTCTAAAAGATTGAAAATGTATGTCCACATAGACACTTTTGCATAATTAGTCATAGAAGTATTATTCATAATAGCCAAAAAGTGAATATAATCCAAATGTCCATCAATTGATGAATGGCTAAGTAAACTGTGGTCTATCCATGCAATGGAATAGCATTCAGCCTTAAAAATAAATTTGGAAATGTTCTAAAATTATTTAGTGATGATTGTTGCACAATTTAGTGAAGATACTAAAAATCACTGAATTGTTCAATTTAAAAGGGTGAATTTTATCATATGTTACTTATATCTCAATGAAGCTGTTATATTAAAAAAGAAATCACATATACAGAAGTTATACCTTACACCTTATTGTAATTCATTTACATATACTCAGCAGAAGAAATAAGCAAAAAAGCATTTTTAATAATAAATAGATCCAAACTATGAACTATTTTTGGCACTCAATCAAAGAAATAGCAACCTGTTTAGTACTGAAGGAAAAACTGGCTTTGTATGGAGAAATTATGTAGTATTGCAAAGCTATGTATATAATATTCTATTAGTGATTTGAGAGGTTTTCAAGGATAGTTTTGGTATTGTCTTATGCACATACTTCAGAAACTACTTCGTGAGATATAACTACAGTGTGTTAGTATTTTTCATTTTAGAGATTAAGAGACTGTAGTTCATGGACAATATGTAAATTGTTGAGAGTAATAGTACTAGTAAGAAGAAGAACCTGAATTTTTACCCCAATCTTCTGAGCTCCAAATTCTATACCTTTTGTCTTCTATCACATGGCCTTCTATAAAAAGGATTACACTTTATGTTACAAGTTAAGTAATTACCTATTTTTAGTAAAATTCTGTGGTTATCCATCCATCCAGCCATCCATCCATCCATCCATCCTCCCACTGAGTCTTGAACAAATGCTTGTTGTGCTATACTATAAATTTAGTGGTATAGGAGTCCATGCATATTCTGCAGGAACTCACAGGCTAGTGGAGGAATTTAAATCATATTTTTACTACTAAACTTCATTTGGCGGATACATTGGGTCTCAATCAGTATTAATTTGGAAAAGCAATGGAATATTTTTCAGTGTTGGACTTGGGTGTGTGGCAATATGTTTTCCTTTGCAATTCATGAGAGCTGCCAAGACTTAGGGTTTACCCTCTACATGGGGAATCATTATGTTTGAATTGGAAAGAAGGCCTGTTATCACATAAGAGGAACTACTCTCTATCTTGGTGGTTGTCAAGTTTTTGCATTGCTTCCAAATATCCTGGTCACTATGGGATGAGTTACTCATGGTCTCTATCCTGGAGCCCTTGACTGACCAAGTATGGCCCTGTATGAGAATTCTGTATAGTTCATTTGTTTTTAAGCTTTCTTATATAGGGGATCAATACTTTATGTGTAAGACAGAAAACATTATCCCCATTTTACACATGTCCAAGGCTTTTAGAGAACAGCTAATATTTGACCACAGCAAGTAAGAGCAGGGGTTTTGACTTTAAGGTTAGTAAACATTCTATCTCAGGTTTCTGCCTTTGAGACAGGTATTCTGCAAAACTTTGTTCCCTTGAACAGGATCAACTTGGTATGATAACATCTTGTTCTCTGCAGAGGGAGAGGATGGCTACTCCTTATATTTCCAGCAAGGTAAGTTACCCCTAGCTCATTCACTGGAGGCAGGCAGTCTTCTTTATAATCCAGATTCTATTCTTCATATTTCTCTTATGTAAAATGAGAACAATGTCAGTATTCATTTCCTTGGTTTCTGATGAAGACTAAATGAGACCATGCATATAAAGTGCTTAGCAGAGGCTCTGACAAATAGCATAACACTTGCTATTAAGCTTTCATTATTACTGTTGTCATTGTTATTATTTGTCTAGAGGCCACAGTGAACCTGACTTGCATTTTGTTTTATCACTCTGCTTATTTTTTAAGGATTTTAATAAAAATATTAACACATGCATACGAGAAAATTAAAAAGGGTCCACAGTGAAAGTTAAATCTTCTGCCAACACAGACTTTTAGTTCCCCAGATTCCCCCTGGGGATACCTCCTGTTACCAGAGTCTGGCATCTTTCTGAAATGTGACAGATGCATACATGTGTTTGATACATCTTATACGTGCATGCTATGCACAGTTTTGCATCTTATTTTTTTTCTTAGCAATGTCACTTTGAGAACATTTCCTATCAATACAAACAGAATATGGTTTCTCTGATACAGTAAATTCAATCAGTAAATTGCTTCATTGATGAACATTTAGGTTGCTTATAGACTTAGCTAATACCAGCAGCACTGAAATAAACACTTTTCTACGTATTTCCTAGTGCACGTGTCTGTACGGTAAATCTCTTGAAATGGAATTGCTGGAGTGGTTGGCTTAGGAACTATTAATTTTAGTAGACATTTCCATATTATCTTTCAAAGAGATTATACTGATTTACTCTCTTATTAATAACTCCCCCCATACCAACTTTATAATCTTTGTCAGTAAGATAAATATAAATGGAAAGCCCATTAAAGTTTTAAATTGCATTTTAAAAATTATGACAAATAGGCCAGGTGCGGTGGCTCACGCCTATAATCCCCAGCACTTTGGGAGGCCGAGGTGGGCGGATCACGAGGTTAGGAGTTCGAGACCAACCTGACCAACATGGTGAAACCCCGTCTCTACTAAAAATACAAGAAAATTACCTGGGTGTGGTAGTGCACGCCCAAATCCCAGCTAGTCAGGAGACTGAGGCAGGAGAATCGCTTGAACTTGGGAGGCAGAGGTTGCAGTGAGCCGAGATCATGCCACAGCACTCCAGCCTGGGCAACAAAGCGAGACTGTCTCAAAAGAAAAAAAAAAGTTATGACAAATAGTAAACGTGTTTTCATGTGTTTAAAAGCAAAATGTATTTATTTTTCTGTGAAATTTCTGTCCTTGTCCTCTACCTATTTTTTCTAATGAATTCTTATTTATTTAGACAAACTCTTTACATTTACAGGTAACAGATTATGTTATCTTGGAAGTATTTTCTTTCTTCTTATGTTTTTGACTTTATGAACATTTTTACATGCAGAGGTTTTTAACTCTTACGTGGTCAAATGTATTCATTTATTAATGGCCTCTAGGTTTTATGTCTTTCTTAGAAAGACCTGCTGAAATCTATGATTACAGGAATACCTCATTTTATTGTGCCTTGTTTTATTGTGCACTGCAGATATTATGCTTTTTACAAATTGAAAGTTCATGGCAACTTTGAATGGAGTAAGTCTATTGGCACCATTTTTCCAACAGCAAGTGACAGCTTCATGTCTCTCTGTGTCACATTTTTGCAGTTCTTACAATATTTTAATATGACAATATTATTATGTCATTATGGTGATCTGTAAACAGTGATCTTTGAAGTTGTAGTTGTTTTGGCTGCTGTGACCTGCACCCATATAAAATGGGTGAACTTAATTATAAATGTTTTGTGTGTTCTGACTCCTCTCTTCTGTCCTCCTGTATCCCTCCATTTCCTTGGGCCTCCCTATTTCCTGAGACACAACAGTCAGGAAATTAGGCCAATTAATAACCCTACAATTGTCTCTGAGTGTTCAAATGAAAAGATGAGTCACATATCTCTTCACTTTAAATCAAAAGCTAGGAATGCTAAACTTATTGAGAAAGACATGTTGAAAGCCAAGACAAGCCTAAAGCTAGGTCTCTTGTGCCAAACAGTTAGCCAAGCTGTGAATGCAAAGGAAAAGTTCTTGACAAAAATTAAAAATGCTACTCCAGTGAACACACAAATGATAAGAAAGTGGAACAACCTTGTTGCTCATGTTGAGAAAGTTTTAGTGGTCCGGATTGGAAAAATGAAACTAGTCACAGTATTCCTTTAAGTCAAAGGCTATTCCAGAGCAAGGCTGAGACAGATGAGGAAGCTGCAGAAGAAAAATTTGAAGATAGGAGAGGTTGGTTCATTAGGTTTAAAAAAAGAAGCTGTCTCCATAATGTAAAAGTGCAAAGTGAGACAGTGAGGGCTGATGAAGAAGCTACAGCAAGTTTTCCAAAAGATCTAGCTAAGATCATTGATGAAGGCAACCACACTAAACGACAGGTTTTCTGTGCAGAGAAAACAGCCTTATATTGGAACAAAATATCATCTGGGACTTTCACAGCTAGAGAGAAGAAGTCAATGCCAGGCTTCAAAGCTTCAAAAATCAGGCTGACTGTCTTTTAGGGGCTAATGCAGCAGGTGACTTTAAGTTGAAGCCAATGTTCATTTGCCATTCTGAGAATCTTAAGGCCCTTAAGAATTATGCAAAAACTATTTTGCCTTTGCTATATAAATAACCCAATAAAACCTAAATAACACACATCTGTTTACAATATGGACTAAAGAATACTTTGAGACAACTTTTGAGACCTACTGCTCAGAAAAAAAGATTCCTTTCGGAATATTACTTCTCATTGACAATGCACCTAGTCACCCAAGAGCTCTGATGGAGATGCACAAGGATATTAATGTTGTTTTTATGCCCATGCTACTAACACAGCATCCATTCTGCAGCCCATGGATCAAGGAGTCATTTTGACTTTAGGTCTTATTATTAAAATAATAACATTTCATATGACTCTAGCCATAGAAGGGATTCCTCTGATGATCTGGGCAAAGTAAATTGAAAACCTAAAATGATTCATCATTCTAGTTGCCATTAAGGACATTTGTGATTCATGGGAGAAGGTCAAAATATCAACATTAACAGGAGTTTGGAAGAAGTCAATTCCAAACCTCATGGATAACTTTGAAAGGCTCGAGACTTCAGTGGAAGAACGAACTGTAGATGTGGTAGAAATAGCAAGAGAGTTACAATTAGAAGTGGTGTCTGAAGATGTGACTGGATTGCTGTAATCTCTTGATAAAACTTCAACCAATGAGAAGCTGCTTCTTATGAAGAAAGAAAGTGGTTCCTTGAAATGGAATTTTCTCTTGGTGAAGGTGCTGTGAACATTGTTATAATGACAACAAAGGACTTAGGGCATTCCCAAAACTTAGTTGATAAAGTAGCAATAGGGTATGAGAAGATCTATTCCAATTTTGAAAGAAGTTCTAGTGTGGGTAAATGCTATCAAATAGCATAGCATGCTAAAGAGAAATCTTCTATGGAAAAAAGAGCCAATCCATGCAGCAAACTTCATTGTTGTCTTATTTTAAGAAATTGCCACAGCTACTGCAGTTGTTAGCAACCAACATCTTGATCAGTCAGCAGCCATCAGCATTGAGACAACACCTTCCAGCAGGTTAATAACTACAACTTTCATTTTTTTTGAGACAGGGTCTTGCTCTACCTCAGGCTAGAGTGCAGAGGTGCAATCTTGGCTTACTGCAGCCTTGAACTCCTGGGTTCAATTCTCCCACCTCAGCCTCCCTATAGCTAGGACTACAGGCGTGTACCACCACGCCTCACTATTTTTTTTTTTTTTTGTATTTTTGGTAGATGTGAGGTTTCACCATGTTGCCCAGGCTGGTCTTGAACTCCTGGGTTCAAGTGATCTGCCCACCTCAGCCTCCCAAAGTGCTGGGATTCCAGGTGTGAGCCACAACGTCTGGCCTAAAGTATGTATGTTTTAAAGATGTAATGCTATTGCACAAATAATAGACTATAGTATAGTGTAAACATAACTTTTTATATGCAGTGGGAAACCAAAAAATTCCTATCACTTGCTTTATTGTAACAATTTGCTTTCTTGCCGTGGTCTGGAACTGAACATGCAATATTTTCAAGGTATGCATCTATTTTATTTTGTTTTATTTTTATTTTTTTATTTTTAATTTTTGTGGGTATGCAGTAGATGTATGTATTTACGGGGTACATGAGATATTTTGTTACAGGTATGCAATGTGAAATAAGCACGTCATGGAGAATGGGGTGTCCATCTCCTCAGGCATTTATTCTTTGAGTTACTGACAATCCAATTACACTCTAAGTTATTTAAAAATGTACAATTAAGTTATTATTGACTAGAGTCACCCTGTTGGGCTATCAAATAGTAAGTCTTATTCATTCTTTCTAATGATTGTTTTTCGTACCCATTAACCATCCTCCCCTCCCCACCATCCCTCCAGTACCCTTCCCAGCCTCTGGTAACCATCCTTCTACTCACGTATTTAATTTTTTTTCTCTCTCTCTTGTTTTTTTTTTTTTTTTTTTTTGAGACAGAGTCTTGCTCTGTCGCCCAGGCTGGAGTGCAGTGGCGCAATCTCGGCTCACTGCAAGCTCCGCCTCCTGGGTTCATGCCATTCTCCTGACTCAGCCTCTCCGAGGAGCTAGGACTACAGGCGCCCGCCACCACGCCCAGCTAATTTTTTGTATTTTTAGTAGAGACAGGGTTTCACCATGGTCTCGATCTCCTGACCTCGTGATCCGCCTGCCTCGGCTTCCCAAAGTGCTGGGATTACAAGCGTGAGCCACCGCGCCCGGCCCTCTCTCTCTTGTTAAGGAAGTACCCCCATACATTTATCACCTTTCTTAGATTTGTTTTCTTTATAAAAATGTTTTTATAATCTGTACTTCTCTTTTTATCTTCTGAAACAATTTAAATATGTTTTAGTTATCTGTTCTTCCATGGTTGAAACCATCTGGGAACAATTTGGTCTTAATGTCCTCTTGGGAGAATGATTGTTTCAACAAATTTCTGCTTCTTCAATGGTGACTAGACTGTGCATATGTTCTATAACTTCTGAAGTAAAGTTTGGTGGTATGAATTGTTCTAGAAAATCATTTATTATTCCATTTGGCTAAATCTTCATTAATAGAGTTGAGCAAAACAATATTTTATAAGTCTTTGTTACTCACAGTGTATATTAAAAAGTCATTGTTTTTATTTTCTTAATTGGATTTGGTTATGTTTTATCTGGTTTACTGCTATTTACCCCCATAAAGAAACAGGTTTTGGCCGGGCGCGGTGGCTCAAGCCTGTAATCCCAGCACTTTGGGAGGCCGAGGTGGGCGGATCACGAGGTCAGGAGATCGAGACCATCCTGACTAACATGGTGAAACCCTGTCTCCACTAAAAAATACAAAAAAAAAATTAGCCGGGCGTGGTGGTGGGCTCCTGTAGTCCCACCTACTCAGGAGGCTGAGGCAGGAGAATGACGTGAACCCAGGAGGCAGAGCTTGCAGTGAGCCGAGATTGTGCCATTGCACTCCAGCCTGGGCGACAGAGCAAGACTCCATCTCAAAAACAAAACCAAAAAAAAACCAGGTTTTTAAATTTGGTAGTCCAACTATTTTATAATTTTCTGTTTTATTAATTTGTGCATTTGGATTTTTTTCTTTTTACATATTGCCTTGGGTTAATTTGTTGTTCTTTATCTAACTTTCAGATAGATGCTTTTATTTATTTATATTCTTTCTTTCTGAGTAATGCGATTATGTATTAATTTTCCTTTGGCCATTGCTGTAGCTAAATCCCAGAAGTTCTGTTATATGTTTTTATTATTATAATTTTCTAGTCATTTATTAATTTTTATTTTCTTTTTGATTTACACATGATTTCAGACAATCTACTATTTAAAACTTTTTTTGATAGAATGGAATTTTTTATTAATCAAAGTTTAAAAAAATTAAATACTGATTTGCCTTGTCAAAGGCTTTTCTGTACTCTTTATTCCTTTTGAAATTTATTAAGGTTTTCTTGCATCCTAATATGTATTAATTTTTGCAAATCTTTCACAGACCCTTAGAAGAAAACTTTCTATTTTCTTTTGAGGGCATTAAGTTAGTCATGAAGTAATAGCTTTAAATTGTTAATTTTGTAATGTAAATCTTCTATATCCTTACGTGTCTATTTTACCTAATATGTGCTGAAAAAGGTGAATTAAATATTTCTTTTTTGTTTCTTATATTAACATTAGGTTTTGCTTTATGAATTTGAATTCTATACAATTTGGTTCGTTAAAGATTTTTACATATTCAGTAAATAGTGTAAGAATTTTTTATTTTTTAATAAATTTGTTTTAATAAGGTACCTGTTTTATCAAGTTTAATGCATTTTGTTCTGAATTAAACTTCCTTATTATTTATAACAGGTCTACTTTTTTTGGTCTGCATTTTTCTAGTTTGTTGCCCATTCTCTTCTCTTAAACTTTTCTGCTTCTCTTCCTTCTAGACATACCTTTTAAATATAGCACATAATTAGCATTTGTTTTGTTAACTAACCTAAGTTTTTTCCTTTTCATAGCAAATTTATTCTAACCTCATATTTTCACTTGCCAATGTTTTTCTCTGTTCTGTATTGTTATATAACTTATCTGGTAATAGCTGTTATTTTTAGCGCATTTTAAAAATAAATCTTTCAGTATGTCCTTTATTTTGTTTTCTGCATGTTTTCATGTCCACTGTCAGCTTAGACGCAGGAACAGGGTGAAAGGACTTCCCAACAGGGGAATGAACGTCTTCCCAGTAGTCTAGGACAGAGGGGCTGGAGTGCATGTCCTTACAATTACAGTTTACTTCTTTCCTAAACAAAATTTATGACCTCATTTGAGCTCTCAGGGAACGAATGATCATATAAATCTGTAATACAATTTTTACTGTTTGAGATACCGACAGATATGATGATCAAGAAAAACCCAATTCCTGCGACTCATCCTAAGTCGCCATTTTCTGCTTGATAAATGAGGGTATTAAACAAGAGAACATCTAAGGTTCCTTTCCAATTCTTTTCTGTAATTTTTCTGATGTAGCAGGTATTCTTATTGTGTCTTTACGTTCCTCTATCCTCAAACAATACGAAATACTTAAAATCTTGCTTTCAAAATGTAGCATATAAGAAAAATGCACAAATCATATTTCAGCTTAATGAATCATCACAAAATAATTGCAACAGATATAAGTATCACAAAAGTGGGGAAACAAAATATTCTGTCACCATAGAAGTCTTTTCATATTCTATCAAAATGTAGAAACTATCCTGACTCTATGCGTCACAGATTAGTTTTCTCCGATTTTTAATTTTATACAAAAGGAATTATACAGATTCAATTATTTTAGTGTCTGACATCTTTTGCTTAATGTTATATTAAATGAGATTCACTTACATTGTTGTACATAGCTGTAACTTTTAAAATGTTTTTATAGTATAAAATTCCAATGTATATATATCACAATTTATTTAACCTATCATTGACAGAAGCTTCTTTTCCCCGGTTTTTTTACTATTGCATATCACTTAAATGCTTCTACATGTCTTATTGTGTAGATATGCACTCATTTCGTTTAGCTATATATCCAGGAATGACATTTCTGCATTATTGAGATTATATTGTTTAACCATAAAAAATAATGCTAATTTACCCAACAGAAGACTATTGTTTCCAGTGGATTTTATATCTTCACCATAATTATGTTGTGAGGAGTTTTAAGTTTTAGTCATTCTTTTGAATGTGAAATTTATCTCATTGTGATCTTAGTTTGCTTTTTTTCTGATTACTAATGAGAGTTTTCATTATATTGACTTTTTGAATATTTTTTTGAAGTGCCTATCAATTTTTTTGGTCATTTTCTATGAAGTTGTTGGTCTTTTTCTTATCAATTTGCAGAAGTTCTTTATATATTCTGAATATGAGCCCTTTGTTAACATAGATATAACAAAAATGAAATTACTATATGATTTAGCAATCTCTCTACTATTTAGCCAACAGATAATAAATCAGTATATCAAAGAGATACGTGCACTTCCATGTTTATTGAAGTACTATTCAGAATAGTAAAGCTATGGAATCAACCCAAGTGTCCATCAATAAATGAACAAATAAAGAAAACATGGTATATGTACACACAATGGAATATTATTTGGCCATAAAAATAAAATAATGTCATTTGCATCAACATGAATGGAACTGGAGGAAATTATGTTAAGTGAGATAAGCCAGGCACAGAAAGACAAATACCACACGTTCTCACTCATATGCGAGAACTAAAAAGCGATGCCATGGACACAGAGAATAGAGTGATAGATACCAGAGACTGGGAAGGTTGAGTGGGTTGGAGGGGGTATGAAGGGAAGTTCATTAATGGACATGACATACAGTTAGAAGAAATAAGTTCTAATGTTTGATAGCAGAAAAGAATGGCTATTCTTACCAACAACATCTTGTGTATTTCAAAGTAACCAGAAGAGAGGACTTGAAGTGCTACCAACACATAGAAATGATAAATACTCAAAGTGATGGATACCCCAAATATCCCGATTTTATCATGATACATTCCGTGCATGTAACACTCTTGTGTACCTCATATATACATAAAGCATTATTTAATCAATTTTTAAAACTCAAAAAATAAAGCCTATATTTGTCATTTTTTTATGGTTGGTGCTTTTTACATCCAATCAAAAACATTCATTAAATACAAAAAAAAGCCTAGAGAGGGGAACTTAAAGCAGCTCAGTGGTTGGGCTCAGTTTCCCAAGGAACTAGATACCAAAGCTGCAATGAAGAAAGGAATAGACGTTAGACAGGACAGGCTCGGAAAGGGGGAAGGCCTGCCAGTCATCGGGTATGTATGAGCAATGTTGTGCATTGGGTGCTGTGAATCTCAGGCTGACTAATGATGCTCAGAATTAAACTCTTTCGATTGGGGCTCTGCCTGTGTTAGTCTCTTAAGAAAAGTTTCACCCTCAATTTCTTTATGCCCAGCTCACAAGACTGTTGTGAACAGATGGGTTGAGTTAGTATATGCCAAAATAATGTGTAAAGTGCAGAGCAAAATAAAAATTAAGTTTTGGATTTTTTGAGGCAGCTAGTGACAGGGGAGGAACACAGACGCTGAAATTAGTGGATGGAACTAAATTCACTGGTGATTTAACAGCTGAATTATCTTGGGGAAATTAGCATTTCAAAGTATTATCTGTGAAGTAATGAACACCTAAAACATCTCCTTCAAAAAGAAAAGTACATATATACGTTCTTTCTAAACTGTTAAACCTTTTAAAATATGATGACTTTGTCTTCCCTCTTTATTCATGTTTTTTTCCTAAAGCTATAAAATTAAAAAAAAAATCAGAACCACCATCATTTTTTATAGAATCTGATTAATGAGTATTTGGTTTCAATGTTTCAGTCCTATGTATATTCATGAAAATAAGAGAGGAGAAAATTGCTTCCTGCCCAACATATTCCAATGAGGATTTTGATAAGCAGAACAATCATTTAATTGGTACATTTCTATTTCTACCAGTGTCAGGCTGGGACAAGAGGCTCCTTATGCAAATAAAGAGGATTGGGAAAATGGATGCTGATTTATGGATTGCCCAATGATAAATCAACATATTTTTCTTAGCTTGGGATCTCAGCTTGAAGAGCAAGGTCAAAGACACCGGTTCCAAAATGAGACAACATAGAAGGGAATGGGCCTGGCTGAACTGATAATATTCTAGTATATTGATTACTGCTAGACATGAATATAACAGAAATACTGTTGTATATTGCTATGGACTAAATTGTCTTTCCCCAAAATTCCTATGTTGAAGCCCTAATCCCCAGTATGACTGTATTTGGAGATAGAACTTTTCGGAAGTAATTAAGATTAAATGAGGTCATATAGGTGGGGTCTGATTCTGATAGGATTGGGGTCCTTATTAGAAGAGAAAGATTCATTCTCTCTCTCTCGCCACTCCTTCAACACAAGCACTGAGGAAAATTCACGTGAATGCACAGTCAAAAGTGTCTGTCTGGAAGCCAGACAGCCCGCACCAGGACCTGACCATGCTGGCACCCTGATCTTAGACTTCCAGCCTCCAAAAGCATATGAAAATAAATTTATATTGTTTATACCACCTAGTATGGTATTGTTATGGAAACCTGCACAGACTAAGACATACATGTCTAGCACTCTGTTATTCATGTATCCAGCAAATATTTATTTTTGTGAACATAGCCTATGCTAAATACTGTACTAGCCCCTAGGTTAAGAAAAGCTATTAGAACATGGTGTTTGCTTTCCAGTGATTTAGAGGTTAATAGGTTGACTTGCAGGTCTGACTCAACTGTAAGTCTTACAAATCAGACTTACAATAAAACTAAAATCAAAGAAATGGGCACATACGGGAGAACATATTTTGGTGTTCCTGGACGTGTCAGAGGATGCTTAAGAGATGACATTGAATTGATTTATGACATTCCAGGCAGAATAATGGCATGTGAAAAGGCTAGAAGGGAAATGGAAACTTTGAAGAAGTCTAAAGTAGTGTGTATGCATGGACTATAGGATGGTAAGGGAAGTGGCAGGAAGGAAGACTATCAATGGAAACACAGAAGGGCCTGCCATGAACTCTATATTATTCTAGGCTCAGAAGTTTGGATTTTAAGGATTTATTCTGATAGTAAAAATGGACCTTTGGAGATTTTTTTTCTTCATGTATTTTGGAGCTTCATTGTTAGGTGAATATATGTGTGTGTGTGTGTGTGTGTGTGTATATATATAATTACATATATACATTATTAGATATACATCATATATCTATTACATATTTTATATATACACATTATGTATATAATGTAATGTTACATCTTTGTGATAGATTGATATTTTATTATTATAAAATGTCCTTTTGTGTCTCTAGTAACAATTTCTGCCTTAAAATATATTTTGACTGATATTATTTTAATCCCTTCAGATGTCTTTTGGTTACTGTTTCATTCTTTCTCCATCCCTTTGTCTTCAATTTTTTTGTGATTTTGAATCTAAAGTGTGTCTTTTGTAAACAGCATGTGGAATCATGTGTGTTTGTTTTCATCCTATCAATCTCTGTTTTTTGATATGAGTGTTTAATTCATTCAAATATCATGTAATTACTGATTAGGTAACATTTATTTCTGCTATTTTGCTATTTGTTTTCTATTGGTCTTATTTCCATTTTGCTTTTCTATTTCTTCATTACTTTCTTAATTTGTGTTAAATAGACTTGTTTTAGTACACCATTTTAATTCACTTGTTATTTCTGTTACCGTACTTATTGAGCTATTTGCTTAGTAGTTGCCCTGGGAATTAAAATTAATGCCTTAACTGAAAACAACCTAGTTCAGATGAACGACAACTTAATTTCAGCATATATAAAGCTTTGTTCCAAAATAGCTCCATTTCTTTTCCTCTCCTTTATGATGTTGTCATCATACAAATTATATCACTATACATTTTAAGCTAATCTATACATTTGTGTAGTTATTGCATTGTGCAATTAACTTTTAAATCACATAGAAGCATCAAAAATAAAAATAAGTTTATTTTTAAAATTTTATTTTAGGTTCAAGGGGTACATGTGCAAGTTTTTCACATGAGTATCTTGTGTGATGCTGAAGTTTGGGGTACAGATGTTCCTATCACCTAGTAGTGAGCATAATATCCAATAGGTGGTTTTTTAGCTCATGTTCCCTCTCTTCCTCCCCCCTTTTCTAATCCCAAGTATCTACTTTTTTCACCTTTACATCCATGTGTACTCAGTGTTTAGCTCCTGCTTATAAGTGAGAAGATGTAGTGTTTGGTTTTCTGTTCTTGCACTAATTTGCTTAGGATAATGACTTGCAGGTGCATACTTCTTGCTGCAAAGGACATGATTCCATTCTTTTTTATGGCTGCATAGTAGTATTGGGTGATGTATATGTACTACATTTTCTTTATCCAAAACACCACTGATGGGCACCCAGGTTGATTCCACGTCTTTGCTACTATGAACAGCACTGTGATAAACATATGAGTGTGTGTGTCTTTTCAATAGAACTATTTATTTTTCTTTGGCTATATACCAAGTAATGGTATTGCTGGCTTGAATAGTAGCTCTGTTTTAAGTTCTTTGAGAAACCGCCAAACTGCTTTCCACAATGGCTGTACTAGTTTTTATATTCCTGCCAACACTGTATAAAGCATTTCCCTTTACTACAACCTCATCAGCATCTGTTATTTTTTAACTTTTTAATAATTACCATTCTGACTAGTGTAAGATGATATCTCATTTTGGTTTTGATTTTCATTTTTCTAATGATTAGAGATGATGAACTTTTTTCATATTTTTTTGGCCACTTGTATGTCTTCTTTTGAAAAGTGTCTGTTCGTGCCCTTTGCTCATTTTTTAAAGTGGGTTGTTTTTTGCTTGTTGATTTAAATTCCTTGTATTTTCTGGATATTAGATTTTGTCAGATGCATAGTTGGTGAATATTTTCTCCCATTCTGAGGTTGTCTTTTTATTCTGTTGGTAAGTTATTTCACTGTGCAGAAGCGCTTTAGTTAGGTCTCACTTAGCAGTTTTTGTTTTTAATTGCAATTGCTTTTGGGGACTTAGCCATAAATTCTTTGCCAAGCCAATGTTAAGAAGGGCTTTCCTAGGTTTTCTTCCAGGATTTTATAGTTTGCAGTCTTATGTTTAAATCTTTATTCCATCTTGAGTTAATTTTTGCACATGGCTGATATGATTGGGATCTGTGTCCCTGCCCAACTCTCATGTTGAATTGTAATCCCCACTTTTGAAGGTGGGGCTTGGAGGAGGTGATTGGATCATGGTAATGTATTTCTCATGAGTGCTTTAGTACCATCCCCTTAGTGCCGCTCTTCTGATAGTGAGTTCTTGTGAGATCTGGTTGTTTAAATGTATGTAGGACCTCCACTCCCTCTCTTGCTCCTACTCCAGTCATATGATGTTTGTGCTCCCCCTTAACATCCCATCATGATTTTAAGTTTCCCAAGGCCTCCCCAGAAGCTGAGCAGAATGCCAGCCTCATGATTGCTATAGAGGAATGGGGGAACTGTGAGCCAATTAAACTTTTTTTTTTTTTTTTAAAGTTTACCCAGTCTCAGGTATTTCTTTATAGCAGTGCGAGAATGGACTAATACACTTTGGCACTGAGGAATGGGACATTGCCATAAAGGCATCTGAAAATGTGGAAGCAGCTTTGGAACTGGGTAACAGGCAGAGATTGGAAGAATGTGGAGGGCTCAGAAGAAGACAGAAAGATGAAGGAAAATTTAGAACTTTCTGGAAACTTGTTGAATAGTTGTGACCAAAATGCTGATAGTGATATGGATGGAGATAGCAAGGCTGATGACGTCTCAGATGAAGATGAGGAACTTATTGGGAACTGGAGTAAAGGTCACTTTTGTTACGCTTTAGCAAAGAACTTGGCTACATTTTGCCCCTTAGAGATCATGGAATTTGAAACTTGACAGTGATGATTTATGGTATTTAGTGGAAGAAATTTCTAAGAAGCAAAGCATTCAAGATGTGGCCTGGGTATGGTATTTCTTATAAAGCAGGGCTTCCAGGGTGGTGTTCTCTACAGTTTTGTTTATTTTGGAATGTCTTAATTTTACTTTATTTTTTGAAACACAATTTTGGGAAAATAGAATTCTTAGTGGACATTCTTTTTCTTCCAGCACAGTGATTATATTATCCTACTGCCTTTTTGCCACCATGTTTTCAGATAAGAAATCCACTTTTAATCTTATTGAAGATCTGCATGTGATGAGATGTTTTTCTTTTGACACTTGCAAGAATTTCTATTTGTCTTTATCTTTTAACAGTTTGACTATGATGTGTCAAAATGTGTATGCCTTTGAATTTATCCTATTTGTGATTTGTTGAGATCCTTGGATGCGTAATATTTTTCTTTCAACTTGAAAAGTTTTCAGTCATTTTTTCTTCAAATTTTTCTTCTCCATTCTCTGTTATCCTTTTGGGACTCCCATTATAAAGATGATAATATGCTTGATGATGTCCTACAGATCCACTAATCTCTGTTCACATTTCTTCATTATGTTTTTTCTTTTCCTCACACAGGACAATCTCAAGTGACTTATCTTCAAGTTAACTGGTTATTTCTTCTGAGAGCTCAAATATTGTCTTGAGTCTTCCTAGTACATTTTTTATTTCAGTCAATCTACTTTTCAACTTCAGAATTTCTACTTGGTCATTTTTTATATATTTTTTTTCCATTGGTTGTCTGTATTTGGTGAGCCATTATTCTTCTCATGCTTTCCTTTATTTCTTTAGATATTGTTTTCTTTAGTTCTTTAAACATATTTAAAATAAATGATTTAAAGTCTTTGTCTAGTAAGGTCAACATCAGGGCTTCCTCAGGAACAGTTGCTATTGCCTGTCTTTTTATCCTGGGTATGAGCCATATTTTGTTCCTTCTTTTCATGAACTAAATGTTGGTTGAAAACTAACATAATAAAGCATGGTAAATTTGGTAATAAAATTCCCTCCTTTCCTCACAGTTTATTATTATTGTTGCTGTTTATAGTAGTTATTTTTGATGTTGCTACTTGTTTAGTAAATTTCCTGTACTAATTCCACAAATTCCGTATTCTTTGTTATGTGCAGTCACTGAAATCTGTTTGATTAGCTTTGTGGTCAGTTAATGATTTGAAAGAGATTAAATGCCTTAAATCAATAAATAGCCTCTTAACTGAAAGGTTCTGTGTTTTTGTTGGCAGGTAGCTTATAAGCTCTGGCAGTTGACAGCACTACCTGCTTGCAAATAGCCTTAAAGGTCAACTAGAGGTGACAGATTGTTACCAGTGGCAGGTATCTGAGTTACTGGTGGCAAATCCATATAGGTCTGCAGTAACCTCAATTATTGCCTCCTCAGAAGAAAGAATTTGACTGAGGGGCATAAGACAGAAGAGACCAAAGTGAGTTTCAGAGCAGGAGTGGAAGTCATTTAAAAAGGCTTTACAAAAGTAAAGAGAGGAAAATTTACTTGGAAGAGATCCAAGTGGGCACCTGAAGGTTAAGTGTCATGTTTACCCATGATGTTAGGACTTTATAGGCTGACCTCTTTCTCATGATTCTTCCCTTAGGATGGGCTGCCTGTAGGTACAGTGCCCTCCTTACCCTTGGGAGGTGAGCACATAATGTGTTTAGAAAGTAGTATGCATGCAGTTGGGGGCGGTGGCTCACGCCTGTAATCCCAGCACTTTGGGAGGCCGAGGCGGGTAGATCACGAGGTCAGGAGATCGAGACCATCCTGGCTAACACCGTGAAACCCTGTCTCTACTAAAAAACAAAATACAAAAAATTAGCCGGGCGTGGTGGCGGGCGCCTGTAGTCCCAGCTAGCGGGAGGCTGAGGCAGGAGAATGGCGTGAACCTGGAGAGGCAGAGCTTGCAGTGAGTGGAGATGCGCCACTGCACTCCAGCCTGGGAGACACAGCCAGACTCTGTCTCAAAAAAACAAAAAACAAAACAAAACAACAACAACAAAAAAAAACAAAAAAGTATGCATGCCCATCTGAGACTTTCTTCCCATTTCTGGGAGAGTGCGTTTGGAAGGTCATACTTTGCCATTTTGTCTCTTGATGTGCATGTTCAGGAAGTTGCTTCTCCCTGGCATCTGCATTTATTAACACTTTAATGTTAACAGCTGTGGATCATCAGGAGATTGTCTCTCCATGGTGCCCTGGCTCCTGCTGCTGAATTATCATTTTTGGAGAGGCAGTGTGATAATTGTCAAACCATCACCTCACAATCCTAGCTCATGGGGCAGAAGAGCCTGCTCCTGCCCTGCTCATGCCTGTCTAACTACCCTTAACAAGATTAGGAATTGCATATGGAAGTGGCCAGAAATATATTGGAGCTTTTCAAAGGCCCTATGAAGTTTTCAGTTTCCAGATTTTTATTTTAAGGATTTCGTCCATTCTCATGCTTGCTCCAACTGGTTATGCTGCTTCAGGAAGCTGTAATGTTAAATGATTGCCTCTGATTATTTTCAACAAATACCATCAGAGTAGGTTCTTTTCTACCGGGTGAGCTCTGAGTCAGATCAAATAAAGATAAGCCCTGCTAATGAGGCTTTTCCAGATCTTTCCCAGATACTTCAAATAGTGACAATTTTCTGGGAATAGGGCTTTATCTTGAGCTTCAAGCCAATTTTGCCTCCTCCAGTGGCTCCTAATCTGTTGGTTTTCACAGCTCCCATGGTGTGAGTCTCTTAGTTTTCAAGGTTACTGTGGAGCTTGGAAGAAAGTGATGAAAATAGGGCAAGTTAAAATTTATAAAGCTCTCTATTCTTAACAGGATTCAGCAGTTTTTCATGAATAAACATTCATCAAATTGTTGCAAGGCTTTGGTCAATTTCTAGGCTTCCGCAAAAGTTGATGTTGACCTTTTTTTGATAGTGCTATTATTGCCTGTGTGAAGGAATGTATTTTCGGATGTCCTTATTCTGCCATTCTGAAAGTGCTTCTGTGTACAAAAAGTTTAGCTACCTTTGAAGAGTTTTAACCAGAGGAATGACATAATTGACTTTGTTTTGGAGTAATCACTCTGCCGGCTTTTGGAGGATGGGGTATGAGTGAAAGAGTAAGATGCATGCCAAGGCTTGACAGTCATTCAAGGATGAAGTGATGTGGACTTGAACAATACGTTGCTGCTAATAAACACTGCTGTCCTAAATAACCATGGATAAAGGGTTAACAAAAGACTTTCCCTTACTGCATGAGAATTTGATCTCCACCTAGTTTCTTGTTGAGTTGCCTAGTATTCAGTAAGAATAAGAATGTCAACTATGTTATTAGGCAATGTTTCTCATCATAACCCTATGAATGGTAATCTGCGCACACCTGATTAACATTCCATGGCTTGGATTTTCCCTGAGTGCAGTGCTTCTTGTAACTGGACACATCTCTGTGATGACCCAGGAAGCTGTGCCTAGGGAATTGTTGTCTGATACTGGCTCCCATGAGGCATAAAATGTTTAAACCAAAGCCCCTGTACCTACTTAATGTGCATCTTGTCCCCTGGCATTTGTATCATCATCTGGATAAGGTGGAGGTGTCAAAGAGATAGCTCCCTGTGCAGGAAAAAAAAAAAAATTCCTGGTGCTGTACTGATAGCAAGCTCTGATTCCTTTCCTATGTCATTACAAGTGAATATGATGTCATGTGTGGCCTAGGATGGTTTTGAGACTCTTAATGTTTAGTGATATTAACAAGAAACCATGGTTGGCTTTGCAGAGACCCTTGTGACATGCTTTGGCATTTAAATAACTGGGAATGGTCTGCATTTTTACCTGCAGCTGGTAAGGAATTTGTGCTGCCTCAACACTTGCAAACTGTTTATTGTGGGTCACGTTTTACTTTCCATACCAATCTAACTCATTTTTTTTAATGTGTAATAAATAACATTGTTTTCATTCAAGTATATTCTGGAGGTAAGTAATAATACAGTCTCATATTTGTATATTAGTAAAAATCCATTAGATTTGATAATCCTTCAGAGCTTTCAAAGTGCTGTC